>NC_083340.1:104264248-105464248 GCF_019175385.1 Lycium barbarum | reverse complement strand
GAGTCTTTTAGAAAGATAGAGTCGTAACCAAGAAATAGAATAAAAATTCAAGAACTAGTTTGACACTTTCATACTCATTTTGAATCCTTAACTTAAGACTCTTGGTCATGGAATCACTCTTGTCATACTCATCATAGACATATTCTCTTTCTTAGCATCATCGTTATCATTGTCATCATAGACATATTTCCATTAGAATAGTTACAGTACTTATCGTTTGATAAACGGAACAAGGACCAAAAGTTTCCTTTGGGTTCTACTCCAAAACAAGTCAAACGGAACAATAAGGAAAATCCGGGAACAATGGGCCCACCTCGGATCAAACGAGGCGGCATACACAATTTACGTACATTACATTTCATGACGTCACTTGTGAGAGTTTTAAGGTAGTCGGGTCTCATTTGTACAAGTTCTAGATATCTAGGCAACTCTCCCAACTATTCATGAATATCTAATTCAATTCTACCGAATGAAAAAGGGGAAACTTTAGGCGCGGATTCCAGAGAGTAGTGTTGTTCCCGAGGCTCGTATCCAACCTAGTATGCCTAAGACATGCCAAAGAAGAAAGAGTAAAGCCTTACATACCTTTTTCCGCTACTTATGCTACTCCAAATTCAAGTTGCCAATCCGCCAAAATCTACAATTTGGTCACATTTACCAAACATTGATTAGAGCATTTAGAAGTTGAATCTTAAGCTAACACTTGTCTACCGAAATTTCAGCAGCACTTCCCCTGTAAATACACCATCCCCAAAATTCAACTTAGCCAATTTTTAATCAACAACAATCCGGGAATTCAACCTAGCCAAACTATCAACATAATGTCAACAACCATACTAACAATTTCCATATTCAATCCAAGATACGTTATCACAACTCAATCAATATACTACTTCCTTCAAAGCCTTCCAACTCCAATAAAAACAATAACAACTTAATAATTTACGCACTAACAACTTCACACTAACAACATTATATTCCACACATGCATAACCATCATATTTAATTTATATAATCTTCCAAAACAAGCCTCCAACTACTAATACTCCACTAAGCTCATTAGGCTTTTATTTGCAACATAAAATTCACAACACAACAACCAACATACTAAATAAAACTTACTCACCATTCCTTCATGATTCACCAAATATACACGGCTATACATGTGATATACAACTCACGGCCAACATCATACACACATGGCTACAACTTCACTAACATCATCCGACTTCCATTATTAACATAGCATTCATTACAACCACAACTATCCACTAGATAAAATAATTAAAACTTGATTTCTACACACACACATACATGCACGGCCACACCCCCATGTTCATATTCCATATGAATTTCATCCATTTTTTGTACACTAAAACATACATAAACATCCATGACATATAAAAGAGTATAAGTTCTTACCTTTTCTCCTTGACTTCCCACTTAGCTATGCCTTGTAGCTTGCAAGAATATGAATTTTTCTTGCTCCAAAGGCCACTTCACTTTACTAGGAACCCTTCAATTGGTAGGAAATGATTTTTGAATAAATTTTTGTCAATTTTCTTGGCAATTTTTGCACTTGGCCGAAAGGCCCTGGAAGCTTCTTCTTTTTCTTTTGTTGTTCTTGGTTTCTTGAAATGTCTAGAAAGTTTTGGAAATAAGATGACTAAGTCATCTTTTATCCTTATTTTGTCCAAGTCCACTTGTGGGCTTAGCCCACCACTTGGACGGCCAACAAGGCCCAAAACATAAGCCCACTTTGTTTTTTGTTCTTCATGACAAATAATAATTTTTTTTCCGAATTCCAAATTTACCCTTCGTCTTCCTCCATATTTCCACGAGTCATATTGCCATTTTACCTTTTTTCCCCTAGCCTTTCTTAATATTTCCGCTTCTAAATTCTTCATAAGCAACTCATATGCTTAACAAAATAAAAATAAGGCCTTGCTTGTCATCTTTCCGCAATTACCTTGAATTATCCGATTGTACAAAAATGCGGGATATAACATGTAAGATGGGAATAATACTGGCATAATAAGAAATCATGAAACATGAGATGAGGATATAACCTGATCAACCTTTAAAAGTAAACATGTGTTATACATCTCACATATATAAACATATCATATGTGCCATCATCGTTAACCCGCGTCTGGGTAACCATGATACGCCGCCCACTAGTGGTGTTATGTTCGGCCCTCTAGGCATGGTGTAATCATAAGCAGCCCGCATTAGCAGTGACATGTCCGGCTATCTAGGTACGGTGGAATCGTATGCAGCCCGCCTTCGCGGTGACATCTCCGGCCATTTAGGCACGGTGGAATCATATGCATCCCGCCTTCGCGGTGACATGTCTGGCCATCTAAGCACGGTGTAATCGTCATCATCACACACTTATCATAAACTTATCAGAAAGCATCCTTTAGAATTCGAAGGTAATCTATAACCATATCGGGGTGACGTAAGGTCGAGAATCCCCGATTCCATTATGGAGTAATCATAATCATCATACCTCACCTTGAAAGAAATAACATTATAAGGTGGGTTTAGCAACAATGAATACATCAAGGAATCATATAATGATCATTAGCCTCGTAAAATGTCATATCATATTCATAGCATGAACATCGAGAGAATATCGTATCATAGGCTTTAGAATCTCTAGACTTAGGTTCATCATTACCATTACCGTATTTGTAACATATCTCTTATTCTTTTATCTCATAAGAAGCCCTATATAACATTGACTCATATTTTCCGAAATGTAAGAAAGTCATGGAGAGACAAAGGGAGTCATGTCATAGGAATCATGCCTTGGAAGAGAAAGGGACTAGCCTTACATACCTTTTCGTTTAGCTACTATATCACTTGAATGCTTCTCTGCAATATTCACGTGTCTACCTTCAAGAAGTGCGTATTAAAATTAGATAATTGAAGACATGCTTAAGCTTAGGCTAAAGCTAATGAAAATTGGATAAAATCTCCTTTATTTCGATGACTTCCTTCACATAATAAACGATTCCCAACATCAATAACAACATCCACAATATCTCAATCAATAACTTCATCAAGCTAGACATTATTAATTTCTCAACATTCCCTATCAAACCCCTTTATAACCCTAACTATGGCACCATACCGTAGCCATCCCCACACAATGTCTATACAACCTCTTTAATACTATTTATAGCAAGAATATTCTCCTTACATGTCAAGAACTATGATTCAAGTTAAGTCATGAGTCAAGAATATTATTATTTCCATATTTGTACTCCATGTTCTCCTCCTTTTCATAATCCAAGTCTTTCAACCTCTCAATACTTTTAATAGCATAAATAAACATAAAGCTTACCTTTGGTGATGTAGGAATGGACTTTGAATGGAATTTCTTCACTTGGAGAAAACCCTACTCCAACACCAAAAGATCCTTGAGTTCCACAAACCCTAGAGAGTATCCTCACCCTTAATTCCACAATGTCTTGGTGTGTCCTCCTTGATTTCCCTTGGATATATGATGATATAATGAGAGAATTTTTGTAGAACCTTCAACACTTGGAGAGAAAATGAAATCTCAAATTTTTTGGGGGTAACTCATCTATATATAGTTGGAACTGGAATGTTCCAGATGAGCGGTTTGACGAGCGGGTTGACGGTCACGTCGACATGTCGACGGTCCTTCGACTTTATCCGTTGACCTGCTTCTGCAGATCAGAAGCTGCAGAACCATATCGATGGCGGAGATCGACGGCGTCGATGGTCCGTCGACGTGTCTCACCGATCGGTTTCTGCAGATCAGAATTCTCAGAACTTGGTGACGGTTCGTATTGACGGCCCGTCGATATGATCGACTATCCGTCGATTATGTCTGGTGTCTGCAGATTCTCCTGAATCTGCTCAGCCTGCGTTGGTACAATCCGTTCAACTTCTAATCCTGCAATATACCTGGAATACCCAGTAGTACCTCCATACACGGGGTAAAATGCTTAGCATCTCAATACTCGGGTATAAATTTCCATTTCAAGGCATACTTGGCTAGAAAACCATAAGTTCTCCCCACCATGAAAGTGAGAGGTGTAACATTCTTCTCCCCCTTAAAAACATTCGTCCTCGAATGTTATGTTCTCGGGAATTCTGCAAAAATTTCGCCAGAGTGTCCCCTGTAATCTGGTGCTGCCGTCTTGTCACAACAGCCCATAATAATATTTCCTCACAGGGCTACAACACAATAGCAAGAAATTATGGCCACACATGGCCAAAAGCATGAAAGAAAGCATATATACCTCATGACATTGATGTCTCATCTTGGAGCTCTTCCGGGGGTTGAATTAGGTGCGAGTACTTGGATTTCATATCTTCTTCCGTGTCCCAAGTCATCTCTTCCCGATTGTTGTTTCTCCAGAAGACTTTAACTGAGGTTACCTCTTTGCTTCTAAGCCTCCGTACTTGCCTATCTAGTATAGAAACAGGTACCTCTTCATAAGCCAACTCTTCTGTAACTCGAACATCCGCTACTGGCACAATTCTAGTAGGATCTCCAACACACTTAGGAAGCATCGATACACGGAAAACTGGATCGACTGATTCAATTTCTTAAGGTAAGTCTAGTTCATACGCTACTTGACCCACCTTGCGGACAATTCTATAAGGTCCAATGTATCGAGGACTTAACTTTTCCTTCTTACCAAACCTCATTACGCCTTTCATCGGTGATACCTTTAGGAATACCCAATCATCAACTTGGAATTCTAAATCTCGCTGGCGGTTGTCCGCATAAGATTTCTGGCGATCTCGGGCTACCAATAATCAATCTCGGATAACCTTGACCTTTTCTACCACTTGTTGAATCAACTCCGGGACTATTAGTTGTACCTCTCCTACTTCAAACCACCCAATTGGGGATCTATATTTTCTCCCATACAGAGCTTCATACGGGTCCATCTGAATACTAGAATGATAGCTATTGTTGTATGCGAACTCGATGAGAGGTAACTGGTCATCCCAACTACCATCGAAATATAGCACACACGCCCGTAACATATCTTCCAAGGTCTGAATAGTGCGTTCGGCTTGCCCATCAGTTTGTGGATGAAACACTGTGCTAAGCCTTACTTGAGTACCCAAACCTTCTTGGAATGACTTCCAGAATTTGGCTGTAAATTGTGCTCCTCTGTCTGTAATAATGGACACCGGGACGCCATGAAGTCGCACAATCTCTTTAAGATACAACCTTGCATAATCTTCTGCCGAATATGTGGTTCTGACTGGAAGAAAATGGGCTGATTTCATGAGTCTGTCCACGATCACCCATATGGAATCATACTTGCTTCGGGAACGAGGTAGCCCTACAATGAAATCCATATTAATCATTTCCCATTTCCAAGTTGGAATCTCCATAGCTTGCAATAATCCTCCTGGCATTTGATGTTCGATTTTCACTTGTTGGCAATTTGGACATTGAGCTACAAATTCCGCTATGTCCTTCTTCATTCCATCCCACCAATACATTAGCTTGAGATCATGATACATCTTTTTCGCTCTTGGGTGAATAGAATACCGAGAGTAATGAGCTTCTTCTAGAATCCGACGACGTAGTCCCGCAACATTTGCAATACATAGCCTGTCTCGGTATCTAAGAACTCCATCTGTAGAAACTTCAAATGGCGACTTCTCTTTCTCATAAAATGTATCTCTATAGTGGCTCAACTGGGGATCTTCATATTGGCGCTCTTTCACCTCCATATCTAAGGATGAAACAATTGGGTATGAATACCAATTCCTGCATTGCCTGAATCAATTAGGCGAACTCCAAGGCTGGCTAGTTGGTGAAGCTCACAAATTAGTGCTTTCTTCTCCGGAGGAACCTCACATAGGCTACCCATTGATTTGCGGCTAAGTGCATCAGCTACTACATTCGCCTTCCCAGGATGATATAAAATGCTCATATCATAATCTTTCAATAGCTCTAACCACCGCCTCTGCCGAAGCTTTAACTCCTTTTGCTTGAAAATATATTGGAGACTCTTGTGATCTGTGCAAATATCAACATGTACACCATACAAATAGTGTCTCCACATCTTCAGTGCATGAATAACAGTAGCCAATTCAAGATCATGGGTCGGATAATTCTTTTCATGTTTTCGCAACTGCCTTAAAGCATAGGCAATGACCTTTCTGTGCTGCATTAACACACATCTTAACCTAACACCAGATGCGTCACAATACACAACATAATCGCTTGGTCCTTATGGGAGTGTTAGGATTGGGGCCAAAGTCAATTTATCCTTCAATTCCTGGAAATTGCATTCGCAAGTTTCAGTTCATTGAAATTTTGCCGATTTCTGAGTTAGCCTCGTCAATGGTGATGAAATGGAGGAAAACCCTTCTATAAATCTTCTATAGTAACTTACCAATCCCAAAAAACTACGGACCTCTGTAGGCGTCGTAGGCCTTGGCCAAGTCTTCACAGCTTCAATTTTCTGAGTATCAACTCGAGTGCCATCGGCTGAAATAACATGGCCTAGAAAAGTTACAGAATTCAGCTAAAATTCACATTTCGAAAATTTTGCATACAATTCTCAAGTCATAAGAATTTCAAGGACAATACGCAAATTGTCTGCATGCTCGGCCTCTGTCCGAGAATATACCAAAATATCATCAATAAACACGATCACGAACGGATCTAAGAGAGGCCTGAATACATTATTCATCAAATTCATAAACACTGTCGGGGCATTAGTTAACCCAAATGACATCACCCAAAATTCATAGTGGCCATATCTAGTTCTGAAAGTTGTTTTGGGAATACTTCTTCTCTAACTCTTACTTGGTGATACCCCGACCTCAGATAAATTTTGGAAAACTACTTGGCGCCCTGTAATTGATCAAAAAAATTATCAATTCTCGGGAGAGGATATTTATTCTTTATCGTTACCTTATTCAGTTGCCTATAATCAATACACATTTGTAAAGAACTATCTTTCTTTCGCGAAAATAGGACAGGTGCTCCCCACGGTGACGAACTTGGCCTAATACACCCCTTCTCAAGCAAATCCTTCAGTTGTACCTTTATCTCTTTCAATTATGCGGGAGCCATTCGATAAGGAGGAATAGATATTGGTTTAGTATCCGGTAACACTTCAATAGCAAAATCAATCTCTCTTTCCGGAGGAAGGCCAGGAAGTTCATCTGGGAATACATCCGGAAATTCACTCACTACCGAAACGGATTGAAAGGTCGGTGGCTTTGTTGCGGTGTCATGAACTCGAACTAGGTGATAAATGTAGCCTTTAGCCATCATCTTCCTTACCTTAAGGTAGGAAATAAACCTACCTCTATGTGATGCTGTATTACCTTTCCATTCAAGCACGGGTTCTCTCGGAAATTGGAATCCGACTATTTTCATTCGGCAATTGACATTGGCGTAACAAGAGGCCAACCAATCCATACCCATAATTACATCAAAATCTAACATCTCCAACTCAATCAAATCAGCAATAGTCTGACGATTACATTCCACAATCACATAATTCTCGTGTACTTGTCTAGCTATCACGGGATCACCAACCGAAGTAGATACCTCAAAAGGTTTAATTAGCTCGGGTTTCACCCCAATACGACTAGCAATATATGGAGTAATATAAGATAACATAGAACCCGAATCTATCAATGCATAGACCTCATGAGAGAATATGGATAATATACCTGTGACCATATCTAGGGAGGGCTCAAGATCCTGACGTCCGGCTAAAGCATAGATACAGGGCTGAGTGCCACCTGAACTGGACTCTCCCCCTCTGACTTTACCTCGGCTTGCTGGAATCTGGAGTGTCTGCCGTATCAGGCGCACGGATGAGGAAGAACCAGTTGCTGACCCTGTGGGTTGAACCCCACCTCTACCGTACCTCGAGGGATAATCACGCATCCAGTGCCCAGTCTGTCCACAAAAATAATAAGCATCTGAACCCTGACGGCACGGGCCCGAATGTAACTTTCTACACTGACTACATCGTGGGAACGGTGGTCTCCTCTGGCTATAATCACCCCCGAAATGGCAACCTAATACCCTCGAACTCTGACCGTGTCCTGAATGAACGGAGCGGTCAAACCTCGTACCTGCAAATCGAGGAGGTGCACTAGTCGCTGACTGGCCCGGATATCTAGAATGTGACTGTCTCGATCCCCCTCTATAGCCGCTACCGACACCAACAGATCTGGCCTTCTTACTCTGCCCTCTATCAATATCACGCTTACCCCTTTGCGGATGCTGTTGCTCTTCTAAGTTCTGGGCATGGACCTGGATACGAGAAATATCCATGCCCTCTTGTAATAAAGCTGTCAATAAATCTTTAAACAAATGTGGCCCTAGGCCACTCACAAATCTGTGTACCCTATCTCCCATGTCATCCACCATGGTCGGAGAATATCTAGCCAATGAATTAAAGTGGAGGCTATACTCCCGAGCACTCATATTTCCTTGTTTTAGATTCAGAAATCTATCCGCACGAGCCCTTTGAACCTCGGGTAGCACATAATGACGTAAGAAAGCATCCACAAATTCTTTCCAAATTGGAGGAGGTGCATTTTCCTTTCTTGAGGATATCCAATTATTATACCAAAGAACTGACACATGCCGGAGGCTATAAGATGCCAACTCCACAGATTCAGTATCAGAGGCATGAAAAATTCTCAACGTTCTCAGCATCCCATCAATAAAACCTTGCGAGTCTTCATCCGATTTTGACCCGAAAAATTCTAGAGGATTTAAACTCATGAAATCACGGGCTCTAGCACTAGTCGCCCTGTCACCTGAACCCGCACTCTGCCGCTGTGCCGGAGCGGCAACTAACTGCATCATTAACTGCATAGCTTCGGTCATTTATTGACCCAAAGCAGTTGGTGGAGGAAGGGTAGGCATAGGAGATGGAGTTGAAGCCCCCTCTTACTCTTCTAGAATAGGTGGAGTGTGAGAGGTATTAGATGGAGCCTCATCATGAGATTCACCTCCTTCTACATCCGTTGGTGGCTCCCTCTCCACTCGCTATGCTGTGGTAGCCTTGCCCTTCTGGGCGGCGGTAGCTTTTCTTTTCATCGGCATTTCTGAAATCATAACGCACAATTAGGGAGGAGAAAATCCTATAACATGGCTCTATGGCATAATCTGATAAGAAGAAGAATGGTCATATTTCCTAAATGCCCCGGAGCTTCTTATTTATAAGTGTGGTGCACTTCACACCCATAAACAAGACTCTGCCAGACACGACTCGTAGACACACCCTAGGATGGAACTGCTCTGAGCACCACTGATTCTATTACTCATCATACTTATCCTGCATTCATTTGCTATTCTCATACTTCTAATCATAGGAAAACTCATTATCACTTCCACAAACATATCTATTTTCATATACATGAGCCTCTTGGGCTATCAAAATAATATGCAAATATACAATGTAGTCATCATGGGACATCTACTACCCATACACACGTATCTACGAGTCTCTACTAGAGTACTATACATAAGGACGGGACAGGACCCCGTCATTATTACACCTTGGAAAAATTCCCCTTTAACGTACAGTGAATATCCTAGCGAGGGGCACAACGTATACGCTGTTTTGATAAGTAATAAATAGCATTTGATAATCCTAATCGAGATTCAAAGACATTTGACGCAAGGGAAGAAGGTTGTCAAGGGAAGCAAAGGATATGTTGCGTGTCGGGTAAGAATTATGAGCGGCGAGTTACTGATGGCGTAATGATGTCCTAGAGAAGAGTGATAATGTCCCTTATATTGGTATTGAGGTGTTAATCAAGTGTCAAGAAGGTTCCATAATGATTGGAGATCAAACGAGTCGACGAGAACGAGTTTCGGAGAGCTGGGCATTATACGACCAAATATACTGGCCATATAAAACATACGGACCGTATGTCCAGCCGTATGTCTTGCCCAGAATGAGGGTATTCACTGGACCAGATCTACGGCCAGACATACGGTCAGTATAAATTATACGGACCGTATGTTGGTCTGTAGAATCTGGTCGGGACAGATATTAAAACGATATAAGGACCTCTCTCTCATTTAATTCATTTCATTTTCCACTCTCTACACTTCAAGAATCCTCTATAACTCTCTCCATTATTCATCCACAAGAACCAAGAGAAATCCATGATCAACTTCATCAAATCCACAAAATCAAGTGTAGAAAACATATCAAAGTTCATCTTAGCCAAGAAATCCCAAGGGAAGTGAGCTAGGGTTTTGGTGCAAGAAGAGAATTCCCACTCAAGGCTTATTCTTCCATTATCTAAGGTGAGTTTTATGATCATTCCTTGTTGTTTAAGGTGTTGAAAGTTAAAAACACTTGGATTGTAGAAAGATATAGAAAATGGGTCACAAATGTGGGAATAGTGTCATTGTTGAGTAGTAGTTTGGGGTGAATTACGAATATTGGTATGTTGTGATTATAAGTCCGCTATAAATGACATTTAGAACATGGAATAAGTATTATATATGAGAAAACATGACAGTGAACTATAACCATGATTATGGAGAAATTGAAGTGAAATTATGAAATGTGGATAATGTAGGTGATAGATGATTGTTGCCTATTACATTGTGAATGTTGTTATGGATGTTTGGGAGTTGATATATGATATGGATAAACTTGTATAAACAAAGGAAATGCTGCCCAATTTTCTGTAGCTTTAGTAAGCACGTTTAAGTAATCAATTAGCTAATGTTAATGCGAATTCTCTTGAAGGTAAAAACGTGGGCATTGAAGGAGAACAAACAAGTGATAGATTAGTTAAACAGAAAAGGTATGTGAGGCTAGTCCTTTTTTTATATGGCATGAATCAAATGGCATGATTTTTCCTTCTTCTCCATGAATCTTCTACATCTCGGAAAGCTAAGAGTCTGTGTTCGTGAATAGCCACATGAGATAAGAGATACATTACGAGCCCAATAATGATGATGATGAGCTTAAGTCTAAGGATTACAGAGTTCATGCTATGATGTTCCTATAAAGTTAATGATGTTGTTTATTGTATACACTCACCTTATACACTATTTCCTTTAAGGTGAGGTAGAATGCCTATAAATGCTCCATAATGGAATCGGGGGTTCAGGACCTTATGTCACCTCGATTAAGTGTAGCTATCTTTGAGTTTCTATGCATGCATTATGATTATGGCCGGGCAGCACCGCTAAGGCGGGCGGCATATGGATGATTACATCGTGTTTATATGGCACGGGCAGCCCCACTAGTGGGCGGCACGAGATGGTACCCCGGACGTGAGAGGCCTGGACGCAGGCTAATGATTATCACACCGTACCTATATGGACGGGCAGCTTATACATTTATGTATACATGATATGATGATGATTATGAAGTAAGCCAGCATGCATTATTTCTTTTATAATTGACAGTCAATTATAGTTGCTCCTTATTTGATACTTCCTTTATCTCATTGACGTATTATTATTACTTATGCCTCTCATACTCAGTACAATGTTCGTACTGACGTCCGTTTTCTTTGGACGCTGTGTTCATGCCTATAGGTAGACAGGGAGGTGATCTTGATCAAGACTCGTAGGAGCTGTTAGCTGACTTGAGAGCACTCTATTGTTCCGGAGGTGCTATTTGGTTGATTCTTTTGTGTATATATATATATATCAGGCACAATGGGGTCTTGTCCCGTCCATATGTCTAGTACTCTAGTAGAGGCTCGTAGATACGAAGGTGTGGGTAGTATGGTCTCACAATGTTACTATTGTATATGTTTATATTATTTTGATAGCCGAAGGGCTTATGTATATCAAAGTGATTATATTTCCAAATTAAAAATGATTTTCTTATGAGTCGAGTATGATGAGTGATAGAATGAGTGGTGCTCGGTGGTTAGCCTCGGGTACCTGTCACGGCCCCAAGTCGGGTCGTGACAGTCATGCCTAAAACCTATGTACACAAAATAATATAACAAAATAGTACCTCCGAAATAATGGAGTTCTCCTGTAAGTCTGCTGATCAGCTACTATGAATCTGGGTCACCTCCCTGTCTACCGGTGGACATGAACACAGCGTCCAAAAACAAAGGACGTCAGTACGAACATTGTACTGAGTATGTAAGACATGAATAATACTGGCATAATAAGAAATCATGAAGCATGAGATGAGGACATAACCTAATCAACCTTTAAAAGTAGACACGCGTTATACATCTCACAGATATAAACATATCATATGTACCATCGTCGTTAACCCGCGTTCGGGTAACCATCATACGCCACCCACTAGTGGTGTCATGTCCGGCCCTCTAGGCAGGGTGTAATCATAAGAAGCCCGCATTAGCAGTGACATGTTCGGCCATCTAGGTATGATGGAATCGTATGCAGCCCGCCTTCGCGGTGACATGTCCGTCCATCTAGGCACGGTGGAATTGTCATCATCACATACTTATCATAAACTTATCATAAAGCATGCCTTAGAGTTCGAAGGTAATCTATAACCATATCGGGGTAACGTATGGTCGAGAACCCCGATTCCATTATGGAGTAGTTGTAATCATCATACCTCACCTTGAAAGAACTAACATTATAAGGTGGGTTTAGCAACAATGAATACATCAAGGAATCATATAATGATCATTAGCCTCGTAAAATGTCATATCATATTCATAGCATTAACATCGTGAGAATATTGTATCATAGGCTTTAGACTCTCTAGACTTAGGTTCATCATTACCATTACCGTATTTGTAACATATCTCTTATTCTTTTATCTCATAAGAAGCCTTGTATAACGTTGACTTATATTTTCTGGAATGTAAGAAAGTCATGGAGAGACAAAGGGAGTCATGTCATAGGAATCATGCCTTGGAAGAGAAAGGGACTAGCCTTACATACCTTTTCGTTTAGCTACTGTATCACTTAAATGCTTCTCTTGGAGATGTAGGAATGGACTTCCATATTTGTACTCCATATTCTCCTCCTTTTCATAATACAAGTCTTTCAACCTCTCAATACTTTTAATATCATGAAATAAACATAAAGCTTACCTTTGGTGATGTAGGAATGGACTATGAATGGAATTTCTTCACTTGGAGAAAACCCTACTCCAACACCAAAAGATACTTGAGTTCCACAAACCCTAGAGAGTATCCTCACCCTTGATTCCATAATTTATTGGTGTGTACTCCTTGATTTCCCTTGGATATGTGATAATATAATGAGAGAATTTTTCTAGAACCTTCAACACTTGGAGAGAGAATGATATATGAAATTTTGGGGTGTAAATCGTCTATTTATAGCTAGAACTGGAATGTTCCAAATGAGAGGTTCGATGAGCGGGTCGATGGTCACATCGACATGTCGACCTGCTTCTGTTGATCAGAAGCTGTAGAAACATATCGATGGCGGAGATCGATGGCCCGTCGATGTGTCTCGTCGATCGGTTTCTGCAGATCAGAATTCTCAAAACATAGCGACGGTTCGTATTGACGGCCCATCGACACGATCGACGGTCCGTTGATTATGTCTGGTGTCTGCAGATTCTCCTGATTCTGCTCAGCCTGCGTCGGTTCAATCCGTTCAACTTCTAATCCTGCAATATACCTGGAATACCCACTAGTACCTCCATACACGGAGTAAAATGCTTAGCATCTCAATACTCGGGTATAAATTTTCATTTCAAGGCATACTTGGCTAGAAAACCGTAAGTTCTCCCCACCATGAAAGCGAGAGGTGTAATAGCAGGCTAGTGGCGGAAGGGTTCTTTGTTATGTCTAGCCTAGCAGATCAGATGCTGAGGGTTTAAATACAGTCATTATAGGTAACATCTCAGTCTATCACCGAATGGCTTTTGTATTGTTTGATCCGGGTTCTACATTCGCTTATGTGTCTACATACTTCTCTATGGGTCTTGATATGGTCTGTGGTTTACTTGATGCCCCTATTCATATATCTACTCCAGCTGGAGACTCTGTGGTTGTAGATAAAGTATACCTATCTTGTATTGTCACGTTTTTGGGGTATGGTACATGGGTTGATTTAGTGATTCTTGACATGATAGATTTTGATGTTATTCTGGGTATGAGATGGCTAGCTCCTTATCATGCGATTTTGGACAGTCATGCCATGACAGTCACATTGGTTATGCCGAGTTTGTCTAGACTTGAGTGGAAGGGTACCCTAGTCCCTCCCCAAAGAAGATTATTTCTTTCCTTCGTATTAAAAAGTTAGTTGATAGAGGGTGCTTGACGTTCCATCTCTTACGTTAGTTCCTGTGGTGCTTAAGTTTGTGGAGTGTTTCTCGCGAACTTGTCAGGTATGCCACCCGATCGTGATATTGACTTTTCTATTGACTTAGAGCCAGGGACTTGCCCTATTTATATTCCGCCATATCGGATGGCACCAGCAGAGTTGAGGGAGTTCAAAGAGCAGCTTCTGGATCTTCTTAGTAAGGGATTTATCAGACCGAGCGTCTCCTCTAGGGGCGCTGTTATGCTTTTTTGAAGAAGAACGATGGGACTATGCATATGTGTATTGATTACCGCCAGCTGAATAAAGTCACTATTGGAAACAAGTACCCGATTCCTCGTATTGATGATTTATTGACCAGCTTCAGGATGCTTCTGTGTTCTCTAAGATTGACTTCAGATCAGGTTACCATCAGTTGACGAATCGGGCCGAAGATATTCCTAAGACAGCTTTTAGGACTTGATATGGGCACTATGAGTTTTTTGTTATGTCATTTGGGGTTACTAATGCCCCAACTACTTTAATGGATTGGATGAATGGCATTTTTAAGCCATACTTTGATTTTTTTTTTTTTGTGATAGTATTCATTGATGGCATTCTGGTTTACTGGAGTAGGAAGGATTATGAGAAACACTTGAGGGTTGTTCTTGGCTTGCTGAGAGACAAGGAGTTGTATGCCAAATTCTCTAAGTGTGAGTTTTGGCTTGACTTTGTATCTTTCTTGGGCCATGTGGTGTCAAAGGAGAGGATTATGGTTGATCCTAAGAAGATTGAGGCAGTGAGAGGACAGAGATTCGTAGCTTTATAGGGTTGGCTAGTTACTATCATTGGTTCGTTAAGGGGCCTCCAGAATCATCTGAATAAAGTCATCAACGCGAGGAACAGAAGCACGCCCCTTAATCCTCAAGACCCCCTCACTATGCCTCCTTAGCCTCACCACTCAAATCCTTATCACGAATCTTACACAAACTTGCATCCTCGAATTGCCTTGCCTTTATTTGCTCTAAAAATGATGATCTTGCCTCTACACAAGCCAACACTCTGTCCGAATCAGACATATCAAGCCTTATGAAATTGTTAGCCAGAGTCTGGACCTCCATGGCTAACGGACTCTCCGAAATGATCAAGCGAGCAAAACTACCCATACTAGTTGACTTCCTACTCAAGGCATCCGCTATCACGTTTTCCTTGCCAGGACGATACAAAATAGTAATATCATAATCCTTAAGCAACTCCATCCATCTCCGCTACCTGAATTAAGGTCCCTCTGAGTAAACACATGCTGAATACTGCGATGATCGGTGAATACCTCACAATAGACACCATAAAGATGGTGCCTCCAAATCTTCAAAGAAAATATCACCGCAACCAACTCCAAATCATGTGTAGGATAGTTCATCTCAAGAATCTTCAGTGGTCGGGAAACATAAGCAATAACTCTCTTTTCCTATATCAACACAACATCCAAACCAAAATAAGCATCACCATAAACCACAAAATCTTTGCCCTCTACGGGCAATGCTAGAATCGGAGTTGTAGTCAGTAAAAGTACCAAAGTTCTAGATACTCTATTCATCCTGGTGCTACTAAGATGTATCGTGACTTGAGGCAGCACTACTGGTGGGCTAGTAGGATAAAGCGTGACATTTTTTAGTTTGTTTCGCAGCGTCTAAATTGTCAGTAGGTTAAGTACGAGGACCAGAGACCCAGGGGTAAACTTCAGAGGATGCCAATTCCTAAGTGGAAGTGGGAGAGGATAGCCATGGTCTTTGTCGTTGGCCTTCAGAAGACCTTGGGCGAGTTTCATTCAATTTGGGTCGTTGTTGATACATTGACTAAGTCTGCTTCTTTTATACCGGTTCAGATTACCTACATTGCTCAGAAGTTGGACCAAATTTATTTCTGTGATATTGTTCGTTTGCATAGGGTCCCTATTTGTCACACCCCAACCTTGGTAAGGCGTGATTGGCACCCAACACCTTACTAGGGCCGAGCGAACCAAACTGTAACTTGTGTCCTCTATGTTTCAAATGGCCTAATAAGGCGAAGGAGGCTAACTATGAATATAATATCATGCATATGTATATGTATAATGGGCCCACAGTGTCGACGTAACCACTGACAACACATAACTAAGTTGTATACAAGAAACTATCTGCAAAGCCTCTATGAACATACTGAAGTATACAAGTCGGGACAGGACCCTCGACATACCCATAACACACAAGAATACATACATGGACCCAGACTTGGCAATGCTCCAGGAAGAAGTGGAGCCCACCAATCAAGACTATTACCTCGAGGTGGCCTACTGTGTAAGGTCCTCGTCTCGTCTGTATTAACCTACCGGCATGAACGCAGCGTCCTCAAGCAAAAGGACATCAGTACGAATAGTGTACCGAGTATGTAAGGCGGAAATGTAACATAATAAAAATATACTGCAAGAAGAAGGATAAAAATCAACCTGGCGCTTCTGACTTACTAATGAGAATCTAGTATGCATATCTCTCTATACTGTCATATATTTAACTACATCTATGTACAATACTATGTCTCTAACATACTTATCGTCCTAGTACTAACTGCCCGACCGGCTGTAGCATGGTGGTAACTGCCTAACCAACCGTAGCATGATAGTAAATACATGTCTGCCTAACCGGGTGTAGCATGGTGGTAATTGCCTAGCCAGTCGTAGCATGGTGGTAAATACATACCTGCCCAATCGGCAGTAGCTCAGTGGTAATACATAGCTGCCCAACTGGTTGTAGACCAGTGGTAAATATAATCAACATCATGACCCAGCCTCCATGATTAATCTCTATGCACTTCTCATGATCACATAAGACTTATAAGCACAGTTCTGGGCCATTAAAACTTCTTCTCGCTAAACTAAACATTGATCAAATCCTGAGATACACCATAAGCCTCTCTATTCATGTCCTACAAACATTTCTTAAGTACACATTCCTAAACTCAATGAAGTGACGTAAGATCGGTAGACCTCCGATTTATATTATGGAACAATCATCATCGCTATATCTCACCTTGAAGGAACAAGTAACATAAGGTGAGATCAATAAAAATGAATAAAATCAAGAAAATCATGAAATAAGATCAATAATCTCATAATAGCATCAAATCCATAAGCTTTGAAATCTCTAGAATGGGATCATCATCATCATCATTATCATTATGGTACATACTTATCTTTAGCATCAAAAGAAACGCTAAGAATTATGAACTTCTAACCTTTGGGAATAAGAATGTTATGGAAAACATATATAGGTTCATAAGGAAGAAATCATGCTTTTAGAAAGAAAGGGATTAGCCTTAACATACCTTTTTCGTCTCCTACTACTTAACGCTTATCCTTCCAAGCTCGGAAATCTACATTCAAGAGAATTTATACTACTGTTAGGCTTATCGTCATTTGCTTATCTTAAGTCTTCAAATTAAATCCCCTTAAAATCTGCAGAAATTCAGGCAGCATCTCCCCTGTTTATATCCCTAGACTGAAATCCCAATACCAACAAAACAACAACAATAGCAGCACCAATATCAAAAACATCATCATCAACATCAATATTCTCAATAAAGCATCCCACACGATGTTTGTCAATATACAATAACAATAAACACTTCCTTTCTTCCCAATCAAGGAGAATAATCTCATCAACACACCAACAACATTAGATACCATCCATATACATGGAAATTATCCCAACAACACAGCCACAACATGGTCTAAACAGTCCATAAACTCAACAACTACAACACAATACATTATGAACTTTCCTCCATAACTATTTTCACTTTTAAGACTTGCTAAAACTTCAAATCAAATCAACATAAGAGATCGGATGAAGCACATACCTTATATTTGAAGAACTTTAGCCACACCAACTTTCTTTAAGACAAACCTCACCACAACATCAAGTAGAAACAAAGAACAATCACTTTTCATGAACTAGTTTGGTGTAATCTTGTTGAATTCTTGATTTAAGGGGTTTTAAGTGTTTAAGAGAATTGTATTGATGTGTCTAGAACTCCCAAGAAGTGTAAATGATGAAAAAATTGAAATAATATGGTATTTATACCCCTTAAGAGTCGGTTCCACCGACTTTCCAAGTGGGGCCCGCAGGGAGCCATTTGGCAGCTTGGAGGCTCATCTTGAAATGCCCATAACTCCCTACTCCAATGTTGTTTTGATGAACGGTTTGTTGCGATGGAAACTAGACTTTCTGAACTTCAATTTAGGATTCTGTTTCACTTCAAAACTCCTGATATACTAGGAGATATACGCCTCTAAAATTGACCCAAAATTTCTATCCAAAATTCTGCAACTTTTTCCAAATTTTCGACAAACTTATTTTTTTCAATTTGCTTGATCCCAGAATCTTTCGAAACTCTCCATACATGATATTTATCATTAATCATACTTGATAATATACATGTCCTTTGGTTACAAGGTTGTCCTTACCGGTTACGACTTACGAGATCATAATTCATCCTTTACTTCATTGTTACGTACTTCACATTGCTTGTACCTTTCAAAACATCATAGGACATCTCCGATACTCCATTAATACGGTGAAATACGTGGCGTGCTCCTGCTCTGAAAGTGCGGGGTGTAACACTATTTCTATCATATCCGGTAGAGGTACGCAGTTTAATTCCCATATATATATATATATATATATGGGTTTTGGAGGACCTTGCAGACCGAGTTGGGCACTCAATTAGATCTTAGTATAGCTTTTCACCCTCAGACAGAAGGTCAATCTGAGCGCACGATTTAAGTCCTCCAGGATATGCTCTGAGCTTGTGTGATTGACTTTGGTGGTCATTGGAACCAGTTCATGCCATTGGCAGAGTTTGCGTATAATAATAGTAATACCTCAAGTATTGATATGGCTCTGTTTCAGGCTCTGTATGAGAGCAGATGTTGGTCTCCTATTGGATGGTTTGATGAATTTAAGGTAAGGCCATGGGTTGCTTACCTTTTGAGAGAGTCATTAGACAAGGTTATGGTGATTCAGGATAAGCTCTTAGTAGCTCAGAGTAGACAGAAGGAATATACGGACCGAAAGGTCTGAGATCTTGAGTTCATAGTTGGGGAGAAGGTTTTATTGAAGGTCTCACCCTTAAAAGGGGTGATGAGGTTTAGGAAGAAGGAAAAGCTCAGTCCTAGGTTTATAGGTCCGTTTGAGATTCTTGATCGTGTGGGGGAGGTAGCTATGAATTGGCTTAGCCTCTAGGTTTGTCTGGCGTTCATCCAGTGCTTCATGTCTCTATGATGAAGATATTTCATGGTGATGGTTCTTTCATCATTTGTTGGGATTCAGTCTTGTTGGATGGGAACTTGTCTCATGAGGAGGAGCCTATCGCTATTTTAGACAAAGAGGTTCATAAGTTAATGTCTAAGGAGATAGCGTCTGTAAGGTTCAGTGGAAGAATTGTCCCGTTGAGGAGGTTAGTTCGGAGACTAAGTCCGATATATGTAATAGGTATCCCCATCTTTTCACTGAGTCAGGTACTTTTCCCGCTATTTCCTTCCCTTGTCCATTCGAGGACGAACAATTGTTTAATTGGTATCTGATGTAAGACCTTATGGGTATTTTGACCATTTTACCCCTACCCGTGCATTCTGAGACAAGGTGTGAGTCTAATGGAAACTTAAGTAGTTGGAATTAGAAAATAAAGGCATTTGATTGTATTTGTACACTTGTTTAAAAACTTGAATTAGTTCTGTTAGGGAGTTGGCTTAGTAAATTAGACATTTGTTGTCAATTCTGAGGTCACGAGTGATTTCGTAGCGAGTTTTTACATGTGTGTACATGTTTGGTTGGTTCCTGTAGGTCCTTGGATTGATGTTAGGTTTTTGGTGAAAAACCAGAGGTCACTCGTTGGATGCGACCGCTCCAGCGGGCGGGGGCCCGCTGTAGAGAGTCCGCCACAGCGGGGCACCGGTTGTCACTGTGGAAATTCGAGTTTAATAAGGTCTGACATAGCGGTGGGATTTTTCGCTACAGCGAGACCACTGCAACGATCGACGGGAGACAAAAACCTACTTTTTATATTACACCAAAAATAGTTCCTAAGAAAGTGAGAGGTGATTTTCTAAGGCTAGGGTGAAGTTCCTCCTTGAAGTTAAGTTCAAACCTTTACGTAGTTCATTTCCCTTTCTTCTTTAAGTCCCATGACTAGCCTAAGGTCCATTTATAATGGGTGAAGGCCCTAGAACCCTAGAATTGATAAACCCTTGAATAAATTGTGGAATGTTGATTTTATTACTGTTTTATCACCTCGGAGTGTAGATTATCACGTTCTAGGATGAGAATATGATTAATAATTATGAGAAAGGTATATTGAGACTTAGGGTTCTAATAAAAATGGGAACATTGACCTAAAGTCTATTTTTAAAAGGGTAATTTGATTAGAAACCACAAATTGGAAGGATATGATTGTTGGCATTGACAGTATGATAAATTCACCACTGAATGATAGTTTCACCCATTTGAAAAGGGTATAAGTAATTGGGCCTACTTCCCCAATGGTTGTTCTTACTTGATTTGAAGGTCTATTGCTTAATTAGCATTATATTGCTAGACTTTGAGTATTCCAAAGCATTGCGAAAGGAGAAAGCTCTTACGGAGTAGCTTGCATTTGTTCCAGCTCTGCATCTGAGGTAGGTTATGGTTTACTTGAGTTAAACTTTGATTAGTTGATTGTATATGTAGTAGAATTGATGGAAGAAAGCATTATTAGGCTTTTGGACGTGAAGTATGGTTGGCTACTACTTAGGTTGGTATGACTTCTAATTATGTGGGCTTGTCGCCATTGCTTTGTGTATTGAACATGAGGTGTACTTGTTGTGAATTTGAAGGAAGTGGATAATAAATACTCTTCTTGATATTTGAGATAGCTTATATGTTCATATTGTTGTTGAGTTGATTATTCTTTCTTGATATGACTTGTGGCATGGGGATTTGTATTCATTGATACTGATATGATTGATAATGGAACCACATTGAGATTCATCTTGTGATTAGATACAGATATGTATATAAGGCACATCTGACAGGGTGAGGATGTGGCCTTAATTATGGGCTCAAAATTCGAGGTCAATTCCGGAGTGAGTGGTGCATGGACAACATGGGTCCCCTACAGGTCATGACTAATGCGAAAAAGTAGCCATTGGCATGTATGTACGGTTAAGATACTATCATTGGTTGCATTGCATTGGACTTATTTTATTCTTGTGGTGTATTATGGATTAGTTGATGATTGACACTTAATATTGTTATGTTGTTGTGTTGTTGTGCCTATCTGCCTATTTTGTTGGTCTTACAATATATGCATGATACTTGTCACGACCTAACCAGAAGGCCATGACAGGCACCCGGAGCTAACCCACCGGGCACCTATCATCATACTTTCAAAATCATATCTATGTGAGCCACATGGCTAACTCGTAATTTCTATGCATCAATAATACAAATTCCGAGAGACTAAGGCACTTTTATATCAACATCATCAACTATGTCCATATATATATATATACACAAGCTGACAAGGATAATAAAATGATATACCAAAAATATGAGGCGACAAGGCTGAGAGACATCAAGCTATACACAACTATCTACGAGCCTCTAGAAAGAGTATGTAACATCATAAAGACGGGATAGGGCCCCACCATGCCCGTATAAATACATAAAAGAATAGCACCAACGGTTGCAGCTCCGAATCAAATGGAGCTCCCCTAGACAATCTCTGATAAAGAAGCCTAAGGGTCGAGTCTGTCTTCCTGTCCATCTGCGGCCATGAACGCAACGTCCACAAATAAAAAGCACGTCAGTACGAATAATATACTGAGTATGTAAGGCATAAGGAATAACATGATAAAAGCATGAAGGATAACATGAGATGGAAGAGTCGTGAGATAGAAGAGCCATTTATACCTCTTGAGACGTTCATCATATTTACTTACACCTTTCTTTAAAGATGACCTTTCATACATATACATATATAAATAGCATCATCCTTATAACGTACCCGGCCTTTTTAGAACTCAGTGTGTAACATACCTGGCCATAATAGGACTCGGTGTGAAACATACCCGGCCACAATGGGACTCGGTGTTAGTCGTACCCAACGGATCAGTGGTGTGTGCACAATAGATATCATACCCAACCATATAGGCTCGGTGTCACAACATAGCTTTATATATATATACACGCACACACATTTAGGATTACATAAGTAAAGAAACATCATTATCATCATTATCACTATTTCTTTCCTTAGAGGATCAACTACCACAGGATGGGATCAATAATATCATAGGAGCATCAAGAAATATGAGCCTTAGCGCTTCTAGGATTGGAGTCATCATTGAAGACATTATGGATTTCACTTATTGGTATACAACAATGGGATCATGCCTTAAGAAAGAAGGGTTAGCCTTATATGCCTTTATGTCTTCTTTACTACTTAACGTTCTCCTCCAAAGCCCGAGAAATCTACATCCAAGAGGGTTTATACCAAGGTTAGGTCTCAAAGAAACTCTTAAGTTCAAACTAGTATAATTCACGAGCTAGCAAAAATCGGGTAGCATTTCCCCTATTTCATCTACTTCTACCATATTCCAAAACAACTTCCAATCAATAACAACATTATTAATAATAACACAGTCAAGAGACTTCATCCAAGTTAGGCTCCATTCAATCCCCACAACCCTTTTTCATAATCATTCGCAATAATAATTTCAACACAACCCTATATACACTTGTATACAAAACCTCCTCAACATCATTAGCACCACCCACATAACGATTATACTTATAACATGCCAATAATTATAATTCAAGTTAACTTATAGCTCATAATATCCTCAAATTCATACTTGAACTCTCTTTTCATTTTTCTTCCTCCAACCTAATGGCACAACAATCCAACAACCTTAACTATATGCAAGAAACGTAAAAACTTACCTTAAACACATAAGAACAAGCCTTGGATCAACTTACTCCACCAAAGTGAAGCCTTCAACATCAACACCAAAGGAAACTTGAGCTTCACAAATCCTAGCAAGCCTCTTAGAACTTGAATCTCTTGATTCTCTCGAATTTAGCATGGATTAGTTTATAGACTTGGGGAGAGGGTTTTGGAGAGCTCTAGGATCTGATTTGGGAAATAATGATCCCAAATGAGTCAAAACGAAATATATAACGCGTTACTTAAAATCCCATCGGGCCACTTTGACGGACCGTCAAACTTCTTGCGGTCCGTCAAATGGACAGTCAAATAGCCCAGCCAAATAGGCCTCACTGTGACTGTTTCACGGTGGTGGCTCCACCATTTGATGGGCTATCAAGTCCATCCATTTCACGACCCGACTAGGGCCGCGACGAGCACCCGGTGCTATCCCACCCGGGCACCCCTTATCATACACTTACACTTACATCTAGGTGAGCCACATAATAAAACATATTTTTCTATTTATCCATCATGCTAGTCACATTGGACAACAACATCTTTTATATCATTATAGGCATCCATGCCGTACCCATGTACATAAGCCGACAAGGCTACAAATAGATATACAAAATATAGGCTGACAAGGCCAAACATATCTAACCATATACACATGTCTACGAGCCTCTAAGGAGAATATGTCATAACACACATAATTATGTACACAAAAGAATAAGTACCCAAAAGCTATAGCTCCGAATGAAATGGAGCTCCACTATGTAGTCCCTGAGAATGTAGCTATGGATTAAATCTGTCTCCCTGTGCACTTGCGGGCATGACGCAGCTTCCACCAATAAAGGACGTTAGTACGAAGAATGTACTGAGTATGTAAAGCATGATCAATATCAACATAGAAGCATAATATACAACACAAGGAAATAGCACAGGATGAGAGATAGTAATATCATCGTCATAAGCACTTACTTGCCTTTCATAGGGACTTTCCAATTCAAATGCATATTTGTGTACATACATCCATATCCGTATCCATATTCGTATCCGTACCCAATTACGTGTTCTTATTCACATTCACATCATGTACATATTCGTTTTCGTGGTCGTATCGTATTCGCATTCTTTCTCATATCTATATCCTATACATCATCATATCATATACATAGCATTTACATAGCATACCCGACCATGAAGGATTGGTGTTTCATACATACTTGGCCAGCCAAGGCTCAAGGTTACACATACCTGGCCCTACCAAGGCTTCAGGGTTACATCTACATGGCCCTATCAAGGCGTCAGGGTTATTCGTACCATCTGCAGAGGTGTGCGCGCGTTACGTAAATAGATACATATCCTACCCGGCCTCATAAGCTCGGGGTTCCATAATAGTCATACATAGATACACATATATAATAGCTCATAAGCATCTTATTATTATCATCACTATCATTATCGTCATCGCTATTATCATCGTCATCATTATCGTTATCACTATCATCGTTGTTCATTACATCTATCCTTATAGGGTTACTCGTCATATGAGGAACTTAGTACAATCGTAATACATATAGAGGATCATAAGCTTAATAGCTCGAAAGATAGAATCATTTGAAGGATATCATAATTTTATAGGAGGTTTAGATGATTGGCCAAAGAACCATGCCATATGAAAGAAGGGTTAGCTTTACATACCTTTCCGTTCAACTATTTACCACTTGCACGTTCTCCTTCAACACTCGCGTTTCTACCTTCATTGAAGTCATACTATCATTAGAAATCGATAACTAGCATACATGACTAAAACTAGGGAAAATCGTACAGCATCGCCGTTATTTATACGACATTCCTCCATAGCGTGTATCAACTCCCAAACGTCAATAATACATTCACAATACTATAACAATAGTCACTATTCATCCACATTACCCACATTTCTAAATTTACCTTCAATCACCCATATCCATGGTCATAACACATGACTACGTTCATTCACATACATTTCCTATCCCATGTTCTCTACGTCATTTATACATATTTACATCACAATACATCAAGAATCATGACTCAATTCAAGCTATTTCTCAAAATGGCACTATTCCACATTCATGACCCATTTTTCTATACCCTTCTACAATCCAAGTATTTCAACTCTCAAATACCTTAAACAACATAGAAAAACCATAAATCTTACCTTAGATGTTGTAGGAACGAGCCTTGGTTGGTAACACTTCACTTGAGCAAAACCCTAGTTCATCTCCAATGGGATTTCTTTACTTGAATGATCGTTAATGGGTTTTCTTACACTTGATTCACTTGATTTATGTTGTTGATCACTAATAACCCTTGAATTCTTGTGGAATAAATGTAGAGAGATCTTTTAGAGAGAAGGGGTGTGATATGGAAGTGAAATGAAATAGGACTTGGTCCCTTTATTTAATGAACCATTTCAGTCCCGACCGTATATACGGACCAACATACGGTCCGTATAATTTATACGGGCCGTATGTTTGGCCGTATGTTTGGTGCAGAAAGGTAGGCTATTCCGGGATGATTATACGTTCCCAAACATACGGACCGTATAATTTATACGGCTAGTATGTTTGGCCGTATAATCCCCAATGATTCCGAAGTTCGTTTCGTCGACTCGTTTGATCTACAATCCTTGTGGAACCTTCTTAACACTTGTTCAACACTTCAATACCAATCTAAGGGACATTATCGCTCTTCTCCAAGACATCATTAAAGCCACGTTAACTCGTTACTCGTAATTCCTCTCCGATACCTATCGTATGTCTTGCCTTCTCTTGACAACTTTCTCATCTAACATCTGATGTCTTTGAAATCTTACTTAGGGTCATCAAATGTTATTTCTAACTTATCGAAATACCGTATACAAGTGCTCTTCACTAGTCTATTCACTTGTGCATCAGCGGAACATTTTCCGAGGTGTAACACTCTTCCCTCCTTAAGAACATTCGTCCTCGAATGTTAAGTGCTCGAGGATTCTATGAAAATTTTGCCAGAGTCTCCCCTATAATATGGCTCTACCATCCTATCACAACAACCCATAATAACAATGCCTCACAGGGCCAGGACATAATAGCAATAAAATTTGGCCACACACGACCCAAAAGAATAAAAGGACAACATACGTACCTTATGATCTTGACGTCTCATCGTGGATCTCTTCTGGGGGTTGAAACAAATGCGGGTATCTGGATCGAATACTTTCTTCCGCTTCCCATGTCATTTCTTCTCGCTCACTACCTCTCCATAAAACCTTAACTGAGGCCACTTCTTTGTTTCTAAGCCTCCGTACTTGCCTATCTAGTATGGCAATGGGTACCTCTTCAGAAGTCAACTTCTCTGTAACTTGTACATCATCTATTGGCACGATCCTAGTAGGATGTCACGACCCAGCTAGGGGCCGCGACGGGTACCTGGGGATAACCGCCGAGCACCGCTCGCTCTATTACTCACCTTACTCGATTAATGCCCTTTTTATTTCTTTTAACTCAAAGCATGGAAAAGTCATAGTTTATAGGGAAACATAAATACTTTTACATGTATATAGATCTTTAGTATATCAAAATAATAAGTACACATATACATGAAAAATGTGAGACCATACTACCCACACTGCGCATCTACGAGCCTCTACTGACATATTGTACACATAGACGGAACAAGACTTCGTCGTGCCAAAAATGTATATACACCAAAGGAATAATCATAAGCACCTCCGAACAATGGAGTGCTATCAGTCCGCTGTCAGCTCCTAAGAATCTGGATCAAGCTCGCCTCCCTGTCTACCTGTGGGCATGAACACAGCGTCCAAAGAAAATGGACGTCAGTACGAATATTGTACTGAGTATGAGAGGCATAAATAATGAAGAAAGACCTTAATAGTATAATGAGAACATCAATGTGAAACATCTGGACCCGACTGACATTCATAAATGAAATAATGCATGCTGTCTTAATCATACTTATCATCATAACATGTATGCATCATATGCAAGCTGCCCGTCCATATCGGAACGGTGTGATAATCAATAACATTAGCCCGCGTCCAGGCCTCCCGCGTCCGGGGTACCATCTCATGCCGCCCACTAGTGGTGTCTGCCCATGCCAGAAGGTCATGGTGTATCCGTATAGCTACCCGCCTCAGCGGTGACTGCCCGACCAACTAGGCCCGGTGTGAAATGCTCATGCCATGCTTATCAAAAAATAATCATAATAATGTGCTCATTATAAAATGCTTATCTTATCATAGTACCTGCATAAGACTCGAGATTGAATTTACTCTATCGGGGTGACGTAAGGTCGTGATCCCACGATTACATTATGGAGCAAACATGGACATTTTGCCTCACCTTGAAAGAACTAGCACATAAGGTGAGTGTAGGCAATGAATAACATCATCATCATTCTAGCATCATCATATCGTGTCTCTTATCTCATAGAAGCATTTATGGAAGTAGGCTTTTAACTTTTCGGAATATAGGAACTCATGAAGAAGATAGGGATTCGAGTTATAAGATTCATGCCGTTAGAAGGAAAGGACTAGCCTCACATACCTTGTCTCTTAGCTACATTATCGATCCCTTGTCTTCCTTCAAGGTCACGTCGTTACCTTCACGAGAGAATTGGACTAACATTAGTTAATCGACTTAAGAGAATGCGTCGCTATTTCTAGAGAAAATCGGGCAGCACTTTATTTATTTGTACTACTTTTCCCATCGTCTATATCAATTCCCAATGTTCACCACAACATCCACAATATTACAACCAACAGCCATCATTTATATCTATTCACCACATTTCACCATTTCCCTCCAATTTTCCCACATTTATCCGTATTGCTCATTATTGTGTTCTCGCACCTTTAATACTTGTTTCATGATATAAACATCATTAATATCGTATTCGTAATCCTAACACTTCAACATTCATGATTCAATCCCACTATCATCCAATGATGACACTATTCATCCATTCAAGACCCATTTTCCATGTCTTTCTACCATTCAAGCTTCCTAGCCTCCTAGCCTCCTAATACCTTAAATAACATGATAAAGTCATGAAACATACCTTAGATAATAGTTGAACAAGTCTTGAGTTGAAATGCTTCACTTTGGCCAAACCCTAGTTCCACCTTCTATGGAATTTCTTACCTTAAATGATCCTTTTGATGTGTTCTTACACTAGGTTTTTGTGGATTGATGATATTGATCCTAAATTTCTACTTGAAGTCTTGTTTTGGAAGAGTATAGAATGTTCTAGAGAGAGAGAGGGTCGTGGGGTGAGAAGAGGAAATGAGAAAATGAAACTTGGATCATATTTTTATAAAATGCAAATCAGTCCCGATGCCATTTTACGGTCCATTATACGGTCCGTACAAATTTATACGGTCCGTATAATTGACCGTAAAACTGATCCAGTGGCCACTCTTCTCTGTGTCAACTTGACGGTTCATTTTACGGACCGTCAAACCATTATACGGTCCGTATAACCTACCGTAAAACTCACCCTTCAGCAGCCTCTTCTGTAACACTTTTGCGGTTCATTATACGGCCGTAAAACCCTTTTAAGGTCCGTATAGTTGACCGTATAACCCACCAGTTCACTGAATCTCATTTTCTCCACTTCGTTTCATCTCCGATCCTTATGGAACCTTCTTAACAATTGTTCAACACTTCGATACCAATCTACAGGACGTTATCACTCGTCTCCAAAACACCGCATACGCTATGTCCTTTGCTAGCCTACTCACTGTACACTAACGGAAAAATTTCTGAGGTGTAACATAGGATCTCCAACACATTTTCGAAGCATCGAGACATGGAAAACTGGATGAACTGACTCCAACTCCGTAGGTAGATCTAACTCATAGGCCACCTTGCCTACTTTGCGCACAATCTCATAAGGCCCAATATATCGGGGACTAAGCTTCCCATTTTTGACAAATCTCATAACGCCCTTCATTGGCGACACTTTCAAGAATACCCAATCTTTCACTTGGAACTCTAAGTCTCTTCAACGGTTATCCGCATAGGACTTTTGACGACTTTGAGCTGCCAATAACCGATCTTGTATGAGCTTGACTTTCTCTATGGCTTGCTAGACCAAATCTGGCCCTATCAATTTAGCCTCTCCTGTTTCAAACCACCCAATTGGGGATCTACACTTTCGCCCATATAAAGCTTCATACGGTGCCATTTGAATACTAGAATGATAACTATTATTATAAGCAAATTCAATGAGTGGCAGGTGATCATCCCAATTTCCTCCAAAATCTATCATACATGCCCGCAACATATCTTCAAGATTCTGAATGGTACGGTCAGCTTGTCCATCAGTCTGCGGGTGAAATGCCGTGCTAAGGCTCACTTGGGTCCCTAAACCCTATTAGAAAGATGTTACACCTTGGAAAATCCCTTGTATATGTACAGTGAATAGGCTAACAAAGGACATAGCGTACGAGATGTTTTGATGAGTAAGAAATAGTATTTGATGACCCTCGACGAGATTCCAAAGGCATGTGATGCAAGGAAAGAAAGTTGCCAAGGAAAGTGAACCATATGTGGTGTATCAGATAAGAATTTTGAGCAACGAGCCTATGATGGCACAATGATGTCTTGGAGGCAAGTAATAATGTCCCTTTGATTGGTATTGAGATGTTAAAAAAGTGCCAAGAAGGTTCCATAAGGATCGGAGATCAAACGAGACAACGAGAACGAAAACGGAACCACTAGGCATTATACGGCCCAACCTACGGACCGTAAAATTTGTACCAGCCGTATGTCGGACCGTATAATTTCCCAAGGAGGTCACCAGCTACTGGACCAAATATACGACCATACATACGGTCCGTATAAATAGTACGGACCGTATGTTGGTCCGTATAAAGATGGTCGGCCAGATTTTTTAATTTAAGTATAAGGGACCTCTTTCATTTCATTTCCATTCTACTTTCACTCTACACTTCAAGAAACATCTAGAACCCTCTATACTCTTAAACGACAAGAGAAATCAAAGGAAAACCAAGATTTACAACACCAAATCATGAAACAAAGTGTATGAAACCCAAGTGAAGGTAATCCAAATCAAGAAAACCCAAGGGAGGTGAAGTAGGGTTTTGGTGCTAGAGGAGAAACTCCACTCAAGACTTGTTCAACCATCATCTAAGGTAAGTTTCATGACTAAACCATTTTTTTAAGGTAATGGAAGATTAAGATACTTGAAATGTAGCAAGATATAGGAAATGGGTCATTAATGAGTGAATAGTGCCATGTTTGGATGGTAGTTGGATTGAATCATAAATGTTGGTGTGTTAGGATTGTGGATACGTCATAAATGACATGTAGACCATGAAATACGTATTATATACGAGGAAACGCGATAGTAAGCTAAAACCATGAATGTGGAGAAATGAAGAGAAATGGTGAATTATGGTCATTGTATATGAATGATGATTGTTGATTGCTATATTGTGATTGTTGTTGTGAGTGTTGGGAGTTGATATGGAATATGGGAAAAGTAGTATAAACAAAGGAAGTTCTGTCCAATTTTCCCTAGCTTTAGAAAGTCCGTTCTTATAATTGTGTAGCTAATGACGATATAAATTCTCTTGAAGGTAGAACGTGTGCATTAAGGAAGAACACGTAAGCGATAGCTTAGTAAACGTCAAAGGTATGTAAGGTTTATCCCTTCCTTCAAAGGCATGAATCTTTCAAGTTTTCCATGATCCTCCTATATGGTGAGACTTATGAGCCCTTAATATACTAAATCATATACGAGCATGATAATAATGATGATAAGTTAAAGTATAGAGATTCGATAATTATTGATATGATGATCTCATAACGCTAATGATGTTATTACTGTTAACACTCACCTTATGCACTACTTCCTTCGAGGTGAGGCAAGATACTCCTAAATGTTCATAATATAATCGGGGGTTTACGACCTTACGTCACCCCGAAATAGCTATGGTTGTCTTCAAAGTCTAATGTGTACTCCAAATGCTAGATGTGAAATAATGCTAAGTCATGATATGTTTACAAGATGATCAATAATGCTAACTTATAATATGCCTATGTTATGTATGAAAATGACAAGCTACGATAAGAATATGATACGTGCGTGGAAGGTGTAATAGTGATGGGTAATGATTTATTTTGTGATGACGAGATTCCACCGTGCCTAGATGGCCGGGCATGTCACCGCTAAGGCGGGCTGCATATGATTCCACCATGCCTAGATGGCCGAGCATGTCACCGCTAAGGTGGGCTGCGATGTTACACGGAGCCGAGAGGGCCGGGCATAATCACCACTAGTGGGCGGCATATGATGGTTACCCGGACGCGGGTTAACGATGAGATATGTCATGTGATGAGACATATGATGTCACGAGATATGTAATGTGACGAGACATGTGAGGTGATGATATACGTACCTTGATTATGTGAAATATGATATATGTACGAAATATGTTTGCTTATGACACTCTTACAGGTTATATCTTTCTCTTACGGGTCACTGTCCTCCGATTATGATTATTTCATTCTTCCCTTACATACTTAGTACAATGTTCGTACTGACGTTCATTTTTTTGGACGATGTGTTCATGCCCACAGGTAGACAGGGAGGAGAGCTGGACCCAGATTCGTAGTAGCTGTCAGCCGATTGAAAGCACTCCTTTGTTCCGGAGGTGCTTCATCATTCTTTTGTGTATATTTGTATATGTTGGGCTTGACGGGGTCCTGTCCCATCTAGGTGTCTTGCACTCCAGTAGAGGCTCGTAGATACTCAATGTGGGTTATGTGGTCGGGTGTAGTCACTATGGTATATTTGCGTATATTATTTTGATAGCCCAAAGGGCTTATGTATATGAAACTATTTATGTTTACAAATGGAAAATGACTTTCCTATAATGTGAGCATGAAATCGATAAAAGAAGTAGCTAATGAGCATAATGAGTAGTAGGACGAGCAGTACTCGGTGGTTAGCCCCGGGTACCCGTCGCGGCCCCTAGCTGGGTCGTGACAAAAGTGGTATTAGAGCCGTTCAGTCCTAGGAAGAGTCTACGAGCCGTGTCTAATAGAGTCTTGTTTATGGTGTGTTGCTCGCCACATCAATAAACAAGAGGCTACAAGGCATTTAGCAAAAATGACCATCTTTCTTCTCATGAGATTGTGCGATAGAGCCGTATATAAGATTTTATCCTCCCTAATAGTATGTTATGATTTCAGAATGCCGCCAAAGGGAAAGGCTACAGCCGCCCAGAAGGGCAAGACTACGGCAAAGAGGCGGGTAGAAAGGGAGCCCCCGATGAATGTAGAAGAAGGCGAATCACATAATGAGACCTTGTCTAACACTTCTTCTACCCCGCCTAATGTGGAACAGCAAGGGGGAGCTCCAGCTCCAATTCCTCCACCGGTTGCTTTGGGTCAACAAATGACCGAGGCCATCCAGTTATTGACACAATTGGTTTCCGCTCAGGCACAACGACAAAATGTGGGTTCAAGCGATTGGGCAGCAAGTACTAAGGCCCGTGATTTTATGAGTCTAAATCCTCCAGAATTCTTTGGGTCAAAGCTGGATGAAGACCCGCAAAGTTTCATAGATGAGATGTTGAGGACGTTGAAGACTGTCCATGCCTCCGAAACTGAATCCGTGGAGTTGGCATCTTATAGACTCCGGGATGTGGCAGTTTTATGGTACAACAACTGGGTATTATTAAGAGGAGAGAATGCACCTCCTCCGGTTTGGAAAGAATTCGTGGACGCATTTATTCGTCACTATTTTCCACCCGAGGTCCGCCGAGCTAGAGCGGACAGGTTTTTGAATCTAAAGCAAGGAAGAATGAGTGCTCGGGAATATAGCTTGCAATTCAATTCTTTGGCCAGGTATGCCCTGACTATGGTGGCCGACATGGGAGATCATGTACACCGATTTGTGAGTGGCTTGGGGCCACATTTGTTTAAGGACTACTTGACGGCCTCTTCGCAAGAAGGGATGGATATTTCTCGAATACAAGCCCATGCCCAGAATTTAGAGGGACGGCAACAACCACAAAGGGGTGATCGTGAAAGTGATAGAAGACAAAGCAAAAGGGCTAAATCTGTGGGCACAGGCAGTGATTATAGAGGGGGACCAAGGCAGACCTATTCCCGATATTCGGGCCAATCAGCGACTAGCGCACCTTCCAGATTTCCAGATAGAAGAGTTGACCGCTCCTTTCGCTCGGGATAGGGTCAGAGTTCAAGGGCTTCAGGTTCCCAGTTTGAGGGTGATTATAGTCAGGGGAGACCACCAGTTCCACGATGCAGCCGGTGTCGGAAGTTACACTTAGGGCCATGTCGTCAGGACACGGATGCTTGTTATGTTTGTGGACATGCTGGGCATTTGATGCGAGATTGTCCCTCCCGGTATGGTAGAGGTGGGGTCCAGCCCACAGGCTCAGCAGCTGGTTCTTCATCAATACGCCCGACAGCACAGACTCCCCAGATGGCAGCAGGCCGAGGCAGAGGTAGAGGGGCTGCATCTACTTCAGGTGCCACTCAGCCCCGTGTTTATGATTTAGCGGGACGACAGGATCTCGAGACTTCTCCGAATGTGGTTACAAGTATATTGTCTATATTCTCCCGTGATGTGTATGCATTGATAGATCCGAGTTCTACATTCTCTTATATTACTCCATATGTTGCTTGTTGTATTTGGGTGAGAGCTGAGCAAATCAAACCTTTTGAGGTGTCTACTCCGGTTTGTGATCCCGTGATAGCAAAGCAAGTGTACAGAAATTGTGTAGTTGTTATATGCGATCGCCAGACCACGGCGGATTTGATTGAGTTGAAAATGTTAGATTTGGATGTAATTATGGGCATGGATTGGTTGGCATCGTGTTATGCTAATGTTGATTGCCGATTGAAAGTAGTTCGATTCCAATTTCCGAGAGAGCCCGTGCTTGAATGGAAGGGTAATGCAGCATCACCAAAAGGTAGGTTTATTTCCTATCTTAAGGCAAGGAAAATGATAGCCAAGGGCTATATTTATCATCTAGTTCGGGTCCATGACACCGAGGCAAAGTCACCAACTTTCGGATCCGTTCCGGTAGTGAATGAATTCCCAGATGTATTTCCTGATGAACTCCTAGGACTTCCTCCAGAAAGAGAGATTGACTTCACCATTGACGTGTTGCCGGACACCAAGCCTATTTCTATTCCTCCTTATCGAATGGCTCCGGCAGACTTGAAAGAGTTAAAGGCACAGTTGAAAGATTTGCTTGAAAAGGGGTTTATTAGGCCCAGTTCATCACCGTGGAGAGCACCGGTCTTGTTCGTGAGGAAGAAAGACGGTTCTCTACGAATATGTATCAATTACAGGCAATTGAACAAAGTGACGGTAAAGAACAAATATCCTCTTCCAAGGATTGATGACTTATTCGATCAATTGCAAGGTGCCAAGTGGTTTTCAAAAATAGACTTGAGGTCGGGTTATCATCAAGTAAGAGTTAGAGAAGAAGATATTCCCAAAACAGTTTTCAGAACGAGATATGGTCATTATGAATTTAGAGTGATGTCATTTGGGTTGACTAATGCTCCGGCCGTGTTTATGAATTTGATGAACAATGTATTCAGGCCTCTTTTGGATCTATTTGTGATAGTATTCATCGATAATATTCTGGTATATTCTCGCACGGAATCCGAACATGCAGATCATTTGCGAATTGTTCTTGGCATTCTTCGAGCCCGAGAATTGTATGCACAATTTTCAAAGTGCGAGTTTTGGTTAAATTCTGTGACATTTCTGGGCCATGTTATTTCAAATGATGGTATCCGAGTCAACACTCAGAAAACCGAAGCTGTGAAGACTTGGCCAAGGCCTACGACGCCTACAGAAGTTCGTAGTTTTCTGGGTTTGGCAGGTTATTATAGAAGATTCGTAGAGGGCTTCTCATCTATTTCAGCCCCATTGACGAAGCTAACCCAGAAATCAGCCAAATTTCAATGGAATTATGCTTGTGAGTGCAGTTTCCAAGAATTGAAAGGCAGATTGACCTCAGCTCTGGTCTTAACACTTCCAGAAGGGTCGGATGGCTACGTGGTATATTGTGATGCTTCGGGTGTCGGATTAGGATGTGTATTGATGCAGCATGGAAAAGTTATTGCATATGCTTCAAGACAATTATGGAAATATGAAAGGAATTATCCAACTCATGATCTCGAATTGGCTGCGGTTATTCATGCCTTAAAAATATGGAGGCATTATTTGTATGGTGTGCGTGTTGATATTTATACGGATCACAAAAGTCTTCAATATATTTTCAAGCAAAAGGAGTTGAACCTGCGGCAGAGGCGGTGGTTAGAATTATTGAAAGATTATGATGTGGACATTTTGTACTGCCCGGGAAAAGCGAATGTAGTAACCGATGCGCTTAGCCACCGATCGATGGGCAGTTTATGTGAAATCCCTCCGGAAAAGAAAGGGATGGTTCATGAGCTCCGCCAACTAGCTAGTCTTGGAGTACGTGTAATAGATTCGGGTAATGTGGGGATTAGTATCAATGATCCCACAACTTCGTCCTTAGACATAGAAGTGAAGGAGCGACAATATGAAGACTCCCAATTGTGCCATTACAGAGACCTATCTCATCAAAAGGAGAAGTCTCCATTTGAAGTCTCTATTGATGGAATTCTTATGTACCGAAATAGGCTATGTGTACCGAATGTAGTGGAATTGCGCCGACAAATTCTAGAAGAAGCACATTGTTCTCGGTATTCTATTCATCCAGGCGCAACCAAAATGTATCATGATCTCAAGTTAATATATTGGTGGGATGGCATGAAGAGAGACATAGCCTAATTTGTAGCACAGTGTCCAAATTGCCAACAAGTAAAAGTTTAACATCAGAAGCCAGGAGGTTTATTGCAAGCAATAGAAATCCCTGCTTGGAAATGGGAAGTGATCAACACGGATTTTATTGTGGGGTGCCTAGATGGTCGGGCATGTCACCGCTAAGGCGGACTGCATATGATTCCACCGTGCCTAGATGGCCGGGCATGTCACCGCTAAGGCGGGCTGCGATGTTACACCGATCCGAGAGGGCCGGGCATGATCACCACTGGTGGGCGGCATATGATGGTTACCCGGACGTGGGTTAACGATGAGATATGTGATGTGATGTGATGTGATGAGACATATGATGTGACGAGATATGTAATGTGACGATACATGTGAGATGATGATATACGTACCATGATTATGTAAAATATGATATATGTACGAAATATGTTTGCTTATGACACTCTTATAGGTTATATATTTCTCTTATGGCTCACTGTCCTCCTATTATGATTATTTCATTCTTGCCTTACATACTCAGTACAATCTTCGTACTGACGTCTGTTTTCTTTAGACGCTGTGTTCATGCCCACAGGTAGACAGGAAGGAGTGCTGGACCCAGATTCGTAGTAGCTGTCAGCCGATTGAAAGCACTCCTTTGTTCCGGAGGTGCTTCATCATTCTTTTGTGTATATTTGTATATGTTGGGCTTGACGGGGTCCTGTCCCATCTAGGTGTCTTGCACTCCAGTAGAGGCTTGTAGATACTCAATGTGGGTTATGTGGTCGGGTGAAGTCACTATGGTATATTTGCGTATATTATTTTGATAGCCCAAAGGGCTTATGTATATGAAACTATTTATGTTTACAAATGTAACATGACTTTCCTATAATGTGAGCATAAAATCGATAAAAGAAGTAGCTAATGAGCATAATGAGTAGTAGGACGAGCGGTGCTCGGTGGTTAGTCCCGGGTACCCGTCGTGGCCCCTAGCTTGGTCATGAAAAAAGACTTCCAAAAATTAGCTGTAAACTGAGTCCCTCTATCAGAGATAATAGATACTGGGACACCATGGAGTCTCACTATCTCCTTAACATAAAGCCTTGCATAATCTTCTTCCACGTAGGTCGTTCTGACCGGTAAAAAATGAGCTGACTTTGTGAGTCTATCTACAATCACCCATATAGAGTCATACTTGCATCGAGAATGGGGTAAGCCTGTAATGAAGTCCATGTTAATCACTTCCCACTTCCAAGTTGGAATTTCTATAGCTTGCAACAATCCACCCGACTTTTGATGCTCGATTTTCACTTGTTGACAATTGGGACATTGAGCTGCGAACTCCGCTATATCTTTCTTCATCCCATTCCACCAATATATAGATTTAAGGTCATGGTACATTTTCGTCGCACCGGGGTGAACAGAATAACGGGATCAATGAGCTTCTCTCAATATCTAGTGGTGTAAACCTACCACATCAGGAACGCATAATCTGCCCCGGCATCGAAGAATTCCGTCTTCTGAAATATCAAATGATGACTCCTCTTTCTGAGGGAGTGTATCTCTGTAATGCATTAGCATGGAGTCTTCGTATTGTCTCTCTTTCACTTCCGCTACTAGCGACGAGACTGCCGAATTCTGAATAGTAGTTCCCCTGCTGCCTGAGTCCACTACTTGAACCCCTAGGCTAGCTAACTGCTGGAGCTCACGGGCCATTTCTCTCTTTTCTGGTCGAAAATCACACAAACTTCACATAGATCTACGGCTAAGAGCATCAGTCACAACATTCGCCCTTCCAGGGTGATACAAGATATCAACATCGTAATATTTTAGCAATTCCAACCATCGTCGTTGCCGCAAATTCAATTCTTTCTACTTGAAGATATATTGAAGACTCTTATGATCTGTATAGATATCCACATGGACACCATATAAATTATATCTCCATATCTTTAATGCATGACCACTGCGGCCAATTGTAGATCATGGGTTGGATAATTCTGCTCGTGTTTCCGTAATTGCCTTGAAGCATACGCAATCACTTTATCATGTTTCATCAATACACGGCCTAGCCCAATGCCTGAACCATCGCAATAAACAACATATCCTTCCAATCCCTCTGGAAGTGTCAGGACTGGGGAAGAAGTCAATCTACCTTTTAGCTCTTGGAAGCTACGTTCACAAGCATCTGTCCATTGAAACTTTGCCGATTTCTGGATCAACTTTGTGAGTGGGGCAGAAATAGAAGAAAAACCATCAACAAATCTCCTATAATAACCAGCTAAGCCCAGAAAGCTACGAACCTCCGTAGGAGTTGTGGGACTTGGCCAAGTCTTCACGGCCTCAATCTTTTGGCTATCCACTTGAATACCATCGGCTGAAACAATATGCCCCAGAAATGTCACTGAGTTCAACCAAAACTCACATTTGTAGAATTTTGCAAACAACTCTCGGGTTCGAAGAACTCCAAGGATAGTACGCAAATGATCCGCATGTTCTGCCTCGGATCTAGAATATACCAAGATGTCATCGATGAATACAATCACAAACAGATCTAGGAAAGGCCTGAACACATTGTTCATCAAATCCATAAATACTGACGGTGCGTTAGTTAGCCCAAATGACATTACCCGGAACTCAAAATGGCCATATCTTGTTCTGAAGGCTGTCTTAGGGATATCTTTCTCCCTAACTCTCACCTGATGATACCCGGATCTCAAATCTATCTTTGAAAACCATTTGGCGCCTTGGAATTGATCAAATAAGTCATCAATCCTCGGGAGAGGATATTTGTTCTTAATCGTCGCCTTATTCAATTGCCGATAGTTAATGTACATTCTCAAGGAGCCATCTTTCTTTCGGACAAACAATACGGGTGCTCCCCACGGGGATGAACTAGGCCTAATAAAGCCTTTCTCAAGCAAGACTTTCAATTGCTCCTTCAACTCTTTCAACTCTGCGGGTGCCATTCTATAGGGAGGAATAGATATAGGCTTAGTGCCTGGCAACACATCAATGGCAAAATCAATCTCCCACTCGGGAGGGAGGCCTGGAAGCTCTTCCGGGAACACATCCAGAAATTCATTCACCACGGGAACTAACTAAAGAGTTGGCGATTCAGCTTCTACATCTTGAACTCGAACTAGATGATAAATGCATCCTTTTGTGATCATTTTCCTTACCTTTCGATAGGAAATAAACCTACCTTTTGGTGACGCCGTATTCCCTTTCCATTCTAAAACTGGTTCTCCCGGAAATTGAAAACGAACCATTTCCATTCTACAATCAACATTGGCATAGCAAGAAGCCAACCAATCCATGCCCATAATAACATCAAAATCCACCATTTCTAACTCATGCAAGTCAATCATGGTACGACGATCACAAACCACAACTATATAGTTTCTATATACTCGGCTAGCTATTATCGATTCATCAACGAGTGTAGACACCTCAAAGGTTTGATCGACTCTGGTGTGACTCTAAATTGACCCGCAATATATGGAGTAACATATGAAAATGTGGAGCCCGGGTCAATCAAAGCATATACATCATGAGAGCATACCGATAATATACCTGTGACCACATCAGGAGAAGACTCAAGATCTTGGCGTCCAGCCAAAGCATAAATACGGTGCTGAGGACCGCTTGTTACACCTCAAAATTTTTTTCGTACTTGTGTGATGAGTAGAACAACGAAAGGCTTGGGTGCATGATGTTTTGTTAAGTCAGGAATGGCAAATTATGAATTTTTGGAAATAAGGAAGTGGCAGAGAATTTTCAGCTCAGTGGTCATAAAGGGCACTATACGGCCCGTAAAGTGATTTACGGGCCGTATAGTGCAATCGTCCTCCAGCTGTCCAAAAATTTCAAGTTCTGTCAAAGTGTTGGAATGGCTAAAAACGACTTGGTGGACGGCACGTAAACTGGTTTACGGACCGTAAACCTCAGTCGTAAACTGCCATGTCCCTTAGCCAAACTTTCTGTTTATGAAATGCTTAAAAACGATCGCGGAGGACGGACCGTAAACCACAATACGGTCCGTAAACTGTGGTTTACGACCACTGTTCATCCCGACAATTATTCATTAAAGATCAGTTTTGTGATTATTAAAAGGAACTTAGGCTTCATTTCATTTCATTTTTCTTCCATATAACTCAAGAATGCTCTAGAACTCTCCAAATATTTCCTCCATAAGAATTCAAGAGAATCAAAGGGAACATCAAGATCAACACCACTAAATTCACGAAAACAAGTGTAAGAACACATCAAAGGATCATCTAAGTCAAGAAATCCTTAAAAGGGTGGAACTAGGGTTATGGCTAAGTGAAGTATTTCAACTCAAGGCCAGTTCGATCATCATTTAAGGTATGTTTCATGACTATACCATGTGATTCAAGGTATTGGAAGGCTTAGATACTTAAAATGTAGAAGAACATAGGAATGGGTCATTATTGAGTGAATAGTGACATAAACGAATGATAGTGGAATTGAATCATGAATGTTGAAGTGTTGTGAGTACAAATACGATATAAATGATGTTTATAACGTGAAACAAGTAGTAAATGCACGAAAGCACTAAGGTGAGATATAGGGAGAAATATGGGAAAATTGGAGGAAAATGGTGGATTTTGTTAATGGTGCATAAATGATGATTTTGATTGCGATATTGCGAATAGCATTGTGAATGTTGGGGGTAGATATAGAACATGGGAAAAGTAGTATAAACGAAGGAAGTACTGCCCAAATTTTCCTAGAACAAGCGATCCGTTCTTGTAGTTAATTAACTAATGAAGTACGAATTCTCTCATGAAGGTGACGACGTGGTATCGAAGGAGAATAAGTGGACAACAACTTAGCTAAACGGCAAGGTATGTGAGGCTACTCCTTTCTTTCCAATGGCACGAATCTTATAGTCCGAATTACCATCTTTCCATGAGCTCCTACATTCCAAAAAGTTAAATGCCTATATGAGATAAGTTATACAATATGATGATGCTAGGATGATGATGATGTTAGTCCTTGCCTACACTCACCTTATGCACTAGTCCTTTCAAGGTGAGTCAGAATGTCCGCAATTGCTCCATAAAGTAGTCGGGGGGTCACGACCTTACGTCACCCCGATACAGTAAAGTTGTTCTCAAACCTTACGCATGTGCTATGATAAGATAAGTGTTTTACAATGAGTACATTATTATGATTATTTTATGATAAGCATGGCATGAGCATTGCATACCAGGCCTAGTTGGCCGGGCAGACACCGCTTCGTCGGGCGGCGATACGGATACACCACGACCTTCGGGCGTGGGCAGACACCACTAGTGGGCGGCATGAGATGGTAGCCCAGACGCGGGAAGCCTGGACGCGGGATTATATTATTGATTATCATACCGTTCCAACATGGGCGGGCAGCTTGCATACGATGCATACATGTTACGATGATAAGTATGAGTAAGACAACATGCATTATTCCATTTATGATTATAGGTCAGATCCATATGCTTTATATTGATGCTCTCATTATATTATTGATGCCTTTATTCATTGTTCATGCCTCTCATACTCAGTACAATACTTGTACTGACGTCCCTTCTTTGGACGCTGTGTTCATGCCCACAGGTAGACAGGGAGGCGAGCTTGATCCAGATACTTAGGAGCTGTCAGCTGTTGGGAGCACTCCATTGTTCGGAGGTGCTTATGCTTTCTCTTTGGTATATATGTATATATATTTTGGGCACGACGGAGTCTTGTTCCGTCTATGTATTCATTATGACAGTAGAGGCTCGTAGATACGTAGTGTGGGTCAGGTGGTCTCAAAAGATGCTATTATTATGTATATATTATTTTGATGGCCGAGAGACATATGTATATAAAGTACTTATGTTTTGATACAAATTATGTTTCCTATACTTTCATGCGTAAAACTAGCAAAAGATCATTAAATGAGTAAAATGAGTAGTAGAGTGAGCGGTGCTCGGTATCTAGCTCCGGGTACCCGTCGCGACCCTTAGTTCGGTCGTGACAGAAGTGGTATCAGAGCAGTTCGTCCTAGGAAGTGTCTACGAGCCGTGTCTAGTAGAGTTTTGTTTATGGTGTGTTGCGCGCCACATCAATAAACAAGAGGCTATAGGGCATTTAGGAATATGACCATCTTTCTTTTTACTAGATCGTGCGATAGAGCCATGCATAGGATTTTATCCTTCCCTAAAAGTGTGTTGTGATTTCAGAATGCCGCCGAAAGGAAAAGCTACAGCTGCCCAGAAAGACAAAGCTACGACGAAGAAGCGGGCAGAAAGGGAGCCTCCGGCGAATGTAGAGGAAAGTGAATCACAGAATGAGGCCTCGCCTAATGTAGGAGAGCAGGGAGGAGCCTCAGTCCCAATTCCTCCGCCAGTTGCTTCGGGTCAACAAGTGACTGAGGCCATACACCTACTGACAAAATTGTTTGCTGCCCAGGTACAGCGGCCGAATGCGAGCCCGAGTGACCGTTCCGCCAGTACGAGAGCCTGTAATTTCTTGACTTTAAATCCTCCGGAATTTTTCGGGTCGATGCCGGATGAGGACCCCCAAGCCTTTGTTGATGAGATGTTGAGGACGCTGAAACTTATGCATGCTTCTGAGACTAAATCGGTAGAGTTGGCCTCTTATAGACTCTGCGATGTGGTGGTGCTATGGTACAAAAATTGGATGATATCAAGAGGAGAGAATGCACCAGCTCCCGTTTGGCAATAATTTGTGGATGCCTTTATTCGTCATTACTTGCCGCCTGAGGTCCGCCGAGCTAGAGCGGACAGGTTCTTGAATTTAAAGCAAGGAAGCATGAGTGCTCGAGAGTATAGTATGCAGTTCAATTCGTTGGCCAGATATGCTCTAACTATGGTGGCCGACATGGGAGATTGAGTCTATAGATTTGTGAGTGGTTTAGGACCCCACTTGTTTAGAGATTGTTTGGCGACCTCTTTGCAAGATGGGATGGATATTTCCCGGATACAGGCTCACGCTCAAAATCTTGAGGAACGACAACAACAGCAAAGAAGTGAGCGTGACGGTGATAGGAAACAAGGTAAGAGGGCTAGATCGATGGGAGCGAGTAGCGAGTATAGAGGGGGACTGAGGCAGACGCACTCTAGGCACTCAGGTCAGTCAGCGACCAGTGCGCCTCCCAGGTTCTCAGACAGGAGGTCCGATCGTTCTTTTCAGTCGGGACAAGGCCAGTGTTCGAGGGAGAATTTAGCGACAGGAGACCCCCAGTACCGCGGTGTAGCCAGTGCGGTAAATTACATTTCGGACAGTGTCGTCAGGGTACCGATGCTTGTTATGCCTGCGGGCAAGTTGGTCATATGATGAGGGATTGCCCTTCGGTGAGAGATAGAGTAGGGACTCAGCCCACAGGTTCAGCAGCGGGTTCTTCTTCAGTGCGTCTGATAGCACAGACTTCTCAGACTACAGCAGGTAGAGGCAGAGGCAGAGGGGGAGCATCTACTTCAGGAGCAGTTCAGCCCCGCGTATATGCTTTGGCAGGGCGACAGGATCTTGAATCCTCTCCCGATGTTGTTACAGGTACCTTGACTATATTTTCCCATGAGGTATATGCTTTGATTGATCCGGGTTCTACATTCTCTTATGTTACCCCGTATATTGCTAATTTTATCAGGGTGGAACCCGAGCCGATTAAACCTTTCGAGGTGTTCACCCCGGTTGGTGACCGACAAACAAGGGCCGATTTGATTGAACTGGAAATGATAGACTTCGACGTAATAATGGGTATGGATTGGTTAGCGTCGTGTTACACAAATGTTGATTGCCAAACGAAAATGGTTCGATTCCAGTTTCCGGGAGAGCCCGTACTTGAATGGAAGGGTAATACAGCATCCCCTAAGGGTAGGTTCATTTCCTACCTCAAGGCGAGGAAGATGATAGCCAAGGGATATATTTATTATCTAGTTCGGGTTCATGATATAGAGGCAAAGCCGCCAACTCTCCAATCTGTCCCGGTAGTAAATGAATTTCCAGATGTATTCCCGGATGAACTTTCAGGTCTTCCTCCAGAAAGGGAAATCGACTTTGCTATCGATGTATTACCAGACACCGAGCCTATTTCTATTCCCCCTTATCGAATGGCTCCGGCAGAACTGAAAGAGCTAAAAGCACAGCTAAAAGATTTACTTGAGAAGGGGTTTATAAGACCCAGTTCATCACCGTGGGGAGTGCCAGTCTTGTTCGTAAAGAAGAAGGACGGATCTCTACGAATGTGTATCGACTACAGACAGTTGAACAAGGTAACAATAAAGAATAAATATCCTCTTCCCAGAATCGATGATTTGTTTGATCGGTTACAGGGCGCTAAGTGGTTTTCTAAGATAGATCTGAGATCGGATTATCATCATGTGAGAATTAGAGAAGCAGATATTCCTAAGACTGCCTTCAGGACAAGATATGGTCACTACGAGTTCCGAGTGATGTTGTTTGGATTGACAAATGCCCCGGCGATGTTCATGAATTTAATGAATAATGTGTTCAGGCCATTTTTGGATCTCTTCGTGATAGTATTTATCAACGATATTCTGGTATATTCTCGCACAGAGTTAGAACATGCAGCCCACCTAAGAATTGTTCTTGGCGTTCTCCGAGCCCGAGAATTATATGCGAAGTTCTCAAAGTGCGAGTTTTGGCTAAATTCTGTGGCATTTCTAGGCCATGTTATTTCAGATGATGGCATCCGAGTCGACACCCAGAAAATAGAAGCTGTGAAGACTTGGCCAAGGCCTACGACACCTACAGAAATTCGTAGTTTTCTGGGTTTGGCAGGTTATTATCGAAGATTTGTAGAGGGATTTTCATCTATTTAAGCCCCATTAACGAAGCTAACCCAGAAGGCAGCGAAATTGCAGTGGAATGATGCTTGTGAGCGTAGTTTCCAAGAGCTAAAAGATAGATTGACCTCAGCTCCAGTGTTAACACTTCCAAAAGGGTCGGATGGTTATGTCGTGTATTATAACGCTTCCGGTGTGGGACTAGGATGTGTGCTGATGCAGCATGGCAAGGTTATTGCATATGCTTCGAGACAGTTGCGGAAACATGAACAGAATTATCCGACTCATGATCTCGAATTGGCTGCGGTTATTCATGCCTTAAAGATATGGAGGCATTATCGGTACGGTGTGCACGTCGATATCTATGCAGATCACAAGAGTGTTCAACATATTTTTAAGCAGAAGGAGTTGAACCTACGGCAGAGGCGGTGGTTGGAATTGTTGAAGGATTATGACTTGAATATTTTATACCACCCCGGGAAAGCAAATGTGGTAGCAGACGCGCTTAGCCGTCGATCAATGGGCAGTTTAAGTGAAGTCCCTTCAGAAAAGAAAGAAATAGTTCGTGAGCTCTATCAACTAGCAAATCTTGGGGTACGTGTAATTGATTCGGGTAAGGCAGGAATTAGTGTTAATGATCCTGCAGTCTCGCCCTTGAATGCGAAGATAAAAGAACGCCAGTACGAAGATCCACAGATGTGTCATCACAGGGATGTATCCCGTGGGAAAGAGAAGTCTCCATTTGCAGTTTCCATAGATGGGGTTCTTAGATACCGAGACAGACTGTGTGTACCGGATGTGGCAAAATTACGCCAGCGAATTTTAGAGGAAGCGCACCATTCTCGGTATTCTATCCATCCAGCTACGACCAAAATGTATCATGACCTTAAATTGCTATATTGGTGGGATGGCATGAAACGAGACATAGCAGATTTCGTGGCGCAATGTCCGAACTGCCAACAGCTGAAAGCAGAACATCAGAAGCCATGGGGCTTATTGCAAGCAATGGAAATTCCTACTTGGAAATGGGAAGAGATTAATATGGATTTTATTGTGGGATTACCCCGTTCCCGAGGCAAATATGACTCTATATGGGTGATCGTGGACAGGCTCACGAAAGCAGCTCATTTCCTCCCAGTCAGAACCACGTATTCGGCGGAAGATTATGCGAGGTTGTATTTGAAAGAAATTGTGCGACTTGGACGAACATCTCTACCCACATACACATGACTACGAGCCTCTAAGAGTATGACATATCGTATGAGCGGGACAGGACCCCGCTATGCCCACAATTTTATATACACAAAAGAATAAGTACCCAAAAGCTACGGCTCCGAAAGAAATAGAGCTCTGCTATGCAATCTCTGAATAAGCAACTATGGATGAAGTCTGTCTCCCTGTGCACCTGCGGGCATGACGCAGCGTCCACAAACAAAAGGACGTCAGTACGAATAATGTACTGAGTATGTAAAGCATGATCAACATCAATATAGAAGCATAATAGATATCATATGAAGATAGCATAGGAGGGGAGACAGTAATATCATCATCATCATATCGCTTACTTGCATACATCGTCGTTCGTATCCCATAATAATACTCGTACCATACTTGTGCTCATATTCATATACATGTCCTTATTCGTATTCTTATACATAGTCTTATCACATTCATATTCATATTATATACCTAGCCATACACTTATATACATACATAGCATTTACATAGCATACCCGACCTCATAGGATCGGTGTTTCATACATACTTAGCCAACAAAGGCTCAAGATCATACATACCTGGCCCTACCAAGGCATCAGGGTTATCATATACATACTTTATACATAGTTATATACATATAGTCTTACCCGGCATCATAAGCTCGGGGTCTTATCATAGCCCTTCATAGGCACACATACACATATATCATAGCTCGTAAGCATCTCTAGTCTCATTTACTCTCATCATCATTACTATCCTCATCATTATCGTTACATTTACATTATAGACTTACTCGTCATACGAGGAACGTAGTATAATCATAGTACATATCAAGGGTCGTGAGCTTATGAGCTCGGAATGTCAACCATGTGAAGACAACATACTCATATAGAGGAATTTAGGAATTTGGCCAAGAACCATGCCTTATGAAAGAAGGGTTAGCCTTACATACCTTTCCGTCGAACTATTCTACACTTGCACGTTCCCTTCCAATGCTAGCGTTTATACCTTCATTAATATCATAACAATGGCCATTAGTCATTCACATTATCCACATTATCTATATTCCTCAATTTGCCTCTAATCCACCCACATTCATGGTCATAACACCCATCTTCGTCCATTCGTCTAAAGTGTTTAGTTCATGATCTTAATACCATTTATAACACATTCATATCACAACACAACAACATTCATATCTCAATTCAAACTATTTCTCAAAATGTCACTATTCATCATTCATGACCTAGTTGACCACATTTTCTACAATCTATGTATTTTAATTCTCCAATACCTTAAACATCTTGTAAAAGTCATGAATCTTACCTTAGAAGTTGTAGGAACAAGTTTTGGTTGATAATACTCTTTTTTGAGCAAAACCCTAGTTTTTCTCCATTTGGATTTCTTGACTTGGATGATCCTTGATGATTCCCTTATCCTTGATTCACGTGTCTTAATGTTATTGATGGCTTATAATCCTTGAAAACTCATATAATAAATGTAGAGAGAAGTTCTAGAGAGAAGTGGTGTAATGTTGTAATGAAATAAAATAAGTCTTGATCCTCATATTTAATGAATTGGAAAATCTGTGCTTGGTGAACAGTGGTCGTCCATGGAGGTTTACGGTCTGTATTTCAGTTTACAGACCGTCCCTCGTGGTCATTTTTAAGCTTAAGCAAAACCAGAAACTTTGGCCTGCATGCATGGTGATTTACGACCATGGTTTACGGGCCGTAAATCACTTTACGGTCTGTCCACCAGGTCGTATTTAGCCATTTCCTCAGCTGGCAGAAAGTTGAAGTTGGACATGCCAGTTTACGACGTCAAGTTTACGGACCGTATTGCACTTTACGGTCCGTATTTTGCACTATACGACCACTGGGCAGTTTTGCCAACTTTCAATTTTTCTCATTTCTCGACTTTTCATTCTAATCATCCACATCCCTTTACATACATTTCCCATGAAACATTATACACCCGCACTCCTCGCACACATCATTAGTTCATTTACTTGCGTACCAACGGGAAATTTTCCGAGGTGTAACAGTGACAGAGAAGCTGACATATGAAGATGTACCTATTGCCATTTTAGATAGACAGGTGCGACGACTCCGAAATAAAGAAGTCGCTTCGGTCAAGGTTCGATGGCGAAACAACAACCGGGAAGAAATGACTTGGGAAGCGGAAGAAAAGATGAAAGCCAAATACCCGCATTTATTCCAACCTCCGGAAGGGATTCAAGATGAAACGTCGAAGATGTAAGGTATGTACACTTTAGTTTTATGCTTTCAATTGTGAGTGGCCATGGATGTGTTGATAGTGTGATATAGCCCTGTAAGGCCATGATATTGTGGGTTGCTGTGACAGGTTGGTAGAGTCAAATTACAAAGGAGACTCTGGCAAAAATTTTCTAGAATTCCCGAGTGTCGAACATTCGAGGACGAATGTTCCAAAAGGGGGGGAGAATGTTACACCTCGAAAATTTTTCCGTACTTGTGTGATGAGTAGAACAACAAAAGGCTTGGGTGCATGATGTTTTGTTAAGTCAGGAATGGGAAATTATGAATTTTTGGAAATAAGGAAGTGGCGTAGAATTTTCAGCTAAGTGGTCGTAAAGGGCATTATACGGCCCGTAAAGTGATTTACGGACCGTATAGTGCAATCGTCCTCCAGCTGTCCATAAATATCAAGTTCTGTCAAAGTGTTGAAATGGCTAAAAATGACTTGGAGGACGGCCCGTAAACTGGTTTACGGACCGTAAACCTCGGTCGTAAACTGTCATGTCCCTTAGCCAAACTTTCTGTTTTTGAAATGCTTAAAAACGATCGCGGAGGACGGACCGTAAACCACAATACGGTCCGTAAACTGTGGTTTACGACCACTGTTCATCCCGACAATTTTTCATTAAAGATCATTTTTGTGATTATTAAAAGGAACTTAGGCTTCATTTCATTTCATTTTTCTTCCATATAACTCAAGAATGCTCTAGAACTCTCCAAATATTTCCTCCATAAGAATTCAAGAGAATCAAAGGGAACATCAAGATCAACACCACTAAATTCACGAAAACAAGTGTAAGAACACATCAAAGGATCATCTAAGTCAAGAAATCCTTAAAAGGGTGGAACTAGGGTTTTGGCTAAGTGAAGTATTTCAAATCAAGGCCTGTTCGATCATCATTTAAGGTATGTTTCAGGACTTTACCACGTGATTCAAGGTATTGGAAGGCTTAGATACTTAAAATGTAGAAGAACATAGGAATGGGTCATTATTGAGTGAATAGTGACATAAACGAATGATAGTGGAATTGAATCATGAATGTTGAAGTTTTCTGAGTACAAATACGATATAAATGATGTTTATAATGTGAAACAAGTAGTAAATGCACGAAACCACTAAGGTGAGCTATAGGGAGAAATATGGGTAAATTGGAGGAAAATGGTGGATTTTGTTAATGGTGCATAAATGATGATTTTGATTGCGATATTGCGAATAGCATTGTGAATGTTAGGGGTAGATATAGAACATGGGAAAAGTAGTATAAACGAAGGAAGTACTGCCCAAATTTTCCTAGAACTAGCGATCCGTTCTTGTAGTTAATTAACTAATGAAGTACGAATTCTCTCATGAAGGTGACGACGTGGTATCGAAGGAGAATAAGTGGACAACAACTTAGCTAAACGTCAAGGTATGTGAGGCTACTCCTTTCTTTCCAATGGCATGAATCTTATAGTCCGAATTACCATCTTTCCATGAGCTCCTACATTCCAAAAAGTTAAATGCCTATATGAGATAAGTTATACAATATGATGATGCTAGGATGATAATAATGTTAGTCCTTGCCTACACTCACCTTATGTACTAGTCCTTTCAAGGTGAGGCAGAATGTCCGCAATTGCTCCATAAAGTAGTCGGGGGGTCACGACCTTACGTCACCCCGACAGAGTAAAGTTGTTCTCAAACCTTACGCATGTGCTATGATAAGATAAGTGTTTTACAATGAGTACATTATTATGATTATTTTATGATAAGCATGGCATGAGAATTGCATATCGGGCCTAGTTGGCCGGGCAGACACCGCTTCGGCGGGCGGCGATACGGATACACCACGACCTTCGGGCGTGGGCAGACACCACTAGTGGGCGGCATGAGATGGTACCCCGGACGCGGGAGGCCTGGACGCGGGCTTATATTATTGATTATCACACCGTTCCGACATGGGCGGGCAACTTGCATACGATGCCTACATGTTACGATGATAAGTATGAGTAAGACAGCATACATTATTCCATTTATGATTATAGGTCAGATCCATATGCTTTATATTGATGCTCTCATTATATTATTGATGCCTTTCTTCATTGTTCATGCCTCTCATACTCAGTACAATACTCGTACTGACGTCCCTTATTTGGACGCTGTGTTCATGCCCACAGGTAGACAGGGAGGCGAGCTTGATCCAGATACTTAGGAGCTGTCAGCTGTTGGGAGCACTCCATTGTTCGGAGGTGCTTATGCTTTCTCTTTGGTATATATGTATATATATTTTGGGCACGACGGAGTCTTGTTCCGTCTATGTATTCATTATGACAGTAGAGGCTCGTAGATACGTAATGTGGGTCAGGTGGTCTCAAAAGATGCTATTATTATGTATATATTATTTTGATGGCCGAGAGACATTTGTATATAAAGTACTTATGTTTTGATACAAATTATGTTTCCTATACTTTCATGCGTAAAACTGGCAAAAGATCATTAAATGAGTAAAATGAGTAGTAGAGTGAGCGGTGCTCGGTATCTAGCTCCGGGTACCCGTCGCGGCCCCTAGTTGGGTCGTGACACCGCTAGAACTGGGAACTCTGCCTCTACCATGGCCGACTGGCGCATGTGAACCTAGTCCCATAGGGCGTACAGATGCTGAAGATCCGGCTACCAACCCTAAAGGCTGGGTCCTACCTCTACCATGAACTGAGGGGCAATCACGCATAATATGGCCTAGTCGACCGTGTAACACCTCGTAGCTTCGAGTGAAAGTTTGACTCATAAGATGAAAATATAATGGAACCAATATGAGGGTTATAGGAAGTTTCTTGAAAACTAATTAAGTCATAAGAAATGTCTTTGGGCAAAGCAAAGTTGAAAACCACTCTACAGGGCATGTTTGCCAACGAGTTTGTGGAAGGTCTTACTTCCTATGATCATAACCCCTTTAAATATTTGGAATTTGGGAAACCTTCCTGGATGAAAGTTGTCGATCTTTGAAATAGCTTTCCAACGATAGGTCGCCCAGCCCAAACGGAGCTACGTACAAAAGGTTATGCCCATTTTACTGAAGCCTGTCTTCACTGGAAATTTAGTGCATTCGACGGAAACGTCGATATAATCGACGTTTCGTCGATCTAAACGACGTTTCGTCGATGGGATCGACGATCCGTCGAATGAACCGTCGATTGGGAATAAAGGAGAGGTGTCTCACTGGAAATTTGGCCAATTCAACGGAGGAGATCGACGTTTCGTCGATCTAATCGACGAAACGTCGAATGAGCCGTCGATTGGAAGTACGTTTTCGGCTGATCTAACTTCGGGAGGCCATAACCCTATTATAAGTTGGGAATTTGGAAAAACGTATAACATGAAAGTTGTACATAATTGAAATAGCTTTCCAACGGTATATTATGGGCCTCGAGGAGACATCTGGTTAGGGAGATATGAACGTTTTAAGACAGAAAGGTCAAGCTGGACAGTGGACTTGGTCCAACCCGAACTCAAGTTGGGTCAGACCCATTTCCACTTAATATTTAAGGGAAATGTCCAACCCTAGCAGCCTCCTTCCCTCATATTTTCAGATTTTAGAGAGAGAGAAAGGATAGTTAGAGAGAGAAAGGAGAGGATCCATCAAGTTGAAGGCCTCAAATCCCAAGGCTCGTGAAGGATAAAATGTAGTACAAGTTCTTGCCGTCGTTCTAAGCTACAAATCAAACTTTGGAAGTTGATTTCGTGGTGGATGCTCACAAAAGGTAATATTCCTACTCTCAAATCATTTATAGTTGAGAATTGATGAATTCTTGGGAGAATAACAAATGGGTTTGATAAAGGAAATTATATGAATTATGCTAGAGTTTTGGATTGTTGATTTGGGATTGTTGTATTCATGTGGGTGATGAAGAATGACATTGATTACACCTAATTGAGATTATAGAATCACCTAGAAGTAATAGAATGGGAATTGGGTGAAGAAACACCATTAATGGAGATTGTGAAGCTTTATGCCCACTAAGTGTTTGATAAAATGCTTAGATGACCAAATCATGAATATTATTGCTAATATAGAATCCCTTTGACTTGTATTGCTATAGATCAAAGTTGAAAGGGGTGACGCTCAAAGGCTGGAATTAAGGTATGTGAGGCTAACTATCTACGTTAGGGAATGTTCATAATTCTCCCTACGCCTCATTCTTCATACTTATTAGCAATTTGACTCAGAATATAGTTTAGCCCTAGTTTCATGATATGATATAGAACTGTTATCTTCTAAGGTTGCAGTTACAAAATTCGTTCATGGTTGTCACTTTGAACATCATGAACTCAACACGTAATCTTTGTAGACTTATGCATTATTATCACATGAGTCTCAGTCAGTGTATAGCCAGTTATTTACAAGAGTCCCATAATCAGAAACAGTTATCATGCTATCAGATATAGCCAGTCTCAGTTTTGTGAATTGTTAATGTTGAACACCTGTATCTGTACTTTTGGGCCCTAGGCCACAGTTTATGCATACGTATTGCTTGGGCCAGAGGCCACAGTTTTTGTGCACATTATTTGGGCCCGAGGCCACAGTTATAATTACAGTTTTACAGGTGATTCTTCATCCAAAACAGGGAGTACTTCAGCTTCTTACTTTCCTGTTTAGTTCAGTTTCAGTTTCAGTTTCAGTTCCAGTATTTTATTGCTTCAGTTACTTTACATACCAGTACAATTCAAATGTACTGATGTCCCTTTTTATTGCTTGGGGACCTGCATCTCGCGATGCAGGTAACGATACACAAGTTGACGACTCAGCTAATTAGGAGTGCACATATCAGCTATTGGTGAGCCCCACATTCATTCGGGGCGTTGTTAGCTATCCAGTTATTTCAGTTTATAGACAGCTCTATTATTCAGTACTCTTATAGGCTTCATAGACACAGTTCAGACAGTCAGATATTTATTATGTTAGCCTTGTTGGCAGTCGTTCAGTTGTTTAGTTTAGCCATGTTGGCTAATTTCATATATGTTCAGATTGCTTAAGTATTTCCGCATTATGATATTTCAGTGAGACTTTCAGTTGATCAGCATGTGTTAGTTTTATTCTATAAATTAGTTATGTTTTGGTATCACATGTTGATTCAGCAGCCAGTTGGTTCGCTCGGTCACATGCAGTCAGGCACCGGGTGTCGTGTTACGTCCAGGCCCAGGTTCGGGGCGTGACAAAGCTTGGTATCAAAGCCCTAGGTTCAAGTGTCTTAGGGAGTCTATGAAGCCGTGTCTAGCGGGGTCTCTTTTATATATGTGAGGGCCCCACACATATAAACAGTTGACCAACAAGACATTCAGGATTTGTCTCATTTCTTTCTACTCTAGATCGTGCCATGAAGCTTAGAGCAATAAGTATCTTCTCTTCCTATCAAATTACGTACGTTTCGAATGCGCAGGAGACGAACAGGTAATTCAAGGTCCAAGTAAGGATGTTTACCCATAAGGGGTACAATTGTGCAGTACCTACTGGTAACGAATGAGACTTCAAGTGCTATTGAAAGTGGAATACAATGTAAGATGCCCGAGAAGGGGTGTAGTAGAAATAATGGTATGTTGAATGATAATAATGTTCTTGAGAAAGGAGAATGGGATACCACGGGGAGAGGATCTTAGAGAAATAAGAAAAGGGGCTAAGTCTGCAGGAAACATAAATCATGAAGGATCTCAAGGAAGTGGTGGCAGACAGTTTTCTACCGGAGGTCATCAAGACCCACTCCATCTGTAGTTAAAGATGAAAGGGAAAATAAATAGAAAAGTGTAACAGGTATAGTTTGAGTTGGACATATGAGGTAAGTTCATCATTTTTTTTTTTATATATTGTTGTTGAAATTGGGAGCCCTGTGCGGCTATGATATGATATGACATATATGTATATATGTTGGCCTTGTGAGGCATTGCTGGGATTTCCTGCGTGCAGGTTTCGGGATAGTAAGAAATACAGAGGAAACTCTGTCAAATTTTTTCCTAGAAATAGAAGGAGAATGTGATATAAGTGCATCGTATGTCTTGAAAGGTCGTGTCAACAGTAATGATAGAATTTGACCAAGTTACAGGTCTGACTTCGAGAAATAAAGTTAACTGTCAAATTGATAGTAAGAGTAATTATGAGGTCAATGTCGATATGGTAAAAAAGTAATGATAGGATAATTTGGAAGAATTTGTGATACTAAGAGATGATATGGAAAAGGCTGGCCAATCTTAATAGAGTATTATATTGAGGTATCGACTGAGTTGATAAGCATGGATAAATTACAACGAGTTTATATTTAAAAGAAGTAATAGTATGATTAAGACAAGAATACCAAAGGAGGAAGAGTTGTGACGAATATGAATGATTTTAGTTTGTTTAAGTTTTAGTCAGATCAAAGTTAGAGAGTACGACGGCTGTAAGTTAATTTAGAAGTAATTATTATTATGAGATAAGGAGATGTGACAATCCTCTCTTAAGCTATGTGAGTAAGTGTTTATTCCAGATGGGTATAGTCTGATATGACTTTGAAGTGTATAGAAAGTTTGGGTATCTTTCGTATAAGATAGATAAAGGTTTCTTAAGTGTGATCCATAGTTCAGAAAATATAGTATACAACCATAGATTAGCATCAGATGATGAGGGAGAGTTAGAAATAACTTAGGTTATTCAGAGCAAAATAAGAAAATATGAAGCTAACAGGTGATTAACAGAAAAATAGTAAGTAAGTTTTGAGTAGATATAATGCATTAGCAATTTCAGCAGAACTATTAGAATTATGATTTGACTTCCTTATTCAGATAAACACCTTGAGTGGGTGACATTTCAGATACATCCGAATATGTGTGTTAGAAACCAAGGGCTTAAGTTAAGTTCAGAGTAGAGTGATTACTGGAAGAAGAAATCAGCTAAGTCGTAAGACAGCAAACTACAGAAGAATAACCTTTAAGAGTTGTCAAAAAGGGTTTGTCCTAAGATTTACAGCGTGAGCAGAGTTAAGTCATTAATATGGAGTATGCCAGTTATTAATACAGGAGCAACCCGTTCATGTAAGTAAATTTAGTTTTTCACCATGTGAAATTGCTCAGACGGGAGTCGAAAGATTCATCAATGTTGTAGAGTACAAAGGAATTACAGAAGATAAGGAAGGTTAATTGGATTCCATCAAAAGAGGAGAAGTGGTAAGTATAAGATGTTAGCCTTGATCTAAGGGGGAGATGCATAAATCGCCAGTAAGTCCAATGAGATAATTGAAGACCCGAAGGGTTAGTATGAGATATGAAGAACCTCAGTTCAGTTAGGTTGGCATAATGAGATAGTCTCCATAAGGGAATATGCCTCATCTTAGAGAAATCCATAAGTGAGTAGAATGATCGTCAAACAAATCGGGTCAAGTTAAATTACTATCGATTAGGCGATCACAGAAAAGCTATAAGATCATGCCCAGTTATGTGTCAAAAGGGTAGTGCCATTGCACAAGACTCTAATATTTAAGGTGCTAGCGAAAGACTTAGCACACAACAGTACTATGAGTATTTTAGGAAGTATCTCAAAAAAAAAAAAAAAAAAAAAAAAAATCAAAATCAAGTATAGGAAGTACAGCTCATGATTTAGGCAGACAAGAGAACTAAGGTGAAAGAAGTTCACCGCTTATCTAAGCTAGGGAATTTGACCTCCAGACTCTGAAGCGGGTGGAGTTATTGCCCAGAACATGGCATTCCTTCTTAGTCGTTAAAGTTAGAGAGAAACAATATGGTGATTCCTACTTGTTACAGATGAAAGAGGGGATTCACGAATATAAAGCCTTAGCTTTTGAACAAAGGGGAGATAACGGTACCTTGAGATACCGAGGCAGATTATGCGTTTCAGATGTAGATGGGATCAGAGAGCTAGTTATGTCAGAAGCTCACCATTCTAGGTCTACCTCGTTCAGATAGGAGGCATGATTTAATTTGAGTGATTATGGACAGACTTACGAAGTCAGCGTACTTCTTGCCAATTAAGACCACAGATTGAACAGAAGATTATGCGAAGTCATATGTTAATGAAATTGTCGGATGGTATGGGACCCTAGTGTCCATTATTTTAGACTATGGTGCTTAGTTCACAGCGAACATCTGAAAATCCTTTCAGAAAGGATTGGGTACCAATGTGAACCTTAGTACAGTTTTTCATCCTCAGACAAATGGTCAGACAGATACGCTATTCAGATCTCATGTTATAATGTTCATGTTAGTTCAATACTCCGATATTTATGTTAGTTTAGTACTCAGATATCAGTCCAGTACTCACGTATTATTAGCAGTCCCGTAGTCAGTTAATCCAGTATTCAGTCAGCTCAGTATTCAGTTAATGTTACTCAGTTAATCCAGTATCCAGTCAGCTCAGTATTCAGTTAATGTTACTCAATTAATCCAGTATCCAGTCAGCTTAGAATTCAGTTAGTTCAGTAGACATTCAGTTCAATGTCTCAGCAATTCAGTAATCATGTATTCATTTGGTTCAGTAACCATGTGTCCTTGATTTCAATGGTAATTGAGATGACCGCTTGCCTCTTATTGAGTTTACTTACAAAAATAACTACCATGCTAGTATTGGGATGGCACCGTTTGAAACCTTTTTGAGCGAAGGTGCAGATCACCGATTGGTTAGTCTAAAGTTGGGAAAGCAGAGTTGTTAGGACCAAAATTGGTCTATGAGGCTATAAAGAAGGCCAAGTTGATTTAGAAGCATTTGAAGACGGCTCAGAGTCGCCAAAAGTCCTATTCGGACATGCAGCGTAGAGACGTAGAGTTCCAAGTTGATGATTAAATGTCTCTGAAAGTTTCGCCTACGAAATGTGTTACGAGATTTGGTAAGAAGGAGAAAGCATAGTCCCGCCATATGGACCATACAGAATCCAACGAAAGGTTGGTCAATTGGCTTATAAGCTTGAGTTGCCACAAGACTTGAATTGGTGCATCTAGTGTTTCATGTGTCAATGTTGAAAAAGTGTGTGGGAGACCCGTCATTGATCGTCCTGACTGATAGCATAACAGTTAATGATAATTTGACTTATGAAGGAGTCCCAGTGAAAGCCCTTAATCTCCATGTTCGCAAGTTGAGGATTGAGGAAGTAGTCTCAGTGAAAGTCCTGTGCAGAAGTCAGAAAGTTGAGGAAGCTACATGGGAAGCCGGGGAGGATATGAAATCCATGTACCCACACTTGTTTCAGCCCGCAGAAGAGATTTATGATGAAGCACCAAGATTTTGAGGTATATAAGCTTTCTTTTCATGCTTTTGGGTCATGTGTGGCCAATTTATAATGCTATTGTGATGTAGACTTGTGAGGCAATGATATTATGGGTTGCTGTAACAGGTTGGTAGTGCCTTATTACAGGGGAAACTCTGGCGAAATTTTTGTAGAATCCCGAATGCTTATCATTCGAGGACGAATGATCCCAAGGGGGAGATATTGTAACACCTCGTAGCTTCGAGTGAAAGTTTGACTCATAAGATGAAAATATAATGGAACCAATATGAGGGTTATAGGAAGTGTCTTGAAAACTAATTAAGTCATAAGAAATGTCTTTGGGCAAAGCAAAGTTGAAAACCACTCTACAGGGCATGTTTGCCAATGAGTTTGTGGAAGGTCTTACTTCCTATGATCATAACCCCTTTAAATATTTGGAATTTCGGAAACCTTCCTTGATGAAAGTTGTAGATCTTTGAAATAGCTTTCCAACGATAGGTCGCCCAGCCCAAACGGAGCTACGTACAAAAAGTTATGCCCATTTTACTGAAGCCTGTCTTCATTGGAAATTTAGTGCATTCGACGGAAACGTCGATATAATCGACGTTTCGTCGATCTAAACGACGTTTCGTCGATCGGATCAACGATCCGTCGAATGAACCGTCGATTGGGAATAAAGGAGAGGTGTCTCACTGGAAATTTGGCCAATTCAACGGAGGAAATCGACGTTTCGTCGATCTAATCGACGAAACGTCGAATGAGCCGTCGATTGGAAGTACGTTTTCGGCTGATCTAACTTCGGGAGGCCATAACCCTATTATAAGTTGGGAATTTGGAAAAACGTATAACATGAAAGTTGTACATAATTGAAATAGCTTTCCAACGGTATATTATGGGCCTCGAGGAGACATCTGGTTAGGGAGATATGAACGTTTTAAGACAGAAAGGTCAAGCTGGACAGTGGACTTGGTCCAACCCGAACTCAAGTTGGGTCAGACCCATTTCCACTTAATATTTAAGGGAAATGTCCAACCCTAGCAGCCTCCTTCCCTCATATTTTCAAATTTTAGAGAGAGAGAAAGGATAGTTAGAGAGAGAAAGGAGAGGATCCATCAAGTTGAAGGCCTCAAATCCCAAGGCTCGTGAAGGATAAAGTGTAGTACAAGTTCTTGCCGTCGTTCTAAGCTACAAATCAAACTTTGGAAGTTGATTTCGTGGTGGATGCTCACAAAAGGTAATATTCCTACTCTCAAATCATTTATAGTTGAGAATTGATGAATTCTTGGGAGAATAACAAATGGGTTTGATAAAGGAAATTATATGAATTATGCTAGAGTTTTGGATTGTTGATTTGGGATTGTTGTATTCATGTGGGTGATGAAGAATAACGTTGATTACACCTAATTGAGATTGTAGAATCACCTAGAAGTAATAGAATGGGAATTGGGTGAAGAAACACCATTAATGGAGATTGTGAAGCTTTATGCCCACTAAGTGTTTGATAAAATGCTTAGATGACCAAATCATGAATATTATTGCTAATATAGAATCCCTTTGACTTGTATTGCTATAGATCAAAGTTGAAAGGGGTGACGAACATTGTATTACGCTCAAAGGCTGGAATTAAGGTATGTGAGGCTAACTATCTACGTTAGGGAATGTTCATAATTCTCCCTACGCCTCATTCTTCATACTTGTTAGCAATTTGACTCAGAATATAGTTTAGCCCTAGTTTCATGATATGATATAGAACTGTTATCTTCTAAGGTTGCAGTTACAAAATTCGTTCATGGTTGTTTGAACATCATGAACTCAACATGTAATCTTTGTAGACTTATGCATTATTATCACATGAGTCTCAGTCAGTGTATAGCCAGTTATTTACAAGAGTCCCATAATCAGAAACAGTTATCATGCTATCAGATATAGCCAGTCTCAGTTTTGTGAATTGTTAATGTTGAACACCTGTATCTGTACTTTTGGGCCCTAGGCCACAGTTTATGCATACGTATTGCTTGGGCCAGAGGCCACAGTTTTTGTGCACATTATTTGGGCCCGAGGCCACAGTTATAATTACAGTTTTACAGGTGATTCTTCATCCAGAACAGGGAGTACTTCAGCTTCTTACTTTCCTGTTTAGTTCAGTTTCAGTTTCAGTTTCAGTTCCAGTATTTTATTGCTTCAGTTGCTTTACATACCAGTACAATTCAAATGTACTGATGTCCCTTTTTATTGCTTGGGGACCTGCATCTCGCGATGCAGGTAACGATACACAGGTTGACGACTCAGCTAATTAGGAGTGCACATATCAGCTATTGGTGAGCCCCACATTCATTCGGGGCGTTGTCAGCTATCCAGTTATTTCAGTTTATAGACAGCTCTATTATTCAGTACTCTTAGAGGCTTCATAGACACAGTTCAGACAGTCAGATATTTATTATGTTAGCCTTGTTGGCAGTCGTTCATTTGTTTGGTTTAGCCATGTTGGCTAATTTCATATATGTTCAGATTGCTTAAGTATTTCCGCATTATGATATTTCAGTGAGACATTCAGTTGATCAGCATGTGTTAGTTTTATTCTATAAATTAGTTATGTTTTGGTATCACATGTTGATTCAGCAGCCAGTTGGTTCGCTCGGTCACATGCAGTCAGGCACCGGGTGCCGTGTTACGTCCAGGCCCAGGTTCGGGGCGTGACAGACCGCATGAATAGAAAACATCTAAACCCAATCGGCATCGACCCCAATGCAACTTCCCACACTGGGAACATCGTGGTACGGGTGGCCTTGCCTGACCCGAATCATCTCTGAACTGAGACCCTGAAAAACTCTTACTCGGCCCGGAACGAGTAGATCTATCGAATATTTGGCCTGAAAACCGTGGAGGTGCTCTGGTCATAGAATAGCCTGAATGCCTAGAAATCTGCTGCCTGTGCCCACCTCTGCACTCACTCATTGGAACCGAAGATCTGGCCCTCTTGCTATGTCCCCTATCATGCTCACGTTCACTTCTTTGCTGTTGCAGAACATGGGCCTGAATGCGTGCAATATCCATATTGTCCTGAAGGGACGCAGTCAAGCACCTATCCATCAAATGTGGCCCTAGGCCCTTTACAAATCGGTATACCCGGTCACCCATATCCGCTACCATGGCCGAAGCATACCTAGCCAAAGAATTGAAGCGGAGACTATACTCTAAAGCACTCATGCTACCTTGCCTCAAATTTAAGAACTTATCAGCTCTAGCTCGTCGAACATCCAGAGGCATATAGTGTCGGAGGAAAGCATCAACAAACTCTTGCCATACCGGGGGAGGTGCATTGGCTCCCCGTGAATCCATCCAAACCGTGTACCATTGGATCGAGACATCTCTCAATCTATATGACGCTAACTCCACCGATTCGGTGTCCGAAGCATGTATCAATCGAAGCGTCCTCAACATACCATCAATATAATCCTGAGGGTCCTAATCCGGCTTTGATCCAAAGAATTTCGGAGGGTTTAAAGTAACGAAGTCACGGGCCCTTGCACTAACAGCCCTATCACCCTGCCTTGTACTCTGCCGCTGAGTCTGAACAGCAACTAACTGAGTAAGCAAATGTATGGCCTCTTTTACATCTTGGCCTGAGGCATCTGGTGGAGGAGCCGGAGGTGCTGGAGCTGGGGCTGAGGCTCCCTCACGCTCCTCTAATATAGGTACTGAACGGGAGGACTGAGATTAAGCCGCACTCTGGGACTCACTTTCCTCTACTACCGGTGGCGGTGCTCTTTCAGCCCACTTTTCTGCCACCGTCTTGGCCTTTTGGGCTGCTGTAGACTTTCTCTTTACAGGAATTTCTGAAATACACAACACACGGTTAAGGAACAAGAAGTTCTTATATCATAGCTCTATCGCACGATTCTTATGAAGAAAGAAGGTCACTTATTCCTAAAATGCCCGCAGCTTCTTGTTTATAAGTGTGGCGCGTAACACACCCATAACCAAGACTCTACTAGGCACGGCTCGTAGACACACCCTAGTACTGAACTGCTCTGATACCACTTTTGTCACGACCCGACTAGGGCCGCGACGAACACCCGGTGCTATCCCACCCGGGCACCCCTTATCATACACTTACACTTACATATAGGTGAGCCACATAATAAAACATATTTTTCTATTTATCCGTCACGCTAGTCACATTGGACAACAACATCTTTTATATCATTATAGGCATCCATGCTGCACCCATGTACATAAGCCGACAAGGCTACAAAATGATATACAAAATATAGGCCGACAAGGCCAAACATATCTAACCATATACACATGTCCACGAGCCTCTAAGGAGAATATGTCATAACACACAAGCGGGATAGGACCCCGTTATGCCCATAATTATCTACACAAAAGAATAAGTACCCAAAAGCTATAGCTCCGAATGAAATGGAGCTCCGCTATGTAGTCCCTGAGAATGTAGCTATGGATTAAATCTGTCTCCCTGTGCACCTGCGGGCATGACGCAGCGTCCACCAACAAAAGGACGTCAGTACGAAGAATGTACTGAGTATGTAAAGCATGATTAATATCAACATAGAAGCATAATATAAACCACAAGGAAATAGCACAGGATGGGAGATAGTAATATCATCGTCATAAGAACTTACTTTCCTTTCATAGGGACTTTCCAATTCAAATGCGTATTTGTGTACATACATCCATATCCGTATCCATACCCAATTACGTGTCCTTATTCACATTCACATCATGTACATATTCTTGTTCGTGGTCGTATCGTATTCGCATTCATTCTCATATTTATATCCTATACATCATCATATCATATACATAGCATTTACATAGCATACTCAACCATGAAGGATCGGTGTTTCATACATACTTGGCTAGCAAAGGCTCAAGGTTACACATACCTGGCCCTACCAAAGCTTCAGGGTTACATCTACCTTGCCCTACCAAGGCGTCAGGGTTATTCGTACCATCTGTAGAGGTGTGCGCGCGTTACGTAAATAGATACATATCCTACCGGGCCTCATAAGCTCGGGGTTCCATAATTGTCATACATAAATACACATATATAATAGCTCATAAGCATCTTATTATTATCATCACTATCATTATCGTCATCGCTATTATCATCGTCATCATTATCGTTATCACTATCATCGTTGTTCATTACATCTATCCTTATATGGTTACTCGTCATATGAGGAACTTAGTACAATCGTAATACATATCGAGGATCATAAGCTTAATAGCTCGAAAGATAGAATCATTTGAAGGATATCATAATCTTATAGGAGGTTTAGATGATTGGCCAAAGAACCATTCCATGTGAAAGAAGGGTTAGCCTTACATACCTTTCCGTTAAACTATTTACAAGTTGCACGTTCTCCTTCAACGCTCGCGTTTCTACCTTCATTGATGTCATACTATCATTAGAAATCGATAACTAGCATACATGACTAAAACTAGAGAAAATCGTACAGCATCTCCTTTATTTATACGACATTCCTCCATAGCGTATATCAACTCCCAAACGTCAATAATACATTCACAATACTATAACAATAGTCACTATTCATCCACATTACCCACATTTCTCAATTTACCTTCAATCACCCATATCCATGGTCATAACACATGACTACGTTCATTCACATACATTGCCTATCCCATTTTCTCAACGTCATTTATACATATTTACATCACAATACATCAAGAATCATGACTCAATTCAAGCTATTTCTCAAAATGGCACTATTTCACATTCATGACCCATTTTTCTATACCCTTCTACAATCCAAGTATTTCAACTCTCAAATACTTTAAACAACATAGAAAAACCATAAATCTTACCTTAGATGTTGTAGGAACGAGCCTTGGTAGGTAACACGTCACTTGAGCAAAACCCTAGTTCATCTCCAATGGGATTTCTTAACTTGAATGATCGTTAATAGGTTTTCTTACACTTGATTCACTTGATTTATGTTGTTGATCACTAATAACCCTTGAATTCTTGTGATATAAATGTAGAGAGATGTTTTAGAGATAAGGGGTGTGATATGGAAGTGAAATGAAATAAGACTTGGTCCCTTTATTTAATGAACCATTTCAGTCCCGACCGTATATACGGACTAACATACGGTCAGTATAATTTATACGGGCCGTATGTTTGGTCCAGAAAGGTAGGATATTCTGGGCTGATTATTCGGTCCCAAACATATGGACCGTATAATTTATACGGCCAGTATGTTTGGCCGTATAATCCCCAGTGATTCCGAAGTTCGTTTCGTCGACTCGTTTGATCTCCAATCCTTGTGGAACCTTCTTAACACTTGTTCAACACTTCAATACCAATCTAAGGGACGTTATCGCTCTTCTCCAAGACATCATTAAATCCTCGTTAACTCGTTACTTCAAGACTTCGACAAACTTAGTTCCACTGATTCATATGACTCCAAAACCTTATTGTGCGCACTTAAGGTTATTAAATACTCTTCTTAATCTCATAAGGTCTTCATGTCCACCTTAGGCTCACATTAGTCTACTCATAATGCAAACAACTCAAAATTTCCAAGATGTAACATTCCTCCCCTCTTAGGAACATTCGTCCCCGAATGTTAGACTCTTAGGGATTCTACAAAAATTTCGCTAGAGTTTCCCCTGTAATATGCCACTAGTATCCTATCACAGTAGTATAAAATATACATCGCCTTACCGAGCTACAACCATAACAACAATAATGGCCACACATGACCAAGAAACCATCGAAAGAAAACATTACATACCTGAGGACAATGGCGCCTCTGCCTGAGTCTCCTCTGGGGGTGGAAATAAATGTGGATACTTGAACTTCATTTCTTCTTTAGGTCATGTCCTCTCTATTGTTGTTTCTCCATAAGACTTTAACTGAAGCTACATCATTGGTTCTGAGTCTCCGAACTTGTCTATCTAGAATAGGAATCGGAACTTCTTCGTTGGACAATTCCTCGGTGACTTGGACATCATCTACCGGTACAATTCTGGAAGGATCTCCGATGCACTTACGAAGCATCGATACATGGAAAACCGGATGGACTGACTCCAAATCTGAGGGTAGATATAATTCATAAGCCACTAGGCCTACCTTGCGTACAATCTCATAAGGCCCAATATACCAAGGACTAAGCTTGCCCTTCTTACCAAACCTCATGACGCCCTTCATTGGCGACACCTTCAAGAATACCCAGTCCTTCACTTGGAACTCTAAGTCTCATCGAAGATTATCTGCATAGGATTTTTTATGACTCTGAGATATTAATAATCGATCATGTATAAGCTTGACCTTTTCTATGGCTTGCTGGATCAAGTCTGGCCCAACTAGTTTAGTTTCTCCCACTTCGAACCACCCAATTAGCGATCTGCACTTGCGCCTATATAAAACCTCATACGGGGCCATTTGGATGCTGGAATGATAATTATTGTTATAAGTAAACTCAATAAGCGACAAGTGCTCATCCCAAATACCTCCAAAATCCAACACACACGCCCGTAGCATATCCTCGAGAGTCTGGATGGTACGTTAAGCTTGCCCATCAGTCTGTGGATGAATTGCTATACTAAGACTCACCTGAGTCCCCAAACCTTCTTGAAAAAGACTTCCAGAAATTGGTTGTAAACTGTGTCCCTCTATCGGAAATAATAGATACTGGGACATCATGCAGTCGTACTATCTCTTTGACATAAAGCTTTGCATAATCTTGGGCTACATATGCAGTTATGACTGGTAGGAAATGAGCTGACTTCGTAAGTCTATCCACAATTACCCATATAGAATCATACTTACGCTGAGTGCGAGGTAAGTCTGCGATGAAATCTGTATTAATCACTTCCCATTTCCAAGTCAGAATTTCCATGGCTTGCAACAACTCGCCGGGATTTTGATGCTCAATCTTCACCTATTGGAAGTTAGGACATTGAGCCACGAATTTCGCTATATTTCTTCATTCCATTCCACCAATCTATGGATTTAAGATCATAGTACATCTTCATTGCTCCGGGATGAACAGAATAACGGGAACAATGGGCTTCTTTCAAAATCTGATGACGTAATCCTGCAACATCAGGAACACATAACCTGCCTCGACATCGGAGAACTCCACTTCAGAAATCTAAAAGGATGACTTTTTCTTCTGAGGAAGTGTATTTCTGTAATGAATTAGTATGGGATCCTCATACTGACGCTCTTTCACTTCAACCACTAGTAACGAAACAATCGAATTCTGAATGGTAACTCTCATATTGCTCGAGTTCATTACCCAAAGTCCTAAGCTAGCTAACTGCTGGAGCTCACGGGCTAACTCTCTTTTCTCTGGCCGGACATCACATAAGATTCCCATAGATCTACAGCTAAGAGCATCAGCCGCAATGTTCATCTTTCAAAAGCTCCAGCCATCGCCTTTGCCGTAAATTCAATTCTTTCTGCTTGAAAATATACTGAAGGCTCTTGTGATCCATATAAATATCAATATGGACACCATACAAATAATGCCTCCACATCTTCAATGCATGGATCACCGCAGCTAACTCGAGATCACAGGTTGGATAGTTTTTCTCATGTTTCCACAACTGCCTTGAAGCATAAGCAATCACCTTACCATGCTGCATCAACACTGTTACACCCTGGAAAATTTCGCGTTACCAAGACTGTAGACGGCTTAGTATGAGCTCAAGGGAGAGCAAAGTTATACAAGGATTAGGGATGAAGATTATATCATCCGAGTATAAGAATATATATATATATATGACATTTGGGGATCGTATGGAGCAAATCAGTTAACATGTTATTTGATGATAGCCCTCGTAACCATAAGTTAAGGTGGGGCCCACATGTCGGGATTTTGTAAAGGACATATGAAAAGTGATACGAGTAGTACATGGAAAGTTGAGCAAAACTTAAGAATGACCCTTAAGACAAATATGGGCACAAGCCCTCCAAAAGGATGATTTAAAGATACGTTTTCGGATGACCTGACTTGGAGGGGCTAAAACGCTATTATAACATTGGAATTTGGACAAACACCAAGAATGAAAGTTGTATATAATTGAAAGAGATTTCCAACCGCAGGTCGTGGGCCCTCACAAAACATCGGTATCAAAAGTTATGGCCATTTTAAGATCAAGACCCTAAGCTGCCAAAAGGCTCCGCGGGCCCCACTTGAGGAAGTCGGTGAAACTGACCTAGGAGGGGTATAAATACCCCCATCAACCCCATTCTTTTCAGAAAATAACATTCTAAAGAGTACTAGAAATTTCTCCACACCTTCCCCAAACATTATAGTCCGATAAATCAAGAATTTAACAAGATTACACCAAACTAGCCCACGAAAGGTGATTGTTCTTGCTTCTACTTAAGTTTGGTGTCGGAAAAAGTTGATGTGGCTGAGTTTCTTCAAGTATAAGGTATGTTTCTCATCCCATCTCTTATGTTGAGTTTATTTGAAGGTTTAGCAAGCCGGAAAAGTGAAAATAGTTATGGAGGAAAGGTCATAAAGTATTGCGTTGTAGTTGTTGTGTTTATGGGCTGTTTTGAACATGTTGTCACCATGTGGCTGGGCTGATTTATACATATAGAAGTGGTATCTAACATTGTTGGTGTGTTGATGAGATAATACTCCTTGATTGGGATGAAAGGAAGTGTATATTGTTGTTGTATGTTGAAAAACATCGTGTGGGAAGTTTATGGAATATATTGGTATGAATAATAGTGTTGTTGATGTTGGTATTGTGATTGTTGTTGATTGGTTGATGAATTGTAATTTTTGGATAGGCATATAAACAGGGGAGATGCTGCCCGAATTTTGGCAGATTCTAAAAAAGTTTTGTTTAAGGACTCGAGATAGGTATATGACGATAAGTCTAACGGTAGTATAATTTCTCTTGAATGTAGATTTTCAAGTTCGGGAGAATAAGCGTTAATTCGTAAGAGATCAATCAGGTATGTTAAGGCTCGTCCTTTTCTTTCAAAGGCATGATTCCTATGTTTTGATCCCATACATGACATCCATAATATTTTACTCCCAGAAATGCCAGAAGTCTATAATTTCTAAAAAATCTTACGATGACTCCAATCCTAGAGATTTTCAAGCCTAAGTTTCTAGATGATTTCATGACGCGACTAAGTGTGCTATATAACATTTGGCCTCGGCTTATGTCTGAGTGTGCTATGGCCTCAGCTTATGTCTTAGTGTGCTATGGCCTCAGCTTATGTCTGAGCGTGCTATATAACCTATGGCCTCAGTTTATGTTATGGATCATTCAAAGTGATACATGATAGTGGTGATGATTATGGTAGTGATGAAGATCCTCATTATCTAAACGAACCCAACAAATAAATGAACTCCAAAGACTCTATTCCTAGAAAGTGTAGGAGTATTCGTATCTTTGACCTCTTGAGTCCCGAAGGGGCATCCATAAGTTGTACAATTTCATAATGTTGTCTAATTCCCGAAGGGGACATTCAAAGGTTTTTCTCTTTCCTATGCATTTTACATTTAAATTTTGGAGTCTCGAAGGAGACAAATGAAAAGGGGAAGAAGTTCCCGTTTTGCGTTAAAGTTGCTCCGAAGGGAGTCTTTTGATGGTTTTCAAAGATTTTCATGCATTTGCATAATTACATACATGCACGACATCATTTCATGGGGCAGGGAAAAGGGCTAAGGCGTTATATATGAAAACCACCTGATCAGCTGGCATACGATCATTATTAAGCCGGAAGCGGCTGCCCGAAGGGGCCATTATGCTATTATGCCCGAAGAAGCTGCGAGCAGGGTAAAGGCATGCATTATATATATATATATATATATATATACATATACATACTCATGCTGCATCAAAAATTCATATGCACATACATGTTTTCACTGCTGGTTACAGGTACAGGCTGAGTTTGTTACTCTTCTATCCTCCGAGCCGAGATATATTGTTTCAATTCTGCCTTACATACTCGGTACATTGCTTGTACTGACCCCCTTTCCTTAGGGTCTGCGTTTCATGCCCGCAGGAACAGGCGCTCAGATTGGCGATCCTACGACTTAGGACTTCGGCTCAGCTGCTTAGGAGCTCCATTATTCCGGAGCTTGGTTCATTTTGGTACAAATCCTTTTGACATAGGCCTTGTCATACTCTTAGAGGTCTGTAGACATATGTGGGCTATATATATATATATATATATATATATATATATATATATATATATATCTATAGTCTGGTCAGCTGTACAGATGTAGTTCGTTTTGAATACTCACGTGTATAGTGGCAGCCTTGTCGACCTGCATATTTTGTTATGTTTGGATTAACTGTGACTCCTTAGGAGACAGGTTCATTTTGATATATGGCATTATGAGCCTACAACATGCTTTTACAGATTTTCACGTTGTCCTTAGTATTAGTCTGATTATATCTAACAGGTTCGTATACAAGTGTCAAACTCGAGCACTAGTCATGGCCCATCGGTTTGGGTCGTGACAAACACACATCCTAACCCAACGGTTGAAGCATCACAATAGAAAATATATCCTTCCGATCCTTCTGGAAGTGTTAGAACCGGGGCCGAAGTTAATCTATTCTTTAATTCTTGAAAACTACGCTCACAAGCATCCGTCCATTGAAATTTTGTTGCCTTCTGAGTCAGCTTTGTTAGTGGTCCAGAACTAGAAGAAAAGCCTTCTACAAATCTTCTATAATAACCTGCCAAGCCCAGAAAACTACGAACCTCAATAGGTGTTGTAGGTCTCGGCCAAGTCTTCACAGCTTCAATTTTCTAGGTATCCACTCGAATACCATCAGCTGAAATAACATGCCCCAAAAAGGTTATCGAATTCAACCAAAACTCACACTTTGAAATTTTGCAAATAGCTCCAGAGCCTGGAGAACTCTAAGGACAGTACGTAAATGATCTGCATGTTCTGCCTCGGATCGAGAATACACCAGGATATCATCAATGAACACAATCACAAATAAGTCTAGGAAAGGCCTGAACACATTGTTCATTAAATCCATGAATACTGTCGGTGCATTAGTTAGCCCAAATGACATTACCTAGAACTCGAAGTGACTGTATCATGTTATGAATGCTGTCTTAGGAATATCTTCCTCCCTGAGTCTCACCTGATGATACCCGGATCTCAAGTCTATCCTTGAAAACCATTTGGCACCCTGCAATTGATCAAATAAATCATCAATCCTTGGAAGCGGATATTTATTCTTGATCATCACCTTATTCAGTTGTCTGTAATCAATACACACTTGCAAGGAGCAATCTTTCTTTCTTACAAACAACACGGGTGCTCCCCACGGGGATGAACTAAGCCTAATAAAGCCTTTCTCAACCAAGTCCTTCAATTGTTCCTTTAACTCTTTCAACTCTGCGGGAGCCATCCTCTAAGGAAGAATAGATATGGGTTTAGTATCCGGTAGCACATCAATAACAAAATCAATCTCTCGCTCTGGGGGAAGGCCTGGAAGCACATCCAGAAATACATTCGGAAACTCATTCAACACAGGGACAGACTAAAGAGTCGGCAATTTGGCCTCTATATCTTGAACCCGGACTAAATGATAAATACAACCTTTAGCAATCATCTTCCTTGCCTTGCGATAGGAAATAAACCTACCTCTCGGAGACGCTGTACTTTTCTTCCATTCCAAAGCTGGTTCTCTCGGAAATTGAAAGCGAACCATTTTTATTCTACAATCGACATTGGTATAGCAAGAAGCCAACCAATCCATGCCTATGATAACATCAAAATCCACCATTTTAAACTTATGTAAATTAGCCATAGTACGATGATCACAAATCACAACAACACAATTTCTATATACTCAACTAGCTATTACCAGATCACCAACGGGAGTAGATACGTCGAAAGATTTGATTGACTCCGGTTTCACCCTAAATCAACCAGTAATATAAGGAGTAACAAATGACAATGTGGAGCCTGGATCAATCAATGCATATACATCATGAGAAAATACCGATAATATACCTGTGACAACATTAGGGGAGGACTCAAGATCCTGTCGCCCAGCCAATGCATAAATACGGTGTTGAGGACCACTTGAACTGGGCAGTCCTTCTCTACCTCTACCATGGTTAACTGGTGTCTGTGAGCCTTTCCTGGGAGGGCGTATAGATGATGAAGACCCAGCTGCTGACCCTGTGGCCTGGACCATGCCTCTACTACCTCTTGAGGGGACGTGCCATGTGGCCTGGCTAGTCGCATGCATAACAAGCATCTGAACCTATTCGGACTGGACCCAATGTAGCTTTCCGCACTGAGAACATCGTGGTAGGGGTGGTCTTTCCTGGCCTTGTTATATCCTATATTTTCATACATTGAGACGTATTAAAATAAACTCGACAAGTTAAAGACAAGACTATCTTAAGATACGAAGTAGAGATTTTAACTTCCGGTTTTGTTTCAAGTCACAATTTACCTACAATTTCGTTTGTCATGGAAGTATTAATGGAAAAATTGGGATTAAACTAACCATAATTGGATTAATAAGTGGGATTGGAAAGACAAAAATCAGTCCACTTTTAAGCCATGTTTGGCCGTGCACTATAGTGGGATAGTCAAAGAATTATTGACCCAAGTTAGTGTGGTACACTTGTCCAAAGCATAGAGTGAATACATATACAAACAAATCTGATTCACTCCACCTTAACAACATCATTTCAACACTTCAAGAAAGAGATATAGTGATAGAGAGGGAGAGTCTCTCGGCTGGAGCTAGCCGAGAGAGAGGGGTCAAACACTTGCTCCAAATTTCAGTTTTCTCCACCAAATTTTACTCCTCATCTAGTGTACAAGAATGTGTATTGGTTGTTGAAAAGAAACAAGAAGGTGTAGCACCTCAATAGAGTGGAAAATTCGGCCAAAGTGAAGAGCAAGATTGTAAGGTAAGAATGCTTAGTGTTCTTGTATTGTATGATGATTTGAATGTATAGTTCATGCATGTTGTTGTTGGATTGTTGTTGTAGTTGAAGTAGAGAGTGATCTGTGAGTGTGGTGAAGTCATGATTGATTTCATTTTGCATGTATTGTTGATGAATTGAATATGTACCAACATGGGTAAATGAACAAAGATTGTAGAAGTTTGGTTGTGATGTTGCATGTTGGATATTGGACTGTTTTTGTTGAAATGAAAATGAGTCGTGTGTTGAAGGTTCTAATGAAGTCATGCTTTATCTTCTTGAACATGTATTGGAAATGGATTTAATGTATTGTAGTTGGATAAACGGATGAAAATCATGAAATTGTGGGAAGGGTGTTGTAGCCGTGAAGAAGGGACTATTTTAGGGGAGATTTAGGGACTGTTTTGTGTCACATTTGGATTGTTGTTGTTATGGACATTGTGGTGTATTGTATGCATGTTGAATATGTGAATTGAGGTGTTAAAGAAATGAAATATGTTGAAGTGTATAGGCAGTCCAAAACCGTGGACAGTTTTGATGTTAGAAGTGAATTTGTGTGTGTTGAATGTTGATTCTTGTTGCAAACGTTTAGTGAAAGTAAAGTGCATTGATTCAAGTTGAAACTGAAATGATGGTGGGCTGTTGTAAGAATGAAAATGATGTTAAAACAGTTCCAAGAATCATGAAAGTAATGTCATTAAACGTGTTGTTGTTGTTGCAAGTTAAAACTGGAAATTTGCTAAGTGAGAATGGGAATGCTATGTGTGTTGTTTAGCCGTGTGTATGAAACAGTTTTGAATGGTGTATGGACTGCCCAAGCTCCCTAAGTCATGTTTAAACAAGTTTTGATTAATATATGAAAGAACGATTAGCAATGTTAGCTTGTAACGCTAGTTGGTTTGAATGCGAACGAAACGTCGTTTAATGTTAGAAAGGAATTGTGAGCGTCAAAATACGTATTGAATTCCCTTGTAGACTAATTGTAGTTCTTCATATCTTGATATAGGATAAGTGTTTTTGGGCAGCAAGTACAAGTTAGAATACAACTAAACGCTAAAGGTATGTAAAGCCCATTCCTTCTTTCTTTTGGCATGTCCTAGACGTAAGTATGAAACGATATGAACCTTGGGGTAAATTCTATTCTCTAGTTCCATGCATGACTTATGACTCTATATTTCATTAAGTCCATTGTCATGTGCCTACAATATGAGTGACTAATGAATAATGTATGAAAGTTCCTATTCTTAAAGGATTGCGCAATTAGAGACATACTTGACTTTCAAAAGCTACACCAAATTAAAGTGATATATGTACATGAAATCTGAAACGTTTCTTGTAATTGGTTGTTATGAGATTCGAAATGAACTGAATATGAATATTATTTTGACACTTTAGAGCTGGTTAGTTGCTTATCCATTGAGTCTAAAAAGATGAATTGCTTATATGTGGTTGCTTATTATTCTGCTCGTGCTTATCGCTATATCCTTCACTGAGTCCCGGGCCAGGATACGTTTTCATGCGCATGTTTACTATATTATTCACCGAGTTCCTCATTAAAGGGCCGGGACACGTTAAGCAGCTTTGATTACGAAACGCTATAATGACATTGATATGAGAATGACACAGATGAAATATGTTCAAAGGCAAGTTTTATGAAATTCTGGTTGTTGCATTGAATCCTACATACCTTGTCTCAATATAAGTCTATTACTATGTTTCAAGCTTTACATGCTCAGTACATATTCCGTACTGACCCCCTTTTTTCGGGGGGCTGCGTTCATGCCCGTAGGTACAGACGCTCGTTTCGGAGATCCGCCAGCTTAGGATACCTATTCAGCTATTTTGGACTGCTCCCTTGTTCCGGAGCCTAGCTTGTGGTATAACTCCCTTATGTTGTATTCATATGTGTTTGTTTGGGTACGGCGGGGCCCTGTCCCGCCATATGATACGGTCATTACTCTTAGAGGTCTGTGGACATCGTTGTGGGTCTGTTTGTAGTTGTTGATGCGTTTTATGTCTATGACTTATGTTTGGGGCGTACCCATTCGTAATGGCAGCCTTGTCGGCTTGCATATATATGTATGTTTATTATTTTGTATACCGTGGCAGCCTTGTCGGCTTGCGTAGGAATATATATATATATATATATATATATATATATATATATATATATATATATATATATATATATATATATATGTTGTTGTTTAAAAAGTGCAACCCCTCAGAAGACAGGTGTCTAAGACATACAAAACTTGACAGCTTTAAAATAATGTCCTACCAGTTTTATGTACAAATGAGATCATGACATGCTAATTGCAAATGACTACAGTTAACAGATAATATGAGTGTCCAACTCGGGCACTAGTCACGGCCTACGGGGTTGGGTCGTGACAGAAGTGGTATCAGAGCGGTTCAATCCTCGGAGTGTCTATAGACCGTGTCGAGTAGAGTCTTGTTTATCGATGTGTTGTGCACCACATTTATAAACAGGAAGCTACAGGACATTTAGGATGTCATCTTTCCTTCTCATTCTAGATCGTGCGATAGAGCTGTAATATCAGGATAAATCTTTCCCTAAAAGATTGTTATGTTTACAGCGATGCCTCCAAAGAAGGCGACGGCCGCCCAGAAGGGCAAGGCGGTAGTTGGAGAGACCAGTGGGACCCGGAGGGTCACTAGAGCTTATTCCCAATATGTGCCTGAGATTAGGCTTCAGTCAGCGAGCTCCGCTACACCATCATTATCAGAGGAGCCTAGGGCAGCAGCAGCTGCGGATCAGGAGACAGAATTACCACCAGCTCCTGAGGCTCCAGCACCCGAGCCTCCAGCTCCCTCCCCAGCCAGGGGCGGAAGATAGGGCTATGCGTGACACAGTACAGTTATTGACCAGGTTGGTATCGGGACAGGCTCGCAGACGCGGGTTAGAAGGTAGTTATGCGGATAGACACGACAGTTTGAGGGTCCGTGATTTTTTGACTTGTAAACCCCCAGAGTTCTATGGGTCAAAGCCCGCAGAGGATCCACAGGAGTTTATTCGACAGATGCTGCGTACGTTGCGGGTGACTAAGGCTTCCGAAACTGAGTCGGTTGAATTGGCTTCATATCAGTTGCGTGATATAGCAGTAAATTGGTATGTGTCCTGGGAGTTGGCCAGGGGTGAGGATGCTCCACCAGCAGTATGGGACGAGTTCGTAGAGGCTTTTCTGGGTCATTTCCTACCTCCAGAGATGAGGCAAGCCAGAGTTGATAGATTTATACACCTGAAGCAGAATGGTAGAAGTGTTCAAGATTATAGCCTCGAGTTTGATTCACTGGCTAGGTACGCGCCCGCTATGGTAGCTGACATGGCAGATAGGGTACATCGTTACGTAATGGGGCTGGATAATTACTTGATTGATAGTTGTATGGCAATGGCTTCCCAGCCCGTTATAGATATCGCCCGAGTGCAGGCATATGCACAAGGGGTTGAGGATCGACAGAGAGGGCGCCGATTTGATAGCGCAGGAAAGGGGTCAGCATAAGAGGGCTAGATCAGTGGGGTACTCTTCTGGCGACTTTCGGGGCAGGCAACCCCAACAGCAGTATAGTAGATATCCTTCCCAGCCGGCACGGAGTGCACCTTCACGATTTACTGGTAGGAGGTTTGATAGCACGGGGTATTTGGGAGCCGGTCAAAGCTCCATGACTTCAGGGTTCCAGATGCACAGGAATTCAGGCCAGGTGAGACCACCTATACCCCCGTGTCCTCGATGTGACAGACGCCATCCAGGGGAATGCCGTTTCATGACTGGTGCTTGTTTCACTTGTAGCCGTCAGGGCCATACTATGAGGGAGTGTCGATTTGGAGGTGGTGCAGGTGGCCCAGCTCAGCCTACGGGGTCTATTGCGGGTTCTTCTTCTTCTTCAGTTGCTATGCGCCCTATAGGGCAAGGTATTCTGACACCAGCAGGCCGTGGAGGGGCTTCCAGTTCTGGCGGTCCTTCAAACCGCCTATATGCTTTAGCCAGCAGGCAGGATCAGGAAGCGTCGCCAAATGTGGTCACAGGTATACTATCGATTTTCTCCCAAGACGTTTATGCATTGATAGATCCAGGCTCCACATTATCATATATTTCCCCTTTTGTTGCTAGTAAAATTGGGATAAAATCTGAATCTATAGAACCATTTGAGGTGGCTACACCAGTAGGGGATTTTGTCTTAGCAAAGCTAGTATATAAAGATTGTTCGGTAGTCATATGTAATCGCTGTACCAAAGCAGATTTGATAGAGCTAGATATGACTGAGTTTGATGCTATTATGGGGATGGATTGGTTGGCTTCCTGCTATGCTAACGTTGATTGCAGAGGCAAGGTAGTTCGGTTTCAGTTCCCAGGGGAACCAATTATAGAATGGAGGGGGAATACAACATCGCCGAGGGGTAAGTTTATTTCATACCTCAAGGCAAGGAAAATGGTTAGAAAGGGCTATATTTATCATCTGGTTCGTGTGCATGATTTGAAAGCAGAAGCACTGACTCTTCAATCTGTCCCAGTAGTTAATGAATTTCCAGGTGTATTCCCAGATGAACTTCTAGGCCTTCCTCCTGAACGTGAGATAGAGTTCACTATAGATGTATTGCCAGACACTCGGCCCATATCTATTCCTCCTTACCGAATGGCACCCGCAGAATTAAAAGAATTGAAGGAGCAACTGAGAGACTTGCTAGAAAAAGGCTTTATTAGGCCCAGTACATCACCATGGGGCGCACCGGTATTATTTGTACGAAAGAAGGATGGGTCGCTGCGGATGTGCATTGATTATAGGCAGCTGAACAAACTCACCATAAAGAACAGATATCCCCTCCCCAGGATTGATGATTTATTTGACCAGTTGCAGGGTGCTAAATGTTTTTCAAAGATAGAATTACGGTCAGGTTATCACCAGGTGCGGGTAAGGGAAGCAGATATTCCGAAGACTGCATTCAGGACCCGATACGGGCATTACGAGTTTAAAGTGATGTCCTTTGGACTGACCAATGCTCCAGCAGTATTTATGGATTTGATGAACAGGGTGTTTAAGCCATTCCTTGACTTGTTCGTGATTGTATTCATTGATGATATTCTGGTCTATTCACGATCGGAGGAAGAGCATGCAGATCACTTGAGGACAGTACTCAGGATACTCCAGCACCAGAAATTATATGCTAAGTTTTCTAAATGTGAATTCTGGTTGACTTCAGTAGCATTTCTGGGGCATATTGTTGGAGCAGATGGTATTCGGGTAGACTCACAGAAAATTGAGGCCGTCAAAACTTGGCCTAGACCGACGACGCCTACTGAGGTACGTAGCTTTCTGGGGATGGCAGGGTATTACAGGAGATTTGTGGAAAAGTTTGCTTCTATTTCAGCGCCTTTAACAAGGCTAACACAGAAAGCAGCTAAATTCCAGTGGACCGATGCTTGTGAACGGAGTTTCCAATTATTGAAAGATAAGTTGACTACAGCTCCAGTCCTAACTCTTCCTGAAGGGCCAAATGGCTATGTTGTTTATTGTGATGCTTCCGGTGTTGGGTTGGGTTGCGTGTTGATGCAGCACGGCAGAGTTATAGCCTATGCCTCCCGACAACTCAGGAAACATGAAAGAAATTATCCTACACATGACCTGGAGTTGGCAGCAGTGATACATGCCTTGAAGATATGAAGACATTACCTATATGGCGTGCATGTTGATATTTATACAGATCATAAAAGTCTCCAGTATATCTTTAAGCAGAAGGAGCTGAATTTGCGGCAAAGGAGATGGCTGGAGTTGCTGAAAGATTATGATGTCGATATTCTATATCACCCAGGGAAGGCTAATGTTGTAGTAGATGCACTCAGCCGTAAATCTATGGCTAGTTTAGCAAGCGTACAACCAGGAAAGAAAGGGGTAGTCCGTGAGATTCAATAGCTAGCTAGTCTTGGAGTTCGTTTGGCTGATTCTGATAATGGTAGTGTTTTGGTGCGAGGTGTTGCTGAGCCCTCTATTGTAGAAGAGGTAAAGAAGTGTCAATATGAGGACCCTGTTCTGGTACATTATAGAGATACAGCACTTCAGAAGGAGGAGACCCCATTTAAGATGTCAGCCGATGGAGTACTACGATACAGAGACAGATTATGTGTACCTGAGGTTGCAGGGTTACGGCAGCAGGTAATGAGGGAAGCACACTGTGCTCGTTATTCTATTCACCCGGGATCGACAAAAATGTATCATGATCTTAGGTGTTTGTACTGGTGGGATGGTATGGAAAAGGACATAGCAGAATTCGTGGCTCAGTGTCCGAATTGCCAGCAGGTCAAGATAGAGCACCAGAAACCTGGAGGGCTATTGCAGGAGATGGAAATTCCAACCTGGAAATGGGAGGTAATTAATATGGATTTCGTCACAGGTTTCCCTCGCACCCCGCGGAAGTATGACTCTATCTGGGTTATTGTTGATAGATTGACAAAATCAGCCCACTTTCTTCCAGTCAGGACTACGTACTCAGCTGAGGATTATGCCCGATTGTATCTTAAGGAGATAGTGAGACTTCATGGAGTTCCCACAGCGATTATCTCGGATAGAGGGGCCCAGTTTACAGCTAACTTCTGGAGATCCGTCCAGGAGGGATTGGGGACGCAGGTGAGTCTCAGCACCGCATTTCATCCTCAGACTGACGGGCAGGCCGAGCGTACCATCCAGACGCTACAGGATATGTTACGGGCCTGTGTCATTGATTTTAGGGGCAGCTGGGATGATCACTTGCCACTTATCGAGTTTTCTTATAATAACAGTTACCACTCTAGCATTCAGATGGCACCGTACGAAGCCCTGTATGGCAGGAAATGCAGATCCCCTATAGGCTGGTTTGCTGTTGGCGAGACTAAGCTGATAGGACCAGATATGGTTCAGCAGGCTGTTGATAAGGTGAAACTTATTCAGGAAATATTACTGGCAGCTCAGAGTCGGCAGAAGGCATATGCAGATAATCGACGTCGACACTTGGAATTTCAGGTTGGCGATTGGTTGTTCTTGAAAGTGTCACCCATGAAGGGTGTTATGAGATTCGGCAAGAAAGGGAAGTTGAGCCCGAGATACATTGGACCTTACCAGGTTATCCGTAAGGTAGGCCAAGTTGCCTACGAGTTAGATCTACCAGCAGATTTAGAAGCAGTGCATTCGGTCTTCCATGTGTCAATGCTTCGGAAGTATATAGGTGATCCTTCCAGGGTGTTCCCTACAGATGATATTCAGGTAACTGAGGAGCTATCATACGAAGAACAACCTACTGCCATACTTGATCGACAAATCAGGAGGTTACGAACAAAAGATGTGGCGTCGGTTAAAGTGTTGTGGCGGAACAATAATAGGGAGGAGATGACTTGGGAGGCTGAAGAGGAGATGAAAAATAAATATCCTCACTTGTTTTCCACGTCTACAGGTAATTTAAACTCCCTTGCTTAATTGTGTTAATCGTCTGCTCAATTTATATGTTAGCGATAAGGAAAACCCTCCCCAAAACTCTTATAGAACCCAACGGGATAAAAATTAACATTCGAGGACGAATGTTCTAAAGGGGGGGAGGATGTTATATCCCATATTTTCATACATTGAGACGTATTAAAATAAACGCGACAAGTTAAAGACAAGACTATCTTAAGATACGAAGTAGAGATTTTAACTTCCGGTTTCGTTTCATGTCACAATTTACCTACAATTTCGTTTGGTATGGAAGTATTAATGGAAAAATTGGGATTAAACTAACCATAATTGGATTAATAAGTGGGATTGGAAAGACAAAAATCAGTCCACTTTTAAGCCATGTTTGGCCGTGCACTATAGTGGGATAGTCAAAGATTTATTGACCCAAGTTAGTGTGGTACACTTGTCCAAAGCATGGAGTGAATACATATACAAAAAAATCTGATTCACTCCACCTTAACAACATCATTTCAACACTTCAAGAGAGAGATATAGTGATAGAGAGGGAGAGTCTCTCGGCTAGAGCTAGCCGAGAGAGAGGGGTCAAAAACTTGCTCCAAATTTCAGTTTTCTCCACCAAATTTTACTCCTCATCTAGTGTACAAGAATGTGTATTGGTTGTTGAAAAGAAACAAGAAGGTGTAGCACCTCAATAGAGTGGAAAATTCGGCCAAAGTGAAGAGCAAGATTGTAAGGTAAGAATGCTTAGTGTTCTTGTATTGTATGATGATTTGAATGTATAGTTCATGCATGTTGTTGTTGGATTGTTGTTGTAGTTGAAGTAGAGAGTGAGCCGTGAGTGAGGTGAAGTCATGATTTATTTCATTTTGCATATGTTGTTGATGAATTGAATATGTACCAACATGGGTAAATGAACAAAGATTGTAGAAGTTTGGTTGTGATGTTGCATGTTGGATATTGGACTGTTTTTGTTGAAATGAAAATGAGCCGTGTGTTGAAGGTTCTAATGAAGTCATGCTTTATCTTCTTGAACATGTATTGTAAATGGATTGAATGTATTGTAGTTGGATAAACGGATGAAAATCATGAAATTGTGGGAAGGGTGTTGTAGCCGTGAAGAAGGGACTGTTTTAGGGGAGATTTAGGGACTGTTTTGTGTCACATTTGGATTGTTGTTGTTATGGACATTGTGGTGTATTGTATGCATGTTGAATATGTGAATTGAGGTGTTAAAGAAATGAAATATGTTGAAGTGTATAGGCAGTCCAAAACCGTGGACAGTTTTGATGTTAGAAGTGAATTTGTGTGTGTTGAATGTTGATTTCTTGTTGCAAACGTTTAGTGAAAGTAAAGTGCATTGATTCAAGTTGAAACTGAAATGATGGTGGGCTGTTGTAAGAATGAAAATGATGTTAAAACAGTTCCAAGAATCATGAAAGTAATGTCATTAAACGTGTTGTTGTTGTTGCAAGTTAAAACTGGAAAATTGCTAAGTGAGAATGGGAATGCTATGTGTGTTGTTTAGCCGTGTGTATGAAACAGTTTTGAATGGTGTATGTACTGCCCAAGCTCCCTAAGTCATGTTTAAACAATTTTTGATTAATATATGAAAGAACGATTAGCAATGTTAGCTTGTAACGCTAGTTGGTTTGAATGCGAACGAAACGTCGTTTAAATGTTAGAAAGGAATTGTGAGCGTCAAAATACGTATTGAATTCCCTTGTAGACTAATTGTAGTTCTTCATATCTTGATATAGGATAAGTGTTTTTGGGCAGCAAGTACAAGTTAGAATACAACTAAACGCTAAAGGTATGTAAAGCCCATTCCTTCTTTCTTTTGGCATGTCCTAGACGTAAGTATGAAACGATATGAACCTTGGGGTAAATTCTATTCTCTAGTTCCATGCATGACTTATGACTCTATATTTCATTAAGGCCATTGTCATGTGCCTACAATATGAGTGACTAATGAATAATGTATGAAAGTTCCTATTCTTAAAGGATTGCGCAATTAGAGACATACTTGACTTTCAAAAGCTACACCAAATTAAAGTGATATATGTACATGAAATCTGAAACGTTTCTTGTAATTGGTTGTTATGAGATTCGAAATGAACTGAATATGAATATTATTTTGACACTTTAGAGCTGGTTAGTTGCTTATCCATTGATTCTAAAAAGATGAATTGCTTATATGTGGTTGCTTATTATTCTGCTCGTGCTTATCGCTATATCCTTCACTGAGTCCCGGGCCAGGATACGTTTTCATGCACATGTTTACTATATTATTCACCGAGTTCCTCATTAAATGGCCGGGACACGTTATATATATATATATATAATGATATGATGATGATATGACGATATGATGATATGATGATATGGAGACGGTGGCCGGGAGGGAATATATATATTCCTTATTACCGAGTCCCTCATTAAAGGGCCGGGACACGTACATGTTTATGTTTTATGATGCTATGATTATAAATACCGAGCCCCTCATTAAAGGGTCGGGACACGTTATATATGTTATATACAGAATAATTATGCAGCTTTGATTACGAAACGCTATAATGACATTGATATGAGAATGACACAGATGAAATATGTTCAAAGGCAAGTTTTATGAAATTCTGGTTGTTGCATTGAATCCTACATACCTTGTCTCAATATAAGTCTATTACTATGTTTCAAGCTTTACATGCTCAGTACATATTCCGTACTGACCCCCTTTCTTCGGGGGGCTGCGTTCATGCCCGCAGGTACAGACGCTCGTTTCGGAGATCCGCCAGCTTAGGATACCTATTCAGCTATTTTGGACTGCTCCCTTGTTCCGGAGCCTAGCTTGTGGTATAACTCCCTTATGTTGTATTCATATGTGTTTGTTTGGGTACGGCGGGGCCCTGTCCCGCCATATGATACGGTCATTACTCTTAGAGGTCTGTGGACATCGGTGTGGATCTGTTTGTAGTTGTTGATGCGTTTTATGTCTATGACTTATGTTTGGGGCGTACCCATTCGTAATGGCAGCCTTGTCGGCTTGCATATATATGTATGTTTATTATTTTGTATACTGTGGCAGCCTTGTCGGCTTGCGTAGGAATATATATATATATATATATGTTGTTGTTTAAAAAGTGCAACCCCTCAGAAGACAGGTGTCTAAGACATACAAAACTTGACAGCTTTAAAATAATGTCCTACCAGTTTTATGTACAAATGAGATCATGACATGCTAATTGCAAATGACTACAGTTAACAGATAATATGAGTGTCCAACTCGGGCACTAGTCACGGCCTACGGGGTTGGGTCGTGACAGAAGTGGTATACTCTAAGGCACTCATACTTCCATATCTAAGATTCAAGAACCTGTGGGCCCTAGCCCACCGAACCTCTGGCGGCAAGTAGTGTCGGAGGAAAGCATCCATAAATTCTTGCCACACCGAAGGCGGTACATTTACTCCTCTAGAAGACATCCAAACTGTATACCAATGAACCGCAACATTCGGTAATCTATAGGAGGCCAACTCTACCGATTCGACATCCGAAGCATGCATTAACCAAAATTTTCTCAACATCCCATCGATAAATTTTTTAGGGTCCTCATCCGGTTTTGACCCAAAGAATGCCGGAGGGTTCAAGCTAATGAAATCACGGGCTCTGGCACTAACTTAGATTACCCATGTATGAAACCCTAACACAATCACGAGGCGATGAGAACTCTCGATATATAATACAAAATCTTATCTGATGGTTGGTACTCGAGTAATATAATTAATGTAGCCTAATTTGTCTGAAGCCACATTCCGTTCATTCCAATCAGTAATTAGCTAGTGCTTATAGTCGTTTCAAATTCTCCATTCGGTAGCACTTATATTCTAATGATAAGTGTCTCAAGCTTTCTCATAACATTATCTTTATCCCAACGGATATCGTCTGTTTCTTCTAATAAATTTACAATACATCAGTTGTTTCGCAAATCCGCAATCCTTGTCCTTTAAGGATCTCACCATTTGCAAGGTGAAGTCATACACATGCAGTACTCCTTTATGCCTCCCGCTTTTTCATCCTTGTTATATACCCAACGCTAACTTCTAACTTACTCAAAATCATATCAAATTCGTTTTAGTAGTGGTCTTGTCTTATCACCTTCTCGTCATACTACCCTTAGGTTCGTAGCTATATATTTCCCTTTTGTCCTACACTCATACTTAATTAATTACATCTGTCTTGAGTGCTTCCTTTAGTATTCCTTTCATTCCTCCAATCTATGTCCATCTTTTATTTTATGCACGAGGAATCTCATGCTACTCATGTATCCTTTGGAAAACACTACCTCTATGTAACCCCTTTCTCATTTTCAAAACACATCCTGTTCATTCCTATTTGTTCTTATCATACCCGTCATTTCTGGCATTCATTCTGTCTCGTTGCTCATCTTCCTTTAGGTTGGTCTTTCACAATTCTGTCGCTTATTTTACTCGTTTTCGTAGCTATACACGTCATAACGCATCGCTATACCGTAATCCCACTCGTTTTCTTCTTATCTTCTTCTTTCTATCAACTCCTTCTCTTCTTGTGCTCGCTTTCACTTTCGTTACCGCTTGATCTCTATTCTGAACTTTCCCTATAGGACTTTGTAAGTCTTTCTTATCCGTTCTACATTTGCTTTTCCGTTTCACACTAATCACATCGCATTCTTTAGTTACTTTCTTGCTAGGCTTTACTCATTTCTATGGCAATCCTTATGGTGTTCACATTACAGCTTGTTCGTAATTCATCCGATAACGTAACACTTCTTAATCTTATTCACGATTCTCAACATGTTTTAATTACACTCCGTGCACTAGGAATACTTAACCTTTCACCCTTTCTGATCGATCTTACCCTTAGTATCTCACAAGCTGTCTTACTAATACCTTCATAACTTGTCATAATTCTTCCTTCTCTGTACTTTTATCTCAATCATACTACTACTTCTTTTAACTGTAAACTCGTCGTAATCTATCCCCACTTATCGATTCACTCGATACCTCAATAAAATGTTCTGTTACGAGTTGCCACCTTTTCCTAAATCATCCCTTAGTATCGCAAGCCCTTTCAAATTATCCTAGCATTTCACCAACAACATATGGAATACATGATCCTAGACAGCCCCCAAGTTTAAGTTTTCCTTCCACAAATTCCATCTCCAATTAGTTGATTACGAACTAATAAAATATTACTATGAAGCGTTCTCCAACCACCAACAGAAGAAAACTAGAATCCGACAAGCACCACAGGACTTCTAGTGCTTGATTCACATAGTTTACCTCCATATTTGTCTTTGGGTCGTGAGCGAACCATTTAGTTCACAAACTACTTGTTGTATGCTTTGTACTCCTCCAACAGTGGGACTTAATTGCTGGACGTTTTTGCCCTTCACCCTAAGCTTTTTCTAAGGCAAAAATGTGGCTGGAAGGTATTCTCATCCATTCAAATGAATTGTGAATTCGCTGCTCATAGACGTTTCTTCAAAACAAAGCCTCCCAAATAAGAATGATGCCTCTTATGGATGACGTGGGGGTATTTCTTAACTCTTTAGTCCAACATAATGGATTTACCTTGTCGGTATCACCCTTTAAAACATATTATGAACCTATGTCTCATTCTCTTCCTTTTTCCTATTTCTGGGAAAATTTGGGCAGAGTTTCCTCTGTACTTCTTACTATCCCAAAACCTGCACGCAGGAAATACCAACAATGCCTCACAGGGCCAACATATATACGCATATATCATATCGTATCATAGCCACACAGGGCTCCCGATTTCCAGTAAAAAGTGTAAAGGTGTCGAAACTTACCTCACATATCGCACCTCGAGACGTACCTGATCCTTTAACGATCCGTCCTGTTATACCTTCCTATCTACCTTCTCTTTCATTCTTTGACTTTACATTTCAATCATATTTCAATATCGTTACCTTATCCAACATGCCCGTTACTTACCTGTGTACTTTGTAGCTTCCAATATCGTCAGTCGCTTCCTTCTGTCGATGTCGTTCTTCAGCTGAAATCAAAGGTTAGTATGAGGAATTTCATTTCCTATGGCTAGGCTCTATCGCACGATCTTAGATATGAAAGAAGGGTAACATCCTAAATGTCCTGTAGCTTCCTATTTATAGATGTGGTGCACAACACACCGATAAACAAGACTCTACTAGACACGGTCTGTAGACACTCCAAGGACGAACTGCTCTGGTACCACTTTTGTCACGACCCAGCCCCGTGGGCCATGACTAGTGCCCGAGCTGGACACCCATATGTACCTGTCAAACATAATCGGACTGATACTATAGGTCCTCAATCAATCACGACGTAATAACATACGCAAGCCGACGAGGCTGCCACTGTATATATTATTATTCTACGCAAGCCGACAAGGCTGCCACTACATATCAGAATATTACGCAAGCCGACAAGGCTGCCACTATGAAACGATAATATATGTAAGCCGGCAAGTCTTCCACTATGAAACGATAATATATGTAAGCCGGTTAACACCTGAGTATTAATAGTGACAACCATATCAAGTATCCCTCGAATGTCATTATAGAATATATCAAGAGACTTAGAAATCATAGACATGTATCAAGATCATATGAGACAATTTATAGAAGTCTGGACATTAGTTATTACAGAGTTCCTGAGAATAGGAGCTTATGTATCGACTGTTATCCAACGTACAGAAAACTGAAGAGGGAGGCTCAATCACTTGAGAATTGTAATATCAAGAAGTGAATAAGAATCATAAATATCACTCAAAGCTTATGAATGGAATTACCCCCAAGTTCATATCAGTCATCACTTAAGTCTAAGACATGCCAAAAGAAAGAAGGGACAGCTTTACATGCCTGTTAGCGGCTATTCGTAACCCGTTCGTCTCGTCACTCTTTTAGCCTATTTAATATAAGAGTAATGTTATCGTTAGTAACTACATTTTCTCGTTCACAAATCCATAGCCCATTTCTTATAGAACTTATCCTTTTAGTTCACATATTCTCGTTTTAGGGTTTTCTATTATCTAAAGACTTAACGAAAATCGGGCAGCACTTCCCCTATATATTCGCCTATCCCGAATTTACAATTACCCTCCTGTAACACAGAAATACCAACAACAACATATAGACATAACCATATCTTCAATTCTTTCAATTTAATAAGGATAACAATATGTTCATATCAACATAACTTCAACTTTAACTTTCTAATCCTTTCACCATATAATCCATGATAACAACAACTATAACGCAACTTAAAATTAATTTTCCATGCCTACTTAGAGCAGCCCTTTACACGGCTCAATTCATACTCCAATATCAACATACACAATTCTTTGCCATTACTTTCATCTCCACCAATTCATACAAAGACTCATCATTTCTAAAACATGTAGGAAAGTATTAAACCTTACCTTAATAAATTTGGTTAGAATCATATATTGGTTGTGAGCTTCCTTCATTCTTTTTCCTCCAATTGTGATTGAAAATTTAACCATCAAATTTCCAAGGGCTGGCCGTGAACTCCTTGCTTTGCCACAACCATGGCCGTGACCTTCAAAGGGAATTGTTACCATAGCCATGGCCGTGAGTTGCCATGGCTAGGAGTTCTTTTTCCTTCATTGAAATTATGTGTTTGGTGATGAATTAAAAGTCATCATTTTATGATTTATATGCTTCTTATAAAGTGGACATGTGTCCACACGTGTGACATGTGTCCACTTTTTGTTTAATCGCCAATCGAATTCCGCCATGTGTCGTGGGGCCCACTTAGCGGTCAAAGTAGCTTAATTAATCATTAATCCCCACTTAATAATATAATCATGGCTAATTAATCTGTAATCTCCAATAATATTTCCCTACCAATTTGAAGTTTATAAACAAATTGTTTGTATTAATCAAGTTGAAAATTAAAAGCTCTTATTTCATGTCCGACAATAATTCCGCCTTTAACTTGAGTCAATTTGCTTGCGGATACTTTGACGTACAAATATACGGGGTATAACAGTCGAGAACCCCCAATTCCATTATGGAGTAATCATAATCATCATACCTCACCTTGAAGGAACTGGCATCACAAAGTTGATCTAGCAATAATGAATAATATCAAGGAGTCGTATAAGGATCATGAGCTTCATGGAAATATCATATCATAAGCTTTTGGATCTCTAGGCTTAAACTCATCATTATCGTTATCCTAGTCGTGACATATCTCTTATCTTTATCTCATAGGATGCTCTTTAAGAAGGTCATGGAATAGTAAAGGAAGTCAGGTCGTAGGAGTCATGCCTTAGAAAAGAAGGGACTAGCCTTACATACCTTTACGTTTCGCTAACTTTATCACTTGAACGCTTCCCTCCAATGTTCACGTTTCTACCTTCAAGCGAGTTCATACTAAAATTAGATAATCGAAGACATACTTAGACTTAAGCTAAAGCTAACGAAATTTGGGTAACATCTTCTTTATTTCGATGACTTCCTCCCCATAGTAAACAATTCCCAACATCAATAATAACACCCACAATATCTTAGTCAACAACTTCATCAAGCTAGACATTATCAAATCCTCATGCAATGCCCTTACAACATCTTTAATACTATTCATAGCAAGATTATATTCATTACATATCAAGAACTACGATTTAAGTCAAGTCATGATTCAAGAATATCATTATTTTCATATTTGCACTCCATATTCTCCTCCTTTCCATAATCCAAGTCTTTCAACCCCTCAATACTCTCAATAATATGAAATAAACATAAAACTTACCTTAATCACTTGGGAATAAGACTTGATTCACTCTACTCCATTAGAATGAAATCCCCCACTTGTATGTCAAAGGAATTCTTACTCTTCACAAACCCTAATAGGCTTCCTAGTATGTGAATCTCTTAAATCTTGGCTTTTGATCTTGATTTCTTGGAGTAGATTTGTTGTAGAAATAGAGGGAGGGTTTGGAGAGTTTTAGAGAAATATAGAATTTGTTTTTGGAGGAAATAATGGAATAAAACGTGGGATCTTATATTTATAACCAGGGCTGGAAAGTTCCAGATCCGCGGGTAAACAGGGTCGTCGGTCGTCAACGTGTCGACGGTCCGTCAACATGCCCTGTCGAACTGCCGCCTGAAATGTCTGATTGCAAAACCTCATCGACGATGCCAGATGACGGCTCGTCGACGTGTTGACGGTCCGTCCCTTGGGCCGTTGACGCTGACTGGTTTCAGCAGTTTTCTGAACTGCTTCGTTTCGCTCTGATTTGGTTCGTTTCACTTCTAATTCCCTCGTAATGTCAAGAATGCATACTTATCCTCCTGTACACATACAAAGTAAAATAGCTCGTGAGCGAAGCTCTGGTGCGGACTATCGAACCGAAGGTGTACACCACCAATAAGCCAAAATCTTCTTGAAATAAAACGGGAGGTGTAACAGCTTCATTTGGAGATCTCTTCAAAGAGGCTAAAGTGGCTGAAAAACAAATCAACAATCTTGAGAAAACATTAGTAGATGACACTAATGAGGAAAATAGAAGGATACGGACCCAAACAGTGCACTCGGTCCTGATGGATTTGGGGCAAAATTCTATCAAGTGTGTATGGATATTATTATCTCTGATTTGCATAATGCAATAAATGAATTCTTTGAAGGAGATCCAATACCAAGTATATCTCCCATACTGGTTTAGTTATGCTCCCAAAGTGCCCCCAACCCCAATCTTTTTCAGATATTATGCCTATTAGTCTTTGTAACAATTTAAGTAAAATAATTGCTAAGATTCTTAACAACAAAATTTGAAAAATACTCAATGGCATAATTCCCCCTAGCCAGAGTGGATTCATTCAAGGTAGACCTATAACTGATAATATATTATTAACTCAAGAACTAGTACAGGATATTGCTAAGCCCAACAAGCATGATAACATAGTTCTCAAACTTAACATGACCAAAGCATATGACAGGGTCTCACGGCCGTATCTTTGCAGAGTTATGAGAAAATTTAGTTTCAATGAAATCTGGATTGATATTATTTTCAGACACATCTCTAATAATTGGTACTCCATTGTGCTCAATGGGACCAGAAATGGATTTTTTAAATCAAGAAGGGGCCTTAGAGAAGGTGACCCCTTGTTCCCTGCCCTTTTTATCATTTGTGCGGATTTGCTAGCTAGACTTCTTGATAATTTATAGACCTCTAAGGGGACACAATATCACATATCTTGCTTTTGCAGATGATGTAATAATGTTTACCTCAGGTAAACCCTCTGACATAAGGAAAATCTTAAAGTTATTAACAGTTTATGAAGATGTTTCAGGGCAGCTGATTAACAAGCATAAAAGATGTGTTGTTGCTGCACTAAAATTTAATCCATAACTGAAATATAGAGTAGCTCATTTGACAGGAATGCAAAGGAAAGATTGACCCATAAAATATCTAGGTTGCCCACTCTTTGTTGTTAGAATGAAGATAGTATATTTTTCATAAATGGTTCATTCAATCACAAAAATGATTCCTACATGGCATGCTAAGTTCCTCTTTATTTGGGGCAAGATTATCTTAATAAAGCATATACTGCTAGTGATGCATGTACATCTGCTAGCAGCAATGAAGCAACCAAAGGGACCTTTGGGTAATTGGAAGGTGCTATAGCTAGATTTATGTGGAGTGGAAATGAATCCAAGAGAAAATACCATTGGTGAAAATGGGTTAAATGTGCTTGCCTTATGAGGAAGGGGGTGTTGGCTTCAGATGTTTAAGAGATGTAAGCAAAGCATTCATAGAAAACAGTGCTGGAATTTGAGAACAAAAAAGTCACTATGGAAGGAGTACATAATAGCCAAATACTACTCAAGAACTAATCCTATCATAAGAACAACTACTGGTGCTTAATCACAAATTTGGAGGGCAATATGCAACATTAGACAACCCAATGAGGATAACATAATCTGGAAAGTAGGACACAACAACTTATCTTTGTGGTATGACAACTGAATGGAAAGGATGCACTATACAAATTACTTCCTCAAGACTATGTTCCAAGTAAATGCAACCTAATTGAGGTATATCTGGATGGTATGTGAAACTAAAATAGAGCAAGCTATAGGGTTCCTTTAGTTATAAGAGCTGCTACTCAACACATTACAATTCACTTCACAATAAACAAAATAGATAAACTAGTTTAGACCCTTAATCCTGAAGGCAAATGTCACACACTGATCTTACCAGGGTGTGATGGGCACCCGACACCGTGCTCGGAGCCGAGCGAACCCGCTAACTCTTATTACACGCATACTCGCTTTGACTCTTAACTCAAATAAAATGGAATGCATAATAAGAACTTCCAGAAATATTCTCTTTCGTTGCTCTCAAATCCACAAAATCTGTGATCATGTGGAATCTGTAACATAATACATAAAGACACATCGGCTGGTGAAGCCGCTTACAAGACTGACATACTATACCCACGACTCTGTCTGCAAAGTCTATAACTTCGAACAAGACATCATAGCATAGTACTCTGACCCGGCAACACTCCAGGGCAAATGAAGCTTGCCAACTCCACTGGAACATCTTCTATAATAGCTTTTACTCATCTGGGTGTACCTGCGCGGCATGAAACGCAGCCCCCGAAGAAAGGGGGTCAGTACGAGCAATGTACTGAGTATGTAAGGCATGGATAGTAACATAGTAAGGGATGTAATTGTAAATCATAACAGAATGGGAACATAGAGCATATCATGAGATAAAAGAGTAACCTGTACATCTGAGTGCCTCTTAGGGCGGATGCCATGCATGCTTAGCTTTCTTTGAAAAACATTTCTTGTTCATATACATAGAAAATAGAACATATCATGTTGTCGAGGCGTCGGCAGCCGATCCATTTAACCACATATGTCCCGCGTCCGGGCATCCCGCGTCCGGGATGATATCATGTCATATGCCGATACATGTATCGTGTGCATAACCCAGCGTCTATAGCGCTCTGGCCCTTTTTCCCATCTTCCCCGTATACATATACATATACATATATCATATAGCAGCATGCAGGAGAGCCCAAAGAATGTTATGTCTCTATCGGAATGACGTAAGGTCGGTAACCTCCGATTATATTATGGGATAATCATCATGGCTTTGTCTCACCTTGAAGGAACAATTATTATAGGATGAGACTAGCAACGAATAACAGCGTTAAGAAAACATGGAGTAAGATTATAAATCTCATAAGGCGTCGCTTCATATACATATGAACATAGAACAAATTTTTAGGACTCGATGGGTACGTACATAAATCGACACCTGAAGGCTCAGAAACAAGTTTCGTGTCAATCCGACTTAGTATAAGAAAGTTATGAGCGTTTAAAGTACAGAACCTTCTACGAACGTTTTAGAAGCCATTTTTGGAAAATCATTCTTATCATAGTCATCATAGAAATATTTTCATCCTTGACATCATCATTGTCATTGTGAGACATATCCATCGTTATTGTCATAAGAGCTTATAAAATCATAAACCTCTGTTTTGATAGAATACGGACACTTTGGAAAAACATTTACGAGTTATCGGGAAGAGAATCATGCCTTGGAATCATAAACATCTAACTTTTGAAAACAAGGAAGATATGGAAACAATTATGAAATCATAACATCGGAATCATGACTTTGAAAGAAAGGGGCGAGCCTTAACATACCTGCTCCACGTCCTATTAGCTACGCTTAATTGTCCAAGCTCGCTATCGCTAGTCTACATTCAAGAAGATTGACACAGTCATTAGACTCATCATCATATACTTGTCTTAATCCTTCAAATGAATTCATTTATAATCTGCCGAAATTTCGGCAGCATCTCCCCTGTAAATACACCATCCCCGAGAATCTAACTCGGCCAATTTATCAACAACAATCCGAGAATTCAACTCGTCTAAATTATCACAACAATACCAACAATCATACCTCCAACTTCAACAATCAATCCAAAATATATTCTAACATGGTTCAAGAACTTTCAAACAATTCACATAATGTTCAAACAACCCAACCAACATACCACTTCACCCGGAACCTTCCAAATTCAACAAGAACAATAACAACACATTTCTTCTCTTCCAAGTTCATGAATTATACCAACAATCTACACACTAACGACTTCATCAATTAATTCAAAATACATTCTAACGTTAGTAACTTCTTTTACATAGTTCGACAACATTTTTCTTATATTCAATTCAATCACAACAACCAACTTACAATCTTCCAATTCAATAAAATCAACGCATTTCTCACCTCCAAATTCATGCATTATATCTACGACCACATGTTAACAACATTATCTTCACAACACAAGAAACCATGCTAATGTCATATTAATTCCTTCAATAATCCCACAATGATTCCAACTTCATTTCAATTCATCAAACCTTCATTTTCATCATAGAATCTACAACTACAACAATCAAAATACTAAATAAACATCAATTCATCGCATCTACACAACACCACCTCTATTCGGCCACAACCATACACATACATATTTCATGGATTTCATCCCTTTCTACATGCTACAACATATACAAATCATTCATAACATATAAAAGAGGATCAAATCTTACCTTTTCCACTTAGCTTTTCAACTTTGTGCCTTGCAAGAATGAATGGTTTTATTGCTCCAACAACCACTCCATGTTAATTAGGGCCTTCAAATTGGTTGGAATACTAGAAGAAAATAATTTTTCTTGATCAATTTCCATGGCCCAAGTTTGGCCATCCTTGGCCGAATTCCCCTCTTCTTCTTTCTTCTTTCTTTTTTTTTTTCTCTCTCCAACTTCTTAAATTAAATGATGATAGAGCTCTTGTTTATCATCTCTCATAGATATATATATATATATATATATATATATATATATATATATATATATATATATATATATATATATATATATAGTCCCTACAATACATAGTGGGCACATGTCCTCCACCTTCCTCTCCAAGTTTCTTGAAGTTTCTTAAGATAAAGATGAATAATTGTGGCTAATAAGCCAATTGGCCCCTTTTTTTGTGAATTCCCATTTTACCCCTAGTCTTCCACAATATTACCATGAACCTTCTTGTGAATTTTCCTTTTTACCCTTAGCCTTTCTTAATATTTCCTTACTAATAAACAACTTGTACATTAAATTAATTTTGGAAAATAGTCTTGCCCTTAACTTACCACGACTTCCTTTAAATATCCGAATGTACGAAATACGGGATATAACAGCAAATTTACAGTTTCATCAGCCTGGAATCTATTGAGGAAACAAACAGAGGGGGACTGGCATGACAAGAGTGTATGGCACAAGAATTGCTCATTAAAGGTCAATCTCCATCTCTGGATAGTTATCAAAAATAAACTATCTACAGACAATAATATAGGAAGGTTCAAAATTCAAGGTGTAACGACCCGTTTGCTCGTTATTGCATTTTCGACCCTTTTAACCCTTTTCCGAACTTGGCTAGCTCCCTTTTGACCAGAAGGGATCATTGACACACTTCTCGAGGTGTTTTAGATTTGATTCGGGTGACTAGTTGTGAAATTTGGGCTTAAAGCAAAAAAGAGTTTACTTGAAGTTGACTTTTGGGTAAACGGACCTGTTTTGGAAATTCATCGATTTCGAGAGGTCCGGATGGTCATTTAGAACTTTGGTGTATATATGGTTTGGTTCCCAATGCACTCTAATGCATTTTGGGACTTGGTTTTGGAAGTTAGAGTTGAGGTATTGGGGGTTGACTCGGTCAATGAGACCTCCATTGGGAATTTCAAGGCCACGAGTGCATTCGCAGCGTGCTTTTATATGGGTCTGTGTAGGTAGTTTTTTAGCATATGGCCTCGGGAGTTAGACGGGATTTCGGACTGAGATTAGATTATTTTTTAGAACTTCTGGTGTTGTTGTCTGCCATGGCGGCACCAATACCGTCCCAGCGGTACAGCCATAGCGGTGGGATAGGCCGCTAGGGTAGCAAAGGGAATTGTTGCTGACCGTCTGAGCAGTCAGAGCGGCAGATGGGGCGATATTGCCGTAGCGGTCCCGCTGCTGTCATATCGGTATCGAGCCTGTTATATTCATTAATTGTGTATTAAAAAGCCCTTAGTCCCTCATTTATTCCATTCCAAAAACTGAGCTCTTGGGAGCAATTCTAGAGAATTCTTAGAGAATATTCTTGGAGGTAAATCCTTTTAATCTCTTTGCCATTTCATTATTCCTAATCATCTTAGAATCCTTTCCATCTTTGTAGTTCATTAAGTAATGGAAGATTAAAAGTGGGTATAATGAATATTTTATCTAGGCTTTTTAATGATGAAATTGATTGGGTTTATGCTAGATTATGATATATTTAAGGTTGTTAATCATATATCTTCTATTATTAGTGTTGAATCCTTGAATCTAAGAGTTAGGGTTTATACCCAAACTTGGGGGTTTTGCTTGGATTTCGAAATTGGATGAATCCTTGAGTTAATTTAGCAATTAGTTAATGGGTTTTGATCACCTAGTGTTTAATAGGATATTTACCCCCAAATTTCCTGTTTTGACCTTGTGGGCCCCGTTTCCCTAAATTCTAGGGTTATTTTGACCTAATTTGAATGATAGCAATATAGGTATCGATCTTCATGATTTCTAATCTAGAATTCAAATATGCCTAGACTTTCTTGATCTTGAGGATCAGCGGAAGGGAAAGCTAAGGAGTGATTGTTGGTGTATTGTTGTTCGGCCATCCAGGTAGCTTATGGCTTACCCTATGGTGAGACTTCGTTTAGCGAAGCATATATTTAGATGATATTGTCAGAGAAAGCATGTAAACCTTCGGGTATGAAGTTGGGTCGGATGTTTTCTTAGGGTTTGGTATTGCTTATGACTTGTTTGATCGGGCTAATGGCCTGTAGACTCTATAGGACCCTGTGTATAAATTGGTGGATTGTTTTGGGAGTAAATCGGAAGGATGAAATTACTTGATATTGATATTGGTACTTAGTGTACGCCTCGTTATTGGCATAGCCATTTTGGTATAGTTGGCTCTTATTGTTATGAAAATGGAGATTCATTATGATTACTTACTGTGGATCACTTGTTGACGATATGGGTGCGCTGTGTGTGGCACAACTTGAACTTGATATTATTCAGTGTGAATGGCACTACTGATGGAACGAGAAGGAACATTGATAATTAAGGAACATGGTAAGTCACCTCTGAGCTGTGTGCGGAGGGATTGATCATGAAATATGATAAGTCACCTCTGAGCTGTATGCGGACTGACTGATATGGAACACCGATATTGCGATACTTGTGGAAAATTAGTTCCTCTGAGCTGTGTGCGGAGTGATGGTGCATGGACTCCGTAGGTCCCCCATGGGTTGTGCTACCGGGACGTCGCTGCTTTCATCCGGAGTACATGTGTACACAGCATTGCATTTGCATTCATACATTATTGCAGTGCATTGCATTATGGCCTATATTGTGATGATCTGGTGATTTACTTGTGTTGTTGGGTTCGGATTGGATATATTCAGACTTGGTACAGTTGGGTTTAGATGCTTCCATCTAGGTGATGACGTGTACTTGGTTCTATTTGTGGTTGACTTATACCTGTCGATTTATCTGCTTATCTTGGTTTATTGTCTGAATTATGTTAGTTATACTTATTTGGCCTATGATACCTACCAATACGGTGGTTTTGTACTGACCTGCACTTGCTGCATTCTTTTGTGAATGCAGAATTCCAGGTTGGATGTACTTCTGTTTCTCGTGGCTGATAGTTGCTCCGAGAGTTGCTTAGAGTCTACAGGGTGAGTACGAGTCGTCTGCCGCTTTAAAGATTCTTCTTATTCATGTCTTATTTCCTATTCCGAGACATATTCGGACTTGATGTATTATTGATATTCCAAACTTGTAGATTTTAGTTAGCTGCTCCTGTATGACTAGACCAGATACTGGGGCGAATTTCATTTATTTCCACATTTTCTTATTTATATTATAATTGTAAGACCTTCGCTATTTTACTTCTTCTGCTATTTTTTATTATTTGTGAATATTGAGTTAAGGATTCGCCTACCGAGGTAGGAAAGGTAGGTACCCGCACGACTTATTGAAATTGGGCCGTGACAAGTTGGTATCAGATCCCTAGGTTACCCGATCTATAATACAAGATCGTGTCTAGTAGAGTCTCGTAGATCGGTACGATGAGCTCCATACTTATCTGCTAGAGGCTATAGGAAATTTAGAAAATCTCACTTTCTTTCATTCTTTCGTGCTGCTTTATTCTAATTGGTATTTGGAAAAATCAAATTGGTATCTAGTCGATTCTAATTGGTATCTGAACTTTCTTATCTCAATTACCCATGGAGGATGGAAACTCGTCCTTAAATTCTTATCCGAATAGTTGATCTATGACGTGCGGTGGTTTGGTGCGAGACGTGTTATTCTGATTCGGGAAAGTGATCAAGTTTAGTTTCAAGTTATGGCCTAAGGTTTCGATTGTGTGGAGTCGCGATTAGACTCGGTTTTATGTGGAGTCGCGATTAGACTCGGTTGTTGTGTGGAGTCATGATTAGACTCGTTTATTGTGAGAGTTCATGAGAAATGGGAAGATAGTTCAGAGGGTTACAGGGTCTCCATGTTTCAGCGTTGAGTTGCTCGGAAGCGACAAAGTACAATTATGGCTTAACAATTGTCATGACCCGACTAGGGGCCATGATGGGTACCCGGGGCTAACCACTGAGCACCGCTCATTCTGCTACTTATCATACTCATTAAGCGTTCATTCATCAAATTCATACTCAAATAATAGGAAAATCATTTTTCATTTGGAAACATAATTACCTTTATATACATAAGCCCTTCGGCTATCAAATAATACACACATACATATATACATTTATACGCTTATCAAAATCGTGATACCATACTACTCACACCTACGTATCTACGAGCCTCTATTAGAGTACTAGACATATGGACGGGACTGGACCCCGTCGTGCCCAAAATATATATATGTATATATAATAGCAAATCACTGGCACCTCTGAAATAATGGAGTGCTCTCAAAAAGTCTTCTTATCGTCTTCTATAAATCTAGGTCGCCTCCCTGTCTACCTGTGGGCATGAACACAGCGTCCAAAGAAAATGGACGTCAGTACGAATATTGTACTGAGTATGTAAGGCATGAATGAAATGAACATAATAGAGAAATCATGAGACATAAGATGAAGACATAACCTGCGTAACTTTCAAGAGTGGATACCTTCCATGCCTATATCATATATTATCATAATACATGTATCATCATAGCGCATACATAATCGTATCATATATATCATCATAGCGCATACATCATCGAATCATATATATCATCACAGCGCATACATCATCATATCATATATATATATATATATATATATCATCATCGTTAACCCGTGTCCGGGTAACCATCATATGCCGCCCACTAGTGGTGATCATGTCCGGCCTTCTAGGTGCGGTGGAATCGTAAGCAGCCCGCCTTAGCGGTGACATGTCCGACCATTTAGGCATGGTGGAATAACAAGCAGCCCGCCGTAGCGGTGACATGTCAGGCCAATTAGGCACGGTGGAATCACAAGCAGCCCGCCTTAGCGGTAACATGTCCGGCCATTTAGGCATCGTGGAATCGTATCATCGTGAGCACATCATAGACTTAGCATTATTATCGTCGTCATCATTATTGTTATCTCTATTATCGTCGTCGTTATATAGTCAACATAAACTTATCATTATCATACATATCATAGGCATATCAAAACCTTGTCGTAAACTTAGTATCGTCATACATTCATCATTACGCATACATCTCATAAGCTTATCATTACCTTTCATAGAGCATGCATTTGAATTTAAAGACAATCTATGAAAATCATATCATATTCGTAGCATAAATTTCATCAAAATACCGTATGATAGACCTTATAATCTCTAAACTTAGGCTCATCATTACCACTATCGCATCTATGGCATATTTCGTATCTTTATCTCATATGAAATCCTCTTTGAACATGGACTCGTAATTCATCCCGAACATTTGTCATAGGGCATGCATTAGAGCTTATAGACAATCTGTGCCAATATCGGGGTGACATAAGGCCGAGAACCCTCGATTACATTATGGAGTGATCATATGCATTATATCTCACCTTGAAGGAACTAACATTTTAAGGTGAGTGTACACCATGAACAACACCAAGGGATCGTAAGTAGGATCTTTAAATACATAGACATTATATCTTGCTTTAGAATCTCTAGGCTTAGACTTACCATCATTACTATCGTATTCGTGATATATTTCTCATCTTTATCTTATAAGAAGCTCTTTATCTATATTGTCTCATAATTCCCGGAAGGTAAGGAAGTCATGGAGAGGTAGGGAAATAATATCATAGGAATCATATAAGGATCATTAGCTTCGTAGGAATATCGTATCGTGAGCTTTATTATTTCTAGACTTAGATTCATCATCGGTATCGTCATACTCGTAACGTATCTCTTTTCTTTGTCTAGTATGAAGCTCTTTATACTCGTAGATTCATAATTCCCGATATGTAGGAAAATCATGGAAAGGTAGGGGGATTCATACCATAAGAGTCATACCTTAGAAAGAAAGGACTAGCCTTACATACCTCTTTCGTTTAACAATTCCATCGCTTGATTGTTCTCCTTTAATGCTCACGTTTCTACCTTCAAGAGAATTCGCATTCACATTAGCTAATCGATTACATGAACGTGCTTACTAAAGCTAGATAAAATTGGGCAATATTTCCTTTGTTTATACAACTTTCCCCATATTGTATATCAACTCCCAAACATTTATAATAACGTTCACAATATCATAACCAACAATCTTCATTCATCCACTTTACCCTCATTTCACAATTCCACTTCAATTCATGCATAATCATGGTCATAGTATACTAGTACGTTTTCTTGAATATAACGCTTATCCCATTTCCTTAATATCATTTATAACATAACCATATCACAACACATCAAGAATCATGACTCAATTCAAGCTATTACTCAAAATGACACTATTCCCTCATTCATGACCCATTTTTCTATATTCTTCTGCAATCCAAATGTTTCAACTTTCAAATACCCTAAAAAACATGGAAATACCATAAATATTACCTTAGATGGTGTAGGAATTAACCTTGGGTGGAAACTCCTCACTTGAGCAAAACCCTAGTTTCACCTTCACTTGGATTCCTTGTCTTGGATGAACTTTAATGAGTTTCTTGCACTTGATTCACTTGGTTTGATGAGGTTGATCACCAATATCTCTTGAATTCTTATGGTAGAAGTGTTCTAGAGAGAGTATAGAGAGAAGGGGAGTGAAGGGAAATGAAATGAAATGAAACTTGAACCCTTATTAATAATACTCAATTATGTCCCGACACGAACATACGGACCAACATACGTATCTTTTATACGGGCCGTATGTCTAGCCGTATGTTTGGTCCAGTGAAGGTTTCCCATCTGGCTACATATACGGCCTAACATACGGCCAGTATAATTTATACGGCCAGTATGTTGGGCCGTATAATGCCCAGCTATTCCGATTTCGTTCTCGTCGACTCGTTTGATCTCCAATCCTTATGGAACCTTCTTAACACTTGTTTATCACTTCATTAACAATATAGGGGACGTTATGAATCTTCTCCAAAGCATCATTAAGTCATCATTAATTCGTTACTCATAAATCCTTCTCAATACATAACGTATACCTTGCCTTTCTTGGCAAACTTTCTTCTCTTACTTCGAATGTCTTTGAAATCTCATTTAGAATCATCAAATTCTATTTCTTACTTATCAAAACATCACATACGTCGTACCCTTTGTCAGTCTATTCACTGTGCATGAACGGAAAATTTTCCAAGGTGTAACATTCTTCCCCCCTTGGGAACATTCGTCCTCGAATGTTAAGCTATCCGGGATTCTACGAAAATTTCTCCATATATTTTTCCTTCAACGGAACCAGAGTATCATGACCACACTATTCTTGCTTACCTCTTACTCCTCTTTTTAAATACCCACTTGGTTTGATTGGCGACGTACAAATACTTGCAAGTTATATAATCGTTCCTGCGTAATCCGTGTACATACACATCTATACATATACATGTATCCATATCCGTCTCTGTATTCATAATCGTACTCATTTACATATCGTATCTATGGTCATATTCATATACATATCATTTACATAGCATGCCCGACCACGAAGGTTCGGTGTTTCGCGTACCCGACCATGACTAGTGTCACGACCCAACCCCGTAGGCCGTGACTAGTGCCCGAGTTGGACACTCATATCACCTGTTAACTATAATCATCTACAGCTAGCATATCGAGAACTGATTTGTATAAAAAGGCAAGACGTTATTTTAAAGCTGTTACATATATGCATGTCATAGCCACCTGTCTCCTGAGGAGTTACAATTTCCAACAACAAACATATATATATATCTACGCAAGCCGACAAGGCTGCCACTACACGCAACATCCCAAATATATATATATATATATATATATATATATATATATATATATGCAAGCCGATAAGGCTGCCACTACGAATGGGTACGCCCCAAACATAAGTCATATCCATACAACGAAACAACAACTATATACAGACCCACACAAATGTCCACAGACCTCTAAGAGTAATGACAGAATCATATGACGGGACAGGGCCCCACCGTACCCCGAACAAACACATATATATACAACAAAAGGGATTTATACCACAAGCTAGGCTCCGGAACAAAGGAGCTTCCCAAAGTAGCTGGATAGATATCCTAGGCTGGCGGATCTCCAAAACAAGCGTTTGTACCTGCGGGCATGAACGCAGCCCCCCCCCCCCCCCCCCCTCCGAAGAAAGGGGGTCAGTACGGAATATGTACTGAGCATGTAAAGCATGAAATATAGTAAACAGGATCATATCTGAAATGAGGAGTGTAGGACTCAGTGCAACAACCAGAAAACCATAAGACTTACCTTTGAACATAAATCATATGTGTCAACATCATACTCATACCATTGTAGGATTTAATAGCATAACTAGATAATCATACTGTACATAAGCATATATATATATATAACGTGTCTCGGCCCTCTAGTGAGGGGCTCGGTAAATAAAATCATCATATACATGTACATATAACGTGTCCCGGCCCTCTAGTGAGGGACTCGGTGAATAAATGATCATATGCCATCCTGGCCGCCATCCCCATATCATCATGTCATCATATCAACATATACATATATATATATATAACGTGTCCCGGCCCTCTAGTGAGGGACTCGGTGAGTAATATAGTAAATATGCGCACGAAAACGTGTCCTGGCCCGGGACTCAGTGAAGGATGTAATGGTAAGCACGAGCAGAATAATAAGCAACCACATACATGCAAAACATCTTTGGAGGCTCAATAGATAAGTAACTAATCAGCTTTCAAGTGTCAGGATAATAATCATATTCAGTTCTTTCTGAATCTTATTACAAACCATAGCAAGGAACGTTTCAGGATTCGTATACATGTATCAATTTAACATGATATAGCTTTTGAAGGTCAAGTAGGACTCTAATTATGCAATTCTTTAAGAGTAGGAATTTCCATACATCATTTGTTAGTCAATCATATAGTAGGCTCGTGACAATAACATTAAGGAATGAATAGAATCATAAGTCATGCTTGGAACTAGAGAGTAGAGTTTCCCCAAGGCTCATATCATATCTTACTTACTACTAGGACATGCCAAAAGAAAGAAGGGATCGGCTTTACATACCTTTAGCGTTTAGTCGTAATACAACTCGTACACGCTGCCCAATCGTACTTTATCCTATATTAAGATATCAAAAACTATGATTAGGCTACGAGGGAATTCAATACATATTCTAACGTTAATACTCCTTTCCAAACAATTAGACGACGTTTCGTTCGTATTCAATCCAACTACTACCGCTAAGCCAGTATCACTAGTCATGCATTCAAGTATCAACCCGAGACTATTTAAACATGACTCGAGGGAGTTCCGGACAGCCCGTACATTATTCAAACAGCCCGACCAACATACCATACAACTCGCAATTTTCCAACTTCAACGAAAACAACAACAACACGTTTAGAAACATTGTTTATATAATCGCAAGACACTATATTAACGACATACTAACTTCTACAACAGCCCATAACGACTTTAACTCCAATTTTTAACCATCAATATCCTCACTCTTATTTTAGAACCCACGACAATGACAATCAACATTCAAAATAAATTTAACCCATCCTTTTTACCAAAACAGTCCACGGCTTGGACTGTTTCCCTATACCAACATACACCATTTCTTTTAATACGTCAAACTCATGTATTCACGACGCATCCAATTCACCATAACGTCCATAACAACAACAACTAAAGCATCAAATAAATCAGTCCACTAATTCTCCTAAACCAGTCCCTACACGGCTTCAATACCAAACATACAAAATTCCAAGATTTTCATTCCTTTCATACACACTACAACATTCAAACCATCTTCAATACATGTACAAGAAATTTAAACATTTCTTCACATAAACCCATGCCACGGTTCACTTTAAAATTCAACAACAACAATTCAATATCTTCATACACAATTATTTATACACTCAATTCACATTTATACATATTCACAATACATCCCAACTCATCCTAAATGTAAAAGGAGTGATCAATTCTTACCTTAACAAGTTGGTTTCTCAACCTTGCTAATCACTTGAATATCCACAACACTTTGAGACATTAATCACACTTGGAATTTCAACAAACGTTTTCCTCCACTGCTCGGTTAAGCAGTCTTGGCCGAGAGCCTTTGTTGTTGTTTTTTTTTTGTTTCACAAATTTTCTTTCTAGCCTCTTGTTCAATCCGTGTATAATGATGTCTAAGGCATCATTTGCAATCTCAACATGCACTCCTGACCCTCTCAATGCTCAGCCAAATTCTCCATGGCCGAGCCTGCTCCTATGTGTTTGTTGTTTTTTTTTTCTTTCTTTTCTTGTTTCTTGATCAACTCATGAAGAGTGATGCATGTTGCAGCATTTAGTTGTATATATGGGAGGCTCCTAAGCCCCCCACGTGCCCCTCCAAGGTGTCCACTAATTCATGACTTGTTTTTCCTCTTTTATTTTTCTTTTTTTTTAAATACTAATCGGGTGGGGCCCACATGTCCATTAATTCTAATTAATTTGATTAATACTAATTCCCACTTAATACTCTAAACACAATTTATTAATCCCTAATCTCCAATAATAATATTTTTACACCAAATAAAATCTATAACAATTAATTATAATCTTAGAAGTTTAAACGCAATTAGGGTTCTGTTCTTATCTCGCGCCGATTCCTTGCGAATAATTCGACGTACAAAATAAGGGGTATAACATCCTTCCCCCCTTTAGAACATTCGTCCTCGAATGTTAAATTAATCCCGTCAGGTTCAATGAGAATCTTGGAAAAGGTTTTCTTTATTCGCCAACATATATATTGATCAGATAGCTAATACAATTAAGTAAGGGGGTTTTGGTTACCTGTAGGCGTAGAAAACAAGTGAGGGTACTTCTTCTTCATTTCCTCTTCAGCTTCCCAAGTCATCTCCTCCCTGTTATTGTTTCGCCACAATACTTTAACAGAAGCCACGTCTTTGGTTCGCAACCTCCTGATTTATCGATCAAGTATGGCTATAGGCTGCTCTTCTTATGATAACTCCTCTGTTACCTGGATATCATCTGCAGGAAACACCCTGGAAGGATCGCCTATATACTTGCGAAGCATTGACACATGGAAGACCAGATGTACTGCTTCCAAGTCCGCTGGTAGGTCTAACTCGTAGGCAACTTGGCCTACCTTACGGATAACCTGATAAGGCCCAATGTATCTCGGGCTCAACTTTCCTTTCCTGCCGAATCTCATAACACCCTTCATGGGTGACACCTTCAAGAACACCCAGTCACCAACCTGAAATTCCAAGTGTCGTCGTCGGTTATCTGCATATGATTGCTGCCGACTCTGGGCTGCCAGTAATCTTTCCTGAATAAACTTCACCTTATCGACAGCCTGCTGTACCATATCTGGGCCTATCAACTTAGTCTCACTAACATAAAACCAGCCTATAGGTGATCTGCACTTTCTGCCATATAAAGCCTCGTACGGTGCCATCTGGATACTAGAATGGTAGCTGTTATTATAAGCAAACTCGATAAGCGGCAAGTGATCATCCCAGCTACCTCTAAAATCAATAATACAGGCCCGTAACATGTCTTGTAATGTCTGGATGGTTTGCTCGGCCTGTCCATCAGTCTGAGGATGAAACGTTGTGCTGAGACTCACTTGTGTCCCCAGTCCCTCCTGGAAGGATCTCCAGAAGTTAGCTGTAAAATGGGCTCCTCTATCAGAGATGATAGCTATGGGAACTCCATGAAGTCTCACTATCTCCTTAAGATACAACCTGGCATAATCTTCAGCTGAATATGTAGTCCTGACTGGAAGAAAGTGGGTTGATTTCGTCAATCTATCAACGATGACCCACACAGAATCATATTTCCATGGAGTGCGAGGTAGACCTGTGACGAAGTCCATATTGATTACCTCCCATTTCCAAGTCGGAATCTCCATCTCCTGCAATAGTTCCCCAGGCTTCTGGTGCTCGATCTTAACCTGCTGACAATTCGGACACTGGGCAACAAATTCTGCTATGTCCTTTTTCATACCATCTCACCAATACAAACATCTAAGGTGCCTCCCCCATAACCTGTTGCCGTAATCCTGCAACCTCAGGTACACATAATCTGCCTCTGTATCGTAGTACCCCGTCAGATGAAATCTTGAATGGGGTCTCGTCCTTCTGAAGTGCTGTATCTTTATAATGTACAAGAATAGGATCCTCATATTGGCGTGTCTTTACCTCTTCCACAATAGATGACTCAGCAACACCTCGCACAAAAATGCTACCATTATCAGAATCAGTCAAACGAACTCCCAGACTAGCTAACTGACAAACCTCATGGACTATCTCTTTCTGCCCTGGGGGTACAGCTGCCAAACTACCCATAGATTTACGACTGAGTGCGTCTGCTACCACATTGGCCTTTCCTGGGTGATATAGAATATCAACATCATAATCTTTTAGCAACTCTAGCCATCTCTTTTGCCGCAAATTCAGCTCCTTCTGCTTAAAGATATCATGGAGACTCTTATGATCTGTATAAATATCAACATGTACGCCATATAGATAATGTCTCCATATCTTCAAAGAATGAATCACCGCTTCCAACTCCAGATCATGGGTAGGATAATTTCTTTCGTGCTTCCTGAGTTGCCGGGAGGCATAGGCTATAACTCTGTCATGCTGCATTAATACACAACCTAGCCCAACACCTGAAGCGTCACAATAAATAACATAGCCATCTGGCCCCTCAGGAAGAGTTAGAACTGGAGCTGTAGTTAACTTTTCCTTCAGCAACTGGAAGCTCCGTTCACAAGCATCGGTCCATTGGAATTTGGCTACCTTCTGTGTCAGCCTTGTTAAAGGTGCTGAAATCGAAGCAAACTTTTCTACGAATCTCCTGTAATATCCTGCTAGCCCCAGAAAACTACGTACCTCAGTAGGTGTCGTGGGTCTGGGCCAAGTCTTTACGGCCTCAATCTTCTGTGAGTCTACCCGAATACCGTCAGCTCCAACAATATGCCCCAGAAATGCTACTGAAGTCAACCAGAATTCACATTTAGAGAACTTAGCATATAATTTCTGATGCTGGAGGACCCTAAATACTGTCCTCAAGTGATCTGCATGTTCTTCCTCTGATCGTGAATAGACCAGAATATCATCAATGTATACAATCACGAACAAGTCAAGGATTGGCTTAAACACTCGGTTCATCAAATCCATAAATACTGCTGGAGCATTGGTTAGCCCAAAGGGCATCACTTTAAACTCGTAATGCCCGTATCGGGTCCTGAATGCAGTCTTCGGAATGTCTGCTTCCTTTACCCGCACCTGGTGATAACCCGACCATAAGTCTATCTTTGAAACTCACTTAGCACCCTGCAACTAGTCAAACAGGTCATCAATTCTGGGAAGGGGATATCTATTCTTTATCGTCACCTTGTTCAGCTGCCTATAATCAATATCAATACACATTCGCAGCGACCCATCCTTCTTTTTATGTGCTCGCTTTCATTTTCGTCACCGCATACTCTTTATTCTGGGATTTTCCTATAGAACTTCATAAATCTTTCTCATTCATCCTACATTCTGCTTTTCCATATCATATTTGCCTTTATACCTTAGTCACATAAATCACGTCATATTCTTTAGTCGCCTCCTCACTAGGCTTTACTCATTCTTATCACAATACTTGTTATATTCACGTAATATCTTGTCCGTAATCAATCCTATAGTGTAACACTTCTTGGCCTTATTCACGACTTTTACTATGGTTTAATTACATCCTGTGGAGTAGGCGTACTCAACCTTTGGTCAATCTTACCCATAATATCTCACAAGCTGTCTTATCAATACATTCGTGTTTGTCATAATTCTTCCTCCCCTGCACTCTTGTCTCAATCATACTATTTCTTGTTTTAACTATAAACTCGTCGTAATTTACCCCTGCTTATCAGTTCCGTCGATACCTCAATATAACATTCTATTAAGATTTTGTCGGCCCCTTCTAAATCATCCCTTAGTATCACAAACCCTTCCAAATTATCCTAGCATTTCTTTTTACCATACTGATACCGACCTCATAATTACTATTACCATCAATTCATCGGTTAATCTTTATCTCTCAAAGTCAGACGCACTTGCGACTTAGTCAAACCTTATCGTTATTGTTGGCGCGACTTTCCAAAAATATTACGAGCTTATACGTCATTTCCTTGTTATTTCTCAGAAAAGTTTGGCAGAGTTTCCTCTGTATTTCTTACTATCCCAAAACCTGCACGCAGGAAATACCAACAACGCCTCACAGGGACAACATACACACATATATATTATATCGTATCGTAGCCACACAGGGCTTCCTATATCAGTCACAAGATGAAAATGACGAGTTTGCCTCGTGTATCCAACCCAAACTGTACCTGTTACTCTTTCCTGTTTATTTTTCCTTTCCATCTTTAACTGCAGGTTTCAAACATACCTGCAGCATTCATACTATGTCTAACATATATTCTGCTTACAGCTACTGATTCCTTTGATTTCCGCTTGCCGCTATTAGGTAACAATCTATAAAAATTGCACATACATAGGAAATTTCTATAAGATCTCATATACCTGTAGTCGATCAGTCTCTAGTGTGATCCGATGATCTAGAAAGTGAAGTGTGCTCCTCGTCATCGTCTGCCCGCCATCTACTCGTCTGACCTTTATCGTCTTCTTCATCTGAATCCGGGAAATGTAGATAATCGGGCAACTCCTGGTTTACCGATGACCAGGACAGGGGGCTGGAGTAATCTGTAACACTTACCGAGGTGGCCGGTCTGACGTGGTGCCCTGCCACAGGAGCAACTGGTATGGCTTCAGGGACCGCCTCCCTGGATATCAAAAACTCGGGAGGAATTATCGCTGGGTCCTCCGAGGGGTCAGTCTCGATAGAATAACTGAGGCTCCTCCTGCTCGGTCCTGGAGCCTGGGGTCCCGAACTTACCCTAGGGGCCTTCTTAGCACCCCCGCTATTTGAAGCTGGCCTCTTCATCTCTCGCAATTCTGCGCCTACCTACAGGGAAAGACGTCATAAACCAATCTTTCCTAAGTCCAGGCTCTATCGCACGATCTAAGACAGAAGGAAAGATGACACCCTAAATGCCCTGTAGCTTCTTGTTTATAAATGTGGTGCACAACACATCGATAAACAAGACTCTACTAGACACGGTCTGTAGACACTCCGAGGATGAACCGCTCTGATACCACTTTTGTCACGACCCAACCCCGTAGGCCATGACTAGTGCCCGAGTTGGACACTCATATCACCTGTTAACTATAATCATCTACAGCTAGCATATCGAGAACTGATTTGTATAAAAAGGCAAGACGTTATTTTAAAGCTGTTACATATATGCATGTCATAGCCACCTGTCTCCTGAGGAGTTACAATTTCCAACAACAAACATATATATATATCTACGCAAGCCGACAAGGCTGCCACTACACGCAACATCCCAAACATATATATATATATATATGCAAGCCGATAAGGCTGCCACTACGAATGGGTACGCCCCAAACATAAGTCATATCCATACAACGAAACAACAACTATATACAGACCCACACAAATGTCCACAGACCTCTAAGAGTAATGACAGAATCATATGACGGGACAGGGCCCCGACGTACCCCGAACAAACACATATATATACAACAAAAGGGATTTATACCACAAGCTAGGCTCCGGAACAAAGGAGCTTCCCAAAGTAGCTGGATAGATATCCTAGGCTGGCGGATCTCCAAAACAAGCGTCTGTACCTGCGGGCATGAACGCAGCCCCCCCCCCCCCCCCCCGAAGAAAGGGGGTCAGTACGGAATATGTACTGAGCATGTAAAACATGAAATATAGTAAACAGGATCATATCTGAAATGAGGATTGTAGGACTCAGTGCAACAACCAGAAAACCATAAGACTTACCTTTGAACATAAATCATATATGTCAACATCATACTCATACCATTGTAGGATTTAATAGCATAACTAGATAATCATACTGTACATAAGCATATATATATATATATAACGTGTCCCGGCCCTCTAGTGAGGGGCTAGGTAAATAAAATCATCATATACATGTACATATAACGTGTCCCGGCCCTCTAGTGAGGGACTCGGTGAATAAATGATCATATGCCATCCTGGCCGCCATCCCCATATCATCATGTCATCATATCAACATATACATATATATATATATATATATATATATATATATATATATATATATATATATATATATATATATATATATATAACGTGTCCCGGCCCTCTAGTGAGGGACTCGGTGAGTAATATAGTAAATATGCGCACGAAAACGTGTCCTGGCCCGGGACTCAGTGAAGGATGTAACGGTAAGCACGATCAGAATAATAAGCAACCACATACATGCAAAACATCTTTGGAGGCTCAATAGATAAGTAACTAATCAGCTTTCAAGTGTCAGGATAATAATCATATTCAGTTCCTTCTGAATCTTATTACAACCCATAGCAAGGAACGTTTCAAGATTCATATACATGTATCAATTTAACATGATATAGCTTTTGAAGGTCAAGTAGGACTCTAATTATGCAATTCTTTAAGAGTAGGAATTTCCATACATCATTTGTTAGTCAATCATATAGTAGGCTCGTGACAATAACATTAAGGAATGAATAGAATCATAAGTCATGCTTGGAACTAGAGAGTAGAGTTTCCCCAAGGCTCATATCATATCTTACTTACTTCTAGGACATGCCAAAAGAAAGAAGGGATCGGCTTTACATACCTTTAGCGTTTAGTCGTAATACAACTCGTACACGCTGCCCAATTGTACTTTATCCTATATTAAGATATCAAAAACTATGATTAGGCTACGAGGGAATTCAATACATATTCTAACGTTAATACTCCTTTCCAAACAATTAGACGACGTTTCGTTCGTATTCAATCCAACTACTACCGCTAAGCCAGTATCACTAGTCATGCATTCAATTATCAACCCGAGACTATTTAAACATGACTCGAGGGAGTTCCGGACAGCCCGTACATTATTCAAACAGCCCGACCAACATACCATACAACTCGCAATTTTCCAACTTCAACCAAAACAACAACAACACGTTTAGAAACATTGTTTATATAATCGCAAGACACTATATTAACGACATACTAACTTCTACAACAGCCCATAACGACTTTAACTCCAATTTTTAACCATCAATATCCTCACTCTTATTTTAGAACCCACGACAATGACAATCAACATTCAAAATAAATTTAACCCATCTTTTTTACCAAAACAGTCCACGGCTTGGACTATTTCCCTATACCAACATACACCATTTCTTTTAATACGTCAAACTCATGTATTCACGACGCATCCAATTCACCATAACGTCCATAACAACAACAACTAAAGCATCAAATAAATCAGTCCACTAATTCTCCTAAACCAGTCCCTACACGACTTCAATACCAAACATACAAAATTCCAAGATTTTCATTCCTTTCATACACACTACAACATTCAAACCATCCTCAATACATGTACAAGAAATTTAAACATTTCTTCACATAAACCCATGCCACGGTTCACTTTAAAATTCAACAACAACAATTCAATATCTTCATACACAATTATTTATACACTCAATTCACATTTATACATATTCACAATACATCCCAACTCATCCTAAATGTAAAAGGGGTGATCAATTCTTACCTTAACAAGTTGGTTTCTCAACCTTGCTAATCACTTGAATATCCACAACACTTTGAGACATTAATCACACTTGGAATTTCAACAAACTTTTTCCTCCACTGCTCGGCTAAGCAGTCTTGGCCGAGAGCCTTTGTTGTTGTTTTTTTTTGTTTCACAAATTTTCTTTCTAGCCTCTTGTTCAATCCGTGTATAATGATGTCTAAGGCATCATTTGCAATCTCAACATGCACTCCTGACCCTCTCAATGCTCAGCCAAATTCTCCATGGCCGAGCCTGCTCCTATGTGTTTGTCGTTTTTTTTTTCTTTCTTTTCTTGTTTCTTGATCAACTCATGAAGAGTGATGCATGTTGCAGCATTTAGTTGTATATATGGGAGGCTCCTAAGCCCCCCACGTGCCCCTCCAAGGTGTCCACTAATTCATGACTTGTTTTTCCTCTTTTTTTTTCTTTTTTTTTTAAATACTAATCGGGTGGGGCCCACATGTCCATTAATTCTAATTAATTTGATTAATACTAATTCCCACTTAATACTCTAAACACAATTTATTAATCCCTAATCTCCAATAATAATATTTTTACACCAAATAAAATTTATAACAATTAATTATAATCTTAGAAGTTTAAACGCAATTAGGGTTCCGTTCTTATCTCGCGCCGATTCCTTGCGAATAATTCGACGTACAAAATAGGGGTATAACAACTAGGCTCGGTGATCATTCATACCGAAACCCTTTTATCTATCTATAGTAACTTGTCTCGTCATGCTCTCTTCCTTCCTTTATATTTTTTCCCCCTATTATCATATCTTATGTTCTACTATAGAAAGCCTTAGGTTCCTTCTTAATTGTCACTCATAAATAGCAATATCATTAACAACGACTCTACCATTAGTGCCTTTGTCTCCATTCTAGTATAGCATCGCTATCTTTTACAATATCCCTTGAGCTATTTGCTCTCAATGTCACGTGGTCCAAGGTCTTCATGAATGATTTCCCGTACAGTCTCAGATGCTTACTCAATTCGTGTTCATTTATTTACTAGTTATTAAACTCATTTCTGCATAGCTCTCACTTTTTGTTTTAGAGTCTATATCTGTCACATTTTTGGGTCCATCATTTCAATCTCTACACTGGTATTCTCTTTACTCACTTCCCCCCTTTAAGGGTTTTACTTGTACCATTCTCAACTCCGTTGCCTCGCCTTCAAATCTTGAATTCATATATCCCTTACTATACTACATATCATTTATGCTGTTTCCCATAATTTATAACTACGATAATTCATGTAGGAAGTCTTAACATACTCATCTTGCGGTTTTGTAATCAAGTAATACAACCGGTATAGCAATCCGAACAAGAATGTATTTTACTTAGCTCATCTGGTAGTTATAAGTCAATGTCTAAATCCGCTCCAATCAACAACTTTTTGCCCCATAGGGATGCTCACAATAGTAGTAGGTCTAGTTATCCATACCATCCATATAATGTCACTTGCCCTCTTCTTCGGTGCTCAAAGTTCACTTGTAACGTCATCTTTGTTTTCCAGGGCCTAAGTCTCATGTGTGACTAACACCCCTTATGCCTCATGCTCTTTTACTCTTGTGTTGCACTCAACATTGACTTCAAAACCAATCATAATCGTATTGTATTTGTCGTTGATGATAGCTTTACTCTATCGCCTTATCGTCGTACAGTAAACTCATAATGCATGATTATCTTTTTCTTTTCAACTTATTACTTCATATACTTTACTCGTTCTAACTTGGTATAGGATATTCGTAGGAGATGCATCTTCCTTTCATAACACGACTACTTCTTAAGTGCCCGTACATTGCAGCGCATTTCCTTCTCTTTCAATTCCCATTCTTATTCCTTTACATTCCTTCCTCCTCAACTTATCTTATTTCCTCCCGTTTTATAATCAATCCTTTATTTCTCACACAAGGAATCCTATTCTTAACTTAGTACCGCTTTGTCCTCTAGAATGTACTACCTTTGTACAATCCATTCTTTGCATCAAAACTTATTATGTTCATTCTGATCATCCCCTCTCATCCTTATTGTGTTAATCCTTTTTCTAATAATCGTCCTGTTTCGTTATTCATTTTTCCGTAGTCTTGGCCCTTTACCTCCAGCTAAAGATATCACTTATACTCTTGATTATACCAATCACAAACTACTACTACTTTGCCATATCACATTTCTCTGATTCCTTTTTCAAGTTCGCTTGCTATCATTTCTGTCATTGCGAAACCTCTATGCTGGATTTTTCTAACAAGGCCTTTTTAAGCTTTCTCATCTACTGCCCCATGGCTCGCTTGCTAGTCTCACACTTGCATTCACTCTTTATTCATATAGAACATGTCACATCCTTAGTCGTTTCCTTGCTATACTTTACTTACTTTGTATCCCAATTCTTGCTATGTCCTCATTATATCCTGATCATAATCAACTCTATAGAGTGACGCTTCTTGATCTCATTCACAAGCCCGCTTACGAAATAGAATAAACCTCGTGAAGCAAGCATACTCAACCTGTTACTTTTTCCATTCAGCCCTATCACACTTACCATATAAGTTGTCTTACCAATGAATTCACATTCGTTATACCCCTTCGTATTTCATACCCCTGTCTCACTTATGTTGTTACTCTATTTTGCCAATAAACTTGTCGTATTTACTTGTACTTATCCATCCGATCAGTACTTCAGTATCACATTCTATTGGAGTTACCCTTTCTCTTCTACATCATATTTTAGCACTACCAGTCTCCCTAATTTACTCTAGCATTTCTCTTTACCGTATCAATGTCGCTCTTGTAATTGCCATCACTATCAATACAATAGTAGATAGCTCGTCTATTGTAGTTGTTAACGATACTCCTAACTTAATCTCATCCTGCCATCACTTTTTTTTTTGCACAACATCTTTTCCCGTTAGGACATATTACAAGCTTGTCTTATCTCCTTTAGATTCTAGGAATATTTCGGCAGAGTTTCCTTTATATTTCTTACTGTCCCAAAACCTGCACGCAGTAAATACCAGCAATGCCTCACAGGTCCGATATATATATACGACATATCTCAGCCACACAGGGCTCCCACTTTCAAGTAAAAGCACAAAGATGTCGAAACTTACCTCATATATCACGCTTCTAGATGTACCTGATCCTTTAGCGATCTGCCCTATTATCTCTTCCTATTTACTTTCTCTTTCATCCTTCAGATTCACATTTCAATCATATCTCAATATTCTTGCTTTATTCCACGCATATCTTTCGTACTGTCGCTTACCTTTGTTCTGATTCATTCAATTTGCTGAGTTCTCAACTTATAGCTGAACTTATCATCAAGAGACACATTTAATCAATTTCTCTGTCATATGAACACTGACTTACCTCCACGACAATCAATTCATCATCATATAATTACATATTTCGATAACGTAGCCTCAACGAAGGGGCTTACCTCCGTAACTTTCAATGTCATCAATCACTTTCTTCTATCAATACCGTTCTTCTACTGCAATCAGGGGTTAGTATAAGGAATCTCATTTCCTATGGCTTAGCTCTATCGCACGATCTTAGAGATGAAAGAAGAGTAACCATCCTAAATGCCCTGTAGCCTCCCGTTTATAGATGTGGCGCGCAACACACCATAAACAAGACTCTACTAGACACGGCTCGTAGACACTTCCTAGGACTGAACTGCTCTGATACTACTTTTGTCACGACCCGACTAGGGGCCATGACGGGTACCCGGGGCTAACCACCGAGCACCGCTCATTGTTCTACTTATCATACTCGTTAAGCGTTCATTCATCAAATTCATACTCAAATCATAGGAAAATCATAGCAGTGACATATCCGGCCATTTAGGCACGGTGGAATCACAAGCTGCCCGCCTTACCGGTGACATGTCCGGCCATTTAGGCACGGTGGAATCGTATCATCGTGAGCACATCATAGACTTAGCATTATTATCTTCGTCATCACTATCGTTATCTCTATTATCGTCGTCGTTATATAGTCAACATAAACTTATCATTATCATCATATCATAGGCATATCATAACCTTGTCGTAAACTTAGCATCGTCATACATTCATCATTAAGCATACATCTCATAAGCTTATCATAACCTTTTATAGAGCATGCATTTGAATTTAAAGACAACTATGAAGATCATATCATATTCGTAGCATAAACTTCATCAAAATACCGTATGATAGACCTTATAATCTCTAAACTTAGGCTCATCATTACCACTATCGCATCTACGGCATACTTCGTACCTTTATATCATATGAAATCCTCCATGAACATAGACTCGTAATTCATCCCGAACATTTGTCATAGGGCATGCATTAGAGCTTATAGACAATTTGTGACACTATCGGGGTGACAGAAGGTCGAGAACCCCCGATTACATTATGGAGTGATCATATGCATTATATCTTACCGTGAAGGAACTAACATTTTAAGGTGAGGGTACAACATGAACAACACCAAGGGATCGTAAGTAGGATCTTTAACAACATAGACATTATATCTTGCTTTAGAATCTCTAGGCTTAGACTTACCATCATTACTATCGTATTCATGATATATTTCTCATCTTTATCTCATAAGAAGCTATTTATCAATATTGTCTCATAATTCCCGGAAGGTAAGAAAGTCATGGAGAGGTAGGGAAATAATATCATAGGAATCATATAAGGATCATTAGCTTCGTAGGAATATCGTATCATGAGCTTTAGGATTTCTAGACATAGATTCATCATCAGTATCGTCATACTCGTAACGTATCTCTTTTCTTTGTCTCGTATGAAGCTCTTTATACTTGTAGATTCATAATTCCCGATATGTAGGAAAATCATGGAAAGGTAGGGGGATTCATACCATAAGATTTAGGCCTTAGAAATAAAGGACTATCCTTACATACCTCTTTCGTTTAACAATTCCATCGCTTTATTGTTCTCCTTCAATGCTCATGTTTCTACCTTCAAGAGAGTTCGCATTCACATTAGCTAATCGATTACATGAACGTGCTTACTAAAGCTAGAGAAAATTGGGCAGTATTTCCTTTATTTATACAACTTTATCCATATTGTATATCAACTCCCAAACATCTATAATAACGTTCACAATATCATAACCAACAATCTTCATTCATCTACATTACCCTCATTTCACAATTCCACTTCAATTCATCCATAATCATGGTCATAGTATACTAGTACGTTTTCTTGCATATAAAACTTATCCCATGTCCTTAATATCAATTATAACATAACCATATCACAACACATCAAGAATCATGACTCAATTCAAGCTATTACTCAAAATGACACTATTCCCACATTCATGACCCATTTTTCTATATTCTTCTACAATCCAAGTGTTTCAACTTTAAAATACCCTAAAAAACATGGAAATACCATAAAGCTTACCTTAGATGGTGTAGGAATGAACCTTGGGTGGAAACTCCTCACTTGAGCAAAACCCTAGTTTCACCTTTACTTGGATTCCTTGTCTGGGATGAACTTTAATGAGTTTATTGCACTTGATTCACTTGGTTTGATGAAGTTGATCATCAATATCTCTTTAATTCTTGTGGGAGAAGTGTTCTATTGAGATTCTAAAGAGAAGGGGAGTGAAGGGAAATGAAATGAAACGAAAGTTGAACCCTTATTAATAATACTTAATTCTGTCCCGACACAAACATACGGACCAACATACAGTCCGTATCTTTTATACGGGCCGTATGTTTGGTCCAGTGAAGGTTACCCATCTGGCTACATATACGGCCTAACATACGGCCAATATAATTTATACGGCCATTATGTTGGGCCGTATAATGCCCAGCTATTCCGATTTCGTTCTCATCGACTCGTTGGATCTCCAATCCTTATGGAACCTTCTTAACACATGTTTATCACTTCATTAACAATCTAGGGTATGTTATAACTCTTCTCCAAAGCATCATTAAGTCATCATTAATTCGTTACTCATAAATCCTTCTCAATACATAACGTATACCTTGCCTTTCTTGGCAAACTTTCTTCTCTTACTTTGATTGTCTTTGAAATCTCATTTAGAATCATCAAATGCTATTTTTTACTTATCATAACATCGCATACGTCGTACCCTTCGTCAGTCTATTCACTGTGCATGAACGGAAAATTTTTCGAGGTGTAACAATAATAGTGGGTTGCTCGATGATATGATCGGTTTGACTTAAGCTTCATCAGGGCTTTATGATGGTGTGTGTGACACTGGTGAACCAATGGAGGGTCGACGATTCAGCAATTGTAGTGTATTAGACTTCAGTATGTGGGAACAAGTGTAAGTTCGGTGATGACCATCAAATGTGGTCAAACGTATTGTGATCGTGGGTAATAAAGAAAAGAAGTTAACAATAAGGACACGAAGGAAGTTTTTGTGCAAATGTGTAGCGAAGTAAGACTTGTCGGAATATCTTGGATATGAGTACTTTTTGTGATATTGGGAAGGGAAAGATTGGTATCTAACAAGGTTGTCTGGATAAGGTTGCAATTAAAGTGAGGGCGAATTTCGTGTTCGGTTGTGAAAGGTAAATGGGGGTTCGGCATGACAAAACGGTACTGATGGAGGTGGTTGTCTGAGTTACGGTTATTATAAAGTATTGAATCTTGCGGGAATAGTTAGGCATGGGTTGGTAACGGTCGTACTTACAAGTTCGTGATATCTTGGAGATATGGTACTAAAAGTCATTCTTGATATAAGCTCGCTAATGTTAAAGGACTACTTTTTTATTAAGTGAATGCTATAGGCACATCGTTTGATCAGTAAATTGACTGGGTTGTAGGCTTCTAAGGAACTAGTAACCGACTAATAGAAATGGCTTCAATTATTGTCGTATGTGATGGGTTAATGACTTGGGAAGCTACTGGTTGCTACACTTCGATTTGAGGAAGAGTATTGATATTGTTTGTGGTTCGTTCAGCTCAGAGGATCAAGTGGATTTGAGTGTTGTTGGTTGATAGTGATAGAGTGATTTGAGATGGGATACGGGAACTGAAGGGTTACAATGAGGCATCTTGCTATCGAGTTTAGAAGATTGAGGTTCGTAAGACTTGAGGTGAGGTAACACGAGTACGTGAGTTGTGTTGGACTGCAAGGGCATTATATCATGACGCACAATAAAAGAGTGACTGATGAGGTTGATCGGGATCTGCGAGGTTAAGGGCAGCAAGAAAATCATGGAAACAAGAGTTATGATATGACAGCTTGGTTGCATTTGTACAGTGCAGAGTGGGCTTGAGAGTTTAAGGATGAGTTGGTATGTTCGGTTATGTCACAGACTAATAGAGATCAGTGGTGGACTAAGGTTGGGAACCTTGTATTCATTGTGTAAAATTTTCTAGCTACGAGCGATGTTAGAAGAGGGATTAGAGGTGTTCAGATTCGATAATTGAGGTAAGAGGTAATTCTTTGAGGACTAGTAACGTTAAGGATTTGAGTAAGGGATTAGTGAACATGGATACTTGAGATGGTAGATCAATGATGGGTTAACTGAGTCGAGTTCGAGATAACATTTCAGAAATTGAGTAAGGCAATTCGAGCAAGGGCGCCTCAGTGAGATACATGAGGTTATTAGTGAGACTGTAGTATGACACGCTGGATTTAGAGAGTGTTCAATTTCAATTTATAAGCAATAAGAAAACTCTAATGTGCAGAGTGTATGGTATGATCCTATCTCTCGTATTGATTCGGCTAGCTTGCAGAACTTATGATTATGCGGTATTCGATTGAGTGGATTCGAGAATTGACTACGGTATTGATGATCGTGAATTGATCAGAAATTGGGAAATTGACGAGTTGAGAAAAGGTATAGTTGATTGTGAATCAATAAGAAAAAGGTACACCTTGGGGATTTCTTGGATCAGTATGGATTGTTGTCAAGACCCAACTGGAGGGCTATGACGGGCATCCGGAGCTAATCCACCCGGGCACCTCTCATCATATTTTCACAATCATAACTAGGTGAGCCATATGGCTAATTCGCAATTCTTGTGCATTAACAATACAAATCTTATCGGGCAAGAACACTTTTATATCAACATCATCAACTATGCCCATATACATATACACTAGCCGACGAGGCTAACAAAATGACATACAAAATATGAGCCGACAAGGCTAAGAGACATCTAGCTATACACAACTGTCTACGAGCCTCTAAAAGAAGTATGTAACATTACAAAGACGGGACAGGGCCCCGTCACTCTCATATATATACATAAAAGAATAGTACCAACAGCTGCAGCTCCGAATCAAATGGAGCTCTTCTAAGCAGTCTCTGGACAAGCAGTCTAAGGATCATGTCTATCTCTCTGTCCACCTTCGGGCATGACGCAACGTCCACAAATAAAAGGACGTCAGTATGAACAATGTACTGAGTGTGTAAGGCATAAGCAGTAACATAATAATAACATGAAGGATAACATGAGATAGAAGAGTCATGAGGTAGGAGAACCATATATATATATATACCTTTTTAGACGTTCATCATATTTACTTACCCTTTTTCTAATGGAAACCTTCCATACATACGCATACATATATAGTAGTACCATACCCGACCATAGAAGTTTGATGTCACATATACCCGGCCATAGCAAGGCTCGGTGTTGTTCGTACCCAACTGCAGTGGTGTGCGCGTAATGAACATCATACCCGACCATACAAGCTCGGTGTTACATAATGGCCATACATATACATATATATACATATACATATATATACACACACACACACACATAGGAGTACATAAGTAGCGTCAACATCATTATCATCAATATTTCTTTCCTTAAAGGGTCACCTATCGTAGAATGAGATCAACGCTATCATGAGAGTACCAAGACTTATGAGCTTTAGCACTTCTAGAAATGGAGGCATCATGGAAGACATTATGGATTTCATGTGAAGGTATATAACAATGGGATCATGCCTTAAGAAAGAAGGGTTAGCCTTACATACCTTTGTGTCTTCTTAACTACTTAACGTTCTTCTCCGCCGGAAAAACTACATTTAAGAGGATTCATACCAAGGTTAGGTCTTAAAGGCACTCTTAAGTTCAAACTAGTATAATTCATGAGCTAGCAAAAATTTGGGCAGCATTTCCTCTATTTCATCGAATTCCACCATACTACGAAACAACTTCCAAACAACCATAATAACATCCACAATATCATAATCAATTAATTACATTTATTAAGTCTCCAAATTCATTCTCATAATCAATTTATATTAACAACTTCACATCAACCCTTTGTACACTTGTATGCAACACTTCTTTGTCATCATTATTACCTTTCATAACAAGAATACACTCATAACATTCTAACAATGATAGCTCAAGTTAATTTACTACTCAAAATATCATTAAGTCCATAGTTGAACTTCATCTTCCACTTTCTACCCTCACTCAAGTCGTTCAACAACCAAGCATACTTAATAACATGAAATAGACATGAAAACTAACCTTTTACCATATAGGAATGAGCTTTGGATCAAGCTACCTGTTACACCTCGGAAAAGTCCCCGTACATGTACAAGGAATAGAACGACAAGGGTATGAGTGTGGGGTGTTTTACTAAGTAAGGGGTGATGATTCGTGAAATTTTTGGAAATGAAAAGGTTATGGAATTTTATTCATCACAGTGGTCGTGAAGTGGTATACAGCCCGTAAAGTGATTTACGGACCGTAAACCACCATCGTCCTCCAGCCTTTCAAGTTTCAACTTTCTGTTAAGTGGTGAAATGCTTAAATACGACTTGGAATACGGCCCGTAAACTGGTTTACGGACCGTAAACCTCGATCGTAAACTGCAATATTCTTCAGCCAACTTCTCTGTTTTGGACATGCTTAAATACGACTTGGAATACGGCCCGTAAACTGGTTTACGGACCGTAAACCTCGATCGTAAACTGCAATATTCTTCAGCCAACTTCTCTGTTTTGGACATGCTTAAATACGACCAGGGAGGACGGCTCGTAAACTGTGGTTTACGACCACTGTTCACCCCGACTGGAATTCATTAAAGACCAGATTTTGAATTAATAAAGGGGACCAAGGCTTCATTTTATTTCATTATGCATCTACACCATTCAAGAACACTCTAGAAGCTCTCCAAATATTCATCCACAAAATTCAAGAGATCAAAGGGGAACCAAGATCATCAACATCTAATTCATGAAAGCAAGTGCATGAGACTCTATTTGACGTCATCTTCTTCAAGAAATCTCAAAAGGGTTGAAATAGGGTTTTGGTATAAAAAGAGTATTGTTGCTCAAGGCTTGTTCCACCATCATCCAAGGTATGTTTCATGACTATACCATATGGTTCAAGGTATTGGAAGGCTTAGATACTTGAAATGTATAAGAACATAGAAAATGAGCCTTGTATGGGTAAATAGTGGCACAATTGAGTAGTAGTTGAATGGAGTCATGAATGTTGATAAGCTACGGTTGTGAATATGATATAAATAACGTCTAGACCATGAAATAAGTATTATATAAGAGAAAACGTGATAACGAGCTATAACCATGGATGTGGAGAAATTGGAGGAAAATGGTAGATTTTTCTTAAAGTGTATAAGTGATGATTGTTGAAAGTAATATTGTGAGTGTCGTTACGAATGTATGAGAGTGGAAATGAAACATAGGGAAAGTATTAGAAATGAAGGGAGTGCTACCCAATTTTCCTTAGAAATGGTAGTCCGTTCTTGTAATTACTTAGCTAACGACGACATGAATTCTCTTGAAGGTATACGAGTGCATTAAGGGAGAACGAGCAAGCAATAAGAATTGTAAGCGTCGAAGGTATGTGAGGCTATTCCCTTTCTTTCAAAGGCATGATCCCTAGCTTACGATTTCATAAATGCTCCCATCTTTTCCTTGCTATCAAAGGTTAAATAATCTAAGATTCCGAAGCACGATTTCCTTCTTGATATTTCATAAATGTTTTCCAAAGTACTCCTATTTTCCAAACCAAAGGTTGCGATTATGTGAGCGTTATGATAACGACCGTGGATATTGTTTTCAATAACAATGATGATGTCAAAAGTGAAAGTATCATTATGCTGACCATGATGAGAGCAAATCTTATGTTTAAAAGTTTCAAGTTTACGATTTCAAGGACTATATGAGAACGTTGAGCTATTTACTGATTTCTCAATTTATTCATGGATGGTGACTTTATTTCTAAATCTTCCAAAGTATATGAATTGATGCCTTATGAAGTTCATGATTTTATTCTATGCTTTCTTTTAATTCTATTCTTCAATGATGGTCTCGCCTTATAATAATTGCTCCTTCAAGGCGAGACAAAGCGACGATGATTACTCCATAACACAATCGGAGGCTTTCGACCATACGTCACTCCAACGTACTTACAGCTTTTCCTTGGGCTCTCCAGCATGCCATGTATATTATGTATGTATATATATATGATATGAAAATGTTTTCAGGGGAAAGGGGGAAAGGTGAGGCGCTATAGACGCATAGCTACCTGTACAGCTGGCATATCATGATTCCATCCCGGACGCGGGATGCCCGAACGCGGGATATATGGGTTATGGATCGGGCCGTACGTTCCTCGGCACTAACTTATTATATTTATGGATCGGGCCGTACGTTCCTCGGCACTAACATATGATGACATATGGCTCGGGCTACGCGTTCCGCAGCAATTTACTATATGATGCTTTATGAGTATGCATGCATGGATCCGCCTTAAGAGGCAAGCAGTTATCGATTATCTCCTTGTACTTACTTTATTTTCTTATTCTTACTTTATTTCTTGATGTATGCCTTACATACTCAGTACAATGTTCGTACTGACATCCTTTTCTTTGGATGTTGTGTTCATGCCTACAGGTAGACGGGAAAGCGGTCCAGACTGATAGGAGTCACTAGCCGATCTGAAGAGCACTCCATCTTCCGGAGGTGCTAGTTGGTTGTTCCTTTTGTGTATAAATTTGTATGTTACTCAATAGAGGCTCATAGATGCTCGATGTGGGTTGTGTGGTTCCACAACATGGGTAGTACGCATGTGTATAAGTATATTGAAATATGTTTTTGTATCAACGCGTTATATTTTTGTAATGAAAAACAAATCCTCTTTTTAAAGTTAACCGGTAATAGATGAATGATTGTTAAATGGGTTAGGTAAATGATAGTACGAGCGGTGCTCGGTGGTTAGTCCCGGGTACCCGTCGCGGCCCCTAGCCGGGTCGTGACACTACCAACTTGAATGAAACCCTAACTTCAACACCAAAGAAATTCTTGAATCCTACAAACCCTAGTGAGTCTTCCAACACTTGAATCTCTTGATTCTTGCTATTTGATCTTTGATTTCTCTTGGGTTTGTGTGGATATGCTTGAAGCAAGGTTTTAGAGCTTTCAAGACTTGGGAAAAATGTGGGAAATGAAATAAATGAACAAGGGTAGTTATATATAACAAAAAAGAAATTTGGCCCGACCCGGATCTACGGCCAATTATATGGGCCGTATAAATAATACGGTCCGTATAAATGGATCGTATAATCCCACCAGAGGTCCACCCCTTTCTGGAATTATTCTACGGTGGAGGTCAATCAATTATACGGGCCGTATAAATTATACGGTCCATATGTTTGGCCGTATAACCCTCTTTTCCCTGAAACTTACTCTCGTCGATTCATTCAGACCTTAATCCTTATGGAACCTTATTAGCACTTGTATAACACTTCATTAACCATCTAAGGGCCCCTATAGCTCCCCCTCAAGACATTACTAAACAAATTATAGCTCACTTGTTGTGAAACCTTCCCAAACATGACTTACATTTCACTTCCTTCGACGAACTTAGTTTTACCGATTCATATGACTTCAAAATCTTATGGTATGCACTTAAAGTTATCCAATACTCTCCTTAATCTCATAAGGACTTTGTGTTCACATTAAGCTCGTGTTGGTCCACTTACAATGCAACAATCTGAAATCTCCAAGATGTAACAATTGTGGTGTCGTTTACTTGCATATTCCAGTTGAGATGTGATTGTTGCATAAGCTTAAGAAGGAAATCTACAGGAATGGACTATGTGATATGACATAATTCCGTGAGGCTCGTGATCAGCGAGTAATGAGAAGCAAATTTCAGTGAACCGATATGTTGAGGTTTATACGAAGTGGCTTGGTGGTACACCATCGGATTTGTAACATTCTACAGTGGATGAGTTAGCATGCCTTAAGAGAGAAGATTGTGGAATCCCTATCATGTGAGTACTAGAGTTATATTTTTGAGGTGATACTATGAGAGGTTCGATGGTTATATAATTACTATATGAGGCTTCAGGTTTCGCGTCGAAAGGTTCGGGGTCATATCGGAATTGCATATCAGGTAAAGGTTGAGAAATATGAATATTGAAATCGTTAGGTATAGCTCTTCGGTAATAAGTTGATAACTTAGATAGGACTCAACATGTGGAGTCGAAAGTGATAGATAGGATTTGTTGTGCGTGGCATGGCTATGCTTGGTTTCGAACTTCGAAGTCGGTTCTAATGACTAATGGTGATATTCGAGAGTTGTGCATTCATTCAGGGCTAGCGTGGTTCGAGTTAAGCTTAAAGGTCTATGATTACACCTCCAGGAAGGTATCTAAGGACTTGAAGCGTTTCAGCTCGGATTTAGGGTATAGCAGATTTACCGAGCTTCATAACGATTTTCTAGTGGATTTGATGATACTTTCTGAGAACAGTTATTCAAGATAGAATAAGAGTATGCAATGAGCCTAGCACAGATTTGAGGAGGAACTGTTGTGCGAGAGGTCTCTATAGTGATCAGTTGTTTGCTCGATGAGATATTTAGTGGTATGGTTCCTGTATCGGGATTTGAAGGCTCAAATAGATTTGGAACTGGCCAAGTTGGCTGCCGGTAAGATCAGTTTTGATAGAATTGTGTAAAGATCGCAGATGGATCAAGGATTCTTTTTGGCGAGAGTCAATTATGAGTACATAATTTTGGTATATGTGTTCGTATGTTTCTAAGAAATCGAGGTGCGAGTAACGAATTTAGAAGATGTGGGAGAAGGAGTTAGCGGAATTAGAGTATTTTATCGGTTCAAAATGGTCTATGGTTTGTGACCAGGTTTCAAAGGATTATGTTGGTTCGGGAAAGTTTTTGTGGGGCCTATTGATCGCGTTCAGGATTACGGTATTATCCAATCAGATAATTCAGGTAAAAGCAATTGTTATTCGAGGATCAGTTGTGAAGGAAATTTGAATGCGGAGATATGAGAACTAGAGCATGAGCTAAGTTAGCGAGTTGTGACTGGGAGAGTAAACGATCAGTATCAGGCCTGCTGCCCGCCATATTGGTATCGGGCCTGTTATATTCAATAATTGTGTATAAAAAATCCTTTAGTCCCTCATTTTTTTCCATTCCGAAAACTAAGCTCTTGGGAGCAATTCTAGAGGATTTTTAAATGTCTAAAACCATAACCAAACCAAATAAAATAATAACCATCGGTTTGGTTATTGTCGGTTTGGTTCAGTTTTGTTCGGTTTGGTTCGATTTTTTGGTTTATGACTAGCAGCCATGAGACTTATCAGTAAAACATTAAAAAGTTGAAAAAGACATGTCTTTTTTTTTTGTTCAAACGATAACTTTTATTTATAGTTACTGAAGTATCTTCTATAGGAACTTCCAAATCTACAACCTCTGTCCTTTTCATATGAAAAATATTAGAAGTCTAGGACCCATTCAGACAAGAAAAAAAAAAGTATAAATTCGAAAAAAAAAACAACCTAAAATCAAATGGCTGACAAAGAAAGGCTAAAAATTTAAGTTAAAGACATTAGACTCTAACGTGAGCTTCGGTTAGTAGGTTTACACTTACCACTTAAAGAGTTAAAAGACTTAAACATGGGCTTTGCCATATTCTTAAAAACATGGGCCTTAAACAATTATGTGAAATAAGTAGACCAAAAATCAAATTAATGATTAAAAGGTATAAAATATTTATAATTATTTACGAAAAACTAATATTATACATATAAATAATTATAAACTTTATGCATATAATTTATCGGTTTGGTTCGGTTATTTTTTAATAGAACCATAACCAAACCAAATATTATCGGTTTTTAAAATTTAAAACCAAATCAAACCAAATGTCGGTTTTTTTATTCGGTTTGGTTTTGGTTTTCGTTTTAACCAAAATCGTGAACAGCCCTACTTCTAATTCCTTTGCCATTTCATTATTCCTAATCATCTTAAAATCCTTTCCATCTTGGTAGTTCATTAAGTAATGGAAGATTAAAAGTGAGTTTAATGGATATTCTATCTAGGCTTTTTAATGATGAAATTGATTGGGTTTATGCTAGATTATGATGTATTTAAGGTTGTTAATTATATATCTTCCATTATTAGTGTTGAATCCTTGAATCTAAGAGTTAGGGTTTATACCCAAAATTGGGGGTTTTGCTTGGATTTCGAAAATGGATGAATCCTTGAGTTAATTTAGCAATTAGTTGATGTGTTTTGATCACCTAGTGTTTAATGGGATATTTACCCTCGAATTTCCCGTTTTGACCTTGTGGGCCCCGTTTCCCTAAATTCTAGGGTTGGTTTTGACCTAATTTGAATGATAGCAATATAGGTATCAATCTTCATGCTTTCTAATCTAGAATACAAATATTCCTAGACTTTCTTGATCTTGAGGCTCAGCGGAAGGGCAAGGCTAAGGAGTGATTGTTGGTGTATTGTTGTTCGGCCATCCAGGTAGCTTATGGCTTACCCTATGGTGAGACTTCGTTTAGCGAAGCATATATTTAGATGATATTGTCAGAGAAAGCATGTAAACCGTCGGGTATGAAATTGGGTCGGATGTTTTCTTAGGGTTTGGTATTGCTTATGACTTGTTTGATCGGGCTAATGGCCTGTAGACTCCATAGGACCCTGTTTAGTACACTGTGTATAAATTAGTGGATTGTTTTGGGAGTAAATCGGAAGGATGAAATTACTTGATATTGATATTGGTGCTTAGTGTACGCCTCATTATTGGCATAGCCATTATGGTATAGTTGGCTCTTACTGTTATGAAAATTGGAGATTCATTATGATTACTGTGTGGATCACTTGTTGACGATATGGGTGCGCTGTGTGTGGCACAACTTGAACTTGTATTATTTATTGTTTGTAATGCATCGTTCCATATTCATTTCATATCATTTTATTATGTTGTGTGACTGGCACTACTGATGGAAAGGAGAAGGAAGATTGATAATTATGGAACATGGTAAGTCACCTTTGAGCTGTGTGCGGAGGGACTGATTATGAAATATGGTAAGTCACCTCTGAGCTGTGTTCGGATGGACTAATATGGAACACTGATATTGCAATACTTATGGAAAATAGGTCCTCTGAGCTATGTGAGGAGTGATGGTGCATGGACTCTGCCGGTCCCCCATGGGTTGTGGTACCGGGACGTCGATACTTCCGTCCGGAGTACATGTGTACACAACATGGCATTGTGTAATGGCTTATATTGTGATGATCTGGTGATTTACTTATGTTGCTGGATTCAGATTGGATATATTCAGACTTGGTACAGTTGGGTTTAGATGCTTCCATCTAGGGGATGACGCGTACTTGGTTCAGTTTATGGTTGACTTATACCTGTTGATTTATCGGTTTATCTTGGTTTATTGTCTGAATTATGTTAGCGATATGTTACACCTCAGAGTTTCGGGTGTTGTGCGGTGAATAGCCTAATGCGAGTTAAGGTGTATATGATGCCCCTACAAGTGAGAAGGGATACTTAATGATTCTAATTAAGATTCCAAAGACATTTGAGGCGGGAGAAGAAAGCTCGTTAGAGAAAGTTAAGGTAAAAAGTGACTTACCCTGTGTATAAATGTACCAGCAGGTATTCCCAGTAATTTACGGGGTTAGAAGTTGAACGAATCGAATCGACGCAATCTGAACTGATTCAGGAAATTTTGCAGACACCAGTCAATGTCGACAGGCCGTTGACATGTCGACGGACTGCCACAGTGCACCGACAATATGTGCAATCAGTGATCTGCAGGCGCAAGTCGACGGACCGTCAACACGTCTACGGGACCGTCGACCCGCTCGTCGAACCGCCTCTCTGGAATTTTCTAGTTCCAGCTATAAATAGAAGACCCTTGTTCATAATTTTCAGATTTCACTTCTCTCCAAGTGCTGAAAACTCTAGAATACTCTCCATATCATATTATCACAAATCCAAGAGGAATTAAGGAGTAAGCACCAAGAAATTAGTAGAATCAAGTGCAAGGATGTTCACTAGGGCTTGTGGAAACCAAGAATCTCTGTGGTATTGAAGTAGGGTTTCTCTCAAGTGTAGTATTTTCACCCAAAGCCTATTCCTATGTGATCAAAGGTGAGTTTCACATTCTATTCATGTTATTAAGAATATTGAGTGGTGGAAAGACTTGGATTATGGATGAAAGTAGAGCATGAAGTTCAAATATGGAAATAGTGGAATTCTTGAACAGTAACTTGACTTGAGTTATAGTTCTTGACATGTTATGAGTACAATCTTGTGATGAATAATACGAATGATGTTAAAAGAGTATTATATGAGAATATATATGGCATTATGTCATAGTTTTGATTATGGATGACATTGGAAGGGCATTGTAAGGATTGAATAATGTTGAACTTGAAGAAGTTTGTTGATTACGATGTCTTGGGTGTTGTTAATGATGTTTGGGAGTCGTTTATTACATGGAGAAAGTTGTAGAAACAAAGTAAATACTGCCCAAATTTTCATTAGCTCTTAGTCGCTTTAGCTTTAACTTAGGCATGTTTTCAACGGCTTAACCATGGTACGACTTCTCTTGAATGTAGAATCGCAAGCTTGGAAGGAGATCATTTAGTCGATAGAGCTAAAGAGACATAATGCTATGTAAGGCTGGTCCCCTTCTTTCAAAGGCATGACTTCTATATTGTGACTTCTTTCTATATTCCCATGACCTTCTTACATTCCAAATATGAAAGTTAAAGATTATTAAGAGATAGAGATGAGATATATTCCATGACAGTGATGATGATAATGATGCTATGATGAGCTTGACATTCTTATCTTCATGATTCCATTGATGTCATTTCTTGTTGTTACCTCATCTCATGGTATGGTTCCTTTGCGGTGAAACATAGTGATGAGGATTATTCCATAATGTAATCGGAGGTTACCGACCTTACGTCACTCCGATAGAGTACAGCTTTTATTTGAGCTCTTATGCATAATTCATGATAAGTATATATGTATGATAACACCGTGCCTATTTGGCCGGACATGACACCACTTCGGTGGGTGGCTTATGGATATGGATAATGATAACACCGTGCCTATTTGGCCGGACATGGCACCACTTCGGTGGGAGGCTTATGGATAATGATAACACCATGCCTATTTAGCCGGACATGACACCACTTCGGTGGGCGGCTTATGGATAATGATAACACCGTGCCTATTTGGCCAGACATGACACCACTTTGGTGGGAGGCTTATGGATAATGATAACACCGTGCCCTTTTGGCCGGACATGACACCACTAGTGGGCAGCGTGAGATGATTATCCCGGATGCAGGATAATGATGTTATTGCTTTAGACAGTTTATGTATGTATGTGTGATATGCTTTAAAGGTAAGAGTAAGCACGCATGATTCCGCCTCAAGAGGCAAGTAGCTACAGTTATCCTTTTGTCACGACCCGATTAGGGGCCGTGACGAGTACCTGGGGCTAACCACCGAGCACCACTCATTCTACTATCCATCATATTCATTAAGCGCTCTTTTATCAAATTCATACTTAAACCATAAGAAACTCATTTTTCATTTAGAAATATAATTACTATTATAAGTACATACATAAGCCCTTCGGCTATCAAAATAATACAAACATATACAATAGTAACATTGTGAGACCATACTACCCACACCTGCGCATCTACGAGCCTCTACTGGAGTACTAGACATACGGACGGGACAAGGCCCCGTCGTGCCCAAAATACATATACATATATATACACACAAGAATGAACTAAGTAGCACCTCCGGAACAAGGGAGTGCTCTCAAATCAGCTACTAGCTCCTACGAGTCTGGATCAAGCTCACCTCCTTGTCTACCTATGGGCATGAACACAGCGTCCAAAGAAAATGTACGTCAGTACGAACATTGTACTGAGTATGAGAGGCATAAATAATAATAATAATAATAATAATAATAATAATAATAATAATAATAATAATAATAATAATAATAATAATAATAATAATAATATACGTCAATGAGAGAAAGGAAGCATCAAATGAGGAGCAACTGTAACTAACTGTCAATTATAAAAGAAATAATGCATGCTGGCTTACTTCATAATCATCATCATATCATGTATGCATAAATGTATAATCTGCCCGTCCATATAGGTACGGTGTGATAACCATTAGCCTGCGTCCAGGCCTCCCGCGTCCGGGGTATCATCTTATGCCGCCCACTAGTGGTGTCTGCCCACGCCATCTGGACATGGTGTACACGCAGCCCGCCTTAGCGGTGTCTGCCTGGCCATGTAGGCGCGGTGTGATAGCATCATGTACATATCATATACTTATCATATTCTCATCATACTATTACCATAATGCATGACTGGAAACTTAAGACAATTATACTCTATCAGGGTGACATAAGGTCGTGAACCCCCGATTCCATTATGGAGCATTTATAAGCATTCTTCCTCACCTTGAAGGAAATAATATATAAGGTGAGTGTATACAATAGACGATATCATCAACTTTATAGGAACATCATATCATGAACTCTAGAATCTTTAGACTCAAATTCATCCTCATCATCATTGGGCTCATAATATATCTCTTATCTCATATAGCTATTCAAGAACATAGGCTCTTAGTTTTCCGGAATGTAGGAGAATCATGAAGAGGAAGGAAAAGTCATTCCATATGATTCATGCCATAGAAATAAAGGACTAGCCTCACAGACCTTTTACGTTTAACTAATCTATCACTTGCTTGTTCTCCTTCAATGCCCACGTTTCTACCTTCAAGAGAAGTCGTATTAACATTAGCTAATCGATTACTTAAACGCGCTTACTAAAGCAAAAGAAAATTGGGAAGCATTTCCTTTTTTTATACAACTTTTCCCATATTCTATATCAATTCCCAAACACTCATAACAGCATTCACAATATAATAGACAACAATCATCATTCATCTACATTATCCGCGTTTCACCGTTTCACTCCAATTTCTCCATAACCATGGTCATAGTTCATTATTACATTTTATCACATATAATACTTATTCCATGTTCTAAATGTCATTCATAACATATTTACAATCACAACACATCTATAAGCGAGACTCAATCCAAACCTTTACCCAACAATGTCACTATTCCCACATTTATAACCCATTTTCTCTATCTTTCTACAATTCAAGTGTCTTAGCCTTCCAATACCTTAAACAACATGGAATGATCATAAAACCCACCTTGGATGATGGATGAACAACCCTTCAGTGGGACTTCTCTTCTTGCACCAAAACCCTAACTCACTTCCCTTGAGTTTTCTTGGTGTAGATGAACTTTTATTAGGTTTCATACACTTGATTTCGTGGATTTGGTATAGTTGATCATGGTTTTACCTTGGTTTCTTGTGGATGAATAATGGAGAATGTTCTAGAGGTTTCTTGGTGTGTGGAGAAGTGAGATGAAATGAAATAAAATGAGAGAGAGGTCCTTATATAAAATCTTGAAATTTGTCCCGACCGAGATATACGGACCAATATATGGGCCGTATATATGGCCGTATGTTTGGTCCAGTGAATGATGCCCATCTTGGATAAATATACGGCCTAACATACGGCCAGTATAATTTATACGGCCAGTATGTTGGGCCGTATAATGCCCAGTTGTTCCGATTTCGTTCTCGTCGACTCGTTTGATCTCCAATCCTTATGGAACCTTCTTGACACTTGTTTAACACCTCAATACCAATCTAAGGGACGTTATCACTCGTCTCTGAAACATCTTTAAGCCATCGTTAACTTGTCGCTCATAATTCTTACCCGACACGTAACATATCATTTACTTTCTTTGACAACCTTCTTCCCTTACGTCAAATGTCCTTGGATCTCGATTAAGATCCTCAAATGCTATTTCTTACTTATCGAAACATCGTATACGTCGTGCTCTTCGCTAGCCTATTCACTGTACGATAACGGGAAATTTTCCAAGGTGTAACATTCATCCCCCCTTTTGGAACATTCGTCCTCGAATGTTAAACATTCGGAAATTCTACGAAAATTTCGCCAGAGTTTACCCTATAATCTGGCTCTACCATCCTGTCATAACAACCCATAATAATATTGCCTCACAGGGCCACAACACAATGGCACTATAAATTGTCCACACACGACCAAAAGCATGAAAAGTTAGTACACATACCTCGTAATCCTGACGTTTCATCGTGGATCTCTTCTGGGGTTGGAATAAGTGCGGATATGTGGATTTCATTCTCTCTTCTGCCTTCCAAGTCATTTCTTCCTGGTTGTTGTTTCGCCACAAGTCTTTGACTGAAGCTACTTCCTTATTTCGAAGTCTTCGTACTTGCCTATCCAAGATGGTGATGGGAACTTCTTCATATGCTAGCCTTTCTGTCACTTGAACATCATCAATCGGAACAATTCTTGTAGGATCCCCAACACACTTGCGGAGCATCGAGACATGAAAATTGGGTGGATTGATTCAAGCTGTGAAGGTAAATCCAATTCGTATGCTACATGACCCATCTTGTGGATAATTTTATAAGGCCCAATATATTGACGACTTAATTTCCCTTTCGTGCCAAACCTCATCACCCCTTTCATTCGCGACACCTTCAAAAATACCCAATCATCAACCTGAAATTCCAAGTCTCGCCGGCGGTTGTCCGCTTAAGATATTTGGCGACTTTGGGCTGTCAACAATCGATATCGGATCACCTTGACTTTTTCTACCGCTTGCTGAATCAGTTCAGGGCCTATTAGTTGTACTTCTCCTATTTCAAACCAACCAATTGGGGATCTACACTTCTTTCAATATAAAGCTTTATACGGAGCCATTTCGATACTGGAATGGTAACTATTGTTGTATGCGAACTCAATCAGAGGTAAGTGGTCATCCCAACTACCACCAAAATCTAAAACACTTGCTCTTAGCATATCGTCCAAGGTCTGGATAGTACGTTCGTCTTGTCCATCGGTCTGCGGATGAAATGTCGTGCTAAGCTTCACTTGGGTACCTAGACCTTCTTGAAAAGACTTCCAGAACTTGGTTGTAAATTGGGCTCCTCTATCTGTGATAATGGATAGTGGAATACCATGGAGTCGCACAATCTCTTTGAGAATGAGTATGTGGTTCTGACTGGAAGAAAATGAGCTGCTTTCGTGAGTCTGTCCATGATCACCCCTATGGAATCATGCTTGCCTCGGGAACGAGGTAACCCCACAATAAAATCCATGTTGATCACTTCCCATTTCCAAGTAAGGATTTCCATTGTTTGCAATAATCCTCCTGGCTTTTGATGTTCGATTTTTACTTGCTGACAATTTGGACACTGAGCTACAAATTCTGCTATGACTCTCTTCATGCTATCCCACCAATATATCATCTTGAGATCATGATACATATTTGTTGCACCTGGGTGAATAGAAAACCGAGAATAATGGGCTTCTTCTAGAATTTGTCGGCGCAATTCTGCAACATTCGGCACACATAGCCTGCCTTGGTATCTAAGAATTCCATCCATGGAAATTTCAAATGGGGACTTCTCTTTTTCATGAGATGTGTCTCTGTAATGGCACAAATGAGGATCTTTATACTGACGCTCTTTCACTTCCATGTTAAAGGACGAAACCGTGGGATCATTAATACTAATCCCTGCACTACCTGAATCAATCACATGTACTCCAAGATTTGCTAATTGGTGGAGCTCATGAATTAATTCTTTCTTCTCCAGAGGGACTTCACATAGACTACCCATTGATCGGCGGCTAAGTGCATCAGGTACTACATTTGCTTTTTCGGGGTGGTATAAAATATTCACATCACAATCTTTCAATAACTCTAACCACTGCCTCTGCCGCAGATTAAACTCCTTCTGTTAGAAAATGTACTGAAAACTCTTGTGATATGTATAGATATCGACATGCACTCCATACAAGTAATGTCTCCAAATTTTTAATGCATGAATGAATGCAGCCAATTCGAGATCGTGAGTTGGATAGTTCTTTTCATGTTTCCGCAGCTGTCTCGAAGCATAAGCAATGACTCTACCGTGCAGCATTAACACACATCCTAGCCCAACACCGGAAGCATCACAGTACACAACATAACCATCTGACCCTTCTGGAAGTGTTAAGACCGGAGCTGAGGTCAATCTGTCCTTCAACTCTTGGAAGCTGCGTTCGCAAGCATCATTCCACTGAAATTTAACTGACTTCTGGGTTAGCTTCGTCAATGGGGCTGAAATAGAGGAGAATCCCTCTACGAATCTTCTATAGTAACCTGCCAATCCCAGAAAACTACGGACCACTATAGGCATCGTAGGCCTTGGCCAAGTCTTCATAGCTTCAATTTTCTGAGTGTCGACTCGAATGCCATCATCTGAAATAACATGGCCCAGAAATATAACAGAATTCAGCCAAAACTCGCATTTCAAAAATTTTACATATAATTCTCGGGTTAGAAGAATTCCAAGAACAATACGTAAATAATCTGCATGTTCTGATTCTGTGCGAGAGTATACCAGAATATCGTCAATAAATACTATCACGAATAAATCCAAGAGTGGCTTGAATACATTATTCATCAAATTCATGAACACTGCCGGAGCATTAGTCAACCCAAACGACATCACCCGGAACTCATAATGGCCATATCTTGTTCTGAAAGTTGTTTTAGGAATATCTCCTTCTTTAATTCTCACTTGATGATAACCTGACCGCAAGTCTATTTTAGAAAACCACTTGGCACCCTGTAGTTGATCAAACAAATCATCAATCCTTGGGAGAGGATGTTTATTCTTTATTGTCACCTTATTCAACTGCCTATAATCGATGCACATTCGTAGGGAACCATATTTCTTTCTCACGAACAAGACTGGTGCTCCCCACGGTGACGAACTGGGTCTAATAAACCCCTTCTCAAGCAAATCTTTCAACTGTGCCTTTAGCTCTTTCAATTCTGCTGGAGCCATTCGATAAGGAGGGATAGAAATAGGCTTGGTGTCCGGCAACACATCAATAGCGAAGTCAATCTCTCTTTCTGGAGGAAGGCCTGGAAGTTCATCTGGGAATACATCCGGAAATTCATTCACTACCAGAACAGATTGGAAAGTTGGTGACCTTGCTTCGGTGTCATGTACTCGGACTAAGTGATAAATATAGCCCTTAGCTATCATCTTCCTTGCCTTAAGGTAGGAAATAAACCTACCTTTTGGAGATGCTGTATTACCCTTCCATTCAAGCACAGGCTCTCCCGAAAATTGAAATCGAACCACTTTCATTCGGCAATCCACACTAGCATAACATGAAGCCAACCAATCCATACTCATAATCACATCGAAATCTAACATTTCCAGCTCAATTAAATCAGCTTTGGTCTGCCGATTGCATATCACCAGTACACAATTTTTATACACTTGTCTAGCTATCACGGGATCACCAACCGGAGTAGATACCTCAAAAGGTTTAATTGGCTCAGGTTTCACCCCAATACAACCAGCAACATACGGAGTAATATAAGAGAGAGTAGAACCCGGATCTATCAATGCATATACATCATGGGAAAATATGGACAATGTACCTGTAACCATATCCTGGGAGGACTCAAGATCATGTCGTCCTGCTAAAGCATACACACGGGGTTGAGTGGCACCTGAAGTAGATGCTCCCCCTCTGCCTCTACCTCGACCTGCTGACATCTGGGGAGTCTGCCCTACCGGGCGCACTGAAGATGAACCGGCCACTGATCCTGTGGGCTGAACCCCAACTCTACCACTCATCGACGTGCAATCTCACATCATGTGCCCAACCTGGCCACAGGCATAGCAAGCATCTGAACCTTGACGACACTGTCCGAAATGCAATTACCGCACTGGCTGCATCGCGATACTGGGGGTCTCCTCTGACTATAATCTCCTCCAAACTGAGAATCTGAGGCCCTCGAACTCAGACCCTGTCCTGAACGAAAGGAGCGATCAGACCTTCTACCTATAAATCGAGGAGGTGCACTAATCACCGACTGGCCTGAGTGTCTAGAATATGTCTGCCTTGATCCCCCTCTATAATCACTGCCTGCCCCCATAGATCTGGCCCTCTTGCTTTTCCTTCTATCAATATCACGGTCACCCCTTTGTATTTGATGTCGTCCCTCTACGTTCTGGGCATGGGCTTGTAATTGGGAAATATCCATCCCATCTTGCAACGAAGCCGTCAAACAATCCTTGAACAGATGTGGCCCCAAGCCACTCACAAACCTATGTACCCTATCTCCCACATCGTCTACCATAGTCGGGGCATATCTAGCCAAGGAATTAAATTGAAGGCTATATTCCCGGGCACTCATATTTCCTTGCTTTAGATTTAAAAATCTATCCGCTCTAGCTCGGCGGACCTCGGGTGGCAAATAGTGGCGGATGAAAGCATCTATAAATTCTTGCCACACGGGAGGAGGCGCATTTTCTTTTCTTGATGCTAGCCAATTATTGTACCACAATACCGCCACATCTCAGAGTCTATAAGATGCCAACTCCACAGATTCAGTTTCAGAGGCATGAATAATCCTCAATGTTCTCAGCATTTCATCAATAAAACCTTGCGGATCTTCATTCGGCTTTGACCCAAAAAACTCCAGAGGATTCAAACTCATAAAATCACGGGCTCTGGTACTAGCTGCCCGATCACTTGAACTCACATTCTGCCGTTGTACTTGGGCGGCAACTAACTATGTTAATAGATGAATGGCCTCAGTCACTTATTGACCCGAAGCAACCGGTGGGGGAATTGGAGCTGAAGCTCCTCCTTGTTCTTCGACATTGGGCGGGGTAGAGGAAGTATTAGATGGGGCCTCGTTATATGACTCGCCCTCTTCTACATTCATTGATGGCTCTCTTTCCACCCGCCTTTTTATCGTAGTCTTGCCCTTCTGGGCGGCTGTAGCTTTTCCCTTTGGCGACATTTCTGAAATCATAACACACTATTAAGAGGGGAAAATCTTATAACACAGCTCTATCGCACGATCTCTTAAGATGAAAGATGGTCATTTTTCCTAAATGCCCTGTAGCCTCCTGTTTATTAGCGTGGCGCGCAACACACCATAAACAAGACTCTACTAGACACGGCTTGTAGAGACTTTCTAGGACTAAACTGCTCTGATACCACTTTTGTCATGACCCGACTAGGGGCCGTGACGGGTACCCGGGGCTAACCACCGAGCACCACTCATTCTACTATCCATCATACTCATTAAGCGCTCTTTTATCAAATTCATACTTAAACCATAGGAAACTCATTTTTCATTTAGAAATATAATTACTATTATAAGTACATACATAAGCCCTTCGGCTATCAAAATAATACAAACATATACAATAGTAACATTGTGAGACCATACTACCCACACCTGCGCATCTACGAGCCTCTACTGGAGTACTAGACATATGGACGGGACAAGGCCCCGTCGTGCCCAAAAGACATATACATATATATATATACACAAAATAATGAACTAAGTAGCACCTTCATAACAAGGGAGTGCTCTCAAATCAGCTACTAGCTCCTACGTGTCGGGATCAAGCTCACCTCCCTGTCTACCTGTGGGCATGAACACAACGTCAAAAGAAAATGGACGTCAGTACGAACATTGTACTGAGTATGAGAGGCATAAATAATAATAATACGTCAATGAGAGAAAGGAAGCATCAAATGAGGAGAAATTGTAACTGACTGTCAATTATAAAAGAAATAATGCATGCTGGCTTACTTCATAATCATCATCATATCATGTATGCATAAATGTATAATCTGCCCATCCATATAGGTACGGTGTGATAACCATTAGCCTGCGTCCAGGACTCCCGCGTCCGGGGTATCATCTCATGCCGCCCACTAGTGGTGTCTGCCCATGCCGTCTGGACATGGTGTATACACTGCCCGCCTTAGCAGTGTTTGCCCAGCCATGTAGGCGCGGTGTGATAGCATCATGTACATATCATATACTTATCGTATTCTCATCATACTATTACCATAATGCATGACTGGAAACTTAAGACAATTATACTTTATCGGGGTGACATAAGGTCGTGAACCCCCGATTCCATTATGGAGCATTTATAAGCATTCTGCCTCACCTTGAAGGAAATAGTATATAAGGTGAGTGTATACAATAGATGACATCATCAACTTTATAGGAACATCATATCATGAACTCTAGAATCTTTAGACTCAAATTCATCCTCATCATCATTGGGCTCATAATATATCTCTTATCTCATATAGCTATTCAAGAGCATAGGCTCTTAGTTTTCCGGAATGTAGGAGAATCATGAAGAGGAAGAAAAATTCATGCCATAGGATTCATGCCATAGAAAGAAAGGACTAGCCTCACATACCTTTTACGTTTAACTAATCTATCGCTTGCTTGTTCTCCTTCAATGCCCACGTTTCTACCTTCAAGAGAAGTCGTATTAACATTAGCTAATCGATTACTTAAACGCGCTTACTAAAGCTAAAGAAAATTGGGCAGAATTTCCTTTGTTTATACAACTTTTCCCATATTCTATATCAACTCCCAAACAATCATAACAGCATTCACAATATAATAGACAGCAATCATCATTCATCTACATTATCCGCATTTCGCCATTTCGCCATTTCACTCCAATTTCTCCATAATCATGGTCATAGTTCACTATTACATTTTCTCACATATAATACTTATTCCATGTTCTAAATGTCATTCATAACATATTTACAATCACAACACATCTATAATCATGACTCTATCCAAACCTTTACCCAAAAATGTCACTATTCCCACATTTATAACCCATTTTATATATCTTTCTACAATTCAAGTGTCTTAGCCTTCCAATACCTTAAACAACATGGAATGATCATAAAACTCACCTTGGATGATGGATGAACAACCCTTCAGTAGGACTTCTCTTCTTGCACCAAAACCCTAACTCACTTCCCTTGAGTTTTCTTGGTGTAGATGAACTTTTATTAGGTTTCATACACTTGATTTCGTGGATTTGGTATAGTTGATCATGGTTTTCCCTTGGTTTATTGTGGATGAATAATGGAGAAAGTTCTAGAGGTTTCTTGGTGTGTGGAGAAGTGAGATGAAATGAAATAAAATGGGAGAGAGGTCCTTATATTAAATCTTGAAATCTGTCCCGACCGAGATATACGGACCAACATACGGTCCGTACATTTTATACGGGCCGTATGTATGGCCGTATGTTTGGTCCAGTGAATGATTCCCCTCTTAGCTAAATATACGGCCTAACATACGGCCAGTATAATTTATACGGTCAGTATGTTGGGCCGTATAATTCCCAGTTGTTCCGATTTCGTTCTCGTCGACTCGTTTGATCTCCAATCCTTATGGAACCTTCTTGACACTTGTTTAACACCTCAATACCAATCTAAGGGACATTATCACTCATCTATGAAACATCTTTAAGCCATCGTTAACTTGTCGCTAATAATTCTTGCCCGACACGTAACATATCCTTTACTTTCTTTGACAACCTTCTTCCCTTACGTCAAATGTCCTTAGATCTCGATTAGGATCCTCAAATGCTATTTCTTACTTATTGAAACATCGTATACGTCGTGCTCTTCGCTAGCCTATTCACTGTACGATAACGGGAAATTTTCCAAGGTGTAACACCTTTCTTCTAATGCCTTTTATACTTATTATGTTATCATATATGCCTTACATACTCGGTAAATTGTTCGTACTGACGTCCTTTCTTTTATGGACGTTGTGTTCATGCCCACAAGTAGACAGGGAGATGGCCCGGACACCTAGGAGCCTTACCAGTAGTTGTACAGGAGCACTCCACTTCTCCAGAGTAGCCGCTTATTGGTATATTCTTTTGTGTGCACATTTGGGTCATGGCGGGGTCCTGTCCCGTCCTTATGATCTCAGTATTCTAGTAGAGGCTCGTAGATACATATGTGTGGGTAGTAGGTGTTATGTGATCTTATTAGTGTATATATTATGTATATCATTTTTGTAACCTTATGGGCCTATGCGTATTTATATGTATAATTTGGGAGATGTTGGTGATCATTTCATAGTAAGTTTACTTTGAGAGATTAGTTTGTTTGAGATGAGTATGAAGGCTAGAATGATATGCAGTGCTTGGTAGTCAGCTCCGGGTACCCGTCATGGCCCCCTAGTCGGGTCGTGACACTATACTTAGTCGGCCTGTGATACTTACCAGTACTGTGATTTTGTACTGACCTGCACTTGCTGCATTCTTTTATGAATGCAGAATTCTAGGTTGGATCTCCTTCTGTTTCTCGTGGCTGATAGTTGTCCCGAGAGTTTCTTAGAGTCTACAGGGTGAGCACGAGACGTCCGCCGAAAATTCTTCTTATTTATGTCTTATTGCCTATTCCGAGACATTTTCGGACTTGATGTATTATTGATATTCCAAACTTGTAGATTTTAGTTAGATGCTCTTGTATGACCAGACTAGATACTGGGGCGGATTTCATTTACTTCCACATTTTCTTATTTATATTATAATTGTGAGACTTTCGCTATTTTACTTCTTCCGCTATTTTTTCTATTATTTGTTAATGTTGAGTTAAGGGTTCGCCTACTGAGGTGGTAAAGGTAGGTTCCCGCATGACTTAGTGAAATTGGGTCGTGACACATGGGCCTTCCATTTATTGCTGGTGTACCGTTCAAAGATAGAAACAATTGAAAATCTATTTGGCCAAAGTGACTTAGCTCAAGATCTATAGAGTAAAATATGTCATCCTCTAGGTATCAAAGTTCAGAACATCCCTCTTAGACAAATGATAGTTCACTGTTGGAGGCTAAAGACCAAAAATCACGTCTCAATGCTCGTTAAAGGAATTCTACCTCAGGTGATTTCTTGGGAAATCTGGAAAGTTAGATTTAACATCAGATTCAACTTCATCAAGTTCAACAGTGTTATTTTAGTAAAGAACATTACTTCACATATTCCTCAAATCACCAGTATGCAGTTTCCTCTTTTAAAACCAAAAGCCTACTGGTATGTCTTTTGTAACAAGTTGGATAACAACTACTCAAAACTGACCATCAAGACTGTCAAATGGTATCCTCCTCCACCCAAGTTCATCACGTTTAATAGTGATGGAAGTTGCAGAGGTGATGATTGTGGGGGAGGAGGTGTCATCAGAAACCATAAAGGCAAAGTACTACATGCTTACAACATCAACTTAGGTAAAAGAACCAACAATTGAGTTAAGGCAAGGGCACTGTAACATAGGGTAGAATGGTGCTTAAATATGGGACGGGAAAACATCATCTTAAAAGCTGATTCTCTACTGTTAGTTCATGCAATACAAGGCAAAATTGAACTACTTTGGAGCATATCTCAAATAGTGATTTGGATGCAAAATTTGCTGAACCAGAATCTGTTCCAAATTAAACACTGTCTGAGAGAAGCTAACTAAGTAGCTGGCAAGCTTGCACAGATCAGCCACACACATAATGATATAACTTCTTACAGGGAGTTCAATGACTTGCCCAGATCTGTGAAACGAATTCTAAATGTGGATAGATAGGCCTCCCAACTATCAGATGCAGACTTAAGAACAATAACCAATATCAATTTGATCCTCCGTGAACATCTTGCTAGTCTATTAGGTGCATTAGAGATGTATGTAATACAGAAGTCATCAAACACCAACTAAAGATAGGAGTTTGATGATTTTTGTACATAGGTAGCATGCATCACTTAGGTTCCCCACCATCCTTTGCAGGAAGAGTTCTTCCTCCCCTTAGTTCATGCATCATATTAGTTCACTTTAGGTTTTGTAATAAGTCCATGACCAGCATGCATCAAAACTGGGTCTGTCTAGTTTCATATTGCACAAGGCAAGGTTTATGCCCTCCCCTTCACATAGTTTTTCTTCAAATTAATAAAATACCATTCAAGTTCTGATTTTGGAATTGGGTGGTTCCCCTAAAAAAAAAAGGATTATTTGAATTTATGTTATGTTCGACTATGATTGTCTTCTTTCCTTAAAACTTTTCCAACTTGTTCCAAACTTTCTCTTTCTTCCGGTAAACAACCATACAACCTTCCAAATAAGATTGAGGTGTTATACATATTCACCATTTTCCTAATAAATTGATTTTCAGTAGTGAATTTGTGTCATTTTACAGAAGACAAACTAGAGCGAAAAGGTGATATATTCCAAAAGAGCACAATCTTGTAGGTTTAATTTTTGAATTTGAGTTTGAATATATGTCATTTACGAAAGCGGGTATAGACTTAAGTAATACTTGTCTTCTGAAATAAAAATGTTTATTCACCCGTATGGATTTTGATTTAATATTGCAGCAGTCTCTTGTGTACTATATGTAAAACGTTTATAAGTCTTGCTAATTTCTAAAAATTTCAAACACAGAATATTTTGTGACCTTTAGATTACAACAACAACATATCCGAAATAATCCCACAACACTACCAAAAAAGCGTCTTTTAGCCACGGTTTTTTAGTCACGGTTCCAAAAACCGTGGCAAAACTAACCAAAAAATGATAAATTTTCTACGGTGTTAGAACCGATGGCAAAATTTCGTGGGAAAATAAGGCGGGTACTAAATTTCACTCCCACCCTTTATTTTCATTTCCCCCCATTTATTTTTCTTTTGGTGTTTATTAGTTTTCTCTTTCAACAAAAGCTCTTTCCACCCAAAAACTTCACCCAAAATTCGTACTCCACCAAAATCATTCGATTGCTTCATGAAAATTCAACTGATTCACCGTGCATAGCTTCGAATAGTAGCGGAAAATTGTAGAATCGCTTCTTCCAGGTAACAAATGTTTGAAAGTGGTAAATTTTTTTGTTCAATCTTCAATGGGTTCCTTTTAGGGTTTCTTTTTGTGCAAAATCTGAAAGTTTTTAGGGAAAGGAACAATTTTGGAAAGAAATTCCCTATGCATGAAAGAAATTTGGCTTTGGTCGCTTGTGTTCGTGAGTTTTACTTTGAGGTACTTTTGTGTGTGGAATTGCTTTTGTGATTTTTGATTAATAAAACTACCACTACTGGGAGCGAATCATCTATATGTAACACCAACTATGGATTAAGTGTAACTCTGTTTTCATAACTCAATTTCAATGGATTTAAACTATAGGCAAGTGTAGCCTATGTTGAAACTGTTTGAGAAGTGAGTTGAGAAAGTGTGACTTTATTATGGTATTAGATAATTAGAAGAAGCTATTCGACTATTCGATCACAGATTTATATTAGCTACTGAGTCTTTGCTGAACTTTGAGTAAGTGCTATGCGATGCTTGTACCGTTTGGTTTCTGGAAGATGAAATATTTTGAAATTTGTACCGTTTGGTTTATGGAAGATGAAATATTTATACTTTTGGAAATCAAAATTCAAGATTTCATTAGAAAGTTTTGATCTTTTTTGAGAATCAAGATTTTCCAGCAATTTACCTCGTGTATTTTTATTTAGCTGGCAAACTGATAAACATAAAATAAGGATATACAGATTAAAGTCAGAACTTTCTATAGTATCCATTCTCTATAACAACATTTCACTGTAAGGGCCAAGTTGTTCTAGAACAGACTGTTTATGTTATGTTGTAATATATGTTCTTTATAACAACATTTGGCTATAGTAGCCAAAATATATCGGAACAAACGATGTTGTTATAGAGAGGTTTGACTGTACTCTAAGTAAGCTATATACATTGGAAGTGTAAAGTTCTGAACCACAAATTTCACCTTGTGAAATGGGAAAAGGTTATCCTACCAAAGAATCAGGGTGGGTTGGGAATAAGAGATCTAAACAAATACAACAAGAGCCTACTAATGAAATGGTGGTGGAGGTATGGCCAGGAGACACCTAGCCTCTGGAAAGAAGTGGTCAACATGAAGTATAGGAAACTTGACAACTGGTGCACCAAGAAAAATGCAGCCCCTCATGGTGTTGGTCGTTGGAAGTACATTAATAATATGAAGGATGACTTCTTCCAGGAAGTGTCCTTTAGGATTGGAAATGGCACCTCTGTAAAGTTTTGGAAAGATAAGTGATTGCTTAATATTCCCCTGAAAGACTCTCTTCCTAATAGCAACAGAACCAGACTCCACAGTTGCAAGCAATAGAACTAGTGATAGACCATAAACCTTAATTATGAACATTATTATAAGGAGTTCAAATTGTCAAAACGGAATAAAAATTGATTTTTTTCTTATTTTCCTCACTTAGCAGTGTATTTAGCATCAGAGATTTGCTTATTAAAAGTATCATGTCTTATATGTTCATACAAGTCATGAATGAAGAAATTTTGTGTTAAATGGGTTATTTGAATTGCAATCCTGCAGTTAAATGAAATGCCGGAGAGAATTCCTAGCGCTATGTGTTATAATATGCGATTCTACTGTTGTCTAGCTATTGTTATTAATTAATTCCACTGTTGATCTGTATACCTAGTATGAATGCAGCATATTTATTCATATTTCACAAGAGCATACCTCTGTTTACTTCTTATTGTTTGCTGGCTGTTCATCGAGTTTTGGATAGTGATTCGAGAAGTTACGGTTTGAACTGCTATTGGATATTGGTTGCTGGATTTCTTATTCTTAATCTGCTTCTTCTCAACTGGTTAGTATCGCATCGATGTAATATCAGTTCCTTTGTTGTAGTTTTCAGCCTTAGTTTACGCATTTGATATCATTTGAATGCTCCCTAAATTTCTTAAACTCAATTATTTTGTATTGTATAGAAGAAGGCAAACATTACCATGAATGAATTGTTTTTCGTTCTCTCTTTTTGTTCTTTTTTTGGTTGTTGAGGGATGCAGATTAGTGATTTCTAGATTTTAATTTGTGTTAATAGAAATAGGTGTTGTAAAGTTTGATGAAGTTTTTTTCTTTTCCTTGTTGTGCGGGTAAGAGGTGCTTATAAAGGCTCATCAGGGGTGAGTCACTGTTAAAAAGCTAGCTTTTCTTCTTTGGTTAAAACATCTGGTGAGTCTTCTCAAGTGCTAGTAGCTTCCTTTGCTGGTCACTCCCTAGTTAGTACTGATATTGGTTTAATACAGTGATAGTCACACCCATTTATGCTTTGTATTTGCGCAAGGATTTGACTCATTTAGTTTGAAATTTCTCTAAGCTCATCAAGTTGCATACTAAGGAAACTAGTTTTAATTGGTGAAATTATCTTCACACAAAATTGTGTCATGGAAATAGAACTAGGACCTGTTAATCTACTTGGCTTGTTTCAGTTTATTCTAGTTGTCCTTGTAGTGTTGTCTTCTCCCTCTTTTCAATAGATTTAAGTAACTTAAAGTTTTGTATCCTTTAAAGTAACCTCTGCATGAAAACTATCATATTCTAGGAGACCATGAAAAGAAAACGCAAGAATTCAGCTCAAGCACTGTTGGAAAGTCTAAGAGGACAGCAAGCTGATAATAATAGCCCAACTTCTCAAAATCTGCAGCAACAAATTAGTGGTGATCAACTTGATGCACAACATGAGAATGAGAACATAGAAACCCCTACACTCAGTGATGACAACTTAAATTCTTCTTCAAGCTCTAATGAAGCTAACTCACAGCAGAAAGAGAAAGAGGAGGCCTTACTTGTCAATATCAGAGGTTAGAGATAAACTTAATGCAATTGTTGAATTGAAATAATGGAGTTTGATTGGTTGTTTAAAACTGTTATATCTTGGAAGTTTTTCTGTTTGCTTGTTCTTGTTTAGGTATGGAATGTGTGTTTGTGTGTGAAATGAAGACTCTAACTCTTCATCTTATGTTGTTGTTAACAAAAGAATTGAATTCCACTTTCCTGGAAACATAAGAATGCAATTCCGCTTTCTCATTAATGTTGATGATTTCTTGTTAAGTGATAGATATTTCGACTGGAGAAATTACAACTCAAAAGATGCAAGCAGATCGAGTTTGGAACTTGGAAAAAAATAAAAAAATTATGGTGGAACTCAACGGGGATGGACAAGGAAGTGATAATGGTTCAAACTTGCTTGTTAGATTTCTTGGCAAACTTTCTCAAAAGTCAATAATTTGTCCAATATCAGTTGAGAGATGGGATAGAATGCCAGACGCGAAAAATCGCCTACAGTGGCAGCTTATTGAGGTAACTATCTTAATTTTTTCAGGTTCAATTAGTATATCTTTTTTCATTAAATATTGGTTCATGAATGTAAATTCATTTGAAGGAGAATTTTGAGTTTGATTATGCTGTTGGAATTAAATGGGTGATGCATACTTTACGCGATAGATGGAGGGCCTATAAATATACATTAAGAAATAAAACCTTCTACCCTAACAAAAGTAAGGAAGAGATACTTGCTAATCCTCCGGAATACGTGGATTCTATTGAGTGGGCTGCTTTTGTGCATCACTATCAAGAAGAGAAGATGAAGGTAATTGTTCTTTCATAAAAGTCTAGTTATCTCACTTAATTCATGTCCGATAAAATCAATATATATATAATTAATTAAATTGATCTTTGAGAATCGCAGAAACAAAGTGAACAAAATACAAGAAATTGAAGTAAACTTAAAGTCCCGCATGCCGATGGTAGCAAAAGCAATGCAAGGAGAGGTCGTCAAATGGTAAGTTTCTTTACCTTGAATTTTGTTTTGAAAATCACTTTATTATACCAAATAAAATGTGTTGCATGCTACTTTGTTTTTTAATCTATACTTGATTAATGATAGGAGAAAAAACATGGAAGGCCTGTGTGCCGAAGTGAGGTTATTTTGTCAACTTTACTGAAAAAGAATGGCAACTATGTGAATGAAGAAGGGAAGATTATAGCTGTAAGTTCCAAACACTTATCCATTTTCAAATTTCAGTTATAATGTTGTTTTCTGGTGATAATTTTCTCAAAAATGGTGTAAAAAATGCATCAACTCTGGTTTCCCTCCTGAACTCAATAGCTGACTAAGTAAGTGAGTGTGGAGTGCTGAACTTGAAAAATAGGAGTAGGATTTTGGGTGCAACTACTATTTTATCTCACCAGTTATGCATTTTGACATGCTAAATGTATAGGGAGTGTGTGTTTGTCCTTTTTTTTTGTTGTCCTTAAGGCATGAGCTGTGTTTTAGGCTCTAGAATGTTAAAATATGTTAAGTACCAGTCTGTCCTTGGGTTTTAGCCACACTCTTGCCATCTATCTGATAGGATTCAATACAAACTTAATACTTACTATTTCTATGAAAACATTCAGTGTACAGTTACAATATATATAGAAAACATTCAGTGTACAGTTCTAATAACTCTAATGTCCAGAACACCCCACACTTCTAATTGCTTTGCTTTCTCCTAGTTTGTAGTTGGACTTCTAGTTTAGTGATAATGCTTTCTTTTCCCCTGGGATGTTAGCAGCATTGGTATGAAATATCTCATTTATTTTCTTTTACTTGTAGGATAAAATATCGGAGCATCTATCTCAAGATCAAGAACATGCTACCACTTTAGGTGTTCCGTTGAAGATATTGGCTCATCCTAATGATGCTATTGGAAAAGTATATGGAGCTGAACATTCTGGTCGTGTGCGTGGTTTGGGTGGTAATATTTGCCCCTCGACTGCTTTTGGAATGCCTAAACATTCAATTAGTCATGCGAATCTTGGTGGTTCTAGTAATATGTCTCATCTACGTGTTGAAGACCTAGAGAAGCATGTAGGAACCTTGAAAGAGAAGCTCATTGGATATGAAGAGACCAAAGAAAAACTTGAGGATACCAAGGAACAACTTGTGGAGACCAAGGAATGGCTTGCGCAAAATGAGAATCACTTGGCAACTCTTCATAGGTTTTTACAAGCTAAATTTGGTAGTGAGTTGCCTAGTTTGAACTTAGATTCTTCTTAGCCTTTTGTGCATAGTGTGTTTTTGAACCACTAAATATGTAGTGTACATAACTTTTTGTATTTCCATTACACTAGTAATTGTGGTGGCTTTTTTGTCTATTCAACGCTTGAAACTTATGTTTAATTTGAGATATATGATAAGTAGAACATTGAAACTTTGATCTTGTGTATTATGCCCAATGTATTAGTGAATGCTTATCATTATGTATTGATACCAGGAAAATGTAGGGAAATAATTCTATTTAAAAAAAAAAAAAAACTGAGCACATTTGCCACGGTTCAACCGTGGCTAAAAAGTATAACTGAATTTGTATACTACTTACATTATCCCTTAAATTAGCCACGGTTCTCGTGTGGGTAATTAATAATTCCAAATATATTTTCATTTTTCTGCTGTAACATTTAGCCATGGTTGGACCGTGGCTAAAGATAAAATAAACCGTGGCCAAATAAAGGTTACCACGGACGCAAAAACCGTGGCTAATGCGCGAGCGACGCCCCTGATGGGCACGCTTGTAACCGTGGCTAACTTACTGTGGCGAGATACTGGTAGCCACGGTTTAGGTGCCCTTTAGCCACGATTTTTCGCGTGGCTAAATGCCGCGTTTTTTGTAGTGCCAAGTATGACCTTCTTTAGATTAAGGTCTTATAGGTATAATATAACGCCCCCTTTAATTATATATATTGATAGATAGACGTGTTCCACTACTAAAAAACTGTCAAAAATCGTCGGAAAAAAAACCGACGCACTGCGTCGGTGTAAAAGACCGACGGAAAATCGACTCCCTACGTCGGTTTTTTACATTTCTAATTTTTTTTAGTTATTTTAATTAGAAAACCGACAGACGACGTCGGTTTTTTTGGCAGAATTTTGAAAATATATATCCGCCAAAAAAAACCGACGTCCCACGACGGTTTTATAAAAAAAAAAAAAAATAATATAAAACCGACGGACGACGTCGGTTTTATTTTTAAAAATATTTTAAATAATATGCAATTCAATTTGTTTTTTAAAAAAATAATAAACAATTTTTTTTTAGGAAACCAACGGACAGGGTCGGTTTCCTATATTTTTTTAAAATAATTTGGGTCAAATCTGGTCAAACGTGCGGGAAAAACCGATGGACAGGGTCGATTTTGTTCGTCGATTTATCTTTAAAAACATTCCAGACGGGTTTTCATACCCATTTCTTCTCCTCTTCCCAATTAAACTCTCATTCCCCTCAAACCCTAGCTACCCGCCGCCCCCCGTCCCCACCAACCCCAGACCCATTTTGAAGTTAATTAATTGAGGTTAGTTTCTCTTAAATTAGGGCTTTTAAAATTCTTTCAATTTTAGTTTTATTTGTAGATTTTAGGCCTAATGCCAATCTATTTAGCTTTGTTAAACATCATTTGCAATGTTATTAATGTTGAATTTGTGAAAAAAATGTAAACTTTATTTGACTAGTTTAGTTGTCTTTTTTTTTTTTTTTTTTTGGCTTGAGATTGTGTTATATTTCATGTTCTTTGTCAATGTATTTGTATTAGCTTAGTTATCATTCTTTGTAATATTATTGATGTTGAATATGTGCAAAAATGTATACTTTAATTATTTGACTAGTTTTTTTTTTTTTTTTTTTGGTTGGATTGTGTTTTTTGTTAGAATTCCATAAGTTATTAGAATTATTATTGATCATTCCAAATTAGAATTGGTTGAGATTGTGCTTTTCAAAGTTAGAATTGTTAAGTTATAGTATTTCTATAACCTCAATACTAAAATGTAGGTTTTATTTCTCTAGATTTACTTTTCAATTTTTAGAATTGGTCGGAATTGTGCTTTTCAAAGTTAGAATTATTAAGTTATGTTAGAATTATTAAGTTATAATATTTCTATAACCTCAAAACTAAAATGTAGACTTTATTTGACTAGATTTACTTTTCAATTTTTAGAATTAAAGTTAGAATCCATAAGTTATTAAAGTTAGAATTGTTATTGAGAATTCAAAGTTAGAATTGGTTGGGGTTGTGTTTTTCGAAATTATATTAAAGTTAGAATTTATAAATTATTAAAGTTGTATTGAGAATTCAAAGTTAGAAGTAGTTGGGATTGTGTTTTCTTAAGTTATATTTTAAGTTAGAATTCTTAAGTTATAATATATTTCTATAACCTCAATAATTTGTGGGTATATTTTTGTAGATGGATCGTATGTGGATGTATAATATGAATAATAGTAATCGTGTGGGTGTACATGATGAATCTGTTGAAGGTGTTGATGGGTTTATCACACATTCAATGACACTTCACTCTTTTCAAAATGAAAGGGTAATTAGGTGTCCTTGTTCTCATTGCCGGTGTATGAAGTATTTGAAACCGGAAGCGGTTAGGGTTCATTTATATAGTCGTGGGTTTAAGCAGAAATATTATGTTTGGACTGATCATGGAGAGACTGATTGGGTCAATAGTATATTTTACAATATGGTTGTCAGTGAAAGTAGTGTGTCGCAGGAATATAGTCATGTCCAATATGATAGAGTTAATGATATGGTTAATGATGCTTTTGCCGTATAGTCTGGGTTTGAACCTGGGCAAAATTTTGAGGAACCTCCTAATGAAGAAGCAATGCGCTTCTATCAAGAATTAGAAGAGGCTAGTCGTCCACTTTAGGTAGGGAGTCAGCATTCTAAGTTGCGTGTTGCAGTTAGAATGATTAACATCAAATCAGATTGGACTGTTGCTGAAGATGCTATGGACTCAATGATTAAGCTTGTAGGGGAACTAGTTAGTCCGGAATTCGACATACCTAAGACTTACTATGAAGTAAAGAGATTGTGTTAAAACTAGTTAATGGTATTTTTGGTTGGACATTTAAATATTTCTGAACTTTGAAGGTCTATTTAGATCGTATTTGATGTGTTTAGATAGTGTTTGATGTGTTTTATTATTACTTATGGCGATTTTATGTGTTGTAGCTCTTTTAGAATTGATTTGGAGCATTTTAATGCTAGTTTTGAGCTGCTTTTGGTACTGGTTTCTGTGCAGGTGTGGCTGCAGAAAATGCAGGAATTGAATGCAGGAAATTTTCCGGAAAACCGACGCAGTCCGTCGGTTTTCTGGAAATTAATTTTGGAAATTTTCCAGAAAACCGACTCAGTCCGTCGGTTTTCTGGAAAATAATTCTGAAATTTTATGAAAAAACCGACGCACTGTGTCGGTTTTGTATTTAAAATAAAAAAATAAAAAACCGACGTCGTGCGTCGATTTTTCCATAAAATATATATTGTTTTTATATAACATAATAAATCAGAAATTAAAAAAACCGACTCAGTCCGTCGGTTTTTTTATTTTTTTTTATTTTTTAAAATTATTGTATAAAACCAGACGGACCACGTAACCGACGCAGTCCGTTGAAAAAAACCGACTTGGTCCGTCGGTTTTCAAAAAGTGAGGCTATGTAAACCAACGGACCGTAAAGGGTCGGTTTCCCATCGATTTCATTGAAAAAACCGACTCAGTCCGTCAGTTTTCGTCGTCGATTTTTCCCGTTTTTTTAGTAGTGTTCTTCTATGAGGGTGTTTGGATTGACTTTTTGAAAGTAACTTATAAGCTAAAAGCTAAAAGTTATAAGTTGGGAAGACCCAACTTTTGGCTTATTTTTATACTTTTTTGGCCTAAAAATAAGTGCAAGAACTTTTTATCATCCCCAAACACCACAAAATGTAGAAAAGAGTTTTAAAATCACTAAACACTTAAAATAAGCCAATTCAACCACCCTCTATATTGATTTGATACGTCTCTTCAAATACTAAATGTATGTGTTCTAATTCCTACAAAGATTAGATACCGTACACCTTTTCTGAAAATGTTGTGGTTCTTAATTTTGAATCACTCATAACCAAAGGCGAACCCACCCTATTAGAAGGGAGGTCACGTGTCACGACCCAACTAGGGGCCGTGACGGGTACCCGATACTTGTACCGAGCACCTTTTATCTCGCATTGTATTCTTATTACTAAGTGGGCCGTATGAACATCACCGTACTTTTTTTTTCTGCTTAACATTAACATTAGTAGCATAATTATAAACATAGGCTAGCAAACTTTACTAGCACATTACACAGCGACGAGGACCATCAAAAGTACAAAACATCTAACTGTACATATCTGTCTACGAGCCTCTAAACATAGTACACATATACATAGGAAGGGCCGAGTACTGCCGTGCCCGAACATATATACACAAAATAGTACCAAGAAACTGAGGCTCCGGAACAACTGGAGCGCTGCTACAATACTGCTGATGAAGCTCCTAGGAGTCGAATCTGTCTACCTGCTGACCTGCGCGGCATGAAACGCAGCGTCCACAAGAAAGGACGTAAGTACGAATAGTGTACCGAGTATGTAAGGCATGGAAGATAATACAAACAGAAACATAAGGCATGATTAACAATATCATGGGATCATAGGTCATATAGTGAGACGAGAAAGTAACCTGTACATAGGAATACCCTTTCAGGCCGGATACCATGCATGCTTGTCTTTCCCTTAAAAAAAACATTTCTTTTCCATAGGCATAGAAAATAGAACTTATATCATGTCATGTCCTATCATATCATATCATATCGTATCATATCATATGAGATCATGTCATATCATATCGTGTCATATCATATCATGTCATAGCATGTCATGTCATATCATATCGTGTCATATCATATCATGTCATAGCATAGCACCGATCAATGTCGGCTCGCCCACATAGCACCGAAATACATCGGCTCGCCCATATATCCCGCGTCCGGGATGATAAGGCAGCTGACCAGGTGGCAATGAAACATGTTTCCCTTCCCATTTCCCCATGTATCCCTTCCCCCACCCCATGTACATATACATATCTTATATACATATGTCATATAAGCATGCAGGAGAGCCCAAAGAAAATCATGTAGCCATCGGAGTGACATAAGGTCGGTGACCTCCGATTACATTATGGAACAATCGGGATCGCTTTGGCTCACCTTGAAGGAACGAGTATTTTAAGGCGAGACTATCAACAAGGAATAGCATCAGAAGTAAACATAGTATGAAACCAGGGGCATCATAGACATCAATTCATGTTTTGAAATCTTTAGAAAATAGTGTCATGACCAAGGAATAGAATTAAAGATCAAGAACTAGTTGGACACTTTCATACTCATATTGAATCCTTAGCTTACGACTCTTAGTCATGGAATCATTCAACTTCCATTATCAACATAACATTCACAACAATAACAACCAAACACTAAATAAAATAATTAAAACATGATTCATACACACACATAGGCATGCACGGCCACACACCTATATTCTTGTTCTTCATGAATTTCACTCATTTTTACACACTACAACATGCACAACATCCATAACATATAAGAAAAGGATGAATCCTTACCTTCTTCTTTGATTCTCCAACTTGCTTGAATTTCCAACTTATGAATTTGTGTTTTTCTTGCTTCAATAACAACTCTACTTTGTTAAGGACCCTCCACTTGGTAGAAAATGATTTTTGAAGGAATTTTTGTCAATTTTCTTGTTGATTTTTGCACTTGGCCGAAATGGCCCTTGAAGCTTCTTCTTTCTCTTTTTTTTTTTTTTTTTTCCAAGTCTTGAAACTTCTAGAGAGCAAAATGAAGAACATGACTAATTTGGCTTATTTATTCATTTCCCACATGGGCCTTGGCCCATTAAGAAAGGGTTGGATGGCCAACATGGCCCAATTCAACACAAGCCCATTTTTTTTGTTTTATTTTTGCACTTCATGACAAATTTTAATTTTTTCCAATTTTCAAATTTGTCCTTCGTCTTCCTCCATAATTCCACGAGTCATATTGCGAATTCCCCTTTATGCCCTTAACCTTTCTTAATATTCCCACTTCAAAATTTTCATAACCAACTCATGTGCTTAACAAAATAAAAATAAAGCCTCGCTTGTCATTTTCCCGCAGTTACCTTGAATTGTCCGAGCGCCCAAAATGCGGGATATAACATCACGTGTTCACGCAAACCTCGAGAAAACCCTATATATGTGTGTGTGTTTGGGGTGGGGGGGGGTGTATATACCTTAAAAAATCTTTATATATCTAAAAGAACCCCTAAGAGAAAAAATCTTTATATATCTAAAAGAACCCTTAAGAGATATTCATTGCTTTAGCGCAATTGGTTGATGTGCCCCTTAGGTCCTTGCATGACACTTGGATTCGAGTCTTGCTTTGCATCACTTCAGTTTTTGTGTTTTGGTGAGTTGATTTTGTAGATTCTCTACCAATAAATTAATAAGCCCACATACTTTTTATATATTTTTTTTATTTAGTCCCCCCCCACCCCCACACCAACCCACCAACAAAAAAAAAACCTTAAATTCAATTCTTCTCCTCCCACGTACAGAAGAAATATTATAAATCTTTTTCCCATTCTAAGCTCATTTTCCTTCTTTCAATTTTGAAGTTTATACTTTACAAGTTTATATTATTTACTAATAACTTATCATAATTATTGCCCTCTGCTCGTAACAAACACTGGCGAAACATATCAAATAACTAGTAAACTATGCCTATGCGATGTACGGGGCCCAACATGATTAATTTGATTACTCAATTTAGTTATTCTTTATATGCAAAGGATACCACGATTCTCCTTAGTGAGTCTCTATATGCTAAATGACGGAAATGAAAGGACAATTGAGACACTGCAGACATATGGGAACTTAAAAGTAAACACACAAGAGGTAGTATTAATGTTAAACTTCTGAAGTGTACACATGTTAGTCCTGGCTTAGAGTACAATTTCAGTTTCCTTTTATATAACTTATTGTTGCTGTGTTCGTCCACTTGGGCGTTTGTTGTTAAAAAAAAATTGTCTTATTTTGGTTATGTCCGCCTCTTTTACATTTAGTAAGTTAACAATTCAAATATCTTACACGTCAAATTTATAATCACAAGATTTAAAGAATATTTAATTATATTATACACATTTTTAATTTAGAACCACAAGATTTGAAAGTCTATCTTTATTTCTTAAATTCAATGTCTAGTCAAACATAGACACTTAAATTGAGACAAAGGGAGTACATGCCAAATGAAGGAAATGAAAAGATAATTAAGACACTATGGACCTGTGGGGACTTAAAAAGTAAACACACAAGAGGTAGAATTAGTGTTCAACTTCTGAAATATACACATATTAGCCCCTGCTTAGAGTACAATTTCAGTTGCTTTTTATACAACTTATTGTTGTTGTGTTTGTCCACCTTGGGCGTTTATATATAAGAAGAAGAAAAATAGACATATATTTTTAGTAATGTGGTCAAATAATATGGGACGAATGGAGTACTTTATTTTTATTAATTCTTAAAGAACGTGAAAAGTCGAGTATAGTAATGTGGCCAAGTAATATGGGACGAAGGGAGTACTTCATTTATTAATTCTTAAAGAACGTGAAAAGTCAAGTAATGTGGCTAAGAAATATGCGATGGAGGGAGTACTTCATTTATTAATTCTTAAATAACGTGAAAAGTCAAAAGTGAAAAAGTAAAAGTGCACGGAGGAAATAAATATATGTCGGATAATTAAAATTGAAGTGCATACATGTATACATGAGAAGAAAATAAATATTTAGTAAGAATGTAAAAAGTCAAAAGTGAACAAGTAAAAGTGCACGGAGGAAATAAATATGTGTCGGAGAGTTAAAATTGAAGTGCACACGTGTATACATGAGAAGAGAATAAATATTCAGTACTATGACATATATCCACGTGGGATTTATTAATTCTTAAAGAACGTGACAAGTCAAAAGTGAACAAGTAAAAGTCCCGGAGGAAATAAATTTGTTTAGGAGAATTAAAATTGAACTGCATATGTCTATACATGAGAAGAGAAAAAATATTCAGCAAGAACATGAAAAGTCAAAAGTGAACAAGTAAAGGTGCACGGAGGAAATAAATGTATCGGAGAGTTAAAATTGAAATGCATACGTCTATACATGAGAAGGGAATAAATATTAAGTACTTTGATATATGTCCACATAGGATGAATAAATAATTGAATAAAATGTATAAGTTATATAGCATATGGTACAAGCATTCATTACGTGTACAATTTGTAAAGCTTCCGGTACAAGTTGGAAAAGCTATGTTCGTCCATCTTTCATGCTTATATATAATAGAAATATTGCCCACGAAAAGAAGATCACAATATGTCCCGTGGAAAATATTGAAACTTATCCCAACAGTTCTACCAAATCTCAACAAAATCTTCTCCACAGCTTGATTATTCAGCTAGACAATCATTTGATTATCATATTTAAATGTCTTAATCTTATAGTGCACGTAGTACTTTAACTTGATGATTGTGTTTATTTTTCAATTACTTTTTCCAAAGCACTGGTTAATCTGAACAACAAATTAATACTTGATTATAAAATTAAATAAAATTTAATTGATTGTGTCATTTGAATAGTCTTGTCGTTTTATTTCAATTAATTAATGAGGATTAAGGAAGATAGAATAGAAACCTGTCCTAACTTGATGATTGTGTTTATTTTTCAATTACTTTTTCCAAAGCACTGATTAATCTGAACAACAAATTAATACTTGATTATAAAATTAAATAAAATTTAATTGATTGTGTCATTTGAAGAGTCTTGTCGTTTTATTTCAATTAATTAATGAGGATTAAGGAAGATAGAATAGAAACCTGTCCTAATCTAGTCTTTGTGTTATTATCCCTCCCTTAGTCTTTTAAACATGTTTGTCACATCATAAGTGATTAAAGGTTGTAGGCGTGCTATGGATAACATTGGACATGGATTTGTCCTCCAACAAAAGATATCTTGAGAATTTGACTATAAACAGATTTTTTTAAGCTTATGGGATTGACAATGCTGATCTTCTGAAGATCTGCTAAATCCTTACCTGTCATAATTTCTTAGCTGAATCATTTTCTAGATAAGGTTTGAAAATAGATGAAACCTCTCTCTCTCTCTCTTCTTTTTGCGACCAACATGATGAGGGAAGAAAATTTCGCCATAGATCTAAGTTTTCAATTGTATGTGTTATGTAATGGTCCGTACTCAGTCGTGTAGAGTTTTAGAATTTATTTCCCAATTTGAGACTTTTTGTAGATTTATTTAATGTTTTATGATTTGTGGGTACGGGTGGCACGAGCCCTGAGGGGCTCGGGTGCGTTTCTGAACGCTTAAATCAAATCTAGCGATTTTAAAGAATAAGAGTACTAGCAACTTTACAGAATAAGAGTTGACCAAGGTCAAAGATGTGATTAGACGGACTCGAACTTATAATTTGAAAGTTTTCATAAGTTCGTATGATGATTTTGAACATGTACGTATGTTCGGATTGTAGCAGGACCCAGTTGTAACCGTATTTCAGTAAATTGTATATTGTTGAATTATAAACCAAAATGGTATACATTAAATCAAAATGATATACAATAAAACAACTCGTCTTTTTCAGTAGTTCAACTTAGCAATTTCATCCGACACTTCTTCATATCAACGTATTGAGCTCAAAGTTCAACTTAAGTGTTGGGCTTCAAAGACATGAGCTTTAAAGATGAGTGTAGTGTGAATTGGAAAATGGTGGGAAAATAAAATAGAGGAAAATGATATTCAAATAAATTTCATAGTGCAAAGGCACTTTGTCCCTCGTTAGTGGGGGAAAACATTACTTATGCGCTTATATCTAACTCTTAAAGAGTTGAGAAGAGAGACTCCCCTCACGGCGTCGTTGTCGCTCGACTCGGCTTCGACATTTGGCAATTAGTGATCGGATTGATTGATCTTTTTTGCTCCAGTGTGATTTACTGCCGCTATTTGAGTTCGCCGAAATTCTACAATTTGCATTGCCGCTATTGCTGATTAATCCATTAACCTTGACAACCATGAGGGGATTAGATTTCTTAAGGACACATAAGAAACTCGTGAGCTCGAAAGTTTTCTATTTCATCTAATTTCTATTGTTAACATTTTTCTAATTTTATAAAGCAGAAACTGGTTTTAGGAAATTACTGGAAAGTTACTGATTGTAGTAAATTACTGGTTTCAATAAAGTTCTGATGAATTACTGAATTTGAACACTTAAGAGATAACATTAAGCCCGTTCAAAGCATTTCCACTATACAATATAATTCTACAATATACAGTATGTAAAATGGTATATTGTGTTCTTCGCTGAAAATCAACAATCTCTTCAAGTGTACCTCAACAATTTCGACAAAATTCCAAATTCTACTCCAAAATCCCCACCAATTGACTCAAAATTTAGCCTGAACGTCCAATCAATATTTCGAGGACATCCTAGTAAGAATTAGGTCAAAGCAACTAAAAACTCAAAAACCGACTTATGAATTTTTAAGTTTCAAGATCCTCAATGTGTTTTTTTTCTTCTTAAAACAAATATTCGAAATTCAACATTAATACCATAGTTCACACATCAAAGAACAACACCTGATTAAACCAAATAGCAAAACACTTCAAACACACACGAAAATTCAAAACTGGAATTTTCAGCTCATTCCAGTTATTGGAGAAGGACATGACTGTTTGTCACTTAAGGGATTGGTGTTGGGTAGGCTGGTAATAAGTTTTTGTTGGGCCGGGGGCGGGGGGCGGGGGGCAGGGAGGGGGGGGGGGTAGATATTTTGTGTAACAATTTTCAAAATAGATAAAACGAGTGATTATTATGGTGTGTAGGTATATAGTGTAGAAGTTAATTACTACTACTACTACCATTTTGATTCATTGGGCCTTCGATTATTGGACACTGTTTTCATATAGAGGCTGGACCTTATACATGATTGAGCTTTTACCTGGGAAGACTAGACGAAAATTTGGGCAATTCAGCTTCTATTGCAGGTTTGCATCCCACAAATATAAGTCCTAATTTAGTAAAATGTAGGTAGTATTTAACAAAGGGTAAAGGGTCAAAAATGCCCCTCTACTTTGGGAAAAGGGCTAAAATATCCTCCGTTACACATTTGGGTCAAAAATATCCCTCCCCTCATTAAAGTTTTCAAATATATCCCTATCTTAACAGAAATCTCCAAAAATGAGATCGGGTTATTTTGGGAATTTCTGTTAAGACGAGGGTATATTTAAAAACTTTAATGACGGGAGGAGTATTTTTTACCTAAATTTGTAACGGAGGATATTTTTAGCCTTTTTCCCAAAGTAGAGGGGTATTTTTGACCCTTTTCCCTTTAACAAACTGTTTGATAGCCACTCTTTTGACACGGAAAATATTTGGACAAAAATACTCCCAACTTAAAATAAGGAAGAACTCCAAGCACCTTTGCTGAAATTTGAAGCTTTTACGAGTAAAACTCCAACACACTAATTCTCTACAGGTGAAACTCCAACACTGTTTGAAACTTTTAAAGGTGAAACTCCAACACACCATGCTGGACTCCTCTAATCTTAGTGAATAGGATTATACTGTGTTTTCTTCTGTTTCTCAAATAAAGTTTTCAACTCCAGGTTCTTCTTCCTTGTAATTGTTAATGTAGTCAACATTCTTGTCACGCCCCAAAAACTGGAGGGCCGGACCGGCGGCTGGTGCTATATTCGGATCATGACCCACTCCCAAGCCTCATCGCGTTGCAGGGCTCTATTGTCTGAATCAATGATGGTTCGAAGTACCACTTAAATGGTTCACGCCTTCATGGTGGTCATCATAGCTGACCAATAGCTGAATGGACTCCACTCGGGGTGTACCACTTTAGAAGCATGAGGACAGGACACAAATGCGCCTTATTGAAGAATGTACTCATTCTAATTCTATGCAGGTGCCAGTGCCAGTTTCACATATATGGAAGGCCAGGCACCTAAAGCACGCCTGGTACCATTCCTGCTGCAGCAGAAACTAAGACCCCTTCAGCACGGCATCAAAAGAGGCAAGTGCTATAGACTCATCATACAATGGACTAATGTGGTACCCAAGAGAAATGTAGTTAATGTTGACACCATCTCCAACAGCCTCATCCATACTCAGCAAGATAATCCGAATCCTACAGTCCCGGTCCCTCGTAAACAGCCAGTCTAGCATGTGGGGCAACTCGTCTAGCTGTTCCTTTGGCATATCTGAAGTACGAAGCAGATTGAACATAGTTTTCAGCAGCAATGGAGGCTACATGTGTGCCATGTCCGGAATAATACCTAGCAGAATTAATGGAAGTTTCCACACAACGATTGGCTGCCAAAACTCCCTGATTGAAATAATTAGCACTAATGAGTTTCCTGCTTCACACTGAAGAGTTAAAATCTGTTCCCTCACAATAGATTCCCTTCCATCTTTTTTGGGATTTCCCGCATACCATCATCCTTAAAGCAAGCATATCTGGCCAGATGCCTGACTCAATTTTACCTGTGATCATACCTTGGTCAAATCTAGAGGCTGGCCAAAGCCTGAAGATAAGTTGAGCTTCAAGAACTCAGAAGTTTGGTAGATTTGGAGTTCAATAGACCTATCTTTATAAGCTGAAATGAAGGCCGGAGATCAGAGACTTCTTGAAAAGCTTCTAGTTCATCTTTGAACAAAACCGCACTAAAGCCATGAAATTCGTTATTATAGGAATGAAGGAGCTTTGTAGCAGAAAGTTGGCCATTAGAGAGAGGACTGGCAATCTTGATGAGATGAATGATGGAGGAATGCCATTGATAGTGGCTAGCAAAGACTTCAGGCATGGAGGACTTCTCCAAGTGGACAATTTAAGTTGGTTCTCTCTGCAACACAGATAAGAGGAGCAAACAGAAACCATGAAAACAAGAAACCAATAAATTTAGCCCACCCCATGATTGATCTGTCTGGTTTCTAGAGCTATGCCACCATTGGTCAAACATGCATCACCAACCAACTGAAGCATCTGTATTCAGCCATAGTTTCCAGATCATATTCCATGGCCATTGCGAAGAGGCCATTACTGGTCCATTTCCAGAGAATCCTACTAAGTGTCCATTTCAGCCTCAACTCCAGTATGAGTTGAGCCACACTTGTTACTTCCCAATCAAAGCAGTTTCTTATAAAAAATCACAATCTACTCACTTCCTGATCTACTCTGGACAACAGTTTATTCAACTGCTTCCACTAACCTAAATAGATCTGGATATTTCAGCTCCAGGGGTGTGTGTCCAACCATGTATCTTGTGGTTGTGGGAGCATGTTCGGCCTAAAAGGCACCTAAAATATATTTACTTGTTTTGCGCATAAGAGTTTGAGAATCCATGTAGGTGGCTGTCAACTTCAAGTTGAATGTGCATCAACAAGTTATGAGAATTTGCAAGAACTCTCAGATACTTGATTAATATACCTGCTGTAACATGGAACATGAGCTGTCAATTGGTATTAACATCTTAAATATAGCAGATTATGCAGGAATACTAAGTACATAACCTTACTAGCTGAAATAAAGGTGCAATCACCTGAAGTTATTAAAGGCTTAGAGAAAAGTGAATGAATAGAGACCAGGATGGTTCCTTGATGTGATACATACAACACTGTAGAAGGGAGTTGAGGAATATTTCTTCAGAAAGTATAGAGTTGCACTAATTGTTTACATCTGCCCACCAAGCAATGAACTAAAAAATCATATCTTGCTTTCGCTAACGTCTCCTCGAACAAAACGCAGTTTTTATCGATTTTATTCTCCACCATCTTAATATTTTTCAGAAGGCTACGCTTTGAGTTCAGCAACTAATGCAAAGCTCTAGTTCCAATTCTACAATTACGTTCTACCAATAATCTTTACAAGAGCAAGATCCATTGATAAAATGGTGAAACCGGCTACGATCTCTAACGACTATCTCGCGATCGAAGACCTTCGATGTTAGTTTTATGGAAAGGTGGCAATCAGCACAGACCCTTAAGTTCTTCACAATTCGAATAGGGGTCCCAGGTGGTGTACTAATCAATATGAATGCAATTGCAATTTTTTCACTATGGTAAGCCAAAGCAGTCTCCTTCTCCTCTTCCTCTATATCAGCAAGCACATTTGATGTGTGAGGGACATAACCTTCCAATCTCAACAATCTAGTCATTTCTGCAAGCATAGCATAAATAGCCTCAGTTTTAGGATGGGATCTGTCTCCCATAACAAATTCATGCACACGATTACCCAACTCAACAAGGCTATGCCCTGGCACCTTTTTCACCCCTTCTTTAAGCATAGTTCTCCTTAGTTGATGCACATCTGACCAACGCCTCTCGGCTGCATAAAGGTTTGAAAGGAGCACATAATCCCCAGAATGTTTAGGTTCTAACAGCTTAAGGTGATTTCTAGTTATCTCCGCTAGAGCTAAATGACCATGTATTGAGCACGCACCGAGTAATGTTCGCCAAATCACAGCATTGGGTTGCAACGGCATGTCTTTAATATACTTGTACGCCTTTTCCACTAAACCAGCCCTTCCTAACAAATCAACCATGCAGCCATAATGTTCAATTTTCGGCTTAATTCCAAACAACTTTTGCATTCTTTCGAAGTAAGCAAACCCTTTATCCACCAAACCACAATGGCTACAGGCGTATAAGACCCCGATGAATGTGATCTCAGTAGGCACAAATCCTTTTCTTTCCATTTCCTTGAAAAGCTCAAGTGCTTTCTCACCAAAACCATTGACAGCCAAACCTACAATTAAAGATGTCCAAGACACTACACTATCCTCCTCCAACTCATCAAAAACTTGTTGTGCCTCTTTTACATTCCCAGATTTAGCATAAAGATCCAAAAGGGCATTTGCAGCATGTAAATTCTTATCCAATCCCACCTTCAACATATACACGTGAGCGCGTCTACCCAATGCTAACGCACCAAGCTCAGCGGAAGCAGTCAACAAACTAACCATAGTAAAACCATCAGGCCTAACACCTTCCAAAACCATTTTCCTGAAAAGGGTCAACGTTTCATTAGGTCTACTATTTAAAGCATAGCCATTAATCACTGAATTCCATGCCACAAGATTCTTGTCAGACATTTCCTCAAACACCTTATGTGCATTTTCTGCTTGACCAATTGCTCCATAAAAATGAACCAAAGAATTCTGAACAAACACCAATGATTCAAACCCATTTCTAATAGCCACACAATGCACCTTTTCTCCTTCCCTAACATCAATCACCTTAGCAATAGCTTTTAGAACAAAAGGGTACGTATGTGTGTCAGATGCAACATTATTCACACACATTTTATTGTGTATTTCAATAGCTGGATATGGGTTTTCACTCTCAGCATAACCTCTAATCATAGTATTCCAAGTGAAGATATTTGGGAACTGAATTTGATTAAAGATTTTTTGGGCATAAGACATTGGGCCTGAAAGGGAAACAAGAGTGAAAATCAAGTACTTGCCCATTTCAGGGCTTGATAAAGGAATGCCACGCCTGATGGAAAAAGCATGTACTTGCTTGAATTTGTAAGTTGAAGAAGCACATGAAAGTAAAAGGGCAATGCATTTCTTCAATATGTATGGTTTTGTGCTCTCTCCACTAATGTTATTTGACTGCATGGTTTCAGAGTGATGTTATACTCTATGCTTGTGGACTTGTGAGTGCTTTGATTAGTTGACAAATTATTTGTCCATAACAAGTGATGTCATTGTTAAAAAAAAAAAAAAAAAAAAAAAAAGATGGTCAGAAAAATAAGTTAACCGCGCTCTCTAAGTATAACTAGATGTTGATGCCCGTGCGAATAAGTCTAATATGAGCTAACGCCAAATGTAATATTAGTATGATAATATTTTTGTTCGAAGAAGTACGTACAGGAAATTATTTGGTTTTATTTCATATCAAAGTTTTTTTTTTTCGTTGAAATCTTTACATTCTACTGGTCCTAACCAAAACTTTAGTAGTATAATTGTCACGACCCAACCCCGTAGGCCGTGACTAGTACCCGATCTGGGCACCCAAACACATCTATCCAATGCTATCCCAAAGGTTATCGAACGCATTCAAGTATAAAGCAGAAGCCGTCAAGGCTATATTTCAAATTTGGATAATTTCCAGAAAAATTTTGGCAGAGTTTCCTTTGTTTTACAGACTATCCAAAATAACCCTGCGCGCAGAAAATACCAACAAAGGCCACACCGGCCAACAAAGCAACATATAACATATGCGGACCGGCCGCCGCGGCGAATGGGATCGCCCCAAACACAACCTATACACACATCCGTACAGAAAGACCCTAACCCACAAACATGTCCACAGACCTCTAAACAGACATACAGAATCATATGACGGGACAGGGCCCCGCCGTACCCAGAATTACTATACGTACAGAATGTACAGATGTCAGAAGATATATACTAAAAGTACACGCTCCGGATCAAAGGAGCTCTCCAAAATAGCAGAATCTGAGCCCTAGACTGGCGGCGTGTCTCCAGGTGCGTCCGTACCTGCAGGCATGTAACGCAGCCCCCGAAGAACCGGGGGTCAGTACGAAATATGTACTGAGCATGTAAAGCGGAAACATAACAAACATAATCATGGTCTGAATCAGAAGCACAGAAGTATAGCAAACGGAATCGTAATCCAACGAACAGACAGAGATATACCGGACAGAGTCGTAGTTCAGACAGACAGACGGAAGGATACCGGACAGAATCATAATAGGGCACAAGAACGTGGTCGCCACTCCTGCCTTTGGCGCCACAACATATCATATTTCAGAAGATTTAATATCTTCGAACATCTCCGTCACATAACACATTATATCATAACCACGGTAACCCCGGGGACAGATCACACGCCGGGAAACCGGACACATCATACTTCGTAACATATACACGGTAACCGGGAACGACATGTACCACAGTACCCCGGAACCGAACACATCATACTTCGGAATTCATACATGGGACCCGACCCCCGACAAGGGACTCGGCGGCCCATCCGCATGATATCAACCGGCCCGGGATCCGGTGAAAGGAAGCATTGAGACATCCACGAACAGATTAATGAGAAACCACATACATACAGATCGTTATACCGACTCAATCAAACTGAAGTAGGCCAAATGGCGAGTCAAATCAGAGTATTCGGATAGCGTTCATAATATGCGCCTATGTCCTGCTGGGGAAGGCACGACGGGTTATTACCAGAATTAGATTTTCAGATGTCAAAGCCATTTTGTAAAATTTATATAAAAAGTAGTCATATCATGATCAGAATAATAGTCCAGATGTTGTCTGAGAAAGTCGGATAGAAACAAAGTAGTTAAAGTTATACCGAAAGTATCGGGCCTTGAGGGCCCACCTCGGACCAACCCGAGGAGACGTACGTAAATTACAGATAGTAGACCTTATGAGGTCGTCCATAATCATTAGGAAGTATTCCGACTCCGTTTAGGAAGGTTGCATACTTAAAGCTCACTTTGAAGACAAGTATAAGGAAAATGATTCAATCTCACTGAAGGAATTGGGGCGGATTTCCATCTCGAATTCCGAGGAACGGAGTCGTATCTAAGGCTCGCGGCCGAGCCTATTATGTTCAGAACATGCCTAAGAATGAAGGGGTAGGCTTTACATACCTCGATTGCGCCTTACGCTCGCTTGGCTTCGATTCCATTCTCGTCCAGAATCTACAAATGGTCATGTTTGCCAAATGTCAAATTCAAGCTTTTCAATAATCCAAACTTATTACATACTTGCCTACCGAAATTTCAGCAGCATTTCCCCTATACATATAACATCCCCGAGACTTAGCTCGGCTTAATATATCAACACAGCAACCCAACAACAACATCAATAACAACAACAAGTATCACAAAACACATAGTATGGCCTACTAGCCATCTTTCCGACATAACATAACATCCTTCATTCCGACCTTGCATTTCCAAACCAATCTTAACATTTTCATATTCATTACTTATCAAGGTCATTACAACATACTTCGGGGGCATATCATACCATTTTCACAAAATATTCATAAGGTATACACAATATACAAGCTTACTACCAAAGTCATGTTTCACCCACAACTTCCAATCTTTAGCATGTATGTTCATGATATATTTCTATCTTTCGACTTCATCAATAATAATCATAATTTGCATCTTCCTACGTTCATTTTCACATTTACATAAACCACAATAAAGTTACATAATTTCCAACAACATCTTAACAACGATCCTTCCATAACAACAAAACCCATTATTCTTCCATTCCCTTCACAATAACACAATTAACATACTAAAGAAAATTTAATTCACTTTCCATAATCCACATCACATCACACGGCCACACACTATGTTTTCCAACTTCCACAATTTCATTCAACTTTCATTTCTAATACAAATTCCCCCATATCCACAACTAGAATACAACATAAAAATTTAACTCATCATACTTATATATTTACATACACACACGGCCACAACACAACACACACCACATGGCTTGCACTTGCACATCACAACTCCACAATTCTCATCTAATTCTAATCATCATAACAAGTATACTTATTCCATAGCATGAGACATAGAATCCATACCTTTCCTTCAATTTCCAACTTTCCGCAAACGTGGTTCTTTCGCCAAACTAATTATACCACGTTGAAGAGCGTCTTGAGCTTGTTACTTATTCAAGAAAAACAAGATTTTTGGATTGATATTGAAGGCTAGATTTTTTTTTTCCTTTCCTCTTCTTTCTTTCCTTGGAGCCGAATTGCTCTTTTTTTTTTCTTGATTTTTCCTTTGTTTTCTTGAAACTTCTAGGGCTAAGGATCCTTTTATAATTAATTGGCACATGCCAATTTAATTAAAACATGGGCTTGGGCCATGGTATGGCCGGCCACCCCCTAAATTTGGGCTCCAATTTTCTTATTTTATTTTGAGCCCAATTCATTAAAATCTCATTTTGTAATTTCCGAAATAAATTTCCAAAATTCCAACTTTGCCCCTTGGCCTCCTTCCATATTTCACACCAATAATTTCATAGTCAACACATTCATACTAAGCAAGGTCCAAATTTGGCCTCATTCCATACAAATCAAAATTGTTTCGCATTTTCCGAATATGCAAAAATGTCGGATGTAACAATAATTTAATAAAGTAATATAACTTATTATTTTTTAATTATGAGAACATTCATTTCTTAAGTTGTAAAGCACTAAGAATGTAACATTCTATCTTTTTTTTACTATCGCTTAATGCTATAAATTTATTAGGTTTGCAAAAGATATATTTGCTTCTTAGGTTGAATTGTATTTTATACAACAACCGCGAGTCATTATACATTATTCTCCTGAAGATCAATCATTTCTTATTTACCATTCACAAATAAAATTTAGAAAGTTTAGCGCATAATTCAAATGCATAATTTATCTCGACAGATAGCAGAAAAGTTATTAGCATGATACAATATTTGCTTTTGTTCTTCTTTCATAATTACAATGATATATTGTTAATAAGTTTTTTTATCATTTATATCAATTTAGTGAAAATATCATCGTGTAGTCTCACATCATAAATGTATTTTCTTTAAAATTTAATTTAAATTCTACTAAAGTTTATCTTATGTAGTTACACATCTAATTAATTTTTTGACCCGTATATTTTTCTTTTATTTCAAAATTTATTCTTATTAATGTTAATTGGTTATATAATTTCTCAAATTTCAATTATTTTATTCATTATTTTGTCAGCTTTTTAAATAAAAATTCGCTTGAATCTTTTTACTTATATTACTAATAAGTTGTATGTTCAAAACACGATTAATATAACACTGTGGTTTGTGCTCCGTATCCAATACTTTATTACATTAATGTTTGCTACGAATACAAAGTTTGCAAAATTTATTAATACTTTTTAAAAGATAAGACTTGTTTAAAAGGAAACTATTTTCTCCTCTTTGAGACAAAACAATAGCAATATTTAAGCATTAGTTGATAACTTGAATTTTAATTCGATTAATTTAAAGGTATAAAATATTCTACTGTTAATGTATGTAGATTGGACCTAAACAATACTTATTATTTTTTTATCAAATTTTGATTTGGATAATTCTAAAATTAAATCAAATTTACATTAGTTCAAATTATTAAATTAATTTTACATGGTTAAAACAAAATAAAGTAGAAATTTGATTTTCTATTTAAACGAAGAACTACTATTTTTTAATTTTTGGTGAATATTCTTGGTTTAGCTCATTTTACTTGTCGTGTTGTCTTTTGCGTATTTTTTTAAGGAAACGTCAATTAGAATTATAATTTGACTAATTTATCTTATTTATTATTTGATCTCCATTTAATATTATTTTTTTCTTTTACGACATTAATCTCTTTTCACATTTATTAGAGTAAGAATAAAAAAGAAAAAGTAATTAAATTCTATCTTATTTTAAAATATAAATATTTTAAGTATATTTATTTTAGTAAACATAACAAATAAATGACATGGCGGAATAGCAAATACAACAGTTAAATATCAAGATTAGATCTCAGTCTAATATAAGAAAACAAAGAAAATTATATGGTTTGACTACTTAACCTTTTGAAGAAAAGCAATAATATGGGGTCCACGTTTGTTGTTGTATAATGACTTCATTTGCTCCCACTAATGGGTTGATACGCATGTGGCAATGAATCCGCCATTATTGACTTAATAGGGTTTGGGAATTACATGAATATTGTTTGATTTTTTAATATGGGGTCCACTCTTTTTTTTTTACATGAGTTTGGAGGTGGTGGGGTCTACTTTTTTTTTTTTACATGAGTTGGAGGACGGAGGACGATCCTCCTCCAAACTCGTGTTTCTATAATAGTATATAAAACAGAACAAGTTATCGGCCACTAGTTCAATATACATTTTTTGCTATTATTTTGGTGAACTGCTATTTATATCAATTTTTTAGAAAAAAAAGAAAGATAAAATACCATAGTCGTGGATAGGGGGTTTGATTTCTTATTTGGTAGATATAATGGATTAAAAATAAGCTCTCAACTATCACATTTGTATTAGTTTCATACTTAAACTATGTCTGGTTTATGATACCCCTGAATATAACTTTCAAGTGCTAAAATCGTCCTAAAGTGTAACATTTTTATCAATTTCATACTTAAACTATGTCCTGTTTACATTTACCCTCTGGACTATAACTTTCAAGTGCTAAAATATCGGAGTTAATTCCTTAAATTGTCACTCATGTTTTAAGAATTGCCTTGTAAAATCACTTTTGTTTTTTTTTAGGACGAGGATATCACTATTTTTCTTAGAATATACTGAACACCACAAAACTCTCCTTCTCCCCTAAGTGGTATGCCATGTCACATTAAAACTCTTTTTTTTAGTAACAAACTTATTTAACTCATAGAACATCATTTAATCCAACTCAATCCATATCTTATATCCGATTTAGACCAAAATATCCAAAGAAGTGATTTATACTTGATATTATTGGATGGAATCATGGGAAGTAACAAAGGTTTGATACTCAATTTTATACCCGTTATTTTGTGGTAGCTAGGGAAATTTGGATAGCGAACAGAGGTTTCTAGTGGAATTTGGACAGCGAACAGAGATTTCTGGCAGATTTTGGACAGCGAACAGAGGTTTTCACAACTTTTATGAAAATTCTTGGAAACTTAAACTACCAAACTAGCTAGAACAAAATCAACAAATATATAGTTAATATTTGTCCAACTTCTGGAAAAAAGGATTGTTAGGACATCTCGTAGCATACAAAAAACTTAGAGTTAAACATCTTAATATTGAATTAAATAAATTTTAAAAAATAAAAATGTTGTCCACCATACTTCAACTCTCCAAAATATGAAGGCATAATATTTTATTAACCGGGTCTAATAACAGTTGTAATTGTTCAGTACTATTGAACTTTGTGTTCAGTCATTACAAGTGCAATTTAAATAATTTTATCTACTAAAGTTTGAACTCTCATTGTTGCTCCCAAACGCACACGCAAGTATACGTGGTTGTACAAGTAATATAGGATTAAAGTCCAGATATCTAACCACAGAGACATACTTTTTATTGTTTAACTAACTCAAATTCCATTGTAACTATTCAAGAAAGTAACGATTGAAAAGTTTGTTGTCCTAAAGTATCGATTTCTAATAAAACAAACGTCTTATAACTAAAGAGACTGGGATGAAAACTTTAAGGTTTATCAGATGCGAAAGAGTTCCAGGGTTATGGTTTCCAACAATCCAATTGAGTCTGACCATTCTACCTATTTTATTTCCTGAGTTACTAGTTAACGGATTAATATTTAATTTATGAGTATCTTTGGATTGCTCACAAGTCTATTCAAGCTACTCTAACGTCTATATCTCTATGATTGTTAGAAAATAACAAGAACATATTTAAATCTCCGTAACCAACTAAGCGATTCCTTTTCTCAAGTGTTTAACTATTGTCCAGATAATCAAAAAATTAAGCACAAGAATAAATAAATGACCTAAAGATGGAAATTCAATAGATAAAAACTGTCGTCAATCCAAACATCATCTTTTTGCCACAACCCTAGAATTAGAGAGTTTAGGTACTCATGATTTGAGAAGAGATGCACGAATTCATGAATAACATAGAGTTTAATGATGAAAAATAAGATGGAAAAGAAAATAAACCTAAGAACGACGACTTACAATGCTCAAAATAAGTCTTAGCAGTCGTTCGGAACATAAAAACTCTTATTTATAGTTTAGGGTTAAGTCTATATACATTCGACTAAATCCCGAACAAATTAGGAAAAACTGTCAATGACGTGTGCCACATGCGTGATACACGCCCGTCGCCCAAGGTGTATTGGTCTCTGAATATGCATGCCACAAGCACGTCACTTGGCCATAACTCAAGCACAAAATCTTTGTCAGAGAAGTGTTTTATGCGCGCCACAAGCGCGACGCATGCCCAACACTTATGTCCCTTCGGTGATCTAGTTTTCTCTAAGTGTTGTGCGATCCTCTCGTCGTCTCGTTTTCGTGCAATACACTTTCAACTTCAGCCAAAGTTTATTGGAATTCATTCATTCTTGGTTGTTGTACCTAAACATCACAAACATAGCAAGATAAGCTCGCATACAAAGATTTGAACTAAAAGGTGCGATTAAAGTACTAAAAATAGAAGGAAAGTAATACGAAATATAAATATTTGTGCCAAATATCACCACCCCCACTTAGACTTTTCTCGCCTCGAGCAAACACTCACCAACTATCAACCTATCAACAATTCACGGTCATGCCATTCAAATAGGTCTACTCAGTCTTCAGTTAATACGACTATTTCAAAAACATATTATAAACCAAATCTTGAGTCAATCCTCACTTAAGTCATGCCAATGCATAAAATTTTCAGTTTAAAAAGCTCACAAAAACCTCCTCAAAACGACTTGTTTTCAATGAAATACGACTCAAAAACACCACTCAAAGCAAAATAGTTATGCTAGTTAACAGAGAAACCGACATTCACCAATATTTTATTGATTACATGCCCTCACCAAAAGAGAGTTGTCTATATATCTCTCATGAATTGAATAACTTTATTACAATGGACATAAATTCACAACTACGCTCACTCTCACATAGACCGTCACATGCCAAATACAACTAACTATAAGTTTGCCCGTAGTGTAACTGCTTCACTAATACAATTACATTGAATCTAGGATCAAGTAGGGCTTAAAGGGTTGTAATGTAGGATAAGAGACATGTAGGGAAAATTTGGATAAAATAGTTACTAACTTCCCTAAGCACTTTAATACATATAACATAATGATTTCACGCAAACTTCTCTACCAACCAAATTTTACAACCAACCAACACCCATTCCTCCCTAGTCACACCCATTTGTTTCTTACGTTTAAGCACCATATTTTCGATACCACAACTAGCAAGCGATTCTTCTAACGATTAGGTGCACCAATAGAGTTCACTTAGATTTCAATCAACAACCCTCTCCTTTCACTCACATATCAACTCCAATTATACCACAATAATCAATTAAAGTTCTAAAGGAGTAAAATGATCAAATTAAAGCCAATTTGAACCAAAGGGTACGGGCTTATCGAATGTTACCAAAGAAAAAGCTAAAGGCTAAATGGGATTGACTAGGATATTATGTTGTTACACCTCGGGAATTCCCCCGTGAACGTACAGTGAATAGACTAACGAAGAATACGAGTATATAATGTTTTTATAAGAAGGGAACGACGTTTGACGACCCTAAGTAAGATTTCAAAGGCAATTGCAATGAAAGGTTGGTTATGCTCCACAATGACTAATTATAGGTTTTGAAAATGTGAAAAGTTGCAGGTTTGCATTCTGGCCAGTTGGTCGTAAAATGAAATACGGACCGTAAACTGCCATGTCGTATTTCAGCTTCCAAAAACTTCAACTTTCTGTCAAATGCTAGAATGGTTAAAGACGACTTGGAATACGGACCGTAAACTGAGTCGTAAACCACCATGTCCTCAGCCTGACTTTTTGTTTCTGTCATCCTTAAATACGACCACGAAATACGGTCCGTAAACTGGAATACGGACCGTAAACTGTGTTTACGACCACTGTGTACTTTCGACGACTGTTCATTTAAGATTAGATTTTGGGTTATTAATAAGAGACCAAGTTCATTAATTCATTTCCACATGACACCCCCTTCTCTCTAAAACCTCTCTCTACATTTATTCCACAAGGATTCAAGGATTATTAGTGAAAAACAACATAAACTAAGTGAATCAAGTATAAGAAAACCCATTAAGGATCATACAAGTCAAGAAATCTCATTGGAGATAAACTAGGGTTTTGCTCAAGTGGAGTATTATCAACCAAGGCTTGTTCCTACGACATCTAAGTTTATATTTATGATGTTTCTATGCTGTTTAAGGTATTTAAGAGTTGAAATACTTGGATTGTAGAGAGGTATGGCAAAATGGGTCATGAATGTGGAATAGTGCCGTTTTGAGAAATAGTTTGAATTGAGTTATGAGTCTTGATGTATTGTAATGTAAATGTGTTATAAATGATGTTGAGAACATGAGATGAGCAATGTACGTGAATGGAAATAGTCATGCGTTATGGACATGGATATGGATGATTGAAAAGTGAGTCTAGAATATGGATAATGTGGATGAATAATGACTATTGTTGTAGTATTGTGAATGTATTGTTGAAGTTTGAGAGTTGAAATACACTATAGAGGAATGTCGTATAAATAGAGGAGACGTTGCCCGATTTTCTCTAGTTTATTCATGTATGCTAGCTATCGATTCTAATGATAGTATGACTTTAATGAAGGTAGAAACGTGAGCTTCGGAGGAGAACGTGCAAGTGGTAAATAGTTGAACGGAAAGGTATGTAAGGCTAACCCTTCTTTCATAAGGCATGGTTCTTTGGCCAAATATCTAAATCTTCTATGAGACTATGATATCCTTCAAATGATTTGATCTTCCGAGCTAGTAAGCTTTCGATTCGTGATACGCCACAATTGTACTAAATCCCTCATATGACGAGTAAGCCTATAGAGATAAATGTGATGAATGACGATAATAGTAATAATGATGTTGATGACGATTATGATAATGATGTAAATAGTAAAGATGCTTATGAGCTATTATGTATATGTGTCTATGTATGACTATTATAGAACCCTGAGCTTATGAGGTCGGGTAAGATATGTAAATAAGTATGTATATGATTACGCAACGCGCGCACACCTCTGTAGATGGTACGGATAACCCTGACGCCTTGGTAGGGCCAGGTAGATGTGACCCTGAAGCCTTGGTAGGGCCAGGTATGAGTAACCTTGAGCCTTGGTTGGCCAAGTACGTATGAAACACCGAACCTTCGAGGTCGGGTATGTTATGTAAATGCTATGTATATGATATGATTATGTATGTTTAATTATGTGGCTCACCAAAATGTAAGTATGAGTGTAAGCCAAGGGGCGCTCGGGTGGACTAGCACCGGACGCTCGTCGCCGCCCTCTAGACGGGTCGTGACATATGTACGGGCAGGTAAGAGAGGTTTAAATTCGGCTAACAAAGAAATTCCCCTATCACTTCTTAGATACAACACACTTCATTTCATTTTACGAACATACAAGGCAAGTTCTAGACGTCAATATAAGCATGGAGCATACAAAAAATTTCCTTACACACACATGGCACATAATCAACTCAAGACAGCTCCACATCGTCCCTCAAATTAAGCAACAACATACAATTTACGCCAAGTGGGTCATATATGATTCAAACAAAATACACACTTAAGTATTTCAAGAGAGGTGATTTGTTTGAAAATTGCTCATAGTGCTTTTATTTTACTTAACTCGAGCACCTCGCATTCAAATGGGCTTAAAGACTTGATTTCATTTCCTATGTGCTAATTTTCCCTGAAGACGGTCGTCTTCTATCCATCGTGGGGAAAAGCCTCTTCTATGATGAAAAAGAAAACTACCTAGATGCCTTATCCCGCTACTGAGGGTCTAAAAAGCTAGAAAAAGGAAAAAAAAAAACGAAAAATCTTTTTGACTGTTTTCACTATTTCATTTTTTTTCTAAGGGTAACTACTAAACGAACAAGTTAGAAATCCTATTCTAGAAGTAATAAAAATCTACAGCATAGGCATCCTATATCAAGACGTACCTCCAATCCTACACTTAATTTCATGCAGTGCCCTCAATGTATATGAAAATCAAATAAGAACATAGTAAGGAGAGAGATATTGTCACGACCCAACCCCGTGGGCCGCGACTGGTACCCTAACTGGGTACCCGTACATACCTACCTGACCGAATTTCGTACCATACAGATTTTTTTTTTAAAACAGATGTTACAGAAGTACGCCGATACAGATACGGCACGCGCGCAAACATATATATGTATATACCTGAACATGCAGACATTTACAGATAAGCCGATAAGGCTAACATACAGACGAAACACATCTATCTACAGGCCTCTACAGACATACAGAATCATATGACGGGACAGGGCCCCGCCGTACCCAGAATATCCATACATACAGAGTATACAGAAGACAGAAGATATATATACCAAAAGTATATGCTCCGGATCAAAGGAGCTCTTCAAACAGCAGAATTAGAACCCTACGCTGGCGGCGTATCACCTGGTGCGTCGGTACCTGCGGGCATGTAGCGCAGCCCCCGAAGAACGGGGGTCAGTACGAAAAATGTACCGAGTATGTAAAGCAGAACATAACAGATATAAACATAGTCCGAACCGGAGTCACAGAAATATAACGAACAGAACCATAAATCAGACTGACGGACAGAGTCATGATCCAGACAGACATACAGAACCGTGTCCCATACAAATAAACAGAATTATGGTTCAGATAGACAAACGGAATCATAATACGGACAGACGAGAAGAATCAGAATCCATACGGACATACAGAATCAGAATCCATACGGACATACAGACGTAGTCGTCTTTCAGACGGACAGACAGAAGTATGTCGGACAGAATTATGCATGCAGAGTAGTACAGAGTCATGCAGAATCATACAGAGGCATGTGCTTATATAAATATAGATAGCACACGCATACATTCATACAGATCCCGGCCCTGTCTGGGGGCGCGGTAACAGAACCCGGCCCTCTTAGTACGGGACGCGGTGGACAGACAGAATCAGATCAGATCATATGCCATCCTGGCCGCCATCCCCATACACAGATCATAATATCATACAGACATACAGATCCCGGCCCGCACGCCGAGGGACGCGGTGAACAATGCAGAGAAATATGCACGATAACAGAACCTGGCCCGGGTCGCAGTGAAAGAATGCATTGAGACAGACACGAACCGATAAATGAGAAACTACTTACATACAACCTCAACATACAGACTCAATCAAACTGAAGGGTGCCAAACGGCGAGCCAAAATCAGAATATCCAGATAGTATGCATAGTACGCGCCTATGTCCTAGTTGGGAAGGCACGACAAATTATTATCAGAATCGGATTCTCAGATGTTCAGAAATCATTTTGTATAATTTACACAAAAATAGCCATATCATACACAAAATAATATCCAGAAATTTTTAGAGAAAATTGGACCAAAACGGAAGTATTTAAAATTATACAGAAAGTATCGGGCCTTGTGGGCCCGCCTCGGACCAACTCGAGGCTACATACATAGATTATTGATAATAGACCTTATGAGGTCATCCATAATCGTTTGGAAGTGTTCCGACTCCGTTTAGGGAAGTTTTGCACAAAAATTCACTTTAAAGGAAATTTGTAAGAAAATAGCTTCAATTGAATTGAAGGAATTGGAGCGGTTTTCCGTCTCGAATTCCGGGGAACGGAGTCGTACTTAAGGCTCGCGGCCGAGCCTACCACATCCAGAACATGCCTAGGAACATAGGGAAATGCTTCACATACCTCGACAGCGCCTTACGCTCGCTTGGCGTCGACTTCAATTTCGTCCAAAATCTAGAAATGGTCAAGTTTACCATTTGTTAGTTTCAAACTTTTCAATAATCCAACTTAACACATACTTGCCTACCGAAATTTCGGCAGCATTTCCTCTGTATATAAGACCTCCCCGAGACTTAGCTTGGCTCAATTCATCAACACAACAACCCAGAATGACATCAAAACAACAATAGACATTAAAACATACACTATGGCATCACTAGCCATCTTTTGACATAACGAAACATCTTTCGTTTCAAACTTACATTTCCAAACCAAACTTATCATTTTCATATTCATCATCCAACAAAACCATTACAACATACGTCGGAGGCATATCATACCATTTCTACACAATATACACAAGATATGCAAAACATACCAACTTTCCATTAAGCCACTACTTGTCCAAATTTTCCTAACTTTCAACATATAAGTTAGTTATACATTTCCATTTTCCAAATTCATCAACAATAATCATAATTTGCCTCTTGATACTTTCATTTCCATTTTTACATAAACCATAACAAAGTTGTATACTTTCCTACAACAACTTGATAACCATTTTTCCATAGCAACAAGAATCATTATCCTTTCATTCACTTCACAATAACACACTTAACATACTAACAAGATTTAATTCACATTCCATCATCAACATGATGCCACACGGCCATGCCTCATATTTTCCAACTTTCACTAATTTATTCAACTTTCACTTCCAATACAATTCCCACCATAACTACAACTAGATTACCACAAAAAATTCAATTCATATTTCCTACACCTTAACACACACTCACGGCCAACTTCCAAACAACACACCCACTTTACAAACTTCCATATTTTCATAAATTCTACTCAATTCTACATACTACAACATGAACCAAACTTCATAACATAAGAAAATGAATTGATTCTTACCTTTCCTCTTCAATTTCCACTTGCCACTAAAGTTGTCCTCTTGCCAAGATAATTGTATCACTTTGTAGAGAATCTTGCACTTGGTAATAATCCCACAAGAAATGGATTTTTGAACCAAAGGATTTGGCTCCAAAAAATTTTCTTTCCTTTTCTTTTCTCTCTTTCTCTAGCCGTGCTCCCTCTTTATTTTTCTTGTTCTTTCTTTGTTTTTCTTGAATGTTCTAAGGATATAGATGAATATATAATATGATTTCCATTGTATTTATCTCATGGGAATTAATTTATTCCTTGGACTTGGGCCATTTGTTGCTTGGCCGGTTGGGCTTCCTTTTTGGGCCTCACTTTCTATTTTTTTTTTAGCCCAATTGTAGGCTAAATAAATTGTAATTCATGGAACAAGTTTCCAAAATTCCAATTTTGTCCTTGGTCTCCTTTCGTAATTCCACACCAACGTTATCATAGCCGACACATTCATACCAAGTAAGGTCCAAATATGGCCTCATTCATTACAAATCAAGTTATCTCGAATTTTTCCGAATATTCAAAAATGCCGGATGTAACATCCTCCCCCCCTTTAGAACATTCGTCCTCGAATGTTAAATTGACCTCATGGGGCGTCATACTACTTCGGGAGGGTTCTCTTTATAGTCGTCCTTTGTTGACTTTCCGACATGGCTGCTTCACCAACATTATGGGGTAATTTTTCACATCACTGATTCAAACGCCTTCATAATATATTTGCTCATACCCCACATAATCATCGAACCGTAAGCTATATTCTCATAACAGACGGATGCCTTTCAGACGTTATAATTAATCATCACTTCTTGTTACACTTCTGAGTTTCTTACCACATTATCGAAATCCTACTTCATACCAGACACTTCATACCAAACAGATTCAGAACTAGAACCGAACGCGTAGAAGCATATCAGACTGATTCGTAATCGGAGGTAGACGTACTAAACCATGGCGGACGGATTCGTAGTCAAAGTCAGGGGTACGGAGGTATGTCAGACAGATCTGATATCGGAGTCAGGCGTACAGAAATGTATCATACAGAATCATGATCAAAGTCAGACGGACAGAAATGTATCAGATAGAGTCGTGATCAAGATCAGACATAAGGAGATGTATCGGGCAAGCGTACGATCGAAATCAGACGCACAGAAGCATATCAGACGGATTCATATCCGGAGTCAGACATACAGAGGTGTGTCAGACAGATTCGTAATCAGAGTTAATCGTACAGAGATATGTTAGACAGAAACGCATTCAGAATCAATCATACAGAAGTATGTCGACCAGAAACATATTCAGAATCGGATGTACAAAGATTTATCAGGTGGGGACATAATCGAGTTCAGAAGCATGGAGGCGTAATAAACAGAGCCTTATCAACATCGGAAGTACAGGAATATAACAGATAGAATCTGAAGCCGAATCAGATCACTCTTAGTAAGGCTCCAGTGATTTATGGAAAATTCCCTTATTGGTACCCTGGTCAACCGAGTTATCATACAAATCGTCTCGCGTGTCGCTTGTCGACTCTTTCAAAGATTCCGCTTATTCGCACTTCTTATCTTTCCTACCATCCATACTCATCTTCCTTTTCAGATATCGTCATAGCAGACTGAGTTATAATGGAATAGGGTTTTTTTTTTTTTTTTTTTTTTTTTTTTGTCCTTGACAACATTTGTGTCCCCGTCCCCGCTTCGTTTCAGGTACTTGGTTTAGTAAAACCTTCCGTCTATCACAACGTTAGTTGCCGGGACTCGGTTCTTAACCCATATGGGCACCAAACGAAAATCATGCATACACACATACACATACACATATATTTACTACTGTCTTACTGACGAACGTCTCTGACTGTTATTCGAATTCGCTCAATTTCCCGAGCGGTATCGCACCTTTCCTTTTTGCCCATTTAATCCGCGTCGGTCTGTGTGGCTTTTGTAAAGGCACTAATTACTCCACACATTCTCTTTTCCTATAGATTACCCCAAATTTCCATTTATATCTATCATACTTACTCTTATGAGAAATTTTTATGTCACTTCCCAGGGGGTCACCCATCCCAAAATTGCTCTGGCTTGAGCACGCTTAACTTCGAAACTTTCATGCATTCCGACGCGTTAGGGCTGATATAATTTCGTCGATCGCCCCGCACGACCTCTGTCACGAAATTTTTGAGCAACTCGGGGTCTTAACAAATTTTCGGAAAATTTTTGTAGCGGGTCCCACCCCCGGCTAAATCGTACCCTTACCATGTCGCCTTTCTGAATCTTAAACATTCACCTTCATACACATATACATATGATTACGGATAACCCACGGATTTAAGTCTTCGTCCCACGAATTCCGCCTCCAAATAATCGGTGGAATCTGATAAAATATCACCGTAAGGTGTTCTCCGGCCACTGACAGAAGAAAACTAAAGCCCGACAAGTATCGCGGGACCTTTTTGTACTTAATCTACATGTTTACCTCCATATTCGTGGAAAAATTTGGGCAGAGTTTCCTCTGTATTTCTTACTATCCGAAACCTGTACACTAGAAATACCAACCATGCCGCACAGGGCTAACACATATATACACACATACATATCATATCATATCGTATCGCAGCCACACGGGGCTGATAACTTCAAATAAGAATTATTACGTCGTCAACACTTACCACGCGTGCCCAACTCAAACGGCGTCGGAGGCACTTTCTTGTTCACTTTTCTGTTCGATCTTTACCTTTATATTTCTGCCATACTTCAAACAACTTCTCCGACACACAGCTTTCGTATTATTGCTTACCTGAGTACTGTGCGGCCTCCAATATCATCAGCCATAGTCTTCTGTCGATGCCATCCATTGGCTGAAATTAAAAGTTAGTCGATAGGAGTTCATTTCCTACAGCTGGCTCTATCGCATGATCTAAGATTCAAAGAAGGGTAACATCCTAAATGCCCTGTAGCCTCCCGTTTATAGATGTGGTGCACAACACATCGATAAACAAGACTCTACTAGACACGGCCTGTAGACATTCCGAGGACTAACCGCTCTGATACCACTTCTGTCACGACCCAACCCCGTGGGCCGCGACTGGTACCCTAACTGGGTACCCGTACATACCTACCTGACCGAATTTCGTACCATACAGTTTTTTTTTTTAAAACAGATGTTACAGAAGTACGCCGATACAGATACGGCACGCGCGCAAACATATATATGTATATACCTGAACATGCAGACATTTACAGATAAGCCGATAAGGCTAACATACAGACGAAACCCGTAACCCACACATCTATCTACAGGCCTCTACAGACATACAGAATCATATGACGGGACATGGCCCCGCCGTACCCAGAATATCCATACATACAGAGTATACAGAAGACAGAAGATATATATACCAAAAGTATACGCTCCGGATCAAAGGAGCTCTTCAAACAGCAGAATTAGAACCCTACGCTGGCGGCGTATCACCTGGTGCGTCGGTACCTGCGGGCATGTAGCGCAGCCCCCGAAGAACGGGGGTCAGTACGAAAAATGTACCGAGTATGTAAAGCAGAACATAACAGATATAAACATAGTCCGAACCGGAGTCACAGAAATATAACGAACAGAACCATAAATCAGACTGACGGACAGAGTCATGATCCAGACAGACATACAGAACCGTGTCCCATACAAATAAACAGAATTATGGTTCAGATAGACAAACGGAATCATAATACGGACAGACGAGCAGAATCAGAATCCATACGGACATACAGAATCAGAATCCATACGGACATACAGACGTAGTCGTCTTTCAGACGGACAGACAGAAGTATGTCGGACAGAATTATGCATGCAGAGTAGTACAGAGTCATACAGAATCATACAGAGGCATGTACTTATATAAATATAGATAGCACACGCATACATTCATACAGATCCCGGCCTTGTCTGGGGGCGCGGTAACAGAACCCGGCCCTCTTAGTACGGGACGCGGTGGACAGACAGAATCAGATCAGATCATATGCCATCCTGGCCGCCATCCCCATACACAGATCATAATATCATACAGACATACAGATCCCGGCCCGCACGCCGAGGGACGCGGTGAACAATGCAGAGAAATATGCACGATAACAGAACCTGGCCCGGGTCGCAGTGAAAGAATGCATTGAGACAGACACGAACCGATAAATGAGAAACTACTTACATACAACCTCAACATACAGACTCAATCAAACTGAAGGGTGCCAAACGGATTATTATCAGAATATCCAGATAGTATGCATAGTACGCGCCTATGTCCTAGTTGGGAAGGCACGACAGATTATTATCAGAATCGGATTCTCAGATGTTCAGAAATCATTTTGTATAATTTACACAAAAATAGCCATATCATACAAAAAAAATAATAGTCCAGAAATTTTTAGAGAAAATCGGACCAAAACGGAAGTATTTAAAATTATACAGAAAGTATCTGGCCTTGTGGGCCCGCCTCGGACCAACTCGAGGCTACATACATAGATTATTGATAATAGACCTTATGAGGTCATCCAGAATCGTTTGGAAGTGTTCCGACTCCGTTTAGGGAAGTTTTGCACAAAAATTCACTTTAAAGGAAATTTGTAAGAAAATAGCTTCAATTGAATTGAAGGAATTGGAGCGGTTTTCCGTCTCGAATTTCGGGGAACGGAGTCGTACTTAAGGCTCGCGGCCGAGCCTACCACATCCAGAACATGCCTAGGAACATAGGGAAATGCTTCACATACCTCGACAGCGCCTTACGCTCGCTTGGCGTCGACTTCAATTTCGTCCAAAATCTAGAAATGGTCAAGTTTACCATTTGTTAGTTTCAAACTTTTCAATAATCCAACTTAACACATACTTGCCTACCGAAATTTCAGCAGCATTTCCTCTGTATATAAGACCTCCCCGAGACTTAGCTCGGCTCAATTCATCAACACAACAACCCAGAATGACATCAAAACAACAATAGACATTAAAACATACACTATGGCATCACTAGCCATCTTTCGACATAACGAAACATCTTTCGTTTCAAACTTACATTTCCAAACCAAACTTATCATTTTCATATTCATCATCCAACAAAACCATTACAACATACGTCGGAGGCATATCATACCATTTTCACACAATATACACAAGATATGCAAAACATACCAACTTTCCATTAAGCCACTACTTGTCCAATTTTTCCTAACTTTCAACATATAAGTTAATTATACATTTCCATCTTCCAAATTCATCAACAATAATCATAATTTGCCTCTTGATACTTTCATTTCCATTTTTACATAAACCATAACAAAGTTGTATACTTTCCTATAACAACTTGATAACCATTTTTCCATAGCAACAAGAATCATTATCCTTTCATTCACTTCACAATAACACACTTAACATACTAACAAGATTTAATTCACATTCCATCATCAACATGATGCCACACGGCCATGCCTCATATTTTCCAACTTTCACTAATTTATTCAACTTTCACTTCCAATACAATTCCCACCATAACTACAACTAGATTACCACATAAAATTCAATTCATATTTCCTACACCTTAACACACACTCACGGCCAACTTCCAAACAACACACCCACTTTACAAACTTCCATATTTTCATAAATTCTACTCAATTCTACATACTACAACATGAACCAAACTTCATAACATAAGAAAATGAATTGATTCTTACCTTTCCTCTTCAATTTCCACTTGCCACTAAAGTTGTCCTCTTGCCAAGATAATTGTATCACTTTGTAGAGAATCTTGCACTTGGTAATAATCCCACAAGAAATGGATTTTTGAACCAAAGGATTTGGCTCCAAAATTTTTTCTTTCCTTTTCTTTTCTCTCTTTCTCTAGCCGTGCTCCCTCTTTCTTTTTCTTGTTATTTCTTTGTTTTTCTTGAATGTTCTAAGGATATAGATGAATATATAATATGATTTCCATTGTATTTATCTCATGGGAATTAATTTATTCCTTGGACTTGGGCCATTTGTTGCTTGGCCGGTTGGGCTTCCTTTTTGGGCCTCACTTTCTATTTTTTTTTTGAGCCCAATTGTAGGCTAAATAAATTGTAATTCATGGAACAAGTTTCCAAAATTCCAATTTTGTCCTTGGTCTCCTTTCGTAATTCCACACCAACGTTATCATAGCCGACACATTCATACCAAGTAAGGTCCAAATATGGCCTCATTCATTACAAATCAAGTTATCTCGAATTTTTCCGAATATTCAAAAATGCCGGATGTAACAGATATTTCCTGAGACCCACTAGGGCCTAGTCATCATCGCTTTCGGCTACGTTATCTCCGTGCTCACCATCAGGCGGCTTGAACCATTCCTCATCATCCTAATCAACATCAGGGTCATCATGACATACGACTCCCCTTCATCACTTTCTTCTTCATCTAATTCCATAAGATTAACAGAGTTCACAACCTCATAATTTGGCAATCAGGTTGCAACACCTAGGAGTGCACACGAGTAAACTATGTATGAAGCCTCTGTATATACCCCCGAAAGGTCTAAGTGTGTCTGTTAGGCTTGCAACACGAGGATCTTATGAATCTAGATGATCAATGTGGAATACCCCGACCTTTCCTCTGCCAATGTTTCTGGCCCTTTGATTTTGGAAATGTTAATCATATCATTTGGTGCCTCAAGCACCCTATCACGAGGATTTGCTAGATTTTTGTCTAGACGCATCAGATAGGTAGTGAGGGTGTTGCTGAAGCATAACCTATGAGACTTGCCCTCTCTCACTGGTTGCATCTTTTGAAGCATCCAATAACCTATGTTCACGGGCGGCCTCATCATGAAGAAATATACCATGCACACTCTCTCCTTCAGCACATTCGTATAATGGTCAAGTGTCATGATTCTATGATTCAATAAGCGCAACCATACTTGCGCCTCCTTTTGAAAATTTCCCATCTTCATACTCTTGTGCCTCAGGTATTTGCCGTCATACCGAGCCTATTTAGCCTTGGAATTAGGCCCATAAAGTGTCTCCCATGTGGCCTTATAGTCGGGCCTCTGGATGAATTCCCTTAAAGGCTCGATCGGGTAATCGGGAACATCAAGGGCCGCACACAAAGAGGATACTGCCAATGGCACCCAATTGTGTCACGCCCCAACTAGGGGAATTGTACTGGCACCTACCATTTCCCACCTCGATAGGGGAACCCTTTCCCAAATTATTCATTCAACCACAATAAATAAATCAAGGCAATCGAGTATAAGTCTCAAACATAGATGATAATAAGGATAGTGAATAAGTGCGGAAATAATACACAATCCCAAGGAATCTAGTTGTCACGACCCAAACCGGAGGGCCACGACTGAAACCCATGACCCTACTCGGTTGAGTGCCATACTACTATTCCATCCAGGAGTCACAACTTTTTGTGAACCTTTAATCTACGAAATGACGCTTCCGTTAGGTAAAAAAAAACTTTTCAATAAACCTCTTTCATCAAATCAGGGACTTCTCCCTTATCGTTAATTCAAAGAAAACCTTTAGTCACAATAAAATCTTTAAAAATAAGCATAAAAACACATCGACCTATATGGTCGCTTTACACAACTGTCAACATCTCGATGCACTATCCACAAGATACTATCTGCAAAAGTCTCTAACATGCACGAGATACCATAACATAAGTACTCTGACTCGGCAACACTCCGAACTGAGATGGAGCTCACCAATCCAACTAATAGCTTGGGAACATCCTATAGCCAATGTCTTCTACTTATCTGTATACACATGCGTGATATGAAACGTAGCGCCCCCAGGCAAAGGGACGTCAGTACGAATAATGTACCGAGTATGTAAGGCAGAACTGAAACAATATATCTCAACTCGGATGATAAAAGAGTAACAGACTCAATCTGTACCTGTGGCCAACACTACGAATCATGTATGCATATGAGATTTTAATACATCATGAAGATATATGTATATAATGTATGCCTTCACACTGCTCGTGGCCTCTTCGAGCATAATAGCATAATGCACTTTTGAAAACATGCATGTATGTATATGCACCTTTACCCATTTTCTCCTTCGAGCTTCACCCCGTCGGGCATCATATCATAATGGCCCCATCGGGCAGCCCCTTAGGGCATCTCAATCATCATATACCAACTGATCAGGTGGTTTGCGTAGATAACGCCTTAGCCCTTTTCCCTATGCCCCATGAAATCATGCGATACTTATGTACATAGATATATATTCATATATATAGGTATGCAAATGCATAATAATCTTTGTAAAACATTAAAAGACTCCCTTCGGAGCAACTTTTAGTTCAAAATGGGAACTTCTCCCCCTTTTCATTTGTCTCCTTCGAGACTTAAAATCAAACATGGAATGCATATGAATAAAGAAACTTATGAATGTCCCCTTCGGGATTTAGGCATCATTATGAAAATGTACAACTTATGGATGCCCCTTCGAGACTTAAGAGGTCAAGGATACGAATATCCCTACACTGTCTAGGAATAGAGTCTTTGGAATCCGTTTATTTGTTGGGTTCGTTCAGATAATAAGGAGATTCATCACTACCATAATCATCACCACTATCATGTCTCACTATGAATGATCCATAACATAAGCAGTGGCCACATATCCTGAATATAATCAAGAATTATGTAGCACACTCAGACATAAGCTGAGGCCACATGTTATGTAGCACGCTCAGACATAAGCTAAGGCCACATATTCTAAATATAACCCAGAATTATCTAGCACACTCAGTCACGTCATGAAATCATCTAGAACCTTAGGCTTAGAAATCTCTAGGATTTGGAGTTATCATAAGAATCTTCAGAAATTATAGACTTCTGGCATTTCTAGGAGTAAAAATATTAGGGATGTCATGTATGGAGTCAAAATATAAGAATCATGCTGTTACATCCGGCATTTTTGAATATTCGGAAAAATTCGAGATAACTTGATTTGTAATGAATGAGGCCATATTTGGACCTTACTTGGTATGAATGTGTCGGCTATGATAACGTTGGTGTGGAATTACGAAAGGAGACCAAGGACAAAATTGGAATTTTGGAAACTTGTTCCATGAATTACAATTTATTTAGCCTACAATTGGGCTCAAAAAAAAAATAGAAAGTGAGGCCCAAAAAGGAAGCCCAACCGGCCAAGCAACAAATGGCCCAAGTCCAAGGAATAAATTAATTCCCATGAGATAAATTGTTATATCCCGTATTTTTGAACCTCGGAGCATCTGCTGGGGTGGGGCCCACATACCGAGATTTTTTTTGGAACATCTGAAAAGTCATATGAATCACATATGTAAAGTTAAACACAACTCATGAAGTACCTTTGGACCAAATCAAAGTGGAGACCCTCCAAACGAATATTTTTAAGAAAACGTTTTCGGGTGACCTGACTTTGGGGGACAAAACCTGTATTGTAAGTTTGGAATTTCGAAAATACCTTGAAATAGAAGTTGTAGATAATTGAATTAGCTTTCCATCCATAGGTCGTGGGTTCCCAGGTGACGTCGGTACAAGGAGATATGAACGTTTTAAGGTCGAAAGGTCAGTGGGCTAGGCCCAACTCGGGACCAACCGAGTTGGCCCAAAAAAATGAAAAAAAATTCAGGCCCAAGTGAGGAGCCATTCGGCCATGGTCCATAAAAAGGATCCAAGCCCATGGAATTAAGTCATGTGGTCAATGAATAAAAGACCACTTAATCATCCAAATTCCATAGAACTTTCAAGAGAAAGAATAGGAGGAAAAACAAGAGAAAAACAAGAACAAAAAGAGGGCATTTCGGGTTTGGCCATAGAAAAATCACCCCTCAAAATATTGCCTCTAAAATTATTTTCTTGTTGAATTCCTACTAAATTAAGTGTCCTCTACAACTTGGTGTAATTGTTTTGGAAGAAGGAGCACTTATTTCTTCAAGTTGACAACTAGTTCAAGTGAAGAAGTTTGTAGAAAAAGGTAAGAATCAATTCCTTTTTCTTATGTTATGAAGGTTTGTTTATGTTGTGGTATGTGGAAATGAGTAGAAATTATGGAAATAAGGAAGTTTGCAAAGTGGGTATGTATATATATATGTAGCCATGGGTGTATATATGTTGTATACATATATGAGTTGAATTTTATGTTGCATTCTAGTTGTGGTTATGATGGAAATTATATTGGGAATGAAAGTTGAATGAATTTTGGTTGAAGTTGGAATATAGATGATTATGTCACTTTAGAATAATTTTGTGATATTATGGAAATGAAGTTGTTAAGATGTGAATTATGATTATGGTTGATGAATTTGGAAGTTGGAAATTTGTTATGAAGTTGTATGCCAAAGATTTGATGTTTTGCATAAGTTATGATTTTGGCGGAAGATTGTATATCATGTATATCGAGTGTATATCTTAAGGAAAACGATATGAAATGTTTCTAGAACTATATGGTGATGATCATGATGGTTGTTGAATATGAAATTATTGATCTTAGTTGAAAGTTGGGTTGAATTGAAGATTATGTCAACTTGTGAGAAAAATGACTAGTTGAAGGATATTTGTGTTTTTAATGTTCATTGTTGATATTGTTGTTGTCGTTTGGGTTGTTGTTGATGATTTATAGCCGAGTTGAATTCTCGGGGTGTCATATGTATAGGGGAAGTGCTGCCGAAATTTCGGTAGCCAAATATGCTTAAAGTTGAAATAATGGCATTAATAATTCACAATTGGTAAACTTGACCAATTGCAGATTTTCGACGAAACGGGAAGTGAGTTTGGAAAGGCTTAAGGAGCGCGAAAGGTATGTAAAGCAACCCCAATTCTTCCCTTGGCATGCCCCTAGTGTGTTAGGGTCGGATCCGGGCCTCGAAGGACCTCTTGGCCCTCGGAATCCGCAAGATAAAATTTCAGTTTTTCCTTCAGTAGAATTGAACCATTTTGATACGCTTTTTCTGAAATTATGCAATTTTGCTCTAAATTATTCAGAAAGTCATAAAATGTTTGTATAACCTTTTTAGGTGATACTATATGCTTAGAGGGCACAATTTGAGCCCGCCGCCTTGTTTGTCCCAAGGCGGGTCAGCTATTTACAGTTTTGCCCCTAATGTGTTAAAGCTTCCTTTTTAAGCGATTTTTGAAAGAAATGTTTTAATTACCCTACTAATCGCTTAACGAATATTATTTTAAATATTCTGTTAAATATTATAAATTATTTTGACACTCGGAATGACTTCGGGAAAGTTATACTTCTGTAATTTATTATGATATCCGAAATACATTTATTATGATTCCGTCCGACCCCATTGGATTTGTTTGTCGTTGATACGCTTCATCGAGTCTTTGAAAACATTTATTATATTTTTAAATTGCATTAGTCTCTCACTACTCCATTCGTGGATGTCCCAAGGTTTCCCACACTGAGCCCGGGCCAGGATATGTTGTCAAGCGTAATTCTCTGCATTGTTCGCCGCGCCCCGATGTGAGGGGGCAGGTATACGCGTACATGGGTCTGTGGAGTATGATGTGCCATGTCCGCCTATTCTGATCTGATCTGTTATGGCCATTCTGATATGACATTTTATGATACGGGGCCACGCCCCTTTTTCTGATTCCTCTGTATAGTGGCACCAGCGTCGGGAGGGTGACCACGTTCTGTCTGCCGAGTCCCGTGGCAGGGATCGGATATGATATGACATATGTTTCTGTACACATTCTGTCTGATTTGGAAATATGCATTTGACACTCTGGATTTTGTACCCATTTTCTGTAATCATTATGATTTGACTTCTGTGATTCCGCTTTACATATTCAGTAAATATTTCGTACTGACCCCCTTTCTTCGGGGGCTGCGTTTTCATGCCGCGCAAGTACTGACGACAGGTTCGCTGATCCACACGTTTAGGATCCTATTTCTGCTATTTGGGGCGCTCTCTGCTACAGAGCCCATCTTTTGGTACAGTCTGTCACTGCTATCTGGATATGTACTTTGTTCAGGGTATGACGGGGCCCTGTCCCGTCTTATGATTATGATATGTTCTGTAGAGGTCTGTGGATACATCTGTGTGGGTTCTGTACATATGTTTGGGATATTCTGTTCTGTGATGGCCTTATCGGCCTATGTGTGCCAAGTCTGTTTTTCTGCTAAATTCTGTAGCGACCACTAATATTATTATTATATTATTCTGTTAATATGCTAATTTGGGGTATCGGGTACGTATAGGTGCCCAGCTCGGGCACTGGTCGCGGCCCACGGGGTTGGGTCGTGACATAAATACAATGGAAATCATATTATATATTCATCTATATCCTTAGAACATTCAAGAAAAACAAAGAAAGAGCAAGAAAAAGAAAGAGGGAGCACGGCTAGAGAAAGAGAGAAAAGAAAAGGAAAGAAATTTTTTTTGAGCCAAATCCTTTGGTTCAAAAATCCATTTCTTGTGGGATTATTACCAAGTGCAAGATTCTCTACAAAGTGATACAATTATCTTGGCAAGAGGACAACTTTAGTGGCAAGTGGAAATTGAAGAGGAAAGGTAAGAATCAATTCATTTTCTTATGTTATGAAGTTTGGTTCATGTTGTAGTATGTAGAATTGAGTAGAATTTATGAAAATATGGAAGTTTGTAAAGTGGGTGTGTTGTTTGAAAGTTGGCCGTGAGTGTGTGTTAAGGTGTAGGAAATATGAATTGAATTTTATGTGGTAATCTAGTTGTAGTTATGGTGGGAATTGTATTGGAAGTGAAAGTTGAATAAATTAGTGAAAGTTGGAAAATATGAGGCATGGCCGTGTGGCATCATGTTGATGATGGAATGTGAATTAAATCTTGTTAGTATGTTAAGTGTGTTATTGTGAAGTGAATGAAAGGATAATGATTCTTGTTGCTATGGAAAAATGGTTATCAAGTTGTTGTAGGAAAGTATACAACTTTGTTATGGTTTATGTAAAACTGGAAATGAAAGTATCAAGAGGCAAATTATGATTATTGTTGATGAATTTGGAAGATGGAAATGTATAATTAACTTATATGTTGAAAGTTAGGAAAAATTGGACAAGTAGTGGCTTAATGGAAAGTTGGTATGTTTTGCATATCTTGTGTATATTGTGTGGAAATGGTATGATATGCCTCCGACGTATGTTGTAATGGTTTTGTTGGATGATGAATATGAAAATGATAAGTTTGGTTTGGAAATGTAAGTTTGAAACGAAAGATGTTTCGTTATGTCGAAAGATGGCTAGTGATGCCATAGTGTATGTTTTAATGTCTATTGTTGTTTTGATGTCATTCTGGGTTGTTGTGTTGATGAATTGAGCCGAGCTAAGTCTCGGGGAGGTCTTATATACAGAGGAAATGCTGCCGAAATTTCGGTAGGCAAGTATGTGTTAAGTTGGATTATTGAAAAGTTTGAAACTAACAAATGGTAAACTTGACCATTTCTAGATTTTGGACGAAATTGAAGTCGACGCCAAGCGAGCGTAAGGCGCTGTCGAGGTATGTGAAGCATTTACCTATGTTCCTAGGCATGTTCTGGATGTGGTAGGCTCGGCCGCGAGCCTTAAGTACGACTCCGTTCCCCGGAATTCGAGACGGAAAACCGCTCCAATTCCTTCAATTCAATTGAAGCTATTTTCTTACAAATTTCCTTTAAAGTGAATTTTTGTGCAAAACTTCCCTAAACGGAGTCGGAACACTTCCAAACGATTATGGATGACCTCATAAGGTCTATTATCAATAATCTATGTATGTAGCCTCGAGTTGGTCCGAGGCGGGCCCACAAGGCCCAATACTTTCTGTATAATTTTAAATACTTCCGTTTTGGTCCGATTTTCTCTAAAAATTTCTGGACTATTATTTTGTGTATGATATGGCTATTTTTGTGTAAATTATACAAAATAATTTCTGAACATCTGAGAATCAGATTCTGATAATAATCTGTCGTGCCTTCCCAACTAGGACATAGGCGCGTACTATGCATACTATCTGGATATTCTGATTTTGGCTCGCCGTTTGGCACCCTTCAGTTTGATTGAGTCTGTATGTTGAGGCTGTATGTAAGTAGTTTCTCATTTATCGGTTCGTGTCTGTCTCAATGCATTCTTTCACTGCGACCCGGGCCAGGTTCTGTTATCGTGCATATTGCTATGCATTGTTCACCGCGTCCCTTGGCGTGCGGGCCGGGATCTGTATGTCTGTATGATATTATGATCTGTGTATGGGGATGGCGGCCAGGATGGCATATGATCTGATCTGATTCTGTCTGTCCACCGCGTCCCGTACTAAGAGGGCCGGGTTCTGTTACCGCGCCCCCAGACAGGGCCGGGATCTGTATGAATGTATGCGTGTGCTATCTATATTTATATAAGCACATGCCTCTGTATGATTCTGTATGACTCTGTACTACTCTGCATGCATAATTCTGTCCGACATACTTCTGTCTGTCCGTCTGAAAGACGACTACGTCTATATGTCCGTATGGATTCTGATTGTGTATGTCCGTATGGATTCTGATTCTGTATGTCCGTATGGATTCTGATTCTGCTCGTCTGTCCGTATTATGATTCCGTTTGTCTGTCCGAACCATAATTCTGTTTATTTGTATGGGACACGGTTCTGTATGTCTGTCTGGATCATGACTCTGTCCGTCAGTCTGATTTATGGTTCTGTTCGTTATATTTCTGTTACTCCGGTTCAGACTATGTTTATATCTGTTATGTTCTGCTTTACATACTCGGTACATTTTTCGTACTGACCCCCGTTCTTCGGGGGCTGCGCTACATGCCCGCAGGTACCGACGCACCAGGTGATACGCCGCCAGCGTAGGGTTCTAATTCTGCTGTTTGAAGAGCTCCTTTGATCCGGAGCGTATACTTTTGGTATATATATCTTCTGTCTTCTGTATACTCTGTATGTATGGATATTCTGGGTACGGCGGGGCCCTGTCCCGTCATATGATTCTGTATGTCTGTAGAGGCCTGTAGATAGATGTGTGGGTTACAGGTTTCGTCTGTATGTTAGCCTTATCGGCTTATCTGTAAATGTCTGCATGTTCAGGTATATACATATATATGTTTGCGCGCGTGCCGTATCTGTATCGGCGTACTTCTGTAACATCTGTTTTAAAAAAAAAAATCTGTATGGTACGAAATTCGGTCAGGTAGGTATGTACGGGTACCCAGTTAGGGTACCAGTCGCGGCCCACGGGGTTGGGTCGTGACACATGCCTTTGAAAGAAAGAGACGAGCCTTAACATACCTGATTGATCTCCTACGAATTAACGCTTATTCTCCCGAACTTTCAAATCTACATTTAAGAGAAATTATACTACCGTTAAACTTATCGTCATAGGCCTATCTCAAGTCCTTAAACCAAACTCCTTTAGAATCTGCCAAAATTCTGGCAACATCTCCCCTGTTTATATGCCTAGCTCGAAATCACAATCCAGTAACCAAAAGCAACAACAACAACAACAACAACAATATTATCAATACCAATATATTCCATAAAACATCCCACACGATGTTTTCCAAATTTCTCAACTCATAAATTCATTATTCGATCGTTTAATAGCTTTTCCTCCGTAAATAAGCTTAAATCAATACTTATAAGGGAAGATTCATACCTTTCACCCGCTAGACCTGCGATATCTTCAATTACAACCTTGAATCCAAGCCATGTTTTTCCGCAATACGATATTATAATCACAACTATACGCTCTCCGGGCCTAAATATGGAGATTTCACTTAATTCGCGGTAAAATTTAGTGGACGGAAGTTGGGGGAAAGTTCCAGAATATTTGGGGACTTCTTGGGGGTGTTTGGTATGAAAATAAGGGGGTAAGCCCCCTTATATAATGCTACATAATCTGCCCGCACCGACTCAGAATTTGCCCAGCGCGTTTGCGTGGGTCTTGGGCGCGTTCGCGCAGGCTTATTTTTTTCCGCCTGCGCGTTCGTTCAGTAAAAATATCATAACTCTTGATACCAATATCTTATGAGGGCCCACGACCTATGGTTGAAAATCTCTTTCAATTATCTACAACTTTCATTTTTGGTGTGTTTCCAAATTCCAAACTTATAATAGCGTTTTAGCCCCTCCAACTCAGATCATCCGAAACGTATCCTTAAATCATCCTTTTGGAGGGCTTATGCCCATATTTGGCTTAAGGGTCCTTCTTAAGACTTGCTCAACTTCCCATGTACTACTCATATAAATTTTCATATGTCCTTTATAAAACCTCGGCATGTGGTCCCCACCTTAGTTACGGTTATGAGGGCCACTCATCAAGTGACGTGTTAATTGATTTACTCCATACGGTCTCCAAATGTCATATATATATATATGATCATATAATCTTCATACCTGACCCGAGCCTAAAAGTTTCTAAGCGCGTTCGCGCCCCGTGGTGGCGCGTTAGCGCTGAGTTGGCCCTTGGCCTCCTGAACGTTCGCATCACTCCCTAGCGCGTTCGCGCAAGCTATTTTCCTGGCCTGCCATCCCAACTTGTAACGTCCATATCTCCTTACCCCAATGTCCTATTGAGGAGAGATTTGTTGCGTTGGAAACTGGACTTCAGGAAATTCACTCTGGGCTTTGCTTTGTCTCAAAACTCGTCACGTTCCAAAAGATATCCTTCCTCCAAGTTGGACCATCAACCATAGTTTTCTAAATTCACCTGCTTCCCAATCCTCTCGTGGCTTATTACCTGAACTAAACCTTCATGATCATAAATTAAACGCATGCAATCATACATGCCCTTGAAAGTAATTCCAAAATCCACACTTAGGGCGAGCGACACTTACGAATTTGAATGTATAGAACTACGGGGTGTAACACTAGTCTAAGGCCATACAAGAGCCACTACTACAAATACTATAAGTATGAATATGAAGACATGTCTGATAATGGAATACTATCTCAGATTATCAAAATAAGACAAGTAACTAAGAAGAGGCATCCGAGCAGCGAATCCATCGAATGCTTACCCTGGAATACTCATCAGAAGGCCTCGAGACTCAGTCACGGGGCGCAAAAGTTGATTCGGTCACAAACTATGCACTCTGAAAGAATGCAACAAGGTAGAATCAATACAACAACACGTACTGAGTAGGCCTCATAGGCCGACAATACTTATAAATCATATATATAAGAAAGAGACCGAAAAAGTAGGTATGCTCATAATAAAATAAAACTCAACACAATCCAATTACCGAATCCAGTACCAAACTAACAAGATATGTAAATCACCTCAAGTCCACTATAACTCCGACCCACAACTCAAGAACTACTATCAAGTATACGTATCACAAAGAATAAATCAACAAGTCCCAAACAATGCCAACCATAAATACGAGGTGAATGCAATGCATATGCAATGATACATAAATGCTTCGGGCGGAATATCTCGTTGCCTCAACAGTCATGACTAGTAAGGGACTCCTAAGTCTATGTACCTGCTGTGGAATGCACAGCCCGATCCAATAGTCAGTGTTGCAGAATGTGCAACCTGATCCCAGTGAGTGTTGTGGTACGTGCAACCCGATCCTAGTCAGTGTTGTGGCGTGCAACCCGATCCCTATATTTATATGAATGAGTAAATGCATGATAACAATGCCAACAAGATTAAATAATCAACGGTGCCACACATAGGTACAAATCGCAGTCACAATAACAATATCAAATCCTTATTTCCTTTCCAACAACCTTATTCATGAATAGATATGTTTTACGATGCACAAGTAATAGCTAAGCATCAACTCTCTAGAATCAATCACGTGGCGGCGAGCCAACACTCACAATAAGCAACAACATAATAGAACACAATAAGGCAACAAGCCATAAAATCACAAGAATACCAACTTACGTCTTCTATCCAACCTTCATACCCGAAAGTTTACATGCTTTCTTCAACAATCACTAAATACACACATATTCCACTGACCGAAGTATAAACAAAAGGTAAGTCGTAACTTGCCTGGAAAGACAAACAGAAGCCTCGAACCGTCACACCTTGGCCTTGCCTTGCCATAACGCCTCCAAGCACTCAAATCTATTCATAATCGAATTCTATATTAAAATCCATGAATAATGACACCCATATTGCTATACTTCTAGTTAGGTCAAATTCTAACTCAAGGGAATTGGGGAAACGGGCCCACATGAGTAAAACAGAAAATAGAGAGATGGAACATGTAATTCAAACTGTAGGTGTCACGACCCGACTAGGGGGCCGCGACGAGCACCCGGTGCTAGCCCACTCGGGCACCCCTTAGCTTACACTTAGACTTGCATCTAGGTGAGCCACATCATTAATCATACATTTCTAAGCATTGACCATGCTAGTCCCATTGGACGACAACATCTTCAATCATCATAGGCATCTATGCCACAACAATGTACATGGGCCGACGAGGCCAACAAAATGATATACAAAATATAGGCCGACAAGGCCAGACATATCTAACCATATACACGTGACTACGAGCCTCTAAGAAGAGTAAAACATATCACATGAGCGGGACAGGACCCCGCTATGCCCATAATTATATACACAAAAGAATAAGTACCCAAAAGCTATGGCTCCGAAGGAAATGGAGCTCCGCTATGTAATCTCTGAATAAGCAGCTATGGATCAAGTCTGTCTCCCTGTGCACCTGCGGGCATGACGCAGCGTCCACAAACAAAAGGACGTCAGTACGAAGAATGTACTGAGTATGTAAAGCATGATCAACATCAATATAGAAGCATCATATACAATATATGAAGTGGCATAGGAGGGAAGACAATAATATCATCATCATGGCACTTACCTGCCTTTCATAGGAACTTTCCATTTCTCATGCGTATTTCATAATAGTGCTCGTATTCGTATACATGCCCCTATTCGCATTCATATACATAGTCTTTTCACATTCATATTCATATTATATACATAGCCATACACTTATATACATACATAGCGTACCCGACCATAAGGTTCGGTGTTTCATACATACTTGGCCAACCAAGGCTCAATGTTATTTCTACCTGGCCCTACCAAGGCTTCAGGGTTATCCGTACCATCTGCAGATGTGGGCGCGCGTTATGTAATCATATACATACATATATATATACATCCATATACATATATTCTACCCGGCATTATAAGCTCGGGGTTCATTATAGCCCTGTATAGGCACACATACGTATAATATCCCATAGGCACCTTTAGCATCATTATTATTATCGTCATCATTACTATCCTCTTCATTATCGTTACATCTAGATCATGGGCCTACTCGTCATACGAGGAGCGTAGTGCAATCGTAGTATGTGTCAAGGATCGTGAGCTTACAAGCTCGGAAAATTTATCAATTGAAGGCAACATACGCGTATAGAAGATTTAGAGAATTGGCCAAAGAACCATGCCTTATGAAAGAAGGGTTAGCCTTACATACCTTTTCGTCGGACTATTCTACACTTGCATGTCCCCTTCCAATGTTAGCGTTTCTACCTTCATTAATATCATAACAATGGCCATTAGTCATTCACATTATCCACATTATCTAGATTTCTCAATTTGTTTCTAATTCACCCATGTTCAAGGTCATAACACCCAAATTCGTCCATTCGCCTAAATTTTCTAGTTCATGATCTTAATACCATTTATAACATGTTCATATCACAACACAACTACATTTATGATTCAATTCTAACTATTCCTCAAAATGTCACTATTCACCATTCGTAACCCATCTTACCATATTTTCTACAATCCATGTTTAATTCTCCAATACCTTTAAAATCATGTAATAATCATGAATCTTACCTTAGAAGTTGTAGGAACAAGCTTTAGTTGATAATACCCCACTTTGAGCAAAACCCTAGTTTTTCTCCATTTGGATTTCTTGACTTGGATGACCTTTGATGATGTTCTTACTCTTGATTCACTTTGTTTTATGTTGTTGATGACTTATGATTCTTGAAAACTTGGATAATAAATATAGAGAGAGGTTTTAGAGAGAAGGTGTGTAATGTGGAAATGAAATAAAACAAGTGTTGGTCCCTTTATTTAATGAATTGCAAAATCTGTGCTGCGGTGAACAGTGGTCGTCCATGGAGGTTTACGGTCCGTATTCCAGTTTACGGACCGTCCCTCGTGGTCGTCTTCAACCCTAAGCAGAACCAGAAACTTTGGCTGCATGCATGGTGATTTACGACCATGGTTTACGGGCCGTAAATCACTTTACGGTCCGTCCACCAGGTCGTTTTTAACCATTTACTCGACTGGCAGAAAGTTGAAGTTTTTGCATGCCACTTTACGACTGCCAGTTTACGGACCGTATTCCATTATACGGTCCGTATTTTGCACTTTACGACCACTGGAAAGTTTTGCCAACTTTCAACTTTTCACATTTCTCGACTTTTCATTCTAATCATTCTCGTCCATATACGCACATTGCTCATGAAACATTATACACTCGCACTCCACGCATACATCACTAGTTCATTTACTTGCGTACCAACGGAAAATTTTCCGAGGTGTAACACTAAGTGATCAAACCCACGAATCATTTTCTAAATTAACTCAAGATTAAGCCTAATTCGGATTGAAAGCAAAATCCCCAAATTTAGGTATGAACTCTAATTCTTCAATCCTCAAATTAACCATTAATAGTGGAAGAAATAAGCTCAACAACAAGGAATGCATCAAACTCTATGGTTATTCTAGTCAATTTCACCACCAATTTCTATTTTAGAAGTCTAAACCCATTTCAGGAATTTTAACACAAGACTCATCTTCTATATCTAGATTTTAGTGATTCTAGGCGTGGAATAGGAATCTAGAAAAAGTAAATGGCAAAGGCTAGGGTCATAGATCTTACCTCCAAGAAGAATTTGTTTACAAGTAGCTCTATTCCCCCAAGAGTGCTTAGAAAAGTGATGAGAAGAAATGATAGGGTTTAAAGGTCTTAACTTGAGAAAAGGGAAAAAATACTGCCTGACTACGAAACCAGCGATCCAGGGAACCAGTGCAGCGCACGCGCTATGGCGCCCAAAAGGCTCGCCATGGCGACATCTACCAAAAATCATCAGGCCAATATAGCGGCATGTATACTACTATAGCGGCTAGTCGCTAATTCCCTCAGTCCGCTATAACTGTAACCTACGCACTATAGCGGGACCGCTACAGCTATTATAGTACCGCTGTAGCGCCTCTAGTTTTGACCAATCTCATCCCAAAATTCGACTATCACCCGAGGCCCCACAGATACCAAACAAACATGCAAACAGACAAAAACATGCACTACGAACTCACCTGTGGTCTCGGCTTTTCCAACGAAGGTCTATTTGACCAAGTCAAACTCCAATGGCCTAAAGCCAAGTTCCTAACCCAAGTTCCAAAATGCTCACAATTACATTGGGAACCGAACCGAACACACTACTAAGTAATAAATGACTATCAGGACCTCTCTGAATCGACAAAATTATGAAAAACGTTCGTTTACTCAAAAGTTAACTTTGAGTCAAACGAATTCCACTTTGAGGCTCAAACCTCAAAAAGTCACTATAAAACCCGCTCGGTGACCTAGGGATGGGTCAATAGAGGTAAAAGGTTCATTATCACTATAACAACCAATTAGGTCGTTACATTAGATACCAATTAAACAATTGCTTGTCCTTGAGCGACAAGGAGTACAAATGGGGAAAAGTACTTGAATCGGCAAACAACTAGGGATATCTTTTGCACATATCAGACCTGGTCTCCTAAGTAGCCTCCTTAACAGGATAATGATTCCATTGAACTTTCATCGAAGCAATCTCTTTTGAACTCAGCTTTCTAACCTGTCTATCCAGAATCGCTATAGGCTCCTCCTCATAAGACAGATTCTTATCAAGCAACACAGAATCCCAATGAACTATTTAGAAACCATCAGAATGATACTTCTTCTGCATGGACACATAGAAAATTGGATGAACACCTGACAGTCCCAGTGGCAACGCCAACTTATAAGCACCATCTCTAACTCTACGGAGAACCTTAAATGGGCCAAGGTACCTCGGGCTCAACTTGCCCCTCTTCCCAAATAGCATAAAATCTTTCATAGGTGAGATCTTCAGAAGCACCTACTCACCCACCCCAAACTCTAAATCCTGAACCTTCCGGTCCACATACATCTTCTGTCGACTCTGAGCTGCTAAAAGCTTTTCCTGAATAAGCTTCACCCTAGCTACGGACTCTCTCAACAAATATGTGACCCACAAGCGAACTTCAAATGTATCAAACTAAGAAATAGGAGTATGGGACCTCCTACCATACAAAGCCTCGAACGACGCCATATAATTACTCGAATGGTAGCTATTGTTGTATGCAAACTCCGCTTGGTGCAAGAACTGGTCCCAATGACCACCAAAATCAAAGACATATGCCCTCAACATATCCTCGAGCACCTGAATAGTCCTCTCGGACTGACCATTAGTTTGGGGATGAAAAGCTGTACTAAGGTCCAACTGAGTAACCAACTCTATCTGAAAAGCCTTCTAAAAATTAGAAGTAAACTGGAGACCTCAATCCGAAACAATAAAAATAGGGACCCCGTGCGGTCGCACAATATCACGAATGTAAATCCTGGCTAACTTCTACGCAGTATAAGTAACTTAAACTCGAATGAAATGAGCAGACTTAGTCAACCGATCAAAAATAACCCAAACTAAGTCAAACTTGCCCAGGGTCTTTGGAAGACCCACCATAAAATCCATAGAAATCCTCTCCCACTTCCACTTGGGAATAGGCATCCTCTGAAGCACCCCACCAAGTCTCTAGTGCTCATACTTGACTTGCTGACAATTTTCACCCTTAGCCACAAAATATGCAATCTCTCTCTTTATCCTCCCCCACCAGTAGTGCTGCCTCAGATCTTGATATATCTTCATGGCACCTGGATGAATAGAATATCTGGAGCTATGGGCCTCCTCCAGAATCAAACGAATCAAATCACCAACACGAGGAACGCATACGCATCCCTTGATCCTCAGAATGCCCTTACTATCAAGCATCACCTTCTTAGCCTTACCTCTCTGAACCTTATCACGAATCTTACACAACTGGGCATCCTCAAACTACTGGGCCCTAATCTGCTCTAACAGGGAAGACCTCACCTCAACACAAGCTAAGACTCTGCCTGAAAGTGAGATATCAAGGCGCACAAAGCTGTTAGCTAGAGTCTGAACCTCTATGGCTAGCGGATGCTCAAAATCAACCAATCGGGCTAAGCTACCCATACTCATTGCCTTGCGACTGAAGGCATTAACTACATCATTAGCCTTCTCGGGATGATAGAGAATGGTAACGTCATAGTCCTTCAGAAGCTCCATCCACCTACATTTCCTGGAATTTAGATCTCTCTGACTGAACACGTGCTGAAGGCTGCGGTAATTGGTGAACACCTCACAACGAACCCCATACAAATAGTGCGTCCAAATCTTTAAAGCGAAAACTACTGCTAATAACTCCAAATAATGGGTAGGGTAGTTCTTCTCGTTGATCTTCAACTGACGGGAAGCATAGGCAATGACTCTACCTTTCTACATCAACACGGTACCCAAACTAACACAGGATGCATCCCCATAGTCTGGCCCTGCTCGGGATTCTGTACCCCCACTCGAGTCTGGGAACCACTCGGAGTAGTTGCACCCCTTACAACATGCTGGCTGTCAAAATGAAAAAGTACACGGGCCATGGTATCTTGGAACTATTGATCAGGCATAGCATCAGGGTGAGTCAAGTCTGGCCCCTCACCTCCTCGGGCTACCTGTGCTCTCTCGAGCTGACGCTCTAGAGAAACTGAATGTGGTCACCTCTGTCGAGCCACAGGGGCCCCTGTTACATCTTGAAATTTTTTTTCTATCTTATGACATGAGTAAGCTTGTAAAAACAGGATGAGCCCCAAAGGATTTCCTGAGTTAAGCTACCAAGATAAGGTTTCACCTCAAAATTTCCATTACAACCTACTCACGCTGGATTTGAGTTAGAATGGTCTTGAGATCCACATGAACATCTTATGAATACGTTTTAAGGTACAATACGATTATCTATATGCTTGCAAAGAATGTAAGAATGCGAAGGTGACACAAATTAAAAATAGGCGTGCTACATCTTCCACATGACGTATAGAATTGCAAAGCACACTAGCGGCCTTGATTTAGAGCATTAAGGTTTATCTTCAAGATAATAAGGCATTGGAAATTTTTAACACTTGTAAATGGATGCTTAATTTCAAGTATTACAAGTATTGAAAGGATTAAATACTAAACAAATCGACGATGAATGAAGGCGGTGGACTGTACAAGTCGACGGGCAGGTTAATGAGCCGTCAACATGGTCGACGGTCCACCAACCGTGCACTGTCAAACAGCCCTGAGAATTAGAGGCCGCCGCAATATGACGGTGTCAAGTCGACGGCCAATCGACGTTTTGACGACTCGTCAACTTTCCCGTCAATGTTGAGGCGATGCAATTTCCAGAAAGATTCAACTTATATAAACCATGACTTGCCCTACATTTTATTCATTTCCCCTAGACTATAAACCTTCCCAAACCCCTTTGTACGAGTTCCTAATTATATTCCATTAAATTGCGTAAAGATTCCAATTTATAACCTTGAAACTAGTAAGGAAATCATGGTAGTTGTGTGCTCGTTGCGTGGCAGCTTATTTATGGCTTAAAGCTAAGGATTTTCTTGGAGATTCCGATTATTTAGGGTAAGAATGTTATATCAACTTTATTATAGGTCTTTGGTAGAAGAAATTGTTAGTTTAGAGGTGAAGAAAACATATTACGAGGAGTATAAATTGACTTGTTGTCATGGCTGCCTTGAGGGCTAATTTGGAACAAGGTTTTGAGAAGAATTCTACTTGGTTATGTTAGTATATCTTGTTGTTGTCATTGTTGATGTTGTTGTGTACGTTGTGGGTTGTGTTTGAGTTGGATTGGAATGGAACTTATAGGGGAAATGACGCCCGAATTGTTTTAAGTTTCGAACGTACTTCAAATGGATAGTAAGAGATGTATATGGTATAATTGTAGTTCATGTTATCTTGGTTGTAGTGTTGCAAGCTTGGGAAGTAGACGTTGGACATTTAGATAGACTTCAAGGTATGTCAAGGCCATCCCTTTTATTCTTTTGGCATGAATCATATGAGAAAGAACGAACAAACGAACGAGCGTTATCCATAATGAATCCATTCTTAGAAAGCTTATGCTTCTTTGAACTCCTAATAATGTTATGGTTTTATGCTTATGATTCTTGAATTGACCTCACGATCATAGATCCAGTAGAAGTAAAAGATGTTGGTGATGTTAGATCCATAGTGATATTCGGAGGTTACCGACTCTATGTCACTCCGAAAGGCTTAGATGTCACCTTTATGAATTTATATATGTATACAACTATTTTCTCACACTGCGCTGCACTATTGTTGGTTGGGCAGGCATGTAGATGTGCACACCACTGCAGAGGGTAGATTATGATGATTCCCCGGACACGGGATGATATGATATATGGATCGGATTGCACGTTCCGCAATATTGACATTTATGGATTGGGCTGTAAGTTCCTCAGCACTAACAGTTATGATATATGTATATGATTTTTAAAAGAAAGCATGCATATCATACGCCCTCAGTGACACTTTCAATTATACAGAGTTATATAGCCATTTTCAGATGTACAGTCATATAGATACATTCAGATATGCAGATTCAGTCTCATGTCATAGATTCCTTCATGATTCTTGTGTATATGCTATTTTCTTGCCTTATATACTTGGTACATTATTCGTACTGACTCCCCTATTGCCTGGGTGGGGGGTGGGGTGGGCTGCATTTCATGCCCGCAGGTCTGCAGATATAGGTTAGTGATCCATCTATTAGAATGTCAGCTCAGCGGATGAAGTTGGTGCACTCTGTTTGTTCCGGAGATGGCAAGAGTCAGCATGGTCTTATGTGTATATATATATGTACGCATATATGTATGGGTATGGCGGGGCCCTGTCCCGACCAAATTATGTTATGCTTTCCAGTAGAGGCTTATAGACAGTTATTTAAAGTCAGATGAGGTACAGACTTGAGATTTCATATGTCGTTGTAGTTGGTTATGATGACCTTACCGGCTCATACAGTATGATCAGTATTTTCACATAGATGAGTCTTTCAGAACAGTTGATGCATGCATGTTCCTTATAAGTTATCGAGAGTCATATGATGGCCCTATCAGCCTATCTATGTTTATGTTGATGTCACTGATGTATGTCAGGTGGTACTTGACTAGTACGGTCAGGTGCCTGTCATGACCCTCCAGTTTGGGTCGTGACAAATGTGATATCAGAGCAGTTTTGTCCTAGGGTTGTCTACAAGCCGTATCTAGTAAAGTCTTGTTTATGGGTGTGTTGTGCACCACACTTATAAACAAGAGGCTGCATGATATTTAGGATGGTTGCTTTCTTTCTATTCTAGATCGTGCGATAGAGCCAAGTGATAGGATGTGAGATTTCCAGCTCTAACCTCGAATGTTTTTATAGCTGTGAGATGGCTTCTCTGGGAAAGAAGGTTGATGGTCCAGGGGCTCCCAGAGTTAGACATTCATAAGATATAGACCCCTCGGAGAATGTGCCCCCTATTGAGACAGATCCATCAGAAGTTATGTCCTCCATAGACATAGACCCATCTGAGGTCCAGGAGGAACCTACTGAGCAGGTACGGGTAGACAGGTATTAGGGGATGACTATTTATGTAATCCCAGATTGACGGTATCCGTAGAATGAGGGTCAAATGAGAACAGTGGTATGTCTGGGAGAGTCAGTATAATTAGTACTTTTATAGGAGGTGTGGGTACCACAGAACAACATGTGGAAGCACCACCAGAAGAAGAACTTCCCCAACTACCATTGGACCGATTTGTATTGAATCAGAGTTCTCGAGTGGGACCAAGGTAAGGGTTTCTGTTGTTGAAATTTCTAGACGCCGGTACTTATATAAGGAAGTAAAGCTCATTGTTCAGTTATTTTGGATTGCTACAGGTAAGTTATGTAATATGAATGCTAATTGTATTAGAAAATACAGATGTGCTTATAAGGTGTCAAAGAAAAGGAAGGTAAAGGAAAAATATGATTTACGGGTAACCTCCCCTAAGGGATTTGATTGATGCAATATTTAGAAGGCAAAGACATAATTCTAGAAAGAGTATTTAGATACGAATTTTGAGACAAGCCTTACTGCTTTACATCCTTTCACAGTAATCAACCCTATGTGGTTGAGTTGTATATCACATGTGTTTCTATATGCGGTCTTTTAAGGCATGAGATGTGTTTCCTGGGATATGTGCAGGTTTGGGATTGTTATAATTATAGAGGAAACTCTGCCGAAATTTTACTAGAATTTAAGAGAAATTATGGAAATCTATAAGTGAGACTATAACGAGAAGAAAGAAAGGACCGAGTAGCGAGTGGTTAGAAATGAAATTAGCAGTCAATTGCTGGATAAATATAGCAATTTCACCCGATGCTTATAGCGGGAAGACTTTTAAGTCACTACGGGCCAGCCCTATTGACCTCAACGATACCTCAAGGTACTAGATCGAAAGGGATATGTTTACTAAAGCTCCTTGCTTGGTAATTGTTCGACCTTATGACTGCAGTTGTGTTCTGTGCTACAGTTCAGGTTATTTATTCTAGGAATCACCCGAATAGCTACACGATAGGAGGTTGTTATTACTGATATGAAGGAAAGTGAGGGATGTAGAAAGGAAGAGATTCAAACTATGATAAGATAAGGTTGATTGACAAAACAAAAGAACGATGAGTGACGAATGTCCAGTATGTGTGTTGTTTGTGATTATACCAAGAAGAACATACAGGGAAGGAAAGGTAGAAAGAGGCGAATAAAAGAATGTCCACTCACAATAGTAATCTGATGAGCAGAGTACACGCAAGAATCATACTTTGTAGATATCTCAGTACTAGGCGAGCATGTTACTGGATGTTATGAAATAACTGAGGTTTCGAACCATATTATAAGTAATGTATAGCAATTTAGATCATGAGTATTAATTTACAAGAAGAAACAAGGTGACCAGGGGAAAGGGAATAAGCAATGAATACATAACTCAGAAGAAACAAGGACTGACAAAAACCATAGAATTAAACTAAAGGAAAATGAGAAGGACTCAGAACAAACAAAGAGGTAAGCAAGCTTACCAACCAAAAGTCATTGGTAAGGAGGAAACTCGTTTTCGAGTATTCAAGAGAACGTTATAAGCAGTGCATGTCAGGGGCGACTCCAAAAAGAATGTACGCCGCACATGCTACGATTTAAATAAAGGATGGAAGTGGACCTATAAGGTTTAAGAAGGGAACAAGAAAAGCTAGTTGCGATGGTAACCCGACCCAAGAGGGAGATAATTCCTATTTGTCACGACCCAACCCCGTGGGCCGTGACTAGTGCCCGAGCTGGACACTCGTATGTACCTGTTAACTATAATCATCCACAACTAGCATAATACAGACTTATCAATACCAAGGCAAGACTTCATCTCAAAACTGTTGCATTATTTAGACGTATCACAACAACTTGTCTCCTGGGGAGGTACAACTTTCAACAGACATTATAGTACATAAGCCGACAAGGCTTTCATAATATATAAGGGAACATCCCCGCTATAAACAAGCCGACAAGGCTATCATAACACATTACTTCTCAAAACATATATATATATATATACCTACGCAAGCCGACAAGGCTGCCACTACGAATGGGAACGTCCCAAAACATAAGCCATATAGACACAACTGAACAACATCGATACACAACCCACACATATGTCTACAGACCTCTAAGAGTAACAACAGTATCATATGACGGGACAGGGCCCCGCCGTACCCCTGGAAAAAATACATATACACCACAAGAGATTCTGTACCAAAATCTAGGCTCCGGAACAAGGGAGCTCTCCAAGATAGCTGAATAGGACTCCTAAGCTGGCGGGTTACCAACTTGAGCATCCGTACCTGCGGGCATGAACGCAGCCCCCCGAAGAAAGGGGGTCAGTACGGAATATGTACTGAGCATGTAAAGCATAAATACAATAAACAAGATCATACTGAAGTGAGGAGTACAGAAAACTAGTACAATAACCAGAAAACCACAAGGCTTACCTTTGAATCATAAATCATGGTGTCAATATCAGACTTAACTCGTTATGAAACTTAATGTCACCATTAGAGAATCATCCTGTTCATTTGCATATGTATAACGTGTCCCGGCCCTCTAGTGAGGGACTCGGTAAATAAAATCATATCATCATCATGTATATATATATAACGTGTCCCGGCCCTCTAGTGAGGGACTCGGTGAATAAGATCATCATGTGCCATCGTGGCCGCCATCCCCATATCATCATATCATCATGTCATCATATCATCATATACATATGTATAACGTGTCCCGGCCCTCTAGTGAGGGACTCGTTGAATAATGCAGTGGATCTGTTCACGAAAACATGTCCTGGCCCGGGACTCAGTGAAAGATGTATTGAGGCATGCACGAGCAGAGTAGTGAGAAACCATATGCAAATTAAATCATATCTGAGACTCAATAGAATAATCAAAACGAATCATCATTTGAAAACCAAGACAATAGTCATATCAAATACATTTCGAATGTCGCTGTGGATTATATAAAAATAGAACCTCAAGGATTATATAAACGTATCAAGACATAATAAAATAGTTTCTGGAAATCAAGAACATTAGTCATCCTAGTGGCTCTTTGAATATCATTATGAACTATATTAAATAACGTCTCAGGGATCATAGACAGGTATCAATTCAATACGATACAGCTTATGAAAGTTAAGGACATTAGTCATTACATAGCCCTTAGGAAAAGAGACTTATACATACGATTATACTATACAACATATAGAAAGCTCGAGGGCAGTGGCTTAACTACTTTAAAAGCTCTAACATCAAGAAGTGAATAAGAATCATGAATCATATTCGGAACTTATGAATGGAATTACCCCAAAGCTCATGTCATTCATCACTTACGTCTAGGACATGCCAAAAGAAAGAAGGGTTAACTTTACATACCTTTGTCGCTTATTTTAAACTTAACGCCGACTTCCCGAATTGGCGAATCTGTAGTCAAAATGTATATATATATAATTCAGTCCCAACTATACTTTTCCTACCTCAGATTTTTGATTAATAAATGACTTAACAAAATTCGGGCAGCATCTCCTCTATATAATTCACCCCATCCGAACTCCAAACCAATCCCAAATCACAACAACACCAACTACAGCCAATCCCACGATATTCCAGTACAACAAACAATTCATAACAACCACCAAACAGTCTACATGATAAAAATAACAATTTATCCGATTTCCCGCAATTAATTTCGTAGTTTCCGTCTCACAATTTAACTATGACCTGGACGAATTTAAATATATCTAGTAGAGGAGAATTCTTACCTTATATTCCAAGAAATGATCTTCTTCCACTTTACTCCCCTTCGAAGAAAGCCCGAATTCAATAACACAATAACGGAACAACGAGGTGGAAGTATAGAGCAAAAAGCCATACGTTGTGCCTTGAGAAATATTCACATGTTTCATCCTTGAAATGAAGAAAACACTTTGTTTTCTAACAAGAGCTCACGTTGCTGCCCCATCAATTTTTGTTGTATATGAAATTTTTTCAAGAAATGAAATGTAGTGCCTCACGTAATGAGATAGATGTGTCTATGCAATTGTTTCTCCAATTCATTCTTAAAAATTAGGATAGAATTATAATTCTCATCACCTTTACACATGTCACTTAGTAGTTAATCCTTTTTAAAAAGTCATCACTTAGTATTGCCACCTCAACTTGTAATATGTATGGCCAGCCCCTTATTTCCGTGGTTACACGTGGAAGATAAAATAACACTTGTCCATATCATCTTAATTAATATCATAATTAATTTCTTGATCTCAATTTACTTAAATAATAGTTATTTTTAACATACTTCGTATACCCATTAACACGACCATGTGATATAACACTAGTTCATAACCTCATTTGCCACACATAAAATATTATTTTCGATCTTCGTCGTCACACTTTTTCGTCTTAAATAATTTTGGGACTTCATTCCTTGTATACACCGAGCTCTTGATTTTCATCCTTGGATGTGATTGAATTCTCCGGGCTCGGGTAAATTTGCTCATGTTGGACGATTAAGTTTTTCTAGTCCAAAAATACGGGATATAACACTATTATACAGTGTTATCGAGGAGATAGCTTCAAGATAAGAGAAACTTGATTTAAGTTTTGAGTATAGATGGATATAGTAAGCTACAGGTAATTATATAGGTAGCTACGTTATGATCGCTTTCGTTGGAAAGTTGACATTAATATATGTCAAGCATGGAATGGTAAGTAAAGGAACATAAAGCATGGTAGACCAGTTCCAGTTAAAATTGATTCGTTACAAGACCACCACAACTAGTATACTTATGTTCTACTGATTGATGAAGAAAACATGACAATGAATACTTTATATCTTGATAGAAGGATTTATCAGGAAGCATTACCAGAGAAAGTGAGCTATAAAGATTTTGCTCAATGATAGAAGGAAAAAGGACAGAAGGAAACAAGCTAATATGAGGATTGAGAAGAGTACGCAATGATATAACATATAGTATTACAGAAAGGAAGAAATATCCAGATAAGATAGTAGAGAACCGCGAAAGGAGTAAGATTAACTCCAGGGAGACTAGAACAAAAGAGAGATTCAGACACTATGATAAGGATGCCCAAGCGAGAGAGTAAATTTAAAACCTGAAGGTTTACTCGAACATCTGAGAGATTTTCATTAGTATGAACAATGACGAGTGCCCACGATGATACAAGTATACCCTGAACATTCGAGGACAAATGTTCCTAAGGGGGGGAGAATGTTACATCCCGGAAATTATTTGCTATCTTATGACATTAGTAAGCTTGTAAGAACAGGATATACCCTAAAGGATTTCCTGAGTTAAGCTACCAAGATAAGGTTTCACCTCAAAATTTCCATTACAACCTACTCACGATAGATTTAAGTTAGAATGGTCTTAAGAGCCACATGAACGTCTTGTGAATATGTCTTAAGGTACAATACGATTACATATATGCTTGTAAAGAATGTAAGAATGCGAAGGTGACACAAATTAAGAATAGGCATGCTACATCTTCCGTATGGACGTATCGAATTACAAAGCACACTAGTGGCCTTGATTTAGAACACTAAGGTTTATCTTCAAGATTATGAGACATTGGACATGTTTAACACTTGTACATGGATGCCTAAGTTCAAGTATTACAAGTATTGAAAGGATTAAAGACTAAACGAATCGAGGACAAACAAAGGCAATGGGCAGTGCAAGTCGACGGGCAGGTTAACGAGCCGTCAACATGGTCGATGGTCCACCAACCCTGCACCGTCAAATAGCCCTAAGAATCAGAGGCCGCCGCAACTTGACAGTGGCAAGTCGACGACTTGCCCATCAATGTTGAGGCGATGCAATTTTGAAAAAGGTTCAAATTATATAAACCATGACTTTTCCTTCATTTTATTCATTTCCCTCAGACTAGAAACCTTCCCAAACCCCTCTCCAAGAGTTCCTAATTATATTCCATCAAATTGGGTAAAGAATCCAACTTATAACCTTGAGACTAGTAAGGAAATCGTGGTAGTTATGTGCTCGTTGAGTGGCAGCTTATTTGTGGCTTAAAACTAAATATTTTCTTGGAGATTCTGAGTATTTGAGGTAAGAATGTTATATCAAATTTGTTATAAGTCTTAGGTAGAAGAAATTTTTAGTTTGGAGGTGAAGAAAACATGTTATGAGGAGTATAAATTGACTTGTTGTCATGAATGCCTTGGGGGCTGATTTGGAACAAGGTTTTGAGAAGAATTCTACTTGATTATGTTAGTATATCTTGTTGTTGTCATTGTTGATATTGTTGTGTATGTTGTGGGTTGTGTTTGAGTCAGATTGGAATGGAAATTATAGGGGAAATACTGCCCAAATTTTGTTAAGTTTCGTACGTACTTGAAATGGATAGTAAAAGATGTATATGGTCTAATTGTAGTTCATGTTATCTTGGTTGTAGTGTTGCAAGCTCGGGAAGTATACGTTGGGCATTTAGATAGACTTCAAGGTATGTCAAGGCTATCCCTTTTATTCTGTTGGCATGAATCATATGAGAAAGAACGAACAAATGAATGAGCATTATCCATAATGATTCCATTCTTAGAAAGCTTATGCTTCTTTGAACTCCTGATAATTTTATTGTTTTATGCTTACGATTCTTGAATTGACCTCATGATCATAGATCCAGTAGAAGCAAAAGATGTTGGTGATGTTAGATCCATAGTGATATTCGGAGGTTACCGACTCTACGTCACTCTGAAAGGCTCAGATGTCACCTTTATGAGTCCTTCATGCATTTATATATTTATACAACTATTTTCTCGCACCGCACCACGCAATAGTCGGCCGAGTAGGCACGTAAATGTGCACACCAATTCAGTGGCAAATTATAATGACACCCCGGACGCCGAATGATGTGATATATGGATCAGACTGCACGTTCCGCATTATTGACATTTATGGATCAGGCTGTACGTTCCTCAACACTAACAATTATGATATATGTATATGATTATTACAAGAAAGCATGCATATCATACACCCTCAGTGGAACTTTCAGTTATACAGAGTTACATAACCATTTCCAGATATACAGTCATACAGATACATTCAGATATGCAGATTGACTCTCATGTCATAGATTCCTTCATGATTCTTATGTATATGCTATTTTCTAGCCTTACATACTCGGTACGTTATTCATACTGAATCCCCTATTGCCTTGGAGGGCTGCGTTTCATGCCCGCAGTTCTACAGATACGGGTTGGTGATTCATCTATTAGGATGTTAACTCAGCGGATGAAATTGGTGCACTCAGTTTGTTCCGAAAATGCCAGGAGTCAGCATGGTCTTATATATATATATATATATATATATATATATATATATATATAACTTGGCCTTGACAGGGTCCCGCCATACCCATACATATATATGTACAGTCAGACGAGGCCCAGACTTGAGATTTCATTTGTCGTCGCAGTTGGTTATGATGGCCTTACCGGCTCATACAATATGATCAGTATTTTCACATAGATGAGTCTTTCAGAACAGTTGATGCATGCATTTTCCTTATAAGTTATTGAGAGTCGTTTGATGGCCCTATCGACCCATCTATGTTTATGTTGATTTCACAGATGTATGTCAGGTGGTACTTGACTAGTACGGTCAGGTGCCCATCATGGCCCCCTAGTTTGGGTAGTGATAGCCCCACCCCTGGCTGGTGCAGCCCCAAAGCGACTAGCTCGGTCGCGACCTCTCTCTTGTGCTAGTCCTCTAGTGCCTGATCCAGAAGCGTGCTTGAGATCCTCGTCCCTCGCGATGGTAGCTCGTGTCCTCACCATTTGTGAGAGAATAGTAGCAGATTATGTAGCAATTAGAAAAAGCTAGATACCAATTTGAATAAAGTAGCATGAAGGAATGAAAGAAGGTGAAATTTCCTAAATATTCCATAGCCTCTCGCAAATCAGTAGGGAGCTCATCGTACCGATTTGTTAGACTCTACTAGACATTCTCTTGTACTCATAGACCGGGTCACCTAGGGTTCTTCTACCAACTTGTTATGCCTTAACTAGGGGAATCGTGCGAGCACCTACTATTTGCCATCTCGGTAGGCGAACCCTTTACTAAATTATTCATTCAACCACAATAAATAAATCAAGGCAATCGAGTATAAGTATCAAACATAGATAATAATAAGGATAATGAATAAGTACGGAAATAATACAACAATCCCAAGGAATCTGGTCGAAGACCGTATAAGAGAAACTACTACAAATACTATAAGTCTGAATATAAATACATGTCTGATAATGGAATACTGTCTCTGAATATCAAAATAAGACAAGTACCTAAGAAGAGGCATCCGGGCAGCGAATCCATCCAATGCTCACCCTGTACTACTCGTCAGAAGACCTCGGGACTCAGTCACGGGGCGTAGAAGTCGATCTGATCACAAACTCTACACTCAGAAAGAATGCAGCAAGGTAGAATCAGTACAACAACACGTACTGAGTAGGCATTATAGGCCGACAACAGCTAGAAAATCATATATATAAGAAAGAGACTGAAAAAGCAGGCATGCTCACAATCAGATGGAACTCAACATAATCCAATTACCGAATCTAGTACCACACCATCAAGATATGTAAATCACCTCAAATCCACTATAACTCCGATCCAGAACTGAAGAACTACTATCAAGTACGCGTATCACCAAGAATCAATCAACAAGTCCCAAATAATGCCAATAATAAATAAGAGATGAATGCAATGCTTATGTAATGATACACATATCTCGTTGCCTTGACAGTCATGACCCATAAGGGAATGCTAAGTCCATGTACATGCTGTGGAATGCACAACTCGATCCAATAGTCAGTGTTGCGAAACATGCAACTCGATCCCAGTCAGTACTGCGGTATGTGCAACGCGAACCCAGTCAATGTTGCGGCACGCAACCCGATCCCAATAGTTATATGAATGAGTAAATGCATGCTGATATTCCCAACCAGATTAAATAATCAATGTTGCCACACATGGACACAAATTTTACTCACAATTACAATATCAAATCCTTACTTCCTTCCTAACAACCTCATTCATGAATAGATATGCTTTCTGACGCACAAGTAATCACTAAGCATCAAATCTCTAGAATCAATCACGTGGCGGTGAGCCAAGACTCACAATAAGCAACAACATAATAGAACACAATAAGGGAACAAGCCATAAATCACAACAATACCAACATGCGTATTCCATCCCAACTTCATACCCGAAGGTTTACATGCTTTCTCCAACAATCACTAACTACACATATAAGCGGCTAACTGAAGTCTAACAAAAAGGTAAGTCGTAGCCTACCTAGAAAGCTGAATAAGAACCTCGAACCGTCACACCTTGGCCTTGACTTTTCGTAACGCCTCCAAGTACTCAAAGTCTATTCATAATTGAGTTCTATATCAAAATCCATGAATAATGACACCCATATTGCTATACTTCTAGTTAGGTCAAATTCTAACCCAAGGATTGGGGAAACGGTCCCACAAGGGTAAAACGGAAAATTGAAAGATGGAACATGCAATTCAAGCTCTAGGTGATCAAACCCACTAATCATTTGCTAAAACACCTCAAGATTAAGCCTAATTCGGATTTAAAGCAAAACCCCCAAATTTGGGTATGAACTTTAATTCTTCAATCCTCAAATTAACCATTAATAATGGAAGAAAGAAGCTTAACAACAAGGAATTCATCAAACTATATCTTTATTCTAGTCAATTTCAGCACCAATTTCTATTTTAGAAGTCTAAACCCATTTTAAGAATTTTAATACAAACCCATCTTCTCTATCTAGATTCTAGTGATCCTAGGCATGGAATAGAAATCTAAGAAGGCTAATGACAAAGTCTAAGGTCATAGATCTTACCTTCAAGAAGAATCAGTCCACAAGTAGCTCTCTTCCCCCATAGAGTGCTTAGAAAAGTGATGAGAAGAAGTGATAGGGTTTGAGGGTCTTAACTTGAGAAAAGGGAAATAATTCCGCCCAACTACCGCTGCAGTGGTCAAGGAAACCACTGCAGTGCACCTGCTACGGTGCCCAGAAGGATCTCCATGGGGACATCTACCAAAAATCATTAGGCACTATCGAGGCAAGCATACCGCTAAGGCAGCTAGTCGCTAATTCCCTCAGTTCGCTATAACGGGACCGCTACAGCGGTTATAGTAACGCTGCCGCGCCTACACCAGAAATAGAAAGTTTTGGTTTTGACCAATCTCATCCCGAAATATGACTATCACTCAGGCCTTGTAGTTTCCAAACAGACATGTAAACACTCATAAAAACGTGTTAGAACTCACCCGTGGCCTTGAATTTCCTAATGGAGGTCTATTTGACCAAGTCAAACCCCAATAGCCTAAAGGCCTAGTTCCCAACCCAAGTTTCAAAATGCTCCCAATTGCATTAGGAACTATACCGAATACACTACCAAGTCATAAATGACTGCCCCGATCTCTCAAAATGGACAGAATTCCAAAAAAGGTCTGTTTGCTCAAAAGTTAACTTTGAGTCAAACAGATTTCACTTTGAGGGTTAAACCTCCAAAAGTCACTCTTAAACCCGCCCGATGACCTAAGGAAGGGTCAATAGGGGTAAAAGGGTCATTAGCACTATAATGACCAATCGGGTCATTACAAATTGCCTCAAAGGAAAATGAGGGCCGGTATTGTTACACCTTGGAAATTTCGTGACGTTTTCTTTATGGGTGAACCAACGCAAGCCTAAAGTGGACATGAATCCCTCATAAGTTTAATAAGAATATTTGGTAATGTTAAGTGTATACCTTAAGGTTTCAGAGTGATACGAAGCGGTGGAAGTAAGTTTGTTGGAGAAATTGGAGTTCGAGTCATGTTTGGGAAGATTATGTAGCATTTGAGTTATGCATTGCTTAGAATTACCTTGAGGGGAAGAATAGGGCTCCTTATATGGTTAATGAAGTTTTTATACAAGGTCCAAGAAGGTTCCATGAGGATTGGAGGTCAAACAAATCAAAACCGGAGAAATTGGGGCAGTATGCGGTCGCATAGTGAGTATGCTGAGCCGCATACTGGCCGCCAACTCCCCATTTTGGGTTAAATCACTGGCCAACATCACCCCCAAGTGGTGTAGGGAGTATACAACCGCATACTCAGTATGCTAGGACGCATACTCACCGCAAAGTGGAGAGGGGTGCGAATTTTGCCACCTTTTTAAATCCCAAGAGACCTCATTTTCATTCCAAATTCCCACACTTATTTCCCCCCATTTATAGAGGATTTTCAAGGGTTATATAAGGTTCCATATCATTCCACACCTTTCTATATCACAAAGAGAGAGGATTAAACATCAAGACCTCAAGGAAAATCCATGAAAGGTGAAGGTTCTTGCTTCCTTTCAAAGTTGTGATGAACTTGATCTTGGAGGGAGTTCAGTGAGGTGAAGTTCTACAATTATAAGGTATGTTCTTCATCCTTTTTGTATGGTTGGGTTTATGTAAAGGTTTGGTACCATATATAATGGAAAATAATTAAAGTGGAGAAGCTATAAATGTTGTAGTGAAGAAGATGACTATGAGGTGAACTCGAAAAGGGGATTTCAGTTAAATTTAAGACTAATTTGAATGTAACTTCTTGATTATGATATTATGGATGTTGTTATTGTTATTTGGGATCTATTTTGCAATATGGTGGAAGTCAATAAAATAGGGGAAGTGCTGCCCAAATTCCGTTAGCCTTTTAGTTGCTCTAGTTTGAACTTAAACATATTTTCAAGAATTAACCTTAGTATGGATCCTCTTGAATGTAGATTTTCGAGCTTGGGAGGAGAACGTTAAGTAATTAAGGAGGCGTAAAGGTATGTAAAGGCTATCCTTTCTTTCATTTTGGCATGACCCTTATGATATGAACGAACGTGTGAACAAACTTCCATATTACTCTTCTCTTAGAAGCATTAGGAGTACTCTAAGCTTTGATGTTCCCATACCTTTCTATGATTATTCCTTCTATTCATGGGTCTTGAGATCACGTATACTGATAATGCTAGCTCAAAGATGTTTATCGAAGGTAGTACAACCTTATGTCACTCTGAGAGTCCCATTTATTCAGCTTACTTATGCATTGCATTCATTTATAGATATGCACATTGACCTATGACCAGAAGGCGTTATATACGCGTATATTATGTATTATGCATATGGATACATATATGTTGGGGGTATGGGGAAGGTGACGACATTATGTACGCATTACCACCTGATCAGCTGGTCATATGATGATACGAGGACAACAATGATGTTGATAGTGATGATGATGCCGGCCAATACGACATAATAGGATGCCCACAGAGGCTTGACAGGCGTTGTATATGCATATATGCATATGTATGACCTCATACATATATGCACATGATTTATGCATATTATCGGTCCTCAGAAGCAATTCAAACATACAGGTTGCATTCATTTACATTATAGTTTCCTTATGCCCTCTCTCCTGTTATTCTCATGCCTCACATACTTAGTACTTTGTTTGTACTGATGTCCTTTTATTTGTAGACGCTGCATTCATGCCCGCTGGTAAGCAGGGAGATGGATCAGACCCTAGGTGAATTATCAGCGGTTGCACAAGAGCGCTGCACTTACTTTGGAGCTGCAATCTATTGGTATCACTCTTTTGTGTAGATGATTGGGATGGTGGGGTCTTGTCCCGTCTTTATAACTTCTAGCATTCTGTATAGAGGCTTGTAGATGTGTATGTATAGTTAGACGTCTCATAACCTCATCGGTTCATATTTTGTATATCATTTTTGTAGCCTTGTGGGCTTGTATACATATAGGGGGCAGAGTTGATGATAACCATGCAAATGAGCTTATGTTTGAGAATTTATGCTCGTATAGACTACGCTAATTGAGAGTTAGATATGTGGTCCACCAAGATACAATTAAAGAAGCATGCTAGGTGGTGCTCGGTAGTGTCACGACCCAAACCGATGGGCCATGATTAGTGCCCGAGCTGGACACTCGTATATGAACCTACTAGCTATAATCAGACTGATACTAGGACAATGTGGAAAATTTGAAAAAATATGTTGTAAATTCATAATGCCATATATCAAAATGAACCTGTCTACCGAGGAGTCACAATTAACCAATCATAACAAAATATGCAAGCTGACAAGGCTGCCACTATATGCGGAAATATCTGTAACTAACTACATCCGTATAGCTGACCATACTATATATACAACCCGCATATGTTTACAGACCTCTAAGAGTACAACAAAGTCTATGCCAAATGGATCTGTACCAAAATGACTCAAGCTCCGGAACAATGGAGCTCTCTAAGCAGCTAAGCTGAAGTCCTAGACTGGTGGATCAACAAATTGAGTTTTTGTACCTGCGGGCATGAAACGCAGCCCCCGAATAAAGGGGGTTAGTACGAATAATGTACTGAGTATGTAAGGAATAAATAACAACGCATAAAGATGTGAAAAGTAACATGGAATAGGAGGGATAACCTGTACATCTTAAAATCATTTGCACACAAGCACCTATATACATATATACATATATAACATAAGAATTAGTGTTGCGGAACGTGCAACCCGATCCATAAATGTTAGTGCTATGGAACGTACAGTCTGATCCAAAAGTATATCATTTTGCCGCGGAACGAACGACCCGATCCATATAAGTTAGTGCCGAGGAACGTACGGCCCGATCCATATATACCATGTTCATATACATAATGTAAATAGTATGCAAGAAAGCTCATATGAAAGCTACAACTTTATCGAAGTGAAGTAAGGTCGGTAACCTCCGATTCATATTATGGAACAACCATTATTGCTATATCTCACCTCGAAGGAACAATTCAGAAGGTGAGATCAACAACAATGAATAGAATCGAGAAAATCATGAAGTAGCTCAACATCTTCATATCATCGTTAAAATCATAACTTGAAACTTCTAAACATAAAATCATCATCATCGTAATCCTCATAAAAACATTCTCATCTTTAACATCATAAGAAGCTTTAAGAGTCATAAACTTCTAGCTCTTGGAAACAAGGTGGTTATGGAAACATGTATGGGATCATAACATAAGAATCATGCCTTTGAAAAAAAGGGATGAGCCTTAACATACCTGTTCAGCCTCCAACTACCTACGCTTATCCGTCCGAGCCTGCAAGTCTACATATAAGACCATTCATACTATGATTAGGCCCATTGTTATATACTTATCCTAAGCCTTCAAATAAATCTTTCTAGAATCAGTCGAAATTTCGGCAGCATCTCCTCTGCTTATATGCCTAGCCCGAAACCTCAATTCAGTAATCAACAACCACAACAACAATACCAACATCAATAACATCATTTCCAATACTAATATTACCATAAAACGGCCCACACATTGTTTTCGAACTTCCGTAACTTACCCACTTACTATACAATTATTTAACCACTCTATCTTCGTGAATGAACTGGTATTAGCGTAAATAGAAAGAGATCCATACCTTACTCTTGTTGAAGTAGCAATATCTCCGATATCCTCTTTGAATCCACGTCAAAATCTACCGCAAAACAAGACTACAATCACAACCACGCGCTATCCGGACCTAAACTAATATTCCGCCACTTGAAAATTTCTCACTTTTTGATATTCTCACACCCTCAACTGTATTTCTTGGAATTTTCTGGGAAACATCTGATGAAAAGGGGGTTATTACCCTTTATATAGGGGTCAAATTCGGGTCGAGTCACTGTAACAGTACTGTAGCAAATCGGTTACTGTAGTAGCACGCGATTCTGCTTTGTCATCTGAACTTGTAACGTTCATAATTCTCTACTCCGATGTCCTATCGATGAGCAGTTTGTTGCGTTGGAAACTAGACTCGACGAAATTCATTTTAGGCTTTTGTTTCACTTCAAAACACTTCATATGCTAAGAGATATTTATCCCTCAAGTTGGACCAAAATATTCACACAAAACATTACCCATCCTTTCTCCAATGTCGTACTACTCCACTTCCACTCATTTCCTTATAAAACCTTCCGGTATACCTTATATACATCCTTCACTCATTAAATATACTTAATACTGCCTGCTCTTTATATTCCAAAGTGGTTTTACTTAACCATAACTCAACGTACTTATGTTTCAAATTTGATAAGTGCTTCTTCAAAGATACGGGGTGTAACAGGTAGGCTAGCTCCGGGTTCCCGTCATGGCCCTCGGGTTGGGTCATGACAGGTATGCGTTTGATCTCACAATCTGAAAATTTGCATATAACTCTATGACAAGGTAAATATTCATTGTCCGTGGCTTTTCAAAGACCGAACTCCATCCCTTGGAAACTTCAGTTTTATGTGTCCCTGAAATAGCGTTTTAGCGGGGCTTGGTTGATAGCCCGTTCATGGATGTAACCTTCTAAGAGGTCAAAGTTCTTGTACCATTCCCAGCCTTCCCCTATAAATTCGAGGCGAGGCCTCCAAGATGGAGCCGTGGGAATGGGAGTTGTCAGATTCTTACCCCCCCCCCCCCCCCCTTCCCGATTTGGTTCTCTTTGTCTTCTGTAAGGGGACTTTTCTCTCGACTTCTCTTTGTGACTTGGAAGGAGGAGGATGCAATGTCTTTTCTTTTTTATTTACCCATTTTCCTACAAAATAAAGCATACCAATATTAGTATACAATTTAGTAACCAACGGGGGTGGTTGCCGACCCCACACTTAATTTTAGTGCATATACTTGCGTTTGGTGTACTTCACGCTTTGATGTCGAATATAAATCATGGCTATTTTTTCACATATTGTTCAACCGGGGTGAGAACCACCCCACACGTACTTTAAACTAGGGTACAAAATTAGAAAATAAAGAATTTATCAATCTAGAATTATCCTATGAAAATAAGAAAAAAATAATTTCGGACAAGGGTTGGGGGAATACAATTCATTGCTCATATTCAAACTTGTATTCAAACTTTCAAGATTTTGGTTCAAAGTGGTGCCCAAGGGTTCGTTTGGTCATTTAGTGTTATATTTCTACTCAAAAATTCAAAATTTCACAAGAACTTGGTTTAAGCATTTTAGATAACACCTTGCAGGCATAAAACTATCTCTTTTGTTTTGAAATGGGGTTGAAGAGCCCTCCCTTTATGATGGGAAATCATTATTCTAGCCCTAGAAAATAATAATAAAGCACAACAATACCAATCCCCGCCCAAATTCACCCAAATCCACAATCCTATTTTTCATATATCAATCCCAAGAACAAGGGAAAATATGAAAATTAAGAGGAAAGATTCCATAGATTGAGGGTGAGAATCACTTACCTTGTGATGTTAGTGGAAAAGGAATGAGAATTATTTTTCCTTGATTTCATTTGAAAAGAGATGGGGAAGGGTTTTTGCGAGTTTGAGAGAAAAAAGAGGATTGACTGTGTTTTAAAACTTAAAAAAAAATCAAACTGGGCCAACCAGTACGACACCCACGCATCGCATAGGCATCATGAGTCTAACCTCTCTCTGAATCTTAGGACTACGCATATAACGCTCAAAGAACCACTCTCCGAAAATAATTTCCTTCTTACGCGCTGCATAAATGGTGCTCAAACTCAGACCTGGCCCTGTTATTTTATTTACTGTCATTTGCATTTCCGCTCATTCCCTAGTCCTGCAACGTGAACAAAAGTGAAAATAAGTATGAAAAATTGGTTTGCCTCCCAACAAGCGCCTTAGTTAAGGTCGTGGAACGACATCTTTTTGTATTTTTATTCCTTTTCTCATTTTTGTTGTTCTTTTTCTTTATTCTTATAGTAGAAACTCGGGTTTCCTCCCAGAAACGGTTGATCTAAGTTGCGGCAAGACACAAGATTTTTCAAGCCTCCCTGAGATCAACTGAGGTCTTCTCGCGATCAATGACCTCTCCAAAATACTGTTTCTCTCGCTACCCATTCATCAAGAAGTTTTCGTCAAAGTTTAGCAATTTTAGGTCAACCATTCCATGTGCTGTCACACGAGCTATGTGGAATGGCCCAGATCACTTGCTCTTCAGTTTCCTACCAAACAACTTGAGCCTTGATATGTACAGTAATGCTAACTGCCCGGGCTCAAGCTCACGACGTTGAATGTGCTTGTTGTGCCATCTCTTGGTCCTTCTTTGTAAAATTTCTCATTCTCATATGCATGAAAGAGAAACTCATCAAGCCTATATAATTGTAACAACCTCTTTTCACCCGCCACATCCATGTCCATATTCAGCTTTTTGATCGCCCAATACACTTTTTGCTCAAGCTCAAAAGGGAGATGACATGCCTTACCAAAAACTAACATATATGGAGAGGTTCTAATAGAAGTTTTGTAGGCAGTCCTATAACCCAAAGAGCGTCATCAAGTTTAAGCGACCAATCCTTCTTGTTAATGCTCACCGCCTTCTCTATAATTTCCTTGATTTCACGATTCGACACCTCCACTTGACCATTGGTATGAGGGTGATATTTGGTTGCCACTTCGTGCTTTACTCAATACTTTGCCAGCAATTATCAAACAACCTATTGCAAAAGTGTGTAGCTTGATCGCTTATAATTTCCCTCGGGGTTACAAAACGTGTAAAAATGCTCTTCCTCAAGAATCTGGCCACCACATTAGCATCGTTGGTATGGAGTGGAACTGCTTCCACCCATTTCGACACATGATCAACCGCAAGAAGAATGTACTCGTTCCCCTTTGATGGTATGAACGGGCCCATGAAGTCAATACCTCAACAATCAAAAATCTCAATCTCACGGATATTATTCAGGGGCATTTCATGTCTCTTTAAGATATTACCAGCTCTCTATCACCAATCGCATGCCCTGACGAACGCATTTTTATCCTTAAACAATGTAGGCCAGTAGAAGCCCGATTGAAGTACCTTAACTGCTTTTTTGTCACCACTGTGATGGTCACCATAAGGGGAGGGGTGACAACTCTTAAAGATTGCATTTACTTCCTTTGCTGAAACACATCTCCACACCAACTGGTCTGGGCCGATTTTGTACAGATACGACTCATCCTAGATATAGAATCTATCATGCAGGAGCCACGTTTTTTCTTATGATTAGCATCGGGAGGGTCCACTTCACTTACTAGGAACTTCACCATATTAAATAATATGGTAGCTCAACTGAATGAAGAGCAAAAAGTGGCTTATCTGGAAAGGCCTCTTTGATCACCACACTCTTATTGACATGCTCTCGATCTTCAAGTCTAGATAAATGGTCTGCTACTTGGTTCTCTGTACCCTTTCAATCCAGAATCTTGATATCAAACTCTTACAACAGCAACACCCAATGAATGAGCCTGGAATTTGCATCCTTCTTTGTAAGCAAGTAGCGAACAACAGTGTGATCAGTGTACACTATCACTTTTGTTCCAACCAAGAAAGATTTGAATTTGTCAAAGGCGTAAACCACAGCGAATAACTTATTCTCTGTGATGGTCTAGTTCATCTGAGCTGCATCAAGTGTTTTGCTGGCATAATAAATAGGATGAAAGATCTAGTACCCCTTCTGCACAAGGATGGCCCCATAGCAAAATCACTCGCATCACATATCAACACAAATGGTAGGTCCATTCAGGTGCTATGATAATAGGTGCAGTCACCAATTTCTTTTTCAGCTTTTCAAAAGTCCCCAGATAGGCTTCATTGAATACAAACTTCACCTTTTTTTTTCCAAATAACTTGCACATTGTATTTGTAATCTTTGAGAAATCTTTGATGAACCACCAATAGAAACCTACATGTATCAAGAAACTACGCACCCCTTTCACAGAACATGGGGACGGTAGATTTTCGATTGCTTCTATATTAGCCTTGCTGACTTCAATGCCCCCACTTGAGATTTTGTGGCCGAGAACAATACCTTTTCAAACTATGAAGTGAAACTTCTCCTAATTAAGCACCAAATTTTTCTCCTTACAATGAGCTAGTACCCCATCCAGATGTTAGAAATATTAACCGAATGAGTCTCCCAATACAAAAAAATCATCCATGAATACCTCTATATATTTTTCAACCATGTCGATGAAAATAGCCATCATACATCTCTCGAAAGTACCTGGTGCTTTATATAACCCAAATGACATCCTCTACAATGCAAAAGTGCCACCGGGACATGTGAAAGTGGTCTTCTCCTAATCTTCAGGTGCTGTTATGATCTGATTGTAACCCAAATAACCATCCAGAAAATAATAGTAGTCGTGCCCTGCTAGTCAATCTAACTTCTGGTCCATGAACTGTAAAGTAAAGTGATCCTTTCAGGTTGTAATAATCAATGCAAATTCGCCAACCAATTACAGTTCTCTACGGCAGCAGCTCATCTTTGCCGTTCTTTATAACAGTGATGCCTCCTTCTTTGGAACACATTGAATGAGGCTCGCCCATTTACTGTTAGATATGGGGTAAAAAATGCTTGCATCAAGCCAGCTGATTACCTCTTTCTTCACCATCTCTTTCATAATAGGTGCAGCCTGCTCTGCTACTCTATACTTGGCCTGCTGTCCTCCTCCATCAATATTTTTTGCACGTGAAACAAGCTACTAATTCCCTGAATATCAGCTATGGTCCAGCCAAGAACTCTTATTCTATACCTGAGCACTCGCAGCACACGTTCAACCTGCACATCAAACAAAAAGATAGAGAGAATCACGTGCATTGTGTTATCATTGCCCAAATAATCATAACAAAGGTAAGAAGGTAAGGGTTTAAGTTCAAGAACCGAAGCCTCCTTAATGGAGGGTTTTAGCTTTTTCCATGTGTCAGGCCTCTAGAGCTCCTCAAATGGCTTATTTCCCCGCACATATGCGCAAGAAGTGTCAAGGATGAAAAGACACTCCTCAACTTATTCATTGCTCTCTAGCTCTTCATTATAACTTTTCAACTCAGGCTCCGCAATTCTTATCATTTTAAGCTCCTCATAATGGGCAGTAAAAATGTCATTACCCGACTAAGGGACATGATGGGTACCCGGGGCTAATCACTGGGCACCACTCATATTACTCGTAATCATACTCATTTTGTGATCATTCGTTAATAACCTGCTTATAATCATAGGGAAACCATTTTCATTTGAAACATAATTACTTTTACATACATAAGCCCTCTGGCTATCAAAATAATAATACATATATACACATGGGAAAAAAATCGTGAGACCATACTACCCACACATGCGTATCTACGAGCCTCTACTAGAGTAATAGATATATGGATGGGACAGGACCCCATCGTGCCCAAAATAGATATATACACAAAATCATAAGCAATGGCACCTCCGGAACAATGGAGTCTCTCAAGTCTGCTGATAGCTCCTATGAGTTTGGATCACCTCCCTGTCTACCTGTGGGCATGAACACTGCGTCCAAAGAAAAGGACGTCAGTATGAGCATTGTACTGAGTATGTAAGGCTTAAATAAAATGAGCATAATAAAGAAATCCTGAAACATTAGGTGAAAACATAATCTGCTTAGCCTTTAAGACTAAATGCATTTTAAACACATCACATACATCGACTTATCACATATATAATCCTTGTTTACCCACGTCCGGGTGCCATCATACGTAGCCCACTAGTGGTGTCATGTCCGGCCCTCTAGGCACGGTAAAATCACAAGCAGCCCGCATTAGCGGTGACATGTCCGGCCATCTAGGCGCGGTAGAATCATATGCAGCCCGCATTAGCGGTGACATGTCCGGCCATCAAGGCGCGGTAGAATCATATGCAGCCCGCATTAGCGGTGACATGTCCGGCCATCTAGGCGCGGTAGAATCCTATCATCGCATACATTACATAAACTCATCATAAAACATATATTAGAGTCCCAAGATAATCTATAACCATATCGGGGTGACGTAAGGTCGAGAACCCCCGATTCTATTTTGGGGAAATCATGATCATCTTACCTCACCTTGAAGGAACTAGTATCATAAGGTGGGTCTATCAATAATAATTAATGTCATACCATGGGATTTAGAATCTCTATATAATGTTGACTCATATTTCCCGGAATGTAAGAAAGTCATGGAAGGAAAAAGGGAATTTGTTTCATGAGAATCATGCCTTAGAAGGAAGGGACTAGCCTTTCATACCTTAATGATTCGTTAACTCTATCACTTGGTTTCTTCTCTCCAATGCTCACGTTTCTTCCTTCAAGGATATTCGTACCAAAATTAGATAATCAAAGACATACTTATGCTTAACTAAAGCTAACGAAAATCGGTTAACATCTTCCTTTATTTCGATAACTTCCTCCATATAATAATAATAATGATGATAATAATAATTCCCATATCACAACAACAACCACCATATCTTAATCCACAATTTCATCAAGCTAGACATTATCAATCCCAACATTTCCTATCACTCCTTCACAACCCTAGCTATGGCACCATCCGTGTCCATCCTCATACAATGCCTCTACAACATCTTTACCACCATTCATAGCAAGATTGCACTCATTACATATCAAGAACTATGATTCAAATCAAGTCATGATTTAAAAATATCATTATTTTCATACTTACACCTCATGTTCACTTTTTCTCTAAAATCCAAGTCTTTTAACCCTTCAGTAGTTTAAATAATATGGAAGAATTATAAAACGTACCTTAATCACTTAGAAAAAAGCCTTGAGTTACTCCACCCCATTAGAATGAAATCCTCCACTTGCATGGCATAAAATTCTTACCCTTCACAAACCCTAATAGGCTTCCTAGTATTTGAATCTTTTAATTCTTGGATTTGATCTTTGCTTTTTGGTATAGATTGTTATGAAAATAGAGGGAGGGTTCTAGAGAGATATAGAATCTGACTTTTGTGGAAAATAATGAAATAAAATGTGGGTTCTTATATTTATAGATAGGGCTGGAAACTTCCATATTAGCGGGCAAACGAGCAGGGTCGACGGCTCGTCGACGTGCGCCGTCGAACCGCCACCTGAAATGTCTAAGTTCGGAACCCTGTCGACGGCGCCAGTCGACGCCTCGTCGACGTGGCCGTCGATGCTGACTGGTTTCAGCAGTTTCCTGAACTGCTTCGCTTTGCTCCGATTCTATTCGTTTCACATCCAACTCCCCTGTAATGTCAAGGATGCCTACTTATATTCCTGTACACATACAATGTAAAATATCTCGTGAGTAAAGATCTGGTGCGGACTACCAAACTGAGGGTATACACCGCCAATAAGTCAAAATCTATGTCACACCCCGCCCTTACTAGGGTGTGATGGGCACCCGACCCCATAATCGGAGCCGAACGAACCCGCTGACTCTTATTACGTACTTAATTTCCTTAGACTCTTACATTAATAAGAAATGAAAACGTAGTAAAACCTTCAGATTTTTTTTTTTTTTGTACTCAATTCAAACAGAATCTGTAACTATATGAAACTTATATTATAACATGAATGACACATCGGCCGGTGGAGCCGCTTACTGACTGGCAACCAATAACCACAACTCTGTCTGCAAAGTCTCTAACTTCGAACAAGGCATCATAGCATAGTACGCTAACTCGGCTACACTCCAGGGTCAAATGGAGCTCGCCAACTTCGCTGGAACATCATCTATAATAACTTTTGCTCATCTGGGTGTACCTGCGGGGCATGAAACGCAGCCCCCGAAGAAGAGGGGTCAGTACGAGCAATGTACTGAGTATGTAAGGCATGAATAGTAACATAGTAAGGAATATAAATATGAATAATAACAGGATGGAAATATAGAACATATCATGAGGAAAAAGAGTAACCTGTACATATGAGTGCCCCTTAGGGCGGATGCCATGCATGCTTATCTTTCCTTTGAAAACATTTCTTTTTCATATATAGAAAATAGAACATGTCATAGCGCCGACCCCCGTCGGCTCCCCCACATATGTAGAAAATATAACATATCATATCATAGCGCCGAATACGTTGGCTCCCCCACATATGTCCCGCGTCCATGCATCCCGCGTCCAGGATGATAATCTCGCCAATTGATCAGGTGGATACGCGTATATAACGCTCTGGCCCTTTTCCCATCTTCCCCATATACATATACATATATCATATACATATATCCCATAAGCAGTATGCATGAGAGCCCAAAGAAAGTCATGTATCTATCGGAGTGACGTAAGGTCGGTAACCTCCGATTACTTTATGGAATAACCATGGTCACTTTGTCTCACCTTGAAGGAGCGATAATTATAAGGGGAGACTATCAAGGAAGGATAACATTAAGAGAAAACATAAAATAAGATCATAAACCTCGTAAGACGTCAATTCATATACTTGAAATCTTTAGAAAATAGAGTCATAGTCAAGGAATAGAATTGAGGATCAAGAACTAGATCGATGTTCTCATATTCATATTGAATCCATAACTTGAGACTTTCAAACATGAAACCCATCCTTGTCATAATCATCATAGACATATTCTATTCTTTTGACATCATCGTTATCGTTACAAAAGCATTTTTGGAAAACGTTTACGGGTTATTAGGAAGAAAATCATGCCATAGAATTACAAACTTCTAACTTTTGAAAGCAAGGAAATTATGGAAATACCTATGAAATCATAAACTAGGGATCATGGCTTTGAAAGAAAGGGACGAGCCTTAACATACCTGTGCCGCGCCTTACTAGCTACGCTTATTCGTCCAACTTGTTAGTCTACATTCAAGAAGATCGACACTATCGTTAGATTCATTGACATATACTTGTCGTAACCTTTCAAGTACATTCACTTATGGTCTGCCGAAATTTCGGCAGCATCTCCCCTATAAATACACCATCCCCGAGAATCTAAATCGGCCAATTCAACAACAAACCCGAGAATGGAACTCGGCCACATTATCAATAACAATACTAACAGTTATATTCAATTTAACCGCATGCGATCAAGCCAATATATTCGCTTACATATTCAAGTACTATTTCAAAACCGTTCAAATGATATCCAAGATCACATCAAGTAATTCACATGACACTCAAATTGGTCTAGCCAACATGCCACCTTACCCGAAATCTCCAAGATGCAACAAGGCAATGACAACACATTTCTTCCTTCTAAATTCATGGACTTCACCAACATTCTACACTAACAACTTCATTTCGAATCATTAAATCCTCATTTTCATCATGGAATCCACATCTATAACAATCAAAACACTAAACAAAATTTATTTATCTTATCTTACCATCACAACCCTTATTCGGCCACCACAACAACATACATATTTTCATGAAGTTTTCACCTATTTCTATACATTACAACAACAACCAGCCTACTGCATAAAATTAATTCATTCTCCCCTACACAACATCACATACACACGACCAACTACACAAGCACACAGCCACAACTTCAACATACATGTTTTCATGTTTTTCATTCATTTACACATACTACAACATCCACAATCATCTCCAATCACATAAAAAGGGGATTAAATCTTACCTTCATCCTTTGACTTCTCCTATTCGGTTAGGGCTCCATCTACACCATGAAAGCTTTGCTTGTTCCAACAACCACTCCATGTTGTAGAGGACCTTCCATTTGGTAGGAACTAGGAGGAAATAATTTTTTTGATCAACTTTTCCTCATGGCCACGTTTGGCCACCATGGCCGAATACACTTTTGTTTCTCTCTTTCTTGTTTCTTCAATTGGGATGATGAATAATTCACCACCTCTCATATATATATAGTCCTTATGAGCATGTGAGGGGCACATGCCCTCTCTTCCATTTTTCTTTTCTAGAGATTTCTTCTTTTTTCTTGAATTTTCCTAAAATAACAAAGAAGACTAGTTGTCTTCTTATGCAAGCTTCTTAATTTATTATTTTTCCTAAATTAAAAGGATGAATAATCTTGGTTAGTCATTACATTCTTTTTTTTTTTTTTTTTTTTTTTTTTGTATATATAGCACATGCCACACGGCCACATAGGGCCTTCAAGAATTTTCTTGAACACTTTGGTCCTTCAAGAACTTTCTTGAACACCTTGTGAAATTCCCGTTTTGCCCCTAGCCTTCCAGAATATTACCATGGGCCATTTTGTGAATTTTCCTTTTTACCCTTAACCTTTCTCAACGTTTCCATACTACCAATGTTCATAAATAATATTCATAACCAACTTGTACATTAGAATAATTTTGGAAGATGGTCATTCCCTTAGCTTTTCCACGACTACCTTGAAATTTCCGAACGTATAAAATACGGGATATAACATCCTCCCCCCCTTTAGAACATTCGTCCTCGAATGTTCAATTGATCTTATGGGGTGTCATAATACTTCGGGAGGGTCCCTTCTATAGTTTTCCTTTCTCTGAGCCCATTCCTTATCTTTTATCCTATTTTCCTCATAATCAAACTCCTGGGTCCTTACACGAGTCCTCATTTCATGTCGTGGGTTCCCTTTTCTGGTACTTGAAAATATTGTGACCCCCTTTTTGGCCTAATATAATCTGGTCTCCCCCCCTTTAAGGGGTTCCTTATATGCCAACAGTCCTTTATGAAGTCTTCGTTTATACCTTATTCCTCATCTTCCTCCCAACTCTGTGCCTAACATCTCGAAAACTTCTTATCCTAAGTTTTCCTTTTACTTTCCGTCTATATCCTCATTTGTCCACACCCTTCCATCTACTATTCGTCCTTTCACTTGCTTAGCTCACTTGCTCGTAATTCATCCTTAACTACGTGTTTGTGTTATAGCTGTGCGTCCATTTTCCTTAAGCGTTTCGCTACTTTGTTCTTAACACAGAATCCTTACAAATTTTCACTCCCTATCCTTGTTCATCGAACCTCTAACTATATTAATATAGCTACGCATCTATTCCTATATACTCCTTCCAAGGACCTAAGTCTCTTAATACCGTCGCAAAGCCTAAACATTCCTTCTCTTACCTCACATTCCCTCTATCCTAGTCACTATTCCTTTAGTCCCACTTATCAAAATCGGCTCTCGAAACTCATACACTCCTCTCACTGTTTCCCTTTTCCACACTCTATCCCTTTTCATATGCCTACTTTGACTTCTTACTCAAATAGTCTCGTGCTTAGCCGGTAGTTTCTATCGGGAGCTTCCCTTATTGAGGTTTCTTACCTTTCACCTCTTTCTGACACTTTGATCTCTTCGTTTTCCATCTACTTACTCCCTTTCTTTTCCAAATATCGTTATACTAGAATTTCCAACCTTAACCTATAGTAAAAATAATAGCGGTTTACCTAGTAACACTTGTACCATTTATTTTTGTCGTCCCTCGAACCTCGGTACCCTTACTTGATCAATACCTTCCTTACCGTAGCGCCGGTTGCTAGAACTCGCATGTCCACCGACACAATCATATGTGGGATATCCTACGCATTCATATATATATATATATATATATATATATATATATATATATATATATATATATATATATATATATTTACTATCAACTAGCCCACAAAATACTTCCATACGCTATTCAAGCCTATCCTAATTCCCGAGCTGTGACGCACTCTCTGTCTCTTCACCGATCTAGTCTGCCTCGTCCCATACACTCTAGTTTCCCTTAGGCTACCCTAACTTCTCATTTGCCTCTCATGTCTCAATTTATAGAATTCTTGCATACTTCCCAGGGGGTCACCCATCATGAAATTGCTCCCACCTGAGCACGCTTATCCTCGAAACTTCGGTGAAATCCGGTGCCTTAATGCTGATGTAACTGCGTCCACTTCCTCGCATGACCTTCATTACCTGATCTGGAGCGAGTCGAGGTCTTACAGATTCCGAGACACTCTTGTAACACGTCCTTTCTTTTACAATTACCATTTTACCCTTCACTTTCTTGTATCACTACCTTTCGTCCCAGATTCCCAGATTTCTGGTGGTAGCAAATATACCTTCTTCGCCATGACAAATCCATAACCTTTCTGAAACAACGCATCTCACTTATTGCCTATTTACAGTATTTTCCTTCCACGCTTCTTCCTGTTAGGCGTACCCATTTTGGTAGAACCTCCTTTACCATTCTTACTTTTCAAAATCTATGGGTAGCAAATATAGACAATACCTCACAGAACATACGGTTATATGACATATTCCAGCCATCCAGAACTTCCAGTTCCAAATAACAGAACAAATATCCCGACTTACCTCTGTGACTTGCCATATCGTCACTCGCCTTCTTCCGTCGATACTAGGCGTCTGCGGAAATTAACGATTAGTATAAGGAATCTTATCTCCTATGACTTGGCTCTATCGCACGATCTAAGACAGAAAGAAGGTCAACAATCCCTAGATGCCCCGCAGCCTCCTGTTTATAAATGTGGTCGGCTTCACACCCATAAACAGGACTCTACTGGACACGACTTTGCAGACAACCCTTAGACCGACCTGCTCTGATACCACTTTGTCACACCCCGCCCTTACTAGGGTGTGATGGGCACCCGACCCCATACTCGGAGCCGAGCGAACCCGCTGTCTCTTATTACGTACTTAATTTCCTTAGACTCTTACGTTAATAAGAAATGAAAATGTAGTAAAACCTTCAGATTCTTTTTTTGTACTCAATTCAAACAGAATCTGTAACTATATGAAACTTATATTATAACATGAATGACACATCGGCCGGTGGAGCCGCTTACTGACTGACAACCAATAACCACAACTCTGTCTGCAAAGTCTCTAACTTCGAACAAGGCATCATAACATAGTACGCTGACTCGGCTACACTCCAGGGTCAAATGGAGCTCGCCAACTTCCCTGGAACATCTTCTATAATAACTTTTGCTCATCTGGGTGTACCTGCGCGGCATGAAACGCAGCCCCCGAAGAAGAGGGGTCAGTGCGAGCAATGTACTGAGTATGTAAGGCATGAATAGTAACATAGTAAGGAATATAAATATGAATAATAACAGGATGGAAATATAGAACATATCATGAGGTAAAAGAGTAACCTGTACATATGAGTGCCCCTTAGGGCGGATGCCATGCATGCTTATCTTTCCTTTGAAAACATTTCTTTTTCATATATAGAAAATAGAACATGTCATAGCGCCGACCCCCGTCGGCTCCCCCACATATGTAGAAAATATAACATATCATATCATAGCGCCGAATACGTCGGCTCCCCCACATATGTCCCGCGTCCGGGATGATAATCTCGCCAACTGATCAGGTGGATACGTGTATATAACGCTCTGGCTCTTTTCCCATCTTCCCCATATACATATACATATATCATATACATATATCCCATAAGCAGCATGCATGAGAGCCCAAAGAAAGTCATTTATCTATCGGAGTGACGTAAGGTCGGTAACCTCCGATTACATTATGGAATAACCATGGTCACTTTGTCTCACCTTGAAGGAACGATAATTATAAGGGGAGACTATCAAGGAAGGATAACATTAAGAGAAAACATAAAATAAGATCATAAACCTCGTAAGACGTCAATTCATATACTAGGAGTCTTTAGAAAATAGAGTCATAATCAAGGAATAGAATTGAGGATCAAGAACTAGATCGATGTTCTCATATTCATATTGAATCCATAACTTGAGACTTTCAAACATGAAACCCATCCTTGTCATAATCATCATAGACATGTTCTATTCTTTTGACATCATCGTTATCGTTACAAAAGCATTTTTGGAAAATGTTTACGGGTTATTAGGAAGAAAATCATGCCATAGAATTACAAACTTCTAACTTTTGAAAACAAGGAAATTATGGAAATACCTATGAAATTATAAACTAGGGATCATGCCTTTGAAAGAAAGGGACGAGCCTTAACATACCTGTGCCGCGCCTTACTAGCTACGCTTATTCGTCCAACTTGTTAGTCTACATTCAAGAAGATCGACAATATCGTTAGATTCATTGACATATACTTGTCGTAACCTTTCAAGTACATTCACTTATGGTCTGCCGAAATTTCGGCAGCATCTCCCCTATAAATACACCATCCCCGAGAATCTAACTCGGCCAATTCAACAACAAACCCGAGAATGGAACTCGGCCACATTATCTGTTATGTCCCGTATTTTCAAACGTCGGGACGTTTTAAAATAAGCGCGACAAGTTAAAGGCAAGACTATCTTAAGATATGAAGTAGAGATTTTAACTTCCGGTTTCGCGTCGAGTCACAATTTATTCACAATTATCGTGTGGCATTAAACTAGTAATGGAAAATTGGTATTAAACTAACCATAATTGGATTAATAAGTGGGATTGGAAAGACCAAAAATCAGTCCATTAAATGGACAAAGCTAGCCGTGTAGCTTGAGTGGAATAGTCAATGGTTATTGACCCAAAATAATGTAAGGCACATGGCCAAGTCATGGAGGGAACATAGACAAAACAAAAATCTGATTCCATAGCACTAACAAACTCATTCCAACATCAACAAGTCAAGAAATATAGTGATAGAGAGAGAGAGTCTCTCGGCTAGAGCTAGCCGAGAGTGAAGGTGCCAACTTCTCCAAAAAAATTCAGTTTTTCCTAAGCAATCCAACTCCATGGAAGGTGTGTTAACATGTAGCATCCATTGATATAGCAAGAACAAGTGTTAAAATTCAAGTAGTGAAAGTGAAGGCTAGCCGATTGAAGTGTCAAGATTGAAAGGTAAGAATGTTTGTTGTTCTTGTGTTGCATGATGATTTGAATGTATAGTTCATGCATGTTGTTGTTGGATTATGGTTGTAGTTGAAGTAGGGAGTGAGCCGTGTGTGAGGTGAGTTCATGACTGATTTCATTGTGCATGTATTGTTGGTGAATTGAATATGTATCAACATATGTAAATGAACAAAGATTGTAGGAGTTTGGTTGTGATGTTGCATGTTGGATATTGGACTGTTTTTGCTCGAATTTTAAATGAATCATGTGTTGAAGATTCTAATGAAGTCATGCTTAATCTTGTTGAACTTGTATTGGAAATGAATTGAATGCATTGTAGTTGGATAAACGGATGAAAATCATGAAATGGTGGAAGGGTGTTGTAGCCGTGTAGTAGGGACTGTTTTAGGGAGAATTAGGGACTGTTTTGGGGCACATTTTGATTGTTGATGTTATGGACATTGTGGTGTATTGTATGCATGTTGAATATGTGAATTGAGGTGTTAAAGAAATGAATTATGTTGAGGTGTAGAGGCAGTCCAAAACCGTGGACAGTTTTAAGGTTAGAAGTGAATTTGTGTGTGTTGAATGTTGATTCTTGTTGCAAACGTTTAGTGAATGTAAAATGTCATGATTCAAGTTAAAACTGAAATCATTGTGGGCTGTTGTAAGAGTGAAAATGATGCTAAAACAGTTCCAAGATTCATGAAAGTAAAGTCATTAAAAGTGTTGTGTTATTGCAAGTTAAAACTGGAAATTTGCTAAGTAAGAATGGAAATGATGTGTGTGTTGGTTTGCCGTGTGTATGAGACTATTTTTGATGGTGTATGGACTGCCCAAGTTCCCTAAGTCATGCTTAAACAAGTTTTGATCAATATATGAAAGAACGATTAGCAATGTTAGCTTGTAACGCTAGTTGGTTTTGAATGCGAACGAAACGTCGTTTAATTGTTAGAAAGGAGTTGTGAATGTCACAATACGTATTGAATGCCCCTGTAGACTAATTGTAGTTCTTCACATCTTGATATAGGATAAGTGTTTTTGGGCAGCAAGTACAAGTTAGAATACAACTAAACGCAAAAGGTATGTAAAGCCTATTCCTTCTTTCTTTTGGCATGTCCTAGACGTAAGAATGAAACGATATGAATTTTGGGGTAAATTCTATTCTCTAGTTCATGTATGGCTTATGAATCTATATTTCACTAATGTTATTGTCATGTACCTACAGTATGAGTGACTAATGAACGATGCATGAAAGTTCCTATACTTAAAGAATTGCACAACTAAAGACATACTTGACTTCCAAAAGCTATACCATATTAAAGTGACATATGTACATGAAGTCTAAAACGTTTCTTGTAATAGTTTGTTATGAGACTTGAAATGAACTGAAGGTGAACATTATTTTGACACTTAGAGCGGGTTAGTTGCTTATCCCTTGAGTCTAAAAATATGATTTGCATATATGTGGTTGCTTATTATTCTGCTCGTGCTTACCGCTATATCCTTCACTGAGTCCCGGGCCAGGGTACGTTTTCGTGCGCACATTTATTATATTAATCACCGAGCCCCTCACTAGAGGGTCGGGACACGTTATGTATATATATATGATGATGATATGATGATGTGATGATGTGATGATATGATGATATGATGATATGGAGATGATGGTGGCCAGGAGGGCATATTCCTTATTACCGAGTCCCTCAGGAAAGGGCCGGGACACGTCTATGTTTATGTTATGATGCTATGATTTTAAATTACCGAGTCCCTCATAAAAAGGGCCGGGACACATCATGTATGTTTTATACAGAATGATTATGCAGCTTTGACTACAAAACTCTATAATAGCAATGATATGAGAATGATACAGATGAAATATGTTCAAAGGCAAGTTTTATGAAATTCTGTTGTTGCAATGCATCCTATGTACCGTGTCTCAATATAAGTCTATACTATGTTTCAAGCTTTACATATTCAGTACATATTCCGTACTGACCCCCTTCCTTCGGGGGGCTGCGTTCATGCCCGCAGGTACAGACGCTCGCTTTGGAGATCCGCCAGCTTAGATCATCTTTCAGCTATTTTGGACTGCTCCTTTGTTCCGGAGCTAGCTTGTGGTATAACCTCCTTATGTTGTGTCCGTATGTGTTTATTTGGGTACGGCGAGGCCCTGTCCCGCCACATAATACGGTCGTTACTCTTAGAAGTCTGTGGACATCGGTGTGGGTCTGTTTACAGTTGTTGATGCGTTTTATGTTTTGACTTAAGTTTGGGGCGTACCCAGTCGTAATGGCAGCCTTGTCGGCTTGCATATGTGTGTATGTTTGGTATTTTGTATATCGTGGCAGCCTTGTCGGCTTGCTTAGGAATATACATAAATGTTGTTGTTTGATAAGTGCAACTCCTTGGGAGATGGATGACTAAGGCATACAGAACTTGACAAATCTAAATAACTCACTATCTTCTTACATACAAATGAGATCATGACATGCTAATTATAAATTATTAGAGTTAACAGATAAATATGAGTGTCCAATTCGGGCACAAGTCACGGCCTACGGGGTTGGGTCGTGACATTATCAATAACAATACCAACAGTTATATTCAATTTAACCGCATGCGATCAAGCCAATATATTCGCTTACATATTCAAGTACTATTTCAAAACCGTTCAAATGATATCCAAGATCACTTCAAGTAATTCACATGACACTCAAATTGGTCTAGCCAACATGCCACCTTACCCGAAATCTCCAAGATGCAACAAGGCAATGACAACACATTTCTTCCTTCTAAATTCATGGACTTCACCAACATTCTACACTAACAACTTCATTTCGAATAATTAAATCCTCATTTTCATCATGGAATCCACATCTATAACAATCAAAACACTAAATAAAATTTAATTATCTTATCTTACCATCACAACCCTTATTTGGCCACCACAACAACATACATATTTTCATGAACTTTTTACCTATTTCTATACATTACAACAACAACCAGCCTACTGCATAAAAATAATTCATTCTCCCCTACACAACATCACATTCACACGACCAACTACACAAGCACACGGCCACAACTTCAACATACATGTTTTCATGTTTTTCATTCATTTACACATACTACAACATCCACAATCATCTCCAATCACATAAAAGGGGATTAAATCTTACCTTCATCCTTTGACTTCTCCTATTCGGTTAGGGCTCTATCTTACACCATGAAAGCTTTGCTTGTTCCAACAACCACTCCATGTTGTAGAGGACCTTCCATTTGGTAGGAACTAGGAGGAAATAATTTTTTTGATCAACTTTTCCTCATGGCCACGTTTGGCCACCATGGCCGAATACACTTTTTTTTTCTCTCTTTCTTGTTTCTTCAATTGGGATGATGAATAATTCACCACCTCTCATATATATATAGTCCTTATGAGCATGTGAGGGGCACATGCCCTCTCCTCCATTTTTCTTTTCTAGAGATTTCTTCTTTTTTCTTGAATTTTCCTAAAATAACAAAGAAGACTAGTTGTCTTCTTATGCAAGCTTCTTAATTTATTATTTTTCCTAAATTAAAAGGATGAATAATCTTGGTTAGTCATCACTCTTTTTTTTTTTTTTTTTTTTTTTTTTGTATATATAGCACAGGCCACACGGCCACATAGGGCCTTCAAGAATTTTCTTGAACACTTTGGTCCTTCAAGAACTTTCTTGAACACCTTGTGAAATTCCCGTTTTGCCCCTAGCCTTCCACAATATTACCATGGGCCATTTTGTGAATTTTCCTTTTTACCCTTAACCTTTCTCAACGTTTCCATACTACCAATGTTCATAAATAATATTCATAACCAACTTGTACATTAGAATAATTTTGGAAGATGGTCATTCCCTTAGCTTTGCCACGACTACCTTGAAATTTCCGAATGTATAAAATACGGGATATAACAATCTACTTGAAATAACATGGGAGGTGTAACATTCTTCCCCCCTTTAAAACATTCGTCCTCGAATGTTAAGTTCTCGGGAATTTTACGAAATTTCGCCAGAATTTCCCTTATAATATGGCATTACCAACCTGTCACAACAATGCCTCACAGGGACACAACATTATAGTAATAAAGTTTGGCCACACACGACCCGAAAGCATAAAAGAAAGCATGCATACCTCATAATCTTGACGTTTTATCTCGGATTTCTTCCTGGGGATGAAATAAATGTGGGTGCTTGGCCTTCATATTTTTTTCCGCCTCCCAAGTTCTCTTCCCGGTTGTTATTTCTCCATAAGACCTTAACTGAGGCTACTTCTTTATTTCTAAGGTTTTGTACTTGCCTATCTAGTATGGCAATGGGTACTTCTTCATAAGCCAACTTTTATGTCACTTGAACATCATCTACTGGGATGATCCTAGTAGGATCTCCAACACACTTATGAAGCATTGAGACATGGAAAATCGGATGGACTGATTCAAGTTCCGAGGGTAAGTCCAATTCATAAGCTACTTGACTCACCTTGCGGACAACCTTATAAGGTCCAATGTATCGAGGACTCAACTTTCCTTTCTTACCAAATCTCATCACTCCTTTCATTGGTGACACCTTTAAGAATACCCAGTCATCAACTCGAAATTCTAAGTTCCGTTGGCGGTTGTCCGCGTAAGATTTCTGACTACTCTAGGCTGTCAACAGTCGATCTTGGATAACCTTGACCTTTTCCACTGCCTATTGGATCAACTCAGGGCCTATTCATTGTGTTTTCCCGACTTCAAACCACCCAATTGGGGATCTACACTTCCTTCCATATAGAGCTTCGTAAGGAGCTATTTGGATACTGGAATGATAGCTGTTGTTGTATGCAAACTCGATAAGGGGTAAGTGGTCGTCCCAACTACCACCGAAATCTAGAACACATGCTCTTGGCATATCTTCCAAGGTCTTAATAGTACGTTCAGCTTGCCCATCGGTTTGTGGGTGAAATGCTGTGCTAAGCTTCACATTAGTACCCAAACCTTCTTGGAAAGACTTCCAAAACTTAGTGTCACGACCCGACTAGGGGCCGCGATGGGTACCCGGGCTAACCACCGAGCACCGCTCGTTCTGCTACTCATCATACTCATTTAATGCTTTTTTATCAAATTTATACTCAAATCATGAGAAAGTCATATTTCATTTGAAAACATAAATACTTTTATATACATAAGCCTTTCGAAAATCAAAATAATATATATACATAGTAGCAATCTCGTGAGACCATATAACCTACATTGTGTATCTACGAGCCTCTACTGGAGTGCTAGACATAAGGACGGGACAAGACCCCGTCATGCCCAAAATACATATACATGAATATACACCAAAGAATAATCATAAGCACCTCCGGAACAAAGGAGTGCTCTCTAATCAGCTACTGGCCCCTACAAGTCCGGATCAACCTCACCTCCCTGTCTACCTGTGGGCATAAACACATCGTCCAAAGAAAACAGACGTCAGTACGAACATTGTACTGAGTATGAGAGGCATAAAAAATAATGAAACATCAATGAAATGTGGAGGCATCAAATGAGGAGCAACCTGTAACTGACTGTGAATCATAAAAGAAATAAATCATGCTGTCTTACTCATACTCGTCATCATATCATATATGCATGAATGTATAAGTATAATCTGACCGTCCATGTAGGTACGGTGTAATCATAAGTAGCCTGCGTCAAGGCCTCCCGTGTTCGAGGTATAAGCTGCCCACTATAGTGGTGTGTATATCTGCCCGACCATATAGGTACGGTGTAATATCATCATCATATGCTCATCATAATATGCGCATCATAGTATGCTCATCATAATACATGCATGAAGACTCAAGGACAACTATACTTTATCGGGGTGACGTAAGGTCGTGATCCCCCGATTTCATTATGGAGCATTCACAAGCATTCTACCTCACCTTGAAGGAAGTAGAATATAAGGTGAGTGTGTACAATGCATAACATCATCGACCTTATGGTACTCTACCTCTCCTTGAAGGGACAATACATAAGGTGAGTGTACATAATACATGACATACTTGACTAATGGTATCCTGCCTCACCTCGAAGGGAATACTGTATGAGGTGAGTGTATACAACATATGATATCATTAGCGTTATAGGAACGTCATATCATGAACTCTAGAGTCTTTAAACTCAATCTTATCATCATCATCATTAGACTCATAACATACCTCTTATCTCCTATAGCTATTCATGATCATAGACTCTTGACTTTCCGGGATATATAGAGAATTCATGGAGAGAAAGGAGAATCATACCATCGGATTCAGGCCATAGAAAGAAAGGACTAGCCTCACATACCTTTGTCACTTAACTATTTTATTGCTTGCTCATTCTCCTTTAATGCACTTATTCTACCTTCAAGAGAATTCGTATCGACATTTGCTAAACGGTTACAAAAATGTGCTTGCTAAAGCTAGAGAAAATTGGACGGCATTTCCTTCGTTTATACAACTTTTCTCATATTCTATATCAATTCCCAAACATTCATAACAACGTTCACAATATCATAAACGACACGCATCATTCATTTATATTATCCACATTTCACAATTTCACTTTAATTCATCCATAATCATGACCATAGTTCACTGTCGTGTTCTTTCTCATATAATACTCATTTCATGTTCTACATGTCATTCATAACCTATTTACAATCTCAACATAGCCATTTTCGTGATTCATTCCAACTACTACTCAACAATGTCACTATTCACACTTTCATAACCCATTTCCTATATCTTTCTACAATCCCAAGTGTCTCCACTTCTCCATACTTTAAATAACATGCAAATACCGTAAAACGTACCTTAGATAATGTAGGAACAAGTCTTGAGTGGTATTACTCTTCTTGCACCAAAACCCTAGTTCACCTCTCTTGAAATTTCTTGACTTGGATGAACTTTGATGTGTTTCTCACACTTAGTTTTGTGGATTTGATGAAGTTGATCTTAAATTTTCACTTGGATTCTTGTATTGGAAGAGTTTGGAAAGTTCTAGAGAGATATTGGGTCGTGGAGAGAGAAAATGAAATGAATTAAATGAACTTGGGTCATTATTTTATAAATGCAAAAGCTGTCCCGATGTCATTATACGGACAATTATATGGTCCGTATAAATTTATACGGTCCGTATAATTGACCGTAAAACTGCTCCAGTGAGCGTCTCATTCTGTGTCACTTTGACGGCACATTATACGAGCCGTATAATTTGACCGTGAAATTGACCCTTCAGCAACTTCATTCTGTGACAATCCGTATAACATTATACGGTCCGTATAATCGACCGTATAACCCATCCTTTCACTAATATTTTTCTTGCCACTTTATTTGATCTCCAACCCATAGGGAACCTTCTTAGCACTTGTTTATCATTTCATTAACATTCTAAGGGACGTTATAACTCCTCTTCAAGGCACCATTTAGTTATCATTAACTCGATACTCGTAATTTCTTTCCCATACACATCGTATGCCTTGGCTTCTCTCGGCAAACTTTCTTCTCTTATCACAAATGCCTTTGAAATCTTAATTAGGGTCATCAAACGTCATTCCTTTCTTATTAAAATATCGTATACTCGTATTCTTCGTTCACCTATTCACTGTACATTAACGGGGAATTTTCCAAGGTGTAACATTCTTCCCCCCTTTTGGAACATTCGTCCTCGAATGTTAAACACTCGGAATTCTACGAAAAATTCGCCAGAGTTTCCCCTGTAATATAGCACTACCATGCTGTCACAACAACCCATAATATCACTGCCTCACAGGGCCACAACTTAATAGCAACGTATCTATGGCCACACACGACCAAAAGCATGAAAAGTAAGCGTACATACCTCATAATCTTGGTGATTCATCTTGAATCTCCTCTGGGGGTTGGAATAAGTGTGGATATGTGGATTTCATTTTCTCTTCCACTTCCCAAGTCATTTCTTCCCGGTTGTTGTTTCGCCACAAGACCTTGACTGAGGCTACAACCTTATTTCGAAGCTGTCGTACTTGCCTGTCTAGAATGGCAATAGGCACTTTTTCATATGCTAGCTTTTCTGTCACTTGGACATCATCAATCGGAACAATCCTCGCAGGATCTCCAATACACTTACGGAGCATTGAGACATGAAAAACTGGGTGAACTGACTCAAGCTCTGAAGCCAAGTCCAACCCGTAGGCTTCATGACCCACCTTGCGGATAATTTTATAGGGTCCAATGTATCAAGGACTTAACTTCCCTTTCTTTCCAAATCTCATCACCCCTTTCATTGGCGACACTTTCAAAAATACCCAATCATCAAGCTGAAATTCTAAGTCTCGTCGGCGGTTGTCCGCATAAGACTTTTTGCTACTTTGGGCTGTCAACAGTCGATCTCAGATCACTTTAACTTTTTCTACCGCTTGCTGAATCAATTCAGGGCCTATTAACTGTACTTCTCCTGTTTCAAACCATCCAATTGGGGATCTACATTTCCTTCCATATAAAGCCTCATACGGAGCCATTTGAATACTGGAATGGTAGCTATTGTTATATGCGAACTCAATAAAGGGTAAGTGGTCATCCCAACTACCACCGAAATCTAGAACACATGCTCTCAACATATCCTCCAAGGTTTGAATAGTACGTTCGGCTTGTCCATCAGTCTGCAGATGAAATGCTGTGCTAAGTTTCACTTGGGTACCTAGACCTTCTTGAAAGGATTTCCAGAACTTGGCTTTAAACTGGGCTCCTCTATCTGTAATAATGGATAGTGGAATACCATGGAGTCGCACAATTTCCTTGAGATACAACCTGGCATAATCTTCCGCTGAGTATGTGGTTCTGACTAGGAGGAAATGAGCTGCTTTTGTTAATCTGTCCACAATCACCCAAATAGAATCATACTTGCTTCGAGAACGAGGTAACCCCACAATAAAATCCATGTTGATCACTTCCCATTTCCAAGTAGGGATTTCCATTGCCTGCAATAATCCCCCTGGCTTTTGATGTTCGATCTTTACTTGCTGGCAATTCGGACATTGGGCTACAAATTCTGCTATGTCTCTTTTCATGCCGTCCCACCAATATATCAACTTGAGATCGTGATACATCTTTGTTTCACCTGGGTGAATAGAATACCGAGAATAATGGGCTTCTTCTAGAATTCGTTGGTGCAATTCTGCCACATTCGACACACATAGCCTGCCTCAGTATCTAAGAATTCCGTCCATAGAAACTTCAAATGGAGACTTCTCTTTTCCTTGAGATATGTCTCTGTAGTGGCATAAAGGGGAATCTACATACTGACGCTCTTTCACTTCCATATTCAGAGAAGAAGCTGTGGGATCATTAATACTAATCCTTGCACTACCCGAATATATTACACGTACTCCAAGATTGGCTAACTGGTGGAGCTCGTGAACCATCTCCTTCTTTCCCAGAGGGACTTCACATAGGCTACCCATTGATCGGCGGCTAAGCACATCAGCTACCACATTTGCTTTTCCGGGGTGGTATAAAATATTCACATCATAATCTTTCAATAATTCTAACCACCGTCGCTGCCGTAAATTCAACTCCTTCTGTTTGAAAATGTATTGGAGACTCTTGTGATCCGTATAGATATCAACATGCACACCATACAAGTAATGTCTCCACATTTTTAAAGCATGAATAACTGCAGCCAATTCAAGATCATGAGTTGGGTAGTTCTTTTCATGTTTCCACAACTGTCACAAAGCATAAGCAAAACGCTACCATGCTGCATTAGTACACACCCTAACCCAATGTCAGAAGGATCACAATACACAACATAACCATCTGCCCTTTCTGGAAGTGTCAAGACTGGAGCTGATGTCAACCTGTTCTTCAGCTCTTGGAAGCTACGCTCACAAGCATTATTCCATTGAAATTTTGCTAACTTCTGGGTTAGCTTCGCCAAGGGGGCTGAAATTGTTATATCCCGTATTTTTGAACGTCATATTATTAACTGAGGTGGGGCCCACACATCAATATTTTCTTGGGACACGTGACAAGTTATATGAATCGCATGTGTAAAGTAAAACACAACTTGTGAAGGGCCTTGGGGCCAAATCAAAGTGGAAGCCCTCCAAACGAATTTTTTAAGAAAACATTTTCGGATGACCTGACTTGGAGGGGCAAAAACGGCATTATAAGTCTGGAATTTGGGAAAACGCCCAGAAGTAAAAGTTGTAGATAATTGAAATAGATTTCCAACGGTAGGTCGTGGGCCTATAGGTGACATCGGGATAAGGAGATATGAACATTTTATGGCGGAAAGGTCAAGCTGGGCAGTGAAATGGGCCCAACCCGATTCCAATCCGGGTCAGGCCCATTTACTTGTTATTTAAGGGAGGTTTCAGCCTCCTCCTCCACATTTTCAGATCAGAAAAGATCCAGAAAATTCTATAGAGAGAGAGGGAGGAAAGACTTAGAGAGATAAATAAAGTTTGATCAAAATCTGAGCCCCGAATCCCGAAGCCCATGAAGAGAAAAGTGTTCTACGTCGCGTTGCCTTCGATTTGAGCTAAAAATCAACTAAAAATAAGAGGGTGGACGTGGCAGCTGTGCACTTAAGGTATGATTAAGGCTCTTTTTCATTGCCAACAAGTTTATTTAAAGTTTCAACGGAATAGAACGGGAAAATAGCGATATAAATTCGTTCGTTGGCATTGAAATTGATTGTAGAAGATTATGTCATTTTAATATGATTTTATGATATTATGGAAATGAAGTTGTTAAGATGTGAATTATGATTATGGTTGATGAAATTGGAAGGTGGAAATATGTTATGAATATGTATGTTGAAGATTTGAAGTTTTGGATGGATTATGGTTTGGTGGAAAATTTGTATATTTTGTATATCGTGTGAATATTGTATAGAAATGATATGAAATACTTCCAAATCACATTGTAATGGTCTTGATTAATGATGAATATGGAAATGTTGATACTAGTTTGGGTTTGTTAAGTTGAAGTGGAAGTTGTTGGACCATGTGGAAAACAAGGCTAGTTATGCCATACTATGTGTTTTGTAATGCTTGTTGTTGTTAGTGATGTTGTTGTTGGGTTGCTGTGTTGATATATTAAGCCGAGCTAAGTCTCGGGGATGTCATATATATAGGGGAAATGCTGCCGAAATTTCGGTAGGCAATTATGTGATTAAGCTTAGATTCTCGAAAAGCTTGAAATTGACAATTGGTAAACATGACCATTTGTAGATTCTGGACGAAATTGGAATTGAAGCCAAGCGAGCGTAAGGCGCAATCGAGGTATGTAAAGTCTTCCCCTTTGTTCTTTGGCATGTCCTAGATGTACTAGGTCAAGATCGGAGCATCGGGGGCGATTCTGCTCATAGAAACTCGAGATTGATTTTTGATACTATTCATTCAATTCAATTGAATTTCAAAAGGCGCATTTTGCTAGAAAAGTGGTTAAACCTCCATAACTTGTACAAATGTAACCCGATCACTATGAAACCTTCCTGGATGACTCCGTAGAGTCTAATGGGCGTGATTATTGTCCGCCGCCTCGACTTGGCCCGAGGTGGGCCCGCTATTCCCCGATGCCTCTCTTATTGTTCTGTCTGTCTTATTCCCATACGATAAGTCGAGGAAACTTATGGCTATTGTTTCGACTACTAAACGGGAGTTATTTTAAGTAACCTGAATTGATTTAATGTTCATGGAAACAATTACGGGGACAGAAACCCTGATATAAATTTTGTATGGCTTTAGCCAATGTACTCGTGTCCGGAGCTCGCAGGTAGCTCCTGGTTATTATGTTGTTTACTATACGATAGGTGCTATGACCATCTTTATGAGCTTTATAAAATATTTTTTTGACATCTAAAACGTTTTGAAAATATTACCCTGATATTTTGGATAAACTACTTACCTCCCGTACTTACTGATATACGATTTTGGTAGACCTGAATCTTGAATGATGTATGATCCTGGCGTGTGTGATTATGTTGGGAAAGTGATAATTTGGCATTCTGTATGATTGTTTTCTGTTTTACCGAGTCCCGGGCCGGTTATGTGAATATGCGCATATGTAATATTGGCCGCTGGACCCTCGACCGCGGCGTGTCCGACATTGACAGCTGGACCCTTGACCGCGTCATGTCGGACGTGTGGCATTGACTGCTGGACCCTTGACCGCGTACTTGTGATTGTGCCTGACATAGACCGCTGGACCCTTGACCGCGGTATGTCAAATGTGTGATTGTGACCGCTGGACCCTCGACCGCGGTATGTGTGATTGTAACCGCTGGACTTTTGGTCGCGGTATGTGTGATTATAACCGTTGGACCCTTGGCCGCGGTACGTGCGATAGTGACCGCTGGGTACTTGGCCGCGATATGCGTGGTAGCGACCGCTAGACTTATGGCCGCGGAAATTGTGCGTTGATTCCTTTATATGTGTCAAACAAAAATGTTTTTCAAAAGAAAGTAAAGCATTTTGACATTCTAACTGCCGTATTTGCCTGCTGGAACCTCTTGGGTATGACTTGTGCACTAGAGGCGACCCTGTGGCGACCTGGTTATTCGTGCACACCCCAGTGCACTGTCCATTGCGCCCCTCACTAAAGGGCTGAAACCTGAGGTAAATATATATACTACCTGTGCTTGTGTAAGTTTATGATTCTGCATGCATGGTTCTGCCTGTTACATTTCTGGACAGCGGATTCAGAGAATGATTATGTTGGTGTTGCTTCTGCATGATTGAGCCGGACTATGCTTCAGTCGGCTATAGTTCTACACCCATAGCTTCTGTTGCGGGTATGTCAGTAGCACTCTGTGCCCCGATCCGCACGATGATCCTGCCAGTTAGGCTTTGTACCTCTGTTTCATATCACGATTCAGACGGCTACACCCCGTGCTTATGATATATATCGTGGTCCTGGCCACACACTCTGTATTTCCGTTTCGGACTTGGATCCGATACTACCTGTTCTATTTCTATACTTCTGGCTCGGTTTTGCTTATATTGTTATATTTCCGCTTTACATACTCGGTACATTTCCGTACTGACCCCCTGTTCTTCGGGGGCTGCGTTTCATGCCGCGCAGGTACTCCCAGTTGAGTTGAGGATAGATGGAAGATGTTCCAGTGCAGATGGCAAGATCCATTTGTTCCCGGAGTTCTGCCGAGTCAGATTCTGTATGTTATGCTTTTGGGATCTTATTAGAGACTTTGCAGACAGTGTCGTGGGTATTGGTTGTCGGTCTGTGTACGTAATGAATTTTGTATGATCACAAGTTTGTTCGGCTTGAAAGCCACGAGAAAGAATATTTCTGAAAGGAAAGTTTTGTTATTTACTTATTATTTGTTTGAAAGAAAAAAAAGAGTTGACGTGATTTTATGTGCAGCGAGAGTTTGAGGGTTCGCTCGGCCCTAAGTAAGGGTCGGGTGCCCATCACACCCCAGCGAGGTCGGGGTGTGACAGAGTGGTATCAGAGCAGGTCTGTCCTAGGGGTTGTCTGCAAAGTCGTGTCCGGTAGAGTCCTGTTTATGGTGTGTTGCGCGCCACATCTATAAACAAGAGACTACGGGGCATCTAGGGATTGTTGATCTTCTTTGAATCCTGGACCGTGCGATAGAGCCAGCTGTAGGAAAGGAATTTCCTTTTTACTAACCCTTAATTTCAGCTGGAGAACAGTATCGACGTAAGGCAACAACTGATGATATTAGAGGCTACACAGTATACCGGTAAGCAATGGTGTGAAAGACGTATGTCGGACAAGGTGTTTGAAGTATGATTGATACATAAGGGTAAAAATTGAAGAGGAGATTAAACAGGAATGTGTCATCGGTGCCGTTTGAGTTGGGCACGCAAGGTAAGTCTCGACCTCTTTATACTTTCATTTGAAATTGTTAGCCCTGTGTGGCTATGATGCGATATGATGTGATGTATATATACGTATATGTGTTGGCCCTGTGAGGCGTGGTTGGTATTTCCTGTGTACAGGTTTTGCGATAGTGAGAAATACAGAGGAACCTCTGCCCAAATTTTTCTAAAAATACGAGGAGGAAAATGAGATATAAATTCTTAACAAGTCTTGAAGGTCGATATCGATAGGGCAAAAAAATGCCTAACGATAAAGTTTCCTCTAATTGGAAGAATGCAAAGTGTATGACGGGCCGTCGAGAATTGAGCAGTTCGCTCACGCCTCAGAATTATATATGTATGCATAGAGGTAAACATTGAGGATTTACGGGGGCGGCCCGGTAACCAGAAAAGTAAAAGAATCTTCTCTAGATCGGGGTGAGACCCGCTACGAGAACGTTTTGAAAGTTGCTAAGACCCCGAGTTGCCTTAAATTATGTGACAAAGGTCGTGCGGGACCGTCGACGCAATTATATCAGCATTAACGTGTCAAAATGTGTGAAGGTTACGAAGTTAAGCGTGCTAGGGCCAGAGCAATTTTGGGATGGGTGACCCCCTGGGAAGTATACCAAAATTTTCATGAATGTAGAAGTGAAAGACAGATAGGAAATCTGGGGTAACCCCAAAGGAAAGTAGAAGGCACTGAGCGATTGAAAACCCTAAATAGGTCGGGTAGGCCAAGGCAGACTCGGCTGGTGAAAGAGAAAGGAAACGCAATATAGCCCTTGGATCAGAGTAAGTTTGAAAAAGCATTTGGAAATATTTTGTGAGTAAAATGGCAGTAAATGCATAGATATGCATATGATGTCTCGTTCATGACTGTACCAATCTGTAGTGGGCCCCAGCGGCCAGTGTTACGATATCTGAAGAATGTTAGCTAAACAAAATTCGGGAGACAAGTAAAAGGTGGGATGTAGAGATGTCATGAAGTAAACGAGTACTGAACTCGTTACAATAAGAGTGGAAGTTTCTGATGCGGCAATATTAATGAAAAGGAGAAAAGTAGGTAAGCGGAGGAAGAAGAGATAACAATTGCAACTTTTGGAAATCTTCGAAGGAAAGACGGGTACCTCCCCGGATGTATCAGGAGACCCCATAAGGTCAGTTTAACATTTGAGGACGAATGTTCTAAAGGGGGGGAGGATGTTATATCCCGTATTTTTTAACGTCATATTATTAACTGAGGTGGGGCCCACACGTCAATATTTTTTTGTGACACGTGACAAGTTATATGAATCGCATGTGTAAAGTAAAACACAACTTGTGAAGGGCCTTGGGGCCAAAACAAAGTGGAAGCCCTCCAAACGAATTTTTTAAGAAAACGTTTTCGGATGACCTGACTTGGAAGGGCAAAAACGGCATTATAAGTCTGGAATTTGGGAAAACGCCCAGAAGTAAAAGTTGTAGATAATTGAAATAGCTTTCCAACGGTAGGTCGTGGGCCTATAGGTGACATCGGGATAAGGAGATATGAACATTTTAATGCGGAAAGGTCAAGCTGGGCAGTGAAATGGGCCCAACCCGATTCCAATCCGGGTCAGGCCCATTTCCTTGTTATTTAAGGGAGGTTTCAGCCTCCTCCTCCACATTTTCAGATCAGAAAAGATCCAGAAAATTCTATAGAGAGAGAGGGAGGAAAGACTTAGAGAGATAAATAAAGTTTGATCAAAATCTGAGCCCCGAATCCCGAAGCCCATGAAGAGAAAAGTGTTCTACGTCGCGTTGCCTTCGATTTGAGCTAAAAATCAACTAAAAATAAGAGGGTGGACGTGGTAGCTGTGCACTTAAGGTATGATTAAGGCTCTTTTTCATTGCCAACAAGTTTATTTAAAGTTTCAACGGAATAGAACGGGAAAATAGCGATATAAATTCGTCCGTTGGCATTGAAATTGATTGTAGAAGATTATGTCATTTTAATATGATTTTATGATATTATGGAAATGAAGTTGTTAAGATGTGAATTATGATTATGGTTGATGAAATTGGAAGGTGGAAATATGTTATGAATATGTATGTTGAAGATTTGAAGTTTTGGATGGATTATGGTTTGGTGGAAAATTTGTATATTTTGTATATCGTGTGAATATTGTATAGAAATGATATGAAATACTTCCAAATCACATTGTAATGGTCTTGATTAATGATGAATATGGAAATGTTGATACTAGTTTGGGTTTGTTAAGTTGAAGTGGAAGTTGTTGGACCATGTGGAAAACAAGGCTAGTTATGCCATACTATGTGTTTTGTAATGCTTGTTGTTGTTGGGTTGCTGTGTTGATATATTAAGCCGAGCTAAGTCTCGGGGATGTCATATATATAGGGGAAATGCTGCCGAAATTTCGGTAGGCAATTATGTGATTAAGCTTAGATTCTCGAAAAGCTTGAAATTGACAATTGGTAAACATGACCATTTGTAGATTCTGGACGAAATTGGAATTGAAGCCAAGCGAGCGTAAGGCGCAATCGAGGTATGTAAAGTCTTCCCCTTTGTTCTTTGGCATGTCCTAGATGTACTAGGTCAAGATCGGAGCATCGGGGGCGATTCTGCTCATAGAAACTCGAGATTGATTTTTGATACTATTCATTCAATTCAATTGAATTTCAAAAGGCGCATTTTGCTAGAAAAGTGGTTAAACCTCCATAACTTGTACAAATGTAACCCGATCACTATGAAACCTTCCTGGATGACTCCGTAGAGTCTAATGGGCGTGATTATTGTCCGCCGCCTCGACTTGGCCCGAGGTGGGCCCGCTATTCCCCGATGCCTCTCTTATTGTTCTGTCTGTCTTATTCCCATACGATAAGTCGAGGAAACTTATGGCTATTGTTTCGACTACTAAACGGGAGTTATTTTAAGTAACCTGAATTGATTTAATGTTCATGGAAACAATTACGGGGACAGAAACCCTGATATAAATTTTGTATGGCTTTAGCCAATGTACTCGTGTCCGGAGCTCGCAGGTAGCTCCTGGTTATTATGTTGTTTACTATACGATAGGTGCTATGACCATCTTTATGAGCTTTATAAAATATTTTTTTGACATCTAAAACGTTTTGAAAATATTACCCTGATATTTTGGATAAACTACTTACCTCCCGTACTTACTGATATACGATTTTGGTAGACCTGAATCTTGTGTGATGTATGATCCTGGCGTGTGTGATTATGTTGGGAAAGTGATAATTTGGCATTCTGTATGATTGTTTTCTGTTTTACCGAGTCCCGGGCCGGTTATGTGAATATGCGCATATGTAATATTGGCCGCTGGACCCTCGACCGCGGCGTGTCCGACATTGACAGCTGGACCCTTGACCGCGTCATGTCGGACGTGTGGCATTGACTGCTGGACCCTTGACCGCGTACTTGTGATTGTGCCTGACATAGACCGCTGGACCCTTGACCGCGGTATGTCAAATGTGTGATTGTGACCGCTGGACCCTCGACCGCGGTATGTGTGATTGTAACCGCTGGACTTTTGGTCGCGGTATGTGTGATTATAACCGTTGGACCCTTGGCCGCGGTACGTGCGATAGTGACCGCTGGGTACTTGGCCGCGATATGCGTGGTAGCGACCGCTAGACTTATGGCCGCGGAAATTGTGCGTTGATTCCTTTATATGTGTCAAACAAAAATGTTTTTCAAAAGAAAGTAAAGCATTTTGACATTCTAACTGCCGTATTTGCCTGCTGGAACCTCTTGGGTATGACTTGTGCACTAGAGGCGACCCTGTGGCGACCTGGTTATTCGTGCACACCCCAGTGCACTGTCCATTGCGCCCCTCACTAAAGGGCTGAAACCTGAGGTAAATATATATACTACCTGTGCTTGTGTAAGTTTATGATTCTGCATGCATGGTTCTGCCTGTTACATTTCTGGACAGCGGATTCAGAGAATGATTATGTTGGTGTTGCTTCTGCATGATTGAGCCGGACTATGCTTCAGTCGGCTATAGTTCTACACCCATAGCTTCTGTTGCGGGTATGTCAGTAGCACTCTGTGCCCCGATCCGCACGATGATCCTGCCAGTTAGGCTTTGTACCTCTGTTTCATATCACGATTCAGACGGCTACACCCCGTGCTTATGATATATATCGTGGTCCTGGCCACACACTCTGTATTTCCGTTTCGGACTTGGATCCGATACTACCTGTTCTATTTCTATACTTCTGGCTCGGTTTTGCTTATATTGTTATATTTCCGCTTTACATACTCGGTACATTTCCGTACTGACCCCCTGTTCTTCGGGGGCTGCGTTTCATGCCGCGCAGGTACTCCCAGTTGAGTTGAGGATAGATGGAAGATGTTCCAGTGCAGATGGCAAGATCCATTTGTTCCCGGAGTTCTGCCGAGTCAGATTCTGTATGTTATGCTTTTGGGATCTTATTAGAGACTTTGCAGACAGTGTCGTGGGTATTGGTTGTCGGTCTGTGTACGTAATGAATTTTGTATGATCACAAGTTTGTTCGGCTTGAAAGCCACGAGAAAGAATATTTCTGAAAGGAAAGTTTTGTTATTTACTTATTATTTGTTTGAAAGAAAAAAAAGAGTTGACGTGATTTTATGTGCAGCGAGAGTTTGAGGGTTCGCTCGGCCCTAAGTAAGGGTCGGGTGCCCATCACACCCCAGCGAGGTCGGGGTGTGACAGAGTGGTATCAGAGCAGGTCTGTCCTAGGGGTTGTCTGCAAAGTCGTGTCCGGTAGAGTCCTGTTTATGGTGTGTTGCGCGCCACATCTATAAACAAGAGACTACGGGGCATCTAGGGATTGTTGATCTTCTTTGAATCCTGGACCGTGCGATAGAGCCAGCTGTAGGAAAGGAATTTCCTTTTTACTAACCCTTAATTTCAGCTGGAGAACAGTATCGACGTAAGGCAACAACTGATGATATTAGAGGCTACACAGTATACCGGTAAGCAATGGTGTGAAAGACGTATGTCGGACAAGGTGTTTGAAGTATGATTGATACATAAGGGTAAAAATTGAAGAGGAGATTAAACAGGAATGTGTCATCGGTGCCGTTTGAGTTGGGCACGCAAGGTAAGTCTCGACCTCTTTATACTTTCATTTGAAATTGTTAGCCCTGTGTGGCTATGATGCGATATGATGTGATGTATATATACGTATATGTGTTGGCCCTGTGAGGCGTGGTTGGTATTTCCTGTGTACAGGTTTTGCGATAGTGAGAAATACAGAGGAACCTCTGCCCAAATTTTTCTAAAAATACGAGGAGGAAAATGAGATATAAATTCTTAACAAGTCTTGAAGGTCGATATCGATAGGGCAAAAAAATGCCTAACGATAAAGTTTCCTCTAATTGGAAGAATGCAAAGTGTATGACGGGCCGTCGAGAATTGAGCAGTTCGCTCACGCCTCAGAATTATATATGTATGCATAGAGGTAAACATTGAGGATTTACGGGGGCGGCCCGGTAACCAGAAAAGTAAAAGAATCTTCTCTAGATCGGGGTGAGACCCGCTACGAGAACGTTTTGAAAGTTGCTAAGACCCCGAGTTGCCTTAAATTATGTGACAAAGGTCGTGCGGGACCGTCGACGCAATTATATCAGCATTAACGTGTCAAAATGTGTGAAGGTTACGAAGTTAAGCGTGCTAGGGCCAGAGCAATTTTGGGATGGGTGACCCCCTGGGAAGTATACCAAAATTTTCATGAATGTAGAAGTGAAAGACAGATAGGAAATCTGGGGTAACCCCAAAGGAAAGTAGAAGGCACTGAGCGATTGAAAACCCTAAATAGGTCGGGTAGGCCAAGGCAGACTCGGCTGGTGAAAGAGAAAGGAAACGCAATATAGCCCTTGGATCAGAGTAAGTTTGAAAAAGCATTTGGAAATATTTTGTGAGTAAAATGGCAGTAAATGCATAGATATGCATATGATGTCTCGTTCATGACTGTACCAATCTGTAGTGGGCCCCAGCGGCCAGTGTTACGATATCTGAAGAATGTTAGCTAAACAAAATTCGGGAGACAAGTAAAAGGTGGGATGTAGAGATGTCATGAAGTAAACGAGTACTGAACTCGTTACAATAAGAGTGGAAGTTTCTGATGCGGCAATATTAATGAAAAGGAGAAAAGTAGGTAAGCGGAGGAAGAAGAGATAACAATTGCAACTTTTGGAAATCTTCGAAGGAAAGACGGGTACCTCCCCGGATGTATCAGGAGACCCCATAAGGTCAGTTTAACATTTGAGGACGAATGTTCTAAAGGGGGGGAGGATGTTATATCCCGTATTTTTTAACGTCATATTATTAACTGAGGTGGGGCCCACACGTCAATATTTTTTTGTGACACGTGACAAGTTATATGAATCGCATGTGTAAAGTAAAACACAACTTGTGAAGGGCCTTGGGGCCAAAACAAAGTGGAAGCCCTCCAAACGAATTTTTTAAGAAAACGTTTTCGGATGACCTGACTTGGAAGGGCAAAAACGGCATTATAAGTCTGGAATTTGGGAAAACGCCCAGAAGTAAAAGTTGTAGATAATTGAAATAGCTTTCCAACGGTAGGTCGTGGGCCTATAGGTGACATCGGGATAAGGAGATATGAACATTTTAATGCGGAAAGGTCAAGCTGGGCAGTGAAATGGGCCCAACCCGATTCCAATCCGGGTCAGGCCCATTTCCTTGTTATTTAAGGGAGGTTTCAGCCTCCTCCTCCACATTTTCAGATCAGAAAAGATCCAGAAAATTCTATAGAGAGAGAGGGAGGAAAGACTTAGAGAGATAAATAAAGTTTGATCAAAATCTGAGCCCCGAATCCCGAAGCCCATGAAGAGAAAAGTGTTCTACGTCGCGTTGCCTTCGATTTGAGCTAAAAATCAACTAAAAATAAGAGGGTGGACGTGGTAGCTGTGCACTTAAGGTATGATTAAGGCTCTTTTTCATTGCCAACAAGTTTATTTAAAGTTTCAACGGAATAGAACGGGAAAATAGCGATATAAATTCGTCCGTTGGCATTGAAATTGATTGTAGAAGATTATGTCATTTTAATATGATTTTATGATATTATGGAAATGAAGTTGTTAAGATGTGAATTATGATTATGGTTGATGAAATTGGAAGGTGGAAATATGTTATGAATATGTATGTTGAAGATTTGAAGTTTTGGATGGATTATGGTTTGGTGGAAAATTTGTATATTTTGTATATCGTGTGAATATTGTATAGAAATGATATGAAATACTTCCAAATCACATTGTAATGGTCTTGATTAATGATGAATATGGAAATGTTGATACTAGTTTGGGTTTGTTAAGTTGAAGTGGAAGTTGTTGGACCATGTGGAAAACAAGGCTAGTTATGCCATACTATGTGTTTTGTAATGCTTGTTGTTGTTGGGTTGCTGTGTTGATATATTAAGCCGAGCTAAGTCTCGGGGATGTCATATATATAGGGGAAATGCTGCCGAAATTTCGGTAGGCAATTATGTGATTAAGCTTAGATTCTCGAAAAGCTTGAAATTGACAATTGGTAAACATGACCATTTGTAGATTCTGGACGAAATTGGAATTGAAGCCAAGCGAGCGTAAGGCGCAATCGAGGTATGTAAAGTCATCCCCTTTGTTCTTTGGCATGTCCTAGATGTACTAGGTCAAGATCGGAGCCTCGGGGGCGATTCTGCTCATAGAAACTCGAGATTGATTTTTGATACTATTCATTCAATTCAATTGAATTTCAAAAGGCGCATTTTGCTAGAAAAGTGGTTAAACCTCCATAACTTGTACAAATGTAACCCGATCACTATGAAACCTTCCTGGATGACTCCGTAGAGTCTAATGGGCGTGATTATTGTCCGCCGCCTCGACTTGGCCCGAGGTGGGCCCGCTATTCCCCGATGCCTCTCTTATTGTTCTGTCTGTCTTATTCCCATACGATAAGTCGAGGAAACTTATGGCTATTGTTCCGACTACTAAACGGGAGTTATTTTAACGAACCTGAATTGATTTAATGTTCATGGAAACAATTACGGGGACAGAAACCCTGATATAAATTCTGTATGGCTTTAGCCAATGTACTCGTGTCCGGAGCTCGCAGGTAGCTCCTGGTTATTATGTTGTTTACTATACGATAGGTGCTATGACCACCTTTATGAGCTTTATAAAATATTTTTTTGACATCTAAAACGTTTTGAAAATATTACCCTGATATTTTGGATAAACTACTTACCTCCCGTACTTACTGATATACGATTTTGGTACACCTGAATCTTGTGTGATGTATGATCCTGGCGTGTGTGATTATGTTGGGAAAGTGATAATTTGGCATTCTGTATGGTTGTTTTCTGTTTTACCGAGTCCCGGGCCGGTTATGTGAATATGCGTATATGTAATATTGGCCGCTGGACCCTCGACCGCGGCGTGTCCGACATTGACAGCTGGACCCTTGACCGCGTCATGCCGGACGTGTGGCATTGACTGCTGGACCCTTGACCGCGTCTGCCGCACTTGTGATTGTGCCTGACATAGACCGCTGGACCCTTGACCGCGGTATGTCAAATGTGTGATTGTGACCGCTGGACCCTCGACCGCGGTATGTGTGATTGTAACCGCTGGACTTTTGGTCGCGGTATGTGTGATTATAACCGTTGGACCCTTGGCCGCGGTACGTGTGATAGTGACCGCTGGGTACTTGGCCGCGGTATGCGTGGTAGCGACCGCTAGACTTATGGCCGCGAAAATTGTGCGTTGATTCGTTTATATGTGTGAAACAAAAATGTTTTTCAAAAGAAAGTAAAGCATTTTGACATTCTAACTGTCGTATTTGCCTGCTGGAACCTCTTGGGTATGACTTGTGCACTAGAGGCGACCCTGTGGCGACCTGGTTATTCGTGCACACCCCAGTGCACTGTCCATTGCGCCCCTCACTAAAGGGCCGAAACCTGAGGTAAATATATATACTACCTGTGCTTGTCTAAGTTTATGATTCTGCATGCATGGTTCTGCCTGTTACATTTCTGGACAGCGGATTTAGAGAATGATTCTGTTGGTGTTGCTTCTGCATGATTGAGCCGGACTATGCTTCAGTCGGCTATAGTTCTACACCCCTAGCTTCGGTTGCGGGTATGTCAGTAGCACTCTGTGCCCCGATCCGCACGATGATCCTGCCAGTTAGGCTTTGTACCTCTGTTTCATATCACGATTCAGACGGCTACACCCCGTGCTTATGATATATATCGTGGTCCTGGCCACACACTCTGTATTTCCGTTTCGGACTTGGATCCGATACTACCTGTTCTATTTCTATACTTCTGGCTCGGTTTTGCTTATATTGTTATATTTCCGCTTTACATACTCGGTACATTTCCGTACTGACCCCCTGTTCTTCGGGGGCTGTGTTTCATGCCGCGCAGGTACTCCTAGTTGAGTTGAGGACAGATGGAAGATGTTCCAGTGCAGATGGCAAGATCCATTTGTTCCCGGAGTTCTGCCGAGTCAGATTCTGTATGTTATGCTTTTGGGATCTTATTAGAGACTTTGCAGACAGTGTCGTGGGTATTGGTTGTCGGTCTGTGTACGTAATGAATTTTGTATGATCACAAGTTTGTTCGGCTTGAAAGCCACGAGAAAGAATATTTCTGAAAGAAAAGTTTTGCTATGTACTTTATTATTTGTTTTAAAGAAAAAAAAGAGTTGACGTGATTTTATGTGCAGCGAGAGTCTGAGGGTTCGCTCGGCCCTAAGTAAGGGTCGGGTGCCCATCACACCCCAGCGAGGTCGGGGTGTGACAGAAATAGATGAAAAGCCCTCTACGAATCTTCTATAATAACCTGCCAATCCCAGAAAACTACGAACTTCTGTAGGCGTCGTAGGCCTTGGCCAAGTCTTCACAGCTTCAATTTTTTGGGTATCAACTCGAATGCCATCATCTGAAATAACATGACCAAGAAATGTCACATAATTCAACCAAAACTCGCACTTTAAAATTTTTGCATACAACTCCCGATTCCGAAGAATTCCAAGAACAATACGTAAATGATCTGCATGTTCTGATTCTTTGCGAGAGTACACCAGAATATCATCGATGAATACTATTATGAATAGATCCAAGAGAGACATGAATACATTATTCATTAAATTCATGAACACTGCCGGGGCATTAGTTAGCCCAAATGACATCACTCGAAATTCATAATGGCCATATCTCGTTCTGAAAGCTGTCTTGGGGATATCTTCTTCTCTAACTCTCACTTGATGATAACCCGATCACAAATCTATTTTGGAAAACCACTTGGCGCCTTGTAATTGATCAAATAAATCATCAATTCTTGGAAGACGATATTTGTTCTTTATTGTCACCATATTCAGCTGTCTATAATCGATGCACATCCGTAAGGAGCCATCTTTCTTTCTTACGAACAAGACTGGTGCTCCCCACGGTGATGAACTGGGTCTAATAAACCCCTTCTCAAGCAAATCTTTCAACTCTGCCGGAGCCATTCGATATGGAGGAATGCAAATGGGCTTGGTATCCAGCAACACATCAATAGTAAAATCAATTTCTCTTTCTGGAGGAAGGCCTGGTAGTTCATCGAGGAATATATCCGGAAATTCATTCACTACCGGAACGGATTGAAAAGTTAGCGACGTTGCTTCAGTGTCATGTACTCGGACTAGATGATAAATATAGCCTTTAGCTATCATATTTCTTGCCTTAAGGTAGGAAATAAACCTACCCTTTAGAGATGCTGTATTACCCTCCCATTCAAGCACGGGCTCTCCCAGAAACTGAAATCGAACCATTTTCATTCGACAATCAACATTAGCACAACATGAAGCCAACCAGTTCATTCCCATAATCACGTCAAAATCTAACATTTCCAGCTCAACTAATTCAACTTTAGTTTGGCGATCACATATCACAATCACACAATCTTTGTATACTTGTCTAGCTATCACGGGATCACCAACCGGAGTAGATACCTCAAAAGGTTTAATTGGCTCGGGTTTCACCCCAATACAATTAGCAACATATGGAGTAATATAAGATAGCGTAGAACCCAGATCTATCAATGCATACACATTATAAGAAAATACAGACAATGTACCTGTAACCACATCTGGGGAGGACTCAAGATCCTGTCGTCCAGCTAAAGCATACACACAGGGATGAGTGGCACCTGAAGCAGATGCTACCCCTTTTCCTCTGCCTCGACTTGCCGAAATCTGGGAAGTCTGCCCTACCGGGCGCATTGAAGATAAACCAGCCACTAATCCTGTAGGCTGAACCCCAATTCTACCACTCATCAATGGGCAATCTCGCATCATGTGCCCGATCCGGCCGCAAGCATAGCAAGCATCCGATCCCTGGAGACACCGTCCGGAATGTAACCTACCACACTAGCTGCACTGCGGTACTGGGGGTCTCCTCTGGCTATGATCTCCCCCAAACTGAGAATTTGGGGCCCTCGAACTCTGACCCTGTCCTGAACGAAAGGAGCAATCAAATCTCCTTCCTGCAAATCGGGGAGGTGCACTAGTCACCGACTGTCCTGAGTGTCTGGAATCAGTCTGCCTCGATCCCCCTCTATAATCACTACCTGTCCCCATAGATCTGGCCCTCTTGCTTCGCCTTCTCTCAATGTCACGATCACCACTTTGCGGATGTCGTTGTTCCTCTAAATTCTGGGCATGGGCTTGTATTCGGGAAATATCTATCCCATCTTGCAATGAAGCCGTTAAGCAATCTTTAAATAAATGTGGTCCCAAGCCACTCACAAAGCGATGCACTCTATCTCCCATATCGGCCACCATAGTTGGAGCATACCTGGCCAACGAATTAAATTGAAGACTATACTCTCGGGCACTCATGTTCCCTTGCCTTAGATTTAAGAACCTATCCGCTCTAGCTCGGCGGACCTCGGGTGTCAAATAGTGACGGGTGAAAGCATCTACGAATTCTTGCCAAACGGGAGGAGGCGCATTCTCTTTTCTCGATGCTATCCAATTATTGTACCACAATACCGCCATATCTCAGAGTTTATAAGATGCCAACTCCACGGATTCAGTCTCGGAGGCGTGAATAATATTTAATGTCCTCAGCATCTCATCAATAAAGCCTTGCAGATCTTCATCCGACTTTGACCCAAAAAACTCTGGAGGATTCAAACTCATAAAATCACGGGCTCTGGTACTAGCTGCCCGATCACTTGAACTCATATTCTGCCGTTGTGCCTGGGCGGCAACTAACTATGTCAATAAATGAATGGCCTCGGTCACTTGTTGACCCGAAGCACCCGGTGGAGGAATTGGAGCTGAAGCTCCTCCTTGTTCTTCTACATTGGGCGGGGTGGAGGAAGTATTAAATGGGGCCTCATTATGTGATTCGCCCTCTTTCACATGCATTGGCGGCTCTCTTTCCACCCGCTTTTTTGTCTTAGTCTTGCCCATCTGGGCGGCTGTAGCTTTCCCCTTTGGCGACATTTCTGAAATCACAACACACTATTAAGAGGAAAAATTCTTATAACACAGCTCTATCGCATGATTTCTTAAGATGAAAGATGGTCATTTTTCCTAAATGCCCTGTAGCCACTTGTTTATTAGTGTGGCGCGCAGCACACCATAAACAAGACTCTACTAGACACGGCTCGTAGACACTTCGTAGGGCCGAACTGCTCTGATACCACTTTTGTCACGACCCAACTAGGGGCCGCGATGGGTACCCGGGCTAACCACCGAGTACTGCTCGTTCTGCTACTCATCATACTCATTTAACGCTCTTTTATCAAATTTATACTCAAATCATGAGAAAGTCATATTTCATTTGAAAACATAAATACTTTTATATACATAAGCCTTTCGGCCATCAAAATAATATATATACATAGTAGCAATCTCGTGAGACCATATAACCCACACTGCGTATCTACGAGCCTCTACTTGAATGCTAGACATAAGGACAGGACAAGACCCCGTCATGCCCAAAATACATATACATGAATATACACCAAAGAATAATTATAAGCACCCTTGGAACAAAGGAGTGCTCTCTAATTAGCTACTGGCCCCTACGAGTCCGGATCAAGCTCACCTCCCTGTCTACCTGTGGGCATGAACACAGCGTCCAAAGAAAACGGACGTCAGTACGAACATTGTACTGAGTATGACAGGCATAAACAATAATGAAACATCAATGAAATGAGGAGCAATCTGTAACTGACTGTGAATCATAAAAGAAATAAATCATGCTGTCTTACTCATACTCGTCATCATATCATATATGCATGAATGTATAAGTATAATCTGCCTATCCATGTAGGTACTGTGTAATCATAAGTAACCTGCGTCCAGGCCTCTCGCGTCCGGGGTATAAGCTGCCCACTATAGTGGTGTGTATATCTGCCTGACCATATAGGTACGGTGTAATATCATCATCATATGCTCATCATAATATGCGCATCATAGTATGCTCATCATAATATGCTCATCATAATACATGCATGAAGACTCAAGGACAACTATATTTTATCGGGGTGACGTAAGGTCGTGATCCCCCGATTTCATTATGGAGCATTCACAAGCATTCTACCTCACCTTGAAGGAAGTAGTATATAAGGTGAGTGTGTACAATGCATAACATCATCGACTTTATGGTACTCTGCCTCACCTTGAAGGGACAATACATAAGGTGAGTTTACATAATACATGACATACTTGACTAATGGTATCCTGCCTCACCTCAAAGGGAATACTGTATGAGGTGAGTGTATACAACATACGACATCATTAGCGTTATAGGAACGTCATATCATGAACTCTAGAGTCTTTAAACTCAAGCTTATCATCATCATCACTGGACTCATAACATACCTCTTATCTCCTATAGCTATTCATAATCAGACTCTTGACTTTCCGGGATATATAGAGAATTCATGGAGAGAAAGGAGAATCATACCATCGGATTCATGCCATAGAAAGAAAGGACTAGCCTCACATACCTTTGTCACTTAACTATTTTATTGCTTGCTCGTTCTCCTTTAATGCACTCGTTCTACCTTCAAGAGAATTCGTATCGACATTTGCTAAACGGTTACAAGAACGTGCTTGCTAAAGCTAGAGAAAATTGGACGGCATTTCCTTCATTTATACAAATTTTCTCATATTCTATATCAATTCCCAAACATTCATAACAACGTTCACAATATCATAAACGACAAGCATCATTCATTTATATTATCCACATTTCACAATTTCACTTTAATTCATCCATAATCATGACCATAGTTCACTATCGTGTTCTTTCACATATAATACTCATTCCATGTTCTACATGTCATTCATAACCTATTTACAATCTCAACATATCCATTTTCGTGATTCATTCCAACTACTACTCAATAATGTCACTATTCACACTTTCATGACCCATTTCCTATATCTTTCTACAATCCCAAATGTCTCCACTTCTCCATACTTTAAATAACATGCAAATACCATAAAACTTACCTTAGATAGTGTAGGAACAACTCTTGAGTGGTATTACTCTTCTTGCACCAAAACCCTAGTTCACCTCTCTTGAAATTTCTTGACTTGGATGAACTTTGATGTGTTTCTCACACTTAGTTTTGTGGATTTGATGAAGTTGATCTTAAATTTTCACTTGGATTCTTGTATTGGAAGAGTTTGGAAAGTTCTAGAGAGCTATTGGGTCGTGGAGAGAGAAAATGGAATGAATTAAATGAACTTGGGTCATTATTTTATAAATGCAAAAGCTGTCCCGACGTCTATATCCCGTATTTTTGCATGTCGGATTATTCGAAAGCTAATCGACGTAAGTTTAAGGACGAGATTATTCTTGGGATATGAGACAAGGGCTTTTAAATCCCCGATTTTTAATGAGTGCGCGATTGGTTGTAAATTTAATTGGTGTAGAAATATCAGTGGAAATTAGGGACTAATTAACTATGATTAGATTATTAAGTAGGGATTAGTGATTAATTAAAATTAATTAAGTTAATTATAACTGGTGGGCCCCACCCGTTTTAAAAAAATAAAATAAAAATAATAATAAATAAATAGAATAAAATAATTAAAACAAAATAATTATAAAGTAAAATAAAATAAGGTGGATGATTCACTATGGGGGGGGGGGGGGGGGGTACGTGTCCAATAAATGGACAAAGTACATATAGCCAAATTGTGACTAATCTTGCCATTCATTTTCATTTGCAAATTTCACTCTATTGTGAAGTAATAAAATACCTAGCCATGGCTGCCTAGCTTCGGTCATGGCAGCCCCCATTAATTATTTTTTTTTGCTCTTGTTAGATTAATTCTAAGGTGATTTGCAAGTCCAAGGAGGTGATAGCAACATTGGGTATTGAATTGTGGAAGAAGAAATAGTGAAATTGGTGCAAACGAGCGTAGAAATTGCTCCGATTAAATTAAGGTAAGATTTTCTTATGTTATGGTATAATTGGATTAATGGTTGTTATATGGAATTGTTGAGTTGAAAGAATAAAAGTGTGGTTATGTTCATATGTTGTTGTCGTGTTGTCGTTGATGTAGATTCTAAATTTGGAAGAAAGAAGTGTATAAAGTATCGTATACAAAGCGTATGTTGGTTTGTTTGGCGTATGATCTTAAACGTTAATGATTTGGATTGGAAAAGGATTAAGAAGAGTTATTGGATTGTTTGAATTGTTTATGGGCTGAACTGTAAGGGTTTTTATACGAAAATTTATATTACTGTCATTGTTGGTATTGCTGTGATAACAGGAGGTTAATTGGAAGTTCGGGTTAGGCGAGTTATATAGGGGAAATGCTGCCCGATTTCCATTAAGTTCTTAACTAATGAAAATCCTAATCAAGGAAGTATGGATTAAAGAATAATTCCTATAAGTGATTGGTTGCAGATTTATAAGCTAGAAAGTATAGTTTACTAACGATAGCGTTACTTTCATATCAAATACGCGAAAGGGGCGACGAAGCGAACTTAATTGCGGTTAACCTATAACAGGTATGTAAAGTTAACCCTTCTTTCTTTTTGGCATGATCTTTATGAAACGAATGGACGATGTGTATATGATTCCAAAGAAGTTCCTATTCTTAGAGCCACTAGGATGGCTACTGTTCTTGATTTCCAGAAGCTATTTTATTATATCTTGATACGTGTATATGATTCCAGGTGTTCTATTTTGATATAATCCACTGTGACATTCGAAAGGTATTTGATATGCCTATTGTCAAGATTTTCAAATGATAGTTCGTTTTGATTAATCCATTGAGTCTTTGATAATGTTTTAATTTGCATATGGTTGCTCACTACTCTACTCGTGCGTGCCTCAATATGTCTTTCACTGAGTCCCGGGCCAGGATACGTTTTCATGCACAGTTTCACTGCATTGTTCATCAAGCCCCTCAATAGAGGGCCGGGATACAATATATATATATATATATATGATGGTGTTATGATGTGTTGGCGTGAGGATGCGATGATTTGATGGTGTTATGATGTGTTTATGGCGTTATGATGTGTTTATGGCATTATGATGTGTTTATGGCGTTATGATGTGTTTATGGAGTTATGATGTGTATGGCGCCAAGGATGGTATGTGGCGACCTTATTCACCGAGTTCCATAATGGGCCGGATATGATATATGATATTGATATGCATGATTTTCATTTCATAGGGCAAGTGTATTGATGTTTTAAAAGCCATACTTGTTTCTGGTAATCTCTATTTCAGTATGATTCTCTTTACTATATTTCATGCTTTATATACTCAGTACATATTCCGTACTGACCCCCTTTCTTCGGGAGGCTGCGTTTCATGCCCGCAGGTACAGATAGTCGGTTTGGTGACCGTTCAGCTTAGGACTCCTACTCAGCTGTCTTGGAGAGCTCCGTCGTTCCGGAGTTCAGACTTTTGATACAGATCTTATGATATATATATATATATATATATATATGGGCCCTGTCTTGTCATATTTCGCTATAAATACTTTTAGAGGTTTGTAGGCATATGTGTGGGTTGTGTATAAGTTTGTTCAGTTGTGCCTATACGATGTGCTATATGCTCTTCTGTAGTGGCAGCCTTGTCGGCTTGCGTATCATGTTGATATGTTGTGGCAGCCTTGTCGGCTTGCGTATCATATTATGTTCTGATCAGTTGTGACTCCCCAGGAGACCGGTTATTTGGATATATGTATATATGATGATGTTATGAACCCTTGGAGTTCTTTTGCAAGTTTCCATATTGATTTTAGCTTCAGTTGACTATATCTAATAGGTACGTATATGAGTGTCTAGGTCGGCCACTAGTCATGGCCCACGGGGTTGGGTCGTGACTAAAGTGGTATCAGAGCAGTTCATCCTCGGAGTGTCTACAGACCGTGTCTAGTAGAGTCTTGTTTATCGGTGTGTTGTGCACCACATCTATAAACATGATGCTACAGGACATTTAGGATGTTACCTTTCTTTCATATCTAAGATCCTGCGATAGAGCCCAGCCATAGGAAATGAAATTCCTTATACTGACCCTTGATTTTAGCTGAAGAACGGCATCGACAGAAGAAAGTGACTAATGATATTGGAAGTTACAAAGTACACAGGTAAGCAACGGTGCGAAAGATGCATGACAGATAAGGTAAGAATATTGAAGTATGACTGAAATGTGAAGTTGAAGAATGAAAGGGAAGGTAGATAGGAAGGTATAACAGGGCAGATCGTTAAAGGATCAGGTACGTCTCGAGGTGTGATATGTGAGGTAAGTTTCGACATCTTTATACTTTTACTTGAAATTGGGAGCCCTGTTTGGCTATGATATGATATGAAATATATGTATATATGTTGGCCCTGTGAGGCATTGTTGGTATTTCCTGCATGCAAGCTTTGGGATAGTAAGAAATACAGAGGAAACTCTGCTAAAATTTTCCTAGGAATAAAAAGAGAATGAGATATAAGTTCGTAATATTCTTGAAAGGTCATGCTATCAGTAATGGTAGGATTTGACCAAGTTGCAAGTCTGACTTCGAGAAATAAAGTTAACTATTGAATTGATAGTAATAGTAATTATGAGGTCGATACCGATATGGTGAATTTATTATGTTGGATTAAAGCTTTAAGAGATACCCTCCATGTCATCCGTAAGAGGCATCATTCTTATTTGGGAAATTTTGTTTCGAAGAAGCATATATGAGTAGCAAAGTTTGGAATTCATTTGAATGGACCAGAATACTTTCCAGCCACATGTTACCCTAGAAGAGGCTCAGGTTGAAGAGCAAAATCGTCCACAATTAAGTTTCACTTTTATTTGAAGAGTACAAGCATACAACAAGTAGTTTATGAACTAATTAGTTCGTTCATGACCCAAGGACAAATATGAAGGCAAAATATGTGAATCAAGTGGAGCGTTCTTGTGTTCTTGAGGTAACATTTCATGATATCTTTATGTCCTTGAGTTTATTAGTTTCGATCAACTAATTGGAGATGGAATTTGTGGTAGGAAAACTCAAACTTGTGAGCTGTCTTAGATCATGTGTTTCACGTGTTGTTGATGAAATGCTAGGATAAATTAGAAAGGGCTTGTGACACTAAGGGATGATTTAGAAAAAGGTGGCAAATCTTAACAGAACGTTTATTTGAGGTATCGAGTGGACTGATAAGTGGAGATAAATTACGACGAGTTTATAGTTAAAAGGAGTAATATGATTGAGATAAGAGTATGGAGGAGGAAGAATTATGACAAATATGACGATATTGATAAGACAGCTTGTGAGATATTAAGGATAAGACTGATCAGAAAGGGTGAAAGGTTAAGTACGCCTACGCCGCAGAGTAAAATTAAACCGTAGTAAGAATAGGATTGATTATGAATAGGATGTAATGTGAGTATCCTAAGGGTTGTTATAAAAAAAAAAGAGTAAAGCCAAGTGAGGAAGTGACTAAAAGACATGACGTGATCTATGTGACTAAGGTATAAAGGCAAATATGAAATGGAAAGACAGGGTATAGAATGAATAAGAAAGACTTATAAAGTTCTTCTATAAGGAAAAGTCCAGAATAAAGATTATATAATGACGAAAACGAAAGCAAGCCCAAGAAAAGAAGGAGTTAATTGAAAGAAGGAAATAAGGAGAAAGCGAGCGAGATAACAGTGTAATAACAGGTTATGACGTAGCCGAGAACACGGGTAATATAAATGGCATAACTTATGAAAGACCAAGCTACAGAAAAATGAGTAACAAGGTAGAATGAGTGCTCGGAAATGACTAATATGACAAGAACAAACAGGGATGAACAGAATACGTTTGGAGAATGAGAAAAGGGGTTATGTAGAAATAGTGTTTTTCGAAGGATACAGGAGCAACATGAGATTCCTCGTGCACAAAATAAAAGATGGACATAGACTGGAGAAATGAAAGGAATACTAAAGGAAGCACTCAAGACAGACATAATTAATTGAGTATGAGTATAGGATAAAAGGGAAATATATAGCTACAAACTTAAGGTGTAGTACGACGAGAAGGTGATAAGACAAGACCACTATTAAAACAAATTTGATATGATTTTGAGTAAGTTAGAAGTTAGCGTTGGGTATACAACAAGGGTGAAAGAGCATGAGGCATAAAGGAGTATTGCGTGTATGTGACTTCACCTCGGAAATAGTGAAATCCTTAAAGGACAAGGATTGTGGATTTGCGAAACAACTGATGTATTGTGAATTTATCAGAAGAAACAGATGATATCCGTTGGGATAAAGATAGTGTTATAGGAAAGCTTGGGACACTTATCATCAGAATATAAGTGCTACCTAATTGAGAATTTGAAACGACTATAAGCATTAGCTAATTACTGATCGGAATAAATGGAATGTGGCTTTGGATAAATCGTTACATTAATTATATTACTCGAGTACCAACCATCAGATAAGATTTTGTACTATATATCGAGAGTTCTCATCGCTTTGTGATTTGGTCGAGGTTTCGTACGTGGGGAATCAAAGTTATAAATGATAAAGAAAAGGCATGGGTATGGTATAAGTACAACCCAAAGGGGGGAAGCGGGTGAAAGAAAAGTAAGTACAAATAGAAACAATTGACACTATAATATATCCAATATGGATACTCAAACTTCAAGTGAGATCCCATGCGGAAACAAGTTGGTAAGATCTGAAAGCCAGCGATAAACGAATAGTAGTCAGGATGGTATTTGAGACAATACTGAGGATCATTTGTAAAGATTTGGAATTATATGACATTAGAAAGTGGATGCCTATAAAAAGGAAGAATACGACAAGAAAATGGTAACGAGTAACTTAAGAGATATTATAAAGAATAGAAATGTTATACTGGATTGGAGGTTGAGACGTTGGCAATGGGGTTGCTTGCTAATGATATTGTGACTTATAAGTAGCAAAGAAGAAAGGATAGGAAATTTCCTATAGTAGGATATGAGAAAATCAAATGGTGAATGAAGGAAGGGAAAAGAGTATGACAAGGTAGACAGCAAGTGAGTTTTAGTACAAATAAGATATGTAAAGCAGAATGAACCAGGAGAAGGAAAGACTAAGACTAAGATTGGATATACTTTATACAAGTCACACAAGAATAGTTATGCGATCTACGCATATTTGTATGTTAAGAATAAGACCAAGTGGGCACTTGACAATAAGCGTAAGGATTCAGTAATAGCAATGCGATTATGATATTTCGGATACATTAAGGAAATGTGTAAGATGGTTCGAACCAAAGTACCGAAATAGGATTAGTACTGAGGGCAAAAGCCAAAGTTGAGCCCGATATCAATTGAAAGATACAAGCGAAGAATGTAAGGTCTGCATAAAGACTAGTGAGACGACGCTAAGGTATCTCTCGGTCTAATTTGAGCACCTTCACATATTCGTGTAAAGATTGCAACATAATGTACGACAGGAAAACTAGAAACAAAATCTGAGAAGGGGCAATAGAATACGCCTAAAGTGTTACAAGTTGGGTTAAGAGAAATGGTGAAATAGCTTAAACGAGACGAGCAGGACGAGCCGGTTATTAGAAGACAGTGAATTTATATGTCAAATCAAGAACTTTTTCGGAGTTATACCAATTGATAATAGATAGAGCACAGAGCGGCTATGTGAAGTTATAAATTGAGGGAACTCCAGCGCTACTTGGTAGCCAACTCTAAAGATCGAGATTAAGAGCTAAAAGAAAAATGACAGTTAAAAAGAAAGTTGAGAAGTGATACCTGAGGCTGAAGATTCCAGAATATAGGCTGGAACAGCGGGGCAATATAAGGTTATTGAAGTAAAATTTCACCTTGGAAAATTTCATTTTATTCGTAAAGTTACGAAGGGTCTACAAGTTACCAGAGGTATAAATACTCCAAGGATTGTAGAGTCTAATAAACCGATGAGGGATATCTGCGCGTTACAAGATCTTGTCTAAAGATCAGAAGGTAAAGTGAAGTGAACGATACATTATCTTAAAGGAGTAACTATAGAAAAAGAAATAGTCGAGTCATGACTATGTGTACCATGAATACAAGTCCGAATCAATCAGTGACAGTACAACTAGATAGTATGTAGACAAGAGAAAGAGTAACACTTCAGTAGAAGAGCTCGCAATACAACTGACAACTGACTGCGAAATAAAGAGGAGAGTAAAGAGAACGACGTGGAATAATTACCTCGAGAAGCAACAGAGGGAGGAAATATTACGGGAATGGTTACGTAGAGATCTGAAATGCATCATAATAGATTGAAGGAAATCGACCAACGAAAGAATCATGTGAAGGGCATAATTCAATAAAAGAATATTTAAGGAAGTATTGGGAGTGCACGACTGACTTAACATTCGAGGACGAATGTTCTAAAGGGGGGAAGGATGTTATATCTCGTATTTTTGCACGTCGGATTATTCGAAAGCTAATCGACGTAAGTTTAAGGACGAGATTATTCTTGGGAAATGAGACAAGGGCTTTTAAATCCTCGATTTTTAATGAGTGCGTGATTGGTTGTAAATTTAATTGGTGTAGAAATATCAGTGGAAATTAGGGACTAATTAACTATGATTAGATTATTAAGTACGGATTAGTGATTAATTAAAATTAATTAAGTTAATTATAACTTGTGGGCCCCACCCGTTTTTTAAAAAAAATAAAAATAATAATACATAAATAGAATAAAATAAATAAAAAATAATAATTATAAAGTAAAATAAGGTGGATGATTCACTATGGGGGGGGGGGGGTACGTGTCCAATAAATGGACAAAGTATATATAGCCAAATTGTGACTAATCTTGCCATTCATTTTCATTTGCAAATTTCACTCTATTGTGAAGTAAAAAAATACCTAGCCATGGCTGCCTAGCTTCGACCATGGCAGCCCCCATTAAAAAAAAAATTGTTCTTGTTAGATTAATTCTAAGGTGATTTTGCAAGTCCAAGGAGGTGATAGCAACATTGGGTATTGAATTGAGGAAGAAGAAATAGTGAAATTGGTGCAAATGAGTGTAGAAATTGCTCTGATTAAATTAAGGTAAGATTTTCTTATGTTATGGTATAATTGGATTATTGGTTGTTATATGGAATTGTTGAGTTGAAAGAATAAAAGTGTGGTTATGTTCATATGTTGTTGTCGTGTTCTCATTGATGTGGATTCTAAATTTGGAATAAAGAAGTGTATAAAGTATCGTATACAAAGCGTATGTTGGTTTGTTTGGCGTATGATCTTAAACGTTAATGATTTTGATTGGAAAAGGATTAAGAAGAGTTATTGGATTGTTTGAATTGTTTATGGGCTGAACTGTAAGGGTTTTTATATGAAAATTTATATTACTGTCATTGTTGGTATTGTTGTGATGACAGGAGGTTAATTGGAAGTTCGGGTTAGGCGATTTATATAGGGGAAATGCTGCCCGATTTCCGTTAAGTTCTTAACTAATGAAAATCCTAATCAAGGAAGTATGGATTAAAGAATAATTCCTATAAGTGATTGCGGTTAACCTATAACGGGTATGTAAAGTTAACCCTTCTTTCTCTTTGGTATGATCTGTATGAAATGAATGGACGATGTGTATATGATTCCAAAGAAGTTCCTATTCTTAGAGCCACTAGGATGGCTACTGTTCTTGATTTCCAGAAACTATTTTATTATATCTTGATACGTGTATATGATTTCAGGAGTTCTATTTTGATATAATCCATTGTGACATTCAAAATGTATTTGATATGCCTATTGTCTTGATTTTCAAATGATAGTTCGTTTTGATTATTCCATTGAGTCTTTGATAATGTTTTAATTTGCATTGTTCACCAAGCCCCTCACTAGACGGCCGGGATACAATATATATATATATATATATATATATATATATATATATGATGGTGTTATGATGTGTTGGCGTGAGGATGCGATGATGTGATGGTGTTATGATGTGTTTATGGCGTTATGATGTGTTTATGGAGTTATGATGTGTATGGCGCCAAGGATGGTATGTGGCGACCTTATTCACCGAGTTCCATAATGGGCCGGATATGATATATGATATTGATATGCATGATTTTCATTTCATAGGGCAAGTGTATTGATGTTTTAAAAGCCATACTTGTTTCTGGTAATCTCTATTTCAGTATGATTCTCTTTACTATATTTCATGCTTTATATACTCAGTACATATTCCGTACTGACCCCCTTTCTTCGGGGGGCTGCGTTTCATGCCCGCAGGTACAGATAGTCGGTTTGGTGACCCTTCAGCTTAGGACTCCTACTCAGCTGTCTTGGAGAGCTCCGTCGTTCTGGAGTTCAGACTTTTGATACAGATCTTATGATATATATATATATATATATTTATCCAGGGGTACAACGGGGCCCTGTCCCGTCATATTTCGCTATAAATACTCTTAGAGGTCTGTAGGCATATGTGTGGGTTGTGTATAAGTTTATTCAGCTGTGTCTATACGATGTGCTATATGCTCTTCTGTAATGGAAGCCTTGTCAGCTTGCATATCATGTTGATATGTTGTGGCAGCCTTGTCGGCTTGCGTATCATATTATGTTCTGATTAGTTGTGACTCCCCAGGAGACCGGTTATTTGGATATATGTATATATGATGATGTGATGAACCCTTGGAGTTCTTTTGCAAGTTTCCATATTGATTTTAGCTTCAGTTGACTATATCTAACAGGTACGTATACGAGTGTCCAGGTCGGGCACTAGTCATGGCCCACGGGGTTTGGTTGTGACACCGACGTCATTATACGGTCCGTATAATTGACCGTAAAAGCGCTCCAGTGAGCGTCTCATTCTGTGTCACTTTGACGACACATTATACGGGCCATATAATTTTATACGGTCCATATAATTTGACAGTGAATTTGACCCTTTAGCAACTTCATTCTGTGACAATCCTACGGTCCATTATATGGGCCATATAACATTATACGGTCCGTATAATCGACCGTACAACCCATCCTTTCACTGATCTTTTTCTTGCCACTTCATTTGATCTCCAACCCAGAGGGAACCTTCTTAGCACTTGTTTATCATTTCATTAACATTCTATGGGACGTTATAACTCCTCTTCAAGGCACCATTTAGTTATCATTAACTCGGTACTCGTAATTTCTTTCCAATACACATCGTATGCCTTGCCTTCTCTCGGCTAACTTTCTTCTCTTATCTCAAATGCCTTTGAAATCTTAATTAGGGTCGTCAAACGTCATTCCTTTCTTATTAAAATATCGTATACTCGTATTCTTCGTTTGTCTATTCACTGTACATTAACGAGGAATTTTCCAAGGTGTAACACTTAGCTATAAATTGCGCTTCTCTATCAGTAATAATGGACATCGGAATACCATGGAGTCACACTATTTCTTTAAGATACAGTCTTGCATAATCTTCTGCTGAGTAAGTAGTTCTAACCGGAAGGAAATGGGCTGATTTCCATTTCTTGCGATAACCCTCATGGCTTTTGATGCTCGATTTTTACTTGTTGACTGTTCGGACATTGAGCTACAAATTCTGCTATGTCTTTCTTCATTCCATCGCACCAATACATCAATTTGAGATCATGATACATGTTTGTTGCACCTGGATGAATAGAATACCGAGAATGATGGGATTCTTCTAGAATTCGGCGATGTAATTCTGCAACTTTCGGAACACATAACCTGCCTCGGTATCGAAGAACTCCATCTATAGAAGTTTCAAATGGGGACTTCTCCTTTTCATGAAATGTGTCTCTATAGTGGCTCAACTGAGGATCTTCATATTGACGCTCTTTTACCTCCATGTCCAAGGATGAAACAGTGGGATTATTGACATCAATTCCTGTACTGCCTGAATCAACTAGACAAATTCCAAGATTAGCTAGTTGGTGGAGCTCACGAATTATTTCTTTCTTCTCCGAAGGAACTTCACATAGGCTGCCCATTGATCGGCGGCTAAACGCATCAGCTACTACATTTGCCTTCTCGGGGTGGTATAAAATACTCACATCATAATCTTTCAATAATTCTAACCAGCGCCTCTGCCGCAGATTTAACTCCTTCTGCTTGAAAATGTATTAGAGACTCTTGTGATCTGTATAGATATCGGCATGCACACCACACAAGTAATGCCTCCAAATTTTTAATGCATGAATAACTGCAGCCAATTCGAGATCATGAGTTGGGTAGTTCTTTTCATGTTTCCGCAACTGTCTTGAAGCATAAGCAATAACTTTACCGTGCTGCATTAATACACATCCTACCCCAACGCCAGAAGCATCACAATATACAACATAACCGTCTGACCCTTCCGGAAGTGTCAAGACTGGAGCTGAAGTTAGCCTATCTTTCAATTCTTGAAAACTGCATTCACAAGCATCATTCCATTGAAATTTAGCTGACTTCTGGGTTAGCTTTGTCAATGGGGCCGAAATAGAGGAAACCCCTCCACAAACCTTCTATAGTAACCTGCCAATCCCAGAAAACTACGGACTTCTGTGGGAGTTTGTTACACCTCAGAAATTTCTCCGTGCTTGTATGATGAGTTGAATGATGAAGAGTTTGAGTGTATGATGTTTTGTTAAGTCGGGAATGGCTAATTAAGAATTTTTGGAAATAAGAAAGTCGCGGAAAATTTTTCAGCCCAGTGGTCGTATATGGCACTATATGGCCCGTAAAGTGATTTACGGACCGTATAGTGCAATCGTCCTCCAGCTTGTCAAAAATCTCAACTTTCTGTAAATTGTGAAAATGGTTAAATACGACTTGGAGGACGGCCCGTAAACTTGTTTACGGACCGTAAACCTCAGTCGTAAATTGCCATAATCCTCAGCCAAACTTTTTGTCTGTGAAATGATTAAATACGGCCATGGAGGACGGACCGTAAATCAAAATACGGTCCGTATATGGTGGTTTACGACCACTGTTCATCCCGACAAGAATTCATTAAAGATCAGATTTGTGATTTTTAAAGGGGACTTAAGCCTCATTTTAACTCATCATTCATTCAACCAACTCAAGAAACTTCTAGACCTCTCCACATACTTCATCTATAGAAATCCCAAAGAATCAAAATAACATCAAGACCAACAACACCAAATTCATGAAATCAAGTGTAAGAACACAACAAAGGATCATCTAAGTCAAGAAATCCCACAAAGGGTGGAACTAGGGTTTTGGTTAATTGAAGTATTTCAACTTAAGGATTGTTCAACCATCATCCAAGGTAAGTTTCATGATTCTTCCATGTTTTTTGAAGTATTGGAAATCTTAGACACTTGAAATGTAGAAGAACATAGAAATGGGTCATTATTGAGTGAATAGTGACATAAATGAATGATAGTGGAATTGAACTATGAATATTGAAGTGTTGTGAGTAAAAATACGTTATAAATGATGATTATATCATGAAACAAGCATTAAATGCATGAAAACGCAAGGATGAGCTAGAAGTATAAATAAGGGAAAATTGGAGGAAAATGGTGGATTTTGCTAAAAGCACGTAAATGACGATTGTCGATTATGATATTGCGAATAATATTATGAATATTGGGAGTTGATATAGAACGTGGGAAAAGTGGTATGAGCGAAGGAAGTGTTGTCCGACTTTTCCTAGAATTAGCGACGCGTTCTTATAGCTAGCTACTAATGTTGATACGAATTCTCTTATGAAGGTAACGACGTGATATCGACGGAGAACAAGTGAGCAATATCTTAGCTAAACGACCAAGGTATGTGAGGCTAGTCCTTCTTTCTAATTGCATGAATCTTTAGCTTGAATCCTATTCCTTTCATGAGTTCTTACATTCTAAGAAGTTAAAAGTTTATACCTATGAATGACTACATGAGATGAGTTATACGATATGATGACACTAGAATGATGATAATATTATTCCTTGCCTACACTCACCTTATGTACTAGTCCTTTCAAGGTGAGGCAGAATGTCCATAATGGTCCCATAATGTAATCGGGGGATCACGACCTTACGTCACCCCGATGGAGTAAAGTGATCATGGGTCATATATACGCATTATGATAAGATAAGTATTTTATGATAAGCATATTACTATGAGTATTTACGTTAAGCATGTCATGATTGCATTCACACCGGGCCTAGTTGGCCGGGCAGACACCGCTTCGGCGTGCGGCGATACAGATACACCACGACCTACGGGCGTGGGCAGACACCACTAGTGGGCGACATGAGATGGTACCCCGGACGCGGGAGGCCTGGACGCGGGCTAATATTATTGATTATCACACCGTTCCGACATGGATTGGCAGCTTGCATATGATGCATACATGTTATGATGATGAGTATGAGTAAGACAACATGCATTACTTCATTTATGATTATCAGTCAGATTCAGATGTCTCATGTTGATGTTATTCCCATATTATAGATGTCTCCTTTCATTATGTATGCCTCTCATACTCGGTACAATATTCGTACTGACATCCTTTCTTCGGACGCTGTGTTCATGCCCACAGGTAGACAGGGAGGAGAGCTTGGCCCAGGTCCTCAGTAGCTGTCAGCTGATAGATAGCACTCCATTGTTCGGAGGTGCTTATGGCTATCCTTTTGATGTACATTCATATATGCATATTTTGGGTTCCGTCCATGTATTCATTGTGTTAGTAGAGGCTCGTAGATACGCAGTGTGGGTTAGATGGTCTCACAAGATGTTTTCATGTGTATGTATATATTATTTTGATGGCCGAGAGGCAAATGTATATAAAGTATTTATGTTTTGATTAAATATGATTTTCCTACAATTGGTATGTAAAATTGATAAAAGAATATTAAATGAGCAAGACAAGTAGTAGAGTGAGCGGTGCTCGGTAACTAGCTCCGGGTACCCGTCGCGGCCCCTAGTCGGGTTGTGACAGAGTTGTAGGCCTTGGCCAAGTCTTCACAGCCTTAATTTTCTGAGTATCCACTCGGATGCCATCATTTGAAATGACATGACCCAAAAATGTCACAGACTTCAGCCAAAACTCGCATTTTGAAAATTTTGCATACAATTCTTGAGTTCGAAGAATTCCAAGAACAATACGTAAATGGTCTGCATGTTCTGATTCTGTGTGAGAGTACACCAGAATATCATCAATGAACACTATTACGAATAGATCCAAGAGAGGTATAAATACATTATTCATCAAATTCATAAACACAGCCGGAGCATTAGTTAACCCAAATGACATCACCCGGAATTCATAATGGCCGTATCTCATTTTGAAGGCTGTCTTGGGAATATCTTCTTCTTTAACTCTCACTTGATGATAGCCTGACCTTAGGTCTATTTTGGAAAACCACTTGGCACCCTGTAACTGATCAAACAAATCATCAATCCTTGGGAGAGGATATTTGTTCTTGATCGTCACTTTATTTAACTGCCTGTAGTCAATGCACATCCGTAAAGAACCACATTTCTTTCGCACAAATAGGACTGGTGCTCCCCACGGTGATGAACTAGGTCTAATAAACCCCTTCTCAAGCAAATCCTTCAATTGTTCCTTTAGCTCTTTCAATTCTGCTGGAGCCATTCGGTAAGGAGGAATAGATATGGGCTTGGTGTCCGGCAATACATTAATAGCAAAATCAATCTCTCTTTCCGGAGGAAGTCCTGGAAGTTCATCTGGGAATACATCCGGAAACGCATTCACCACCGGGACGGATTGGAGAGTTGGCGACTTTGCTTCGGTGTCATGAACTAGTACTAGATGATAAATATAACCTTTATCTATCATATTTCTTGCCTTAAGATAGGAAATAAACCTACTCCTTGGGGATGCTATATTACCCTTCCATTCAAGCACTGGTTCTCCCAGAAATTGGAATCGAACCACTTTCATGCGACAATCAACATTAGCATAACATGAGGCCAACTAATCCATGCCCATAATTACATCGAAATTTAGCATTTCCAGCTCAACTAAATCAACTTTAGTCTGACGATCACATATCACAATCACACAATTTTTGTAGACCTGTCTAGCTATCACAGGACTACCAACCGGAGTAGATACTTCAAAAGGTTTAATTGGCTTGGGTCTCACCCCAATACGACTGGCAATATACAGAATGATATAGGACAACGTAGAACCCGGATCAATCAACGCTTAAACATCATGAGAGAAAATAGTCAATATACCTGTAACTACATCTAGAGAAGACTCGAGATCCTAGCGTCTAGCTAAAGTATAGATACGGGGCTGGGTACCACCTGAACTAGACGCTCTCCCTCTGCCTCTGCCTCTACCTCAACCTGCCGAAATCTGGGGAGTCTGCCCTGTCGGGCGCACAGAAGAAGAACCAGCCGCTGATCCTGTGGGCTGGACTCCACCTCTACCATACCTCGTAGGACAATCACGCATGACGTGCCCCGTCTATCCACAAACATAACAAGCATCTGTCCCTTGGCAACATGGCCCCGAATGTAACTTTCTGCACTGATTACATCGTGGAACCGGTGGTCCCTCTAGCTATAATCGCCCCCAAACTGGGAACCTGAAGCTCTCAAGCTATGACCCTACCCTAAATGAATAGAGCGATCAAACCTCCCTCCTGCAAATCGTGGAGGTGCACTAGTCACCGACTGGCCTGAATATCCGGAATATGACTGCCTCGGTCCCCCTCTATAGTCACTACCGGTACCCATAGATCTGGCCCTCTTATTCTGCCCCCTATTGGTATCACACTCACCCCTCTGTGGATGTTGTTGCTCTTCTAAGTTCTGGGCATGGGCCTGCATAGGGGAAATATCCATCCCATCTTGCAAGGAAGCCGTCAAGTAGTCCTTGAACAAATGTGGCCCTAAGCCACTCACAAATCTATACACTCTATCTCCCATGTCGGCCACCATAGTCGGAGCATATCTAGCCAATGAATTAAACTGAAGGCTCTACTCCCGGACACTCATATTTCCTTGATTCAAATTTAAAAATCTATCTGCTCTAGCTCGACGGACTTCAGGTGGCAAATAGTGGCGGATGAAGGCATCTACAAATTCTTGCCAAACCGGAGGTGGTGCATTCTCTTTTCTTGACGATATCTAATTATTATACCATAAGACCGTCACATCCCGGAGTCTATAAGATGCTAGCTCCACAAACTCAGTTGTGGAGGCATCAATAATCTTCAATGTTCTCAACATTTCATCGATAAAACCTTGCGGGTCTTCATCCGGCTTTGAGCCGAAAAACTCCGGAGGATTCAAACTCATGAAATCATGGGCTCTAGTACTTATTGCCCTATCATTTGAACCCGAAATCTACCGCTATGCTTGGGAGGCAACTAACACTGTCAAGAGATGGATAGCCTCGGTCACTTGTTGACTCGAAGTAACCAGGGGAGGAACTAGAGGCATAAGAGCTGGAACCGAAGCCCCTTCTTGTTCTCCTATGCTAGGCGGAGTAGGAGAGGTACTAGATGGAGCCTCATTATGTGATTCACTCTCTTCTACATTCATTGGCGGCTCCCTTTCTACCCGCCTTTTCATCGTAGTCTTTCCCTTCTTGGCGGCTGTAGCTTTTCCCTTTGGCGGCATCTCTGAAATCATAACACAATATTAGGAAGGAGAAAATCTTACAACATGACTTTATCGCACGATCTCGTAAGAAGAAGAATGGTCATTTTTCCTAAATACCCTGTAGCCTCCTGTTTATTAGTGTGGCGCGTAACACAGCATAAACAAGACTCTACTAGACACGACTCGTAGACACTTTCTAGGACTGAACTGCTCTGATACCACTTTTGTCACGACCCAACTAACGACCATGACGGGTACCCGGGGCTAACCACTGGGTACCACTCATATTACTCGTAATCATACTCATTCTGTGATCATTCGTTCATAACCAGCTTATAATCATAGGGAAACCATTTTCATTTGAAACATAATTACTTTTATATATATAAGCCCTCTGGCTATCAAAATAATAATACATATATACACATGGGAAAAAAATCGCGAGACCATACTACCCACACACGCGTATCTACGAGCCTCTACTAGAGTACTAGACATATGGACGGGACAGGACCCCGTCGTGCCCAAAATAGATATATACACAAAATCATAAGCAATGGTACCTCCGGAACAATGGAGTGCTCTCAAGTCTGCTGATAGCTCCTATGAGTCTGGATCACCTCCCTATCTACCTGTGGGCATGAACACAGCTTCTAAAGAAAAGGACGTCAGTACGAGCATTGTATTGAGTATGTAAGCCTTAAATAAAATGAGCATAATAAAGAAATCCTGAAACATAACCTACTTAGCCTTTAAGAGTAAATGCATTTTAAACACATCACATACATCGACTTATCACATATATAATACTCGTTTACCCGCGTCCGGGTACCATCATACGCCGCCCACTAGTGGTGTCATGTCCGACCCTCTAGGCACGGTAAAATCACAAGCAGCCCGCATTAGCGGTGACATGTCCGGCCATCTAGGCGCAGTAGAATCATATGTAGCTCGCATTAGCGGTGACATGTCCGGCCATCTAGGCGCGGTAAAATCATATGTAGCCCGCACTAGCGGTGACATGTCCGGCCATCTAGGCGCGGTAGAATCCTATCATCGCATACATTACATAAACTCATCATAAAACATACATTAGAGTCCCAAGATAATCTATAACCATATCGGGGTGACGTAACGTCGAGAACCCCCGATTCTATTATGGTGAAATCATAATCATCTTACCTCACCTTGAAGGAACTAGTATCATAAGGTGGGTCTATCAATAATAATTAATGTCATACCATGGGCTTTAGAATCTCTATATAATGTTGACTCATATTTCCCAGAATGTAAGAAAGTCATGGAAGGAAAAAGGGAATTCGTTTCATGAGAATCATGCCTTAGAAGGAAGGGACTAGCCTTTCATACCTTAATGATTCGTTAACTCTATCACTTGGTTGCTTCTCTCCAATGCTCACGTTTCTTCCTTCAAAGAAATTCGTACCAAAATTAGATAATCGAAGACATACTTATGCTTAACTAAAGCTAACGAAAATCGGTTAACATCTTCCTTTATTTCGATAACTTCCTCCACATAATAATAATAATAATAATAATAATAATAATAATAATAATAATAATAATAATAATAGTAATAATAATAATAATAATAATGATAATAATAATTCCCAATATCATAATAACAACCACCATATCTTAATCCACAATTTCATCAAGCTAGACATTATCAATCCCAACATTTCCTATCACTCCTTCATAACCCTAGCTATGGCACCATCCGTGTCCATCCTCATACAATGCCTCTACAACATCTTTACCACCATTCATAGCAAGATTTCACTCATTACATATCAAGAACTATGATTCAAGTCAAGTTAAGAATTAAAAATATCATTATTTTCATACTTACACTTCATGTTCCCTTTTTCTCCATACTTCACGTCTTTTAACCCTTCAATAGTTTAAATAATATGGAAGAATCATAAACTTACCTTAATCACTTGGAAATATTGAGTTACTCCACCCCATTAGAATGAAATCCTCCACTTGTATGCCAAAGAAATTCTTACCCTTCACAGACCCTAATAGGCTTCCTAGTATTTGAATCTCTTAATTCTTGGTTTTGATCTTGGCTTTTTGGTATAGATTGTAATGAAAATGGAGGGAGGGTTCTACAGAGATATAGAATCTGATTTTTGTGGAAAATAATAAAATAAAACGTGGGTTCTTATATTTATAGACAGGGCTGGAAACTTCCAGATCGGCGGGTCGACGAGCAGGGTCGACGGCTCATCGACGTGCGCTATCGAACCGCCACCTGCAATGTCTGAGTTCTGAGCCCTGTCGACGGCGCCAGTCGACGGCGCGTCGACGTGGCCGTCGATGCTGACGGGTTTCAGCAGTTGCCTGAACTGCTTCGCTTTGCTCTGATTCGATTCGTTTCACATCCAACTCCCCTGTAATGTAAAGGATGACTAATTATATTCCTGTACACGTACAACGCAAAATATCTCGTGAGTAAAGCTCTGGTGCGGACTGTCACACCCCACCCTTGGTAAGGCGTGACTGGCACCCGACACCTTACAAGAACCGAGCGAACCAACTTATCACTTACACCGTTCGTGTCTCAAATGGAAACAATAGGATCAAGAGGCTAAATATGAACATAATATCATGCATAAGTAAATGTACAATAGACCCATGATGCCAACATTACTACTGTCACACTATGACTGAGCTGTACACAGGAACTGTCTACAAAGCCTCTATGAACACGACTGAAGTATACAAGTCGGGACAGGGCCCCCGACATACGCTGGACAAAATCATACATATATATATATATATATATATATATATATATATATACTCCAGGAAGAAGTGGATCTCACCAATCAAAACTGGTACATGGAAGTAGCCTACTGCGAAAGATCCTCGTCTCGTCTACTTGCACCTGCGGGCATGAACGCAGCGTCCACAAGAAGGGACGTCAGTACGAACAATGTACTGAGTATGTAAGGCATGAATAATAAAATGATATCAGAGTGAAAGTGACATAAGATAAAGTAAACGATTGTACCTTGTACTTCTCTTAAGGTCTCTATCATGTAAACTACTCGTCTATAGGAAGAACATGTCATACACATCCATATACAACATATACACATATACATTCACATACACTTATTATACATACGTCCATCATATCCGTACCCGGCCCTTTCGGGACTCGGTGTTATCCGTACCCAGCCCTTTCGGGACTTGGTGTTATCCGTACCCGGCCCTTTCGGGACTCGGTGTTATCCGTACCCGGCCCTTTCGGGACTCGGTGTTATGCCCAACTGATCAGTGGGATGCAATGCATACATACATACATACATACATAAAAGTACATAAATGAAACCAACATCATCATTAGCATTACCATTGTCACTATATCATTCCTCAAAGATCAACCATCGCAAGGTGAAATCGACGATGTCACGGAAGTCTCGAGAATCATGAACATAGGTAGCACTGGAAAAAGAAAAGTTATCATCGCTATATCTCACCTCGAAGGAACGAGTAACATGAGGTGAGATCATCAACAATAAGTACGGTTGAGGGATTCATGGAATGGCTCAATAATCTCATAATTCGCTCAAATCATAGCTTCAGAGTTTCGAAAGAAGAGAATCATCATCATCGTCACAACCATCATAGAACATATTCCACTTAACGTCATAAGAGGCTTTAAGAGTCATGACATAGGAATCATGCCTTTGAAAACAAGGCTATTATGGAAACATTTATGGAATCATAACATAGGAATCATGCCTTTGAAAGAAAGGGACGAGCCTTAACATACCTGTGCAACCTCCTATTAGCTACGCTTATTTGTCCGAGCTCGCAAGTCTACATTTAAGAGGATTTACATTAACATTAGCCTCTTCATCGCACACTTGTTCCAAGTTTCAAATCAAGCTATTTTATATTCTGCCGAAAATCGGGCAGCATCTCCTCTGTTTCTACAGCTTGCCCGAATTCTCAATTCAAAAACCAACAAAAACAACAACAATACTAACATCAATATCATCATTTCCAACAACAAAGTATTCCATAGAACAGCCCACACGCTGTTTTCTAACTTCCATAGCTAACCAATCGATTATACAATTATTTAACCACGCTTTCTTCATAAATAAGTCGGTATTAACATGAATAGAAAGAGATTCATACCTTTCTCTTGGTAATATTGCAATATCTTCACTTATCCACCATAGACTTAAGCCACAACGCATTACTGTACAATTTTGTAGTTGTAACTATACGTCGCCTGGACCGGAATTTGGGAATTTTTAACTGGTTTAGGCTTAAAATTTGGTTTGGGGGTTTGGGAGGAATTCTCCAGATTTTTGGAGAATATTTGAGGTGTTTGTTGAGGAAAATAAGAGGTAAGCCCCTTTAAATAGCGGTCCAGGTTCTGCCTGGACCGACTTAAAATTCGTTTAGCGCGTTCGTGCTGGTTTAATTTTTCTGGCTACGCCTTTGTTCAGTAAAAAGGTCATAACTCTTTATCCCGATATCGTGTGAGGGCCCACGACCTATTGTTGGAAAGATAATTCAATTATCTACAACTTTAATTCTTTGTATGTTTCCAAATTCCAAAGTTATAATATCGTTTTGGCCCCTTCAAGTCGGATCATCCGAAAATGTTTCCTTAAATCGTCCTTTTGGAGTGCTTACGCCCATTTTTGGCTTAAGGGTCCTTCTTAGTACTTGTTCAACTTTTCATGTACTACTCATATATCCCTTCATATTTCCTTTATGAAACTCCAACGTGTGGGCCCCACTTAGCGTGCAGCAACGAGAATTTCTCATTAGGTGCCATATGAACCAATTCACCCCATATGGTCTCCAAATGTCATATATGTATGTTATTATCATATTCTTATAATATAACCTTCATCCTGAACTCGGGCTCAAAATTTTTTCAGCGCGGTCGCGCCTCGTGGTGGCGCGTTTGCGCTGTATTGGCCCTGGCCTTCTGCGCGTTCGCGCCACTCCCTGGCGCGTTCGTGTAGACCATTTTTCCTGGTCCGCCAGCCCAACTTGTAACGTCCATATCTCCTTATCCCAATGTCCGATTGAGGAGCGGTTTGTTGCGTTGGAACCTAGACTTCCCGAACTTCACGTTAGACTTTTGTTTCACTTCAAAACTCTTAATATACTAAAGTATATTCTTTCTTCCATTTAGACCGAAATTTTCGTACCAAACCTTGCCCAACTTTACTTCAAAGCCTCGGAAGCTTAATCCCCTTAGTTTACTGGTTTTCCAATCCTCCTATAACCTGTTACGCGAACTCATAATCTTATATTTGTAACACGAGCACCTATGATCTTACATCTTCTCGACAATAACTCCGATATCTGCAATTGAATAGCTAATACCTAACGAATCTCAACGTACAGAAATTACGGGGTGTAACATCCTTCCCCCCTTGGAAACATTCGTCCTTGAATGTTGCAGTATTGCCAACCCATAGCACCATCTTCTATTCATTAGAACCGTTATTCTCCTCTTAGGGTCTGATTACCGTTTGCTTAGACTATAACTTGGTTTAATCTCCTCTCATCTTCCTTTACTCTTTCATTGCCTTTAGTTAGCTACTTTCACTCCTTTGTCTTCATGTACATGGTCGAAAATTAACTAGAATATCGCTCTCATTTTGTCTCCACTATTGTAGTCTTGACTTATCATGCCATAACTATTTATTGGCCCGTAAGTATTTCTCTTTTTCCCGTTCCTTGTTTCCTTGTTAGTGACCCACTACCTTTCTCATATACGGTGCCTTTCTTGCGTTTATCCCTTCGGTACTAAAATCCTTTTTTGTTGTCATCTTTGGATCTGTCATCCTCTCTATCATCCTTGTGAACTTGGCTGGAGATCTTTGTTGCTCTTTTTATTACCCTTATAGGCGTATCAGTGCATACTTAGGTACGGCACAATTCTACTCGATGCGAGGGATTCAAATCATGATCTAGAAATACTGTAGCTCATGTCGGCGTGAAGCAATCTCTTAAGGTGTCCTCCATACTTCCTTCCTATGCTTGTCTCATGGCTTCACTTATTGTCATTTCGTTTTTGCTTCTTTCTGGTACCTTCTTGATATTCCAATACGCCTCGAGCTAATAAATTTCTTCTTCCGGAGCTTGAAAACATCATAAGTCCTTTCAGGTCTAATATGTTCTTCCCCCCTTATTAAGGAGGTCCTTATACGCCAATAGTCTTCGAGTACCCATCGTTTTCGATAATTATCTACCGCCCATCACTATCTTCTTAAGGCCGGGGTTCCGTCACTGTACGGTCTGACTTATCTATTTTTTTGCTAGTTACACTCTTGGATTCAATCGGAATACTTATAAAGGTTAGATCCAATTCCGATGCCTTCTTTTCTGCCTTTGCACACCTCTGTCTTTTATGACTAATGATTCCTGATCCGCAAGTTAATGGGGATATTGAGATTCACCACGTCCTTTATGGATTCTTTGGTTATGCCTTACTCCTCGTCTCTCTTCCCGACTATGCTTATAACATCTCTAAAACTTCTTACCCTGAGTTCTTCTTCCATTTATGTCTATATCATCGTGCTTGTCAATGTTTCCATACCTTTCCATCCACTACTAGTCCTTTCGCCCGTTTAGTTCACTTACTTATACTTCTTCTTGTATTTACTTATTATATTTCTTCATAGCTCTCTATTGCCTTTTAATTGCCCCATTATCTTATGCTATCAATATCTACCTTTAACGTAGGCTTTACTTTACCCCAGTACAATCGAAAATATAGAAATAATATATATATATATAAAAATGGAATCTGAATCGAACACTACATATGTATATCATGGGAAGACGTTGATTTTATACCTGTAACAGCATTAGGGAAAAGCTCATGATCCTATTACTCAGCTAATGTATAATCACGGTTCCGAGGGCAGCTTAAACTGGACACTCGTCCTCTACTTCTACGACGACCTACTGGTACCTGCGACCCCTGTACCTGTGGGTGTACCGATAATGATGAACCCATTACTAACCCGATAGGCCGGGCCATATCCCTACTGCATCGGGATGGACACTGGCGCATAATATGACCTGTCTGGCCGCAAGCATAGCAAACATCTAAACCTAATCGGCATGGTCCCCAATGAAGTCTACCACACTGAGTGCATCGTGGTGCGGGTGGCCTCATACGGCTCGAGTCATCTTTATTCTGTATACCCAATCTTTTGGAACTCTGGCTCGGTTCGAAATGGATAGAGTGATCAAAGCTCTTACTTACAAATCGGGAATGCGCACTAGTCGCTGGCTGGCGTAGCTGCCTGGAATACTGCGGCTCCTGTCCTCCTCCAAACTCACTAATAGTTCCTGAAGATCTGACCCTCTTACTGTCACCTCTATCATAATCGCGCTCACCCTTTTGCAGCTGTCGTTGTTCTTCCAAATTCTGAGCGTGTGCTTGAATACGAGAAATGTCCATCCCCTCCTGAAGTGAGGCCGTCAAGCATTCCTTAAACAAATGTGGCCCCAAACCGCTCACAAATCAATGTACGCGGTCTCCCATATCTGCTACCATGGCTGGGGCATACCTAGCCAACGAATTAAAACGAAGACTATACTCGCGGGCACTCATATTCCCTTGTCTGAGATTCAAAAACTGATCTGCTCTGGCCCGCCGAACCTCTAGCGGCAGATAATGTCGAAGGAAAGCGTCTACAAACTCTTGCCATACTGGGGGAGGTGCATTAACTCCTCTAGAGGACATCCAAACCGTATACCAATGGACGCCACATCCCGTAGTCTATAAGAAGCCAATTCTACTGACTCAGTATCAGAAGCATGCATTAGTCGTAAAGTTCTTGACATCTCATCTATAAAGCTCTGCGGGTCCTCATCCGGTTTCGACCCAAAGAACTCTGGAGGTTCTAAATTAATAAAATCATGGGCTCTTGCACTGACCACTTTGTCACCTTGGCCCGCACCCTGCCGCTGGGCCTGAGCGGCAACTATCTGGGTTAGTAACTGAATGGCCTCTCTCATCTGCTGGCCCGAGGCATCTGGTGGAGGAACTGGGGGTGCTGAAGCTGGAGCTAGAGCTGAGGCTCTTGTATGTCCCTCTGAAACGGGTGGAGCATAAGAGGTCCGAGACGGAATCTCATTTTAAGACTCACCCTTCTCTATATCTGCAGGCAGATCTCGTTCTGTTCTCCCTTCTACAACCGACTTGCCCTTCTGGGTGGCTTTGGCTTTTCTCTTTATAGGCATTGCTGAAATCATAACGCACAATTAGGAAAAAAGAAGGAATCCTGGTGACATTGCTCTGTCGCACGATCTAAGATTAGGAAATAAGGTCAATTATTCCTAAATGTCCCGCAGCCTCCTGTTTATAAGTGTGGTGCACTGCACACCATAAACAAGACTCTGCTAGACACGGCTTGCAAACAACCCTAGGACGGAACTGCTCTGATACCAATTTGTCACACCCCACCCTTGGTAAGGCGTGACTGGCACCCGGCACCTTACAGGAACCAAGCGAACCAACTTATCACTTACACTGTTCGTGTCTCAAATGGAAACAATAGGATCAAGAGGCTAAATATGAACATAATATCATGCATAAGTAAATGTAAAATAGACCCATGATGCCAACATTACTACTGTCACACTATGACTGAGCTGTACACAAGAACTGTCTGCAAAGCCTCTATGAACACGACCGAAGTATACAAGTCGGGACAAGGCCCCCGACATAACCTGGACAAAATCAAACATATATATATATATATATATATATACATCTAGACTCGGCGGTGCTCCAGGAAGAAGTGGAGCTCACCAATCAAAACTGGTACCTAGAAGTAGCCTACTGCGAAAGATCCTCATCTCGTCTACTTGCACCTGCGGGCATGAACGCAACGTCCAAAAGAAGGGACGTCAGTACGAACAATGTACTGAGTAAGTAAGGCATGAATAATAAAATGATATCAGAGTGAAAGTGAAATAAGATAAAGTAAATGATTGTACCTCATACTTCTCTTAAGGTCTCTATCATGTAAACTACTCGTCTATAGGAAGAACATGTCATACACATCCATATACAATATATACACATATACATTCACATACACTTATTATACATACGTCCATCGTATCCGTACCCGGCCCTTTCGGGACTCGGTGTTATCCGTACCCGGCCCTTTCGGGACTCGGTGTTATCCGTACCCAGCCCTTTCGGGACTCGGTTTTATCCGTACCCGGCCCTTTCGGGACTCGGTGTTATCCGTACCCGGCCCTTTCGGGACTCGGTGTTATCCGTACCCGGCCCTTTCTGGACTCGGTGTTATGCCCAACTGATCAGTGGGATGCAATGCATACATACATACATACATACATACATAGAAGTACATAAATGAAACCAACATCATCATTAGCATTACCATTGTCACTATATCATTCCTCAAAGATTAACCATCGCAAGGTGAAATCGACGATGTCACGGAAGTCTCGAGAATCATGAACTTAGGTAGCACTAGAAATAGAAAAGTTATCATCGCTATATCTCACCTCGAAGGAACGAGTAACATGAGGTGAGACCATCAACAATAAGTACGGTTGAGGGATTCATGGAAAGGCTCAATAATCTCATAATTCGCTCAAATCATAGCTTCGGAGTTTCGAAAGAAGAGAATCATCATCATCGTCACAACCATTATAGAACATATTCCACTTAACGTCATAAGAGGCTTTAAGAGTCATGAACTTCGAGCTTTTTGAAAACAAGGCTATTATGGAAACATTTATGGAATCATAACATAGGAATCATGCCTTTGAAAGAAAGGGACGAGCCTTAACATACCTGTGCAACCTCCTATTAGCTACGCTTATTTTTCCGAGCTCGGAAGTATACATTTAAGAGGATTTACATTAACGTTAGCCTCTTCATCGCACACTTGTTCCAAGTTTCAAATCAAGCTATTTTATATTCTGCCGAAAATCGGGCAGCATCTCCTCTGTTTCTACGCCTAGCCCGAATTCTCAATTCAACAACCAACAACAACAACAACAATACTAACATCAATATCATCATTTCCAACACCAAAGTATTCCATAGAACAGCCCACACGCTGTTTTCTAACTTCCATAGCTAACCAATCAATTATACAATTATTTAACCACGCTTTCTTCATAAATAAGTCGGTATTAACATAAATAGAAAGAGATTCATACCTTTCTCTTCGTAATATTGCAATATATTCACTTATCTACCATAGACTTAAGCCACAACGCATTACTGGACAATTTTGTAGTTGTAACTATACGTCGCCTGAACCGGAATTTGGGAATTTTTATCTGGTTTAGGCTTAAAATTCGGTTTGGAGGTTTGGGAGGAATTCTCCAGATTTTTGGAGAATATTTGAGGTGTTTTTTGAGGAAAATAAGGAGTAAGCCCCTTTGAATAGCGGTTCAGGTTCTGCCTGGACCGACTTAAAATTCGTTCAGCGCGTTCGTGCTGGTTTAATTTTTCTGACTGTGCCTTCGTTCAGTAAAAAGGTCATAAATCTTTATCCCAATATCGTATGAGGGACCATGACCTATTGTTGGAAATATAATTCAATGATCTACAACTTTCATTCTTTGTATTCTTCCAAATTCCAAACTTATAATATCGTTTTGGCCCCTTCAAGTCGGATCATCCGAAAATATTTCCTTAAATCGTCCTTTTGGAGGGCTTACGCCCATTTTTGGCTTAAGGGTCCTTCTAAGGACTTGTTCTACTTTTCATGTACTACGCATATATCCCTTCATATTTCCTTTATGAAACTCCGACGTGTGGGCCCCACTTAGCGTGCAGCAACGAGAATTTCTCATTAGGTGCCATATGAACTAATTCACCCCATATGGTCTCCAAATGTCATATATGTATGTTATTATCATATTCTTATAATATAACCTTCATCCTGAACCCGGGCTCAAAAAATTTTCAGCACGGTCGCGCCTCGTGACGGCGCGTTCGCGCTGTATTGGCCCTGACCTTCTGCGCGTTCGCGCAGACTATTTTTCCTGGTCTGCCAGTCCACAGTTTGTTGCGTTGGAACCTAGACTTCCCGAACTTCACGTTAGACTTTTGTTTCACTTCAAAACTCTTAATATACTAAAGTATATTCTTTCTTCCATTTAGACCGAAATTTTCGTACCAAACCTTGCCCAACTTTCCTTCAAAGCCTCGGAAGCTTAATCCCCTTAGTTTACTGGTTTTCCAATCCTCCTATAACCTGTTACGCGAACTCAGACTCTTATATTTGTAACACGAGCACCTATGATCTTACATCTTCTCGACAATAACTCCGATATCTGCAATTGAATAGCTAATACCTAGCGAATCTCAACGTACAGAAATTACGGGGTGTAACACGGACTACCGAACAGAGGGTATACACCGCCAATAAGTCAAAATCTACTTGAAATAACATGGGAGGTGTAACAGGAAATTAAGTAGCCTTGAACACATCAAAGGTTACTTTTTATCCATCCACTGTGATGACATCTTACCCTCTCTGACTCGGATAATAGCATCAGCAGTAGCTTAGAATCCCCTTCAAGGAATGAGAGGCACTTTCTTGTCAGCTTCATAATTAAGAATGATGAAATAAACTAGGGGAATAAAGGGCCCCAGTTTCACAAGAACATCTTCAATTATACCATCGGCATAGGCTAGAGATCTGTCTGCAAGTTGCAATGTCATAGTGGTTGGACTTGGATCACCCAAGCCCAACATATTAAACATACAAATTGGTATCAAATTGATACTAGCACCCAACCTCAATATTCCTAATAGTGATGGAAATAGTGAAACTGCCGGGGTCCTTCAGCTTTGGGGAGATTTTACTCCTCACTCTGGAACTGCACTCTTTAGTAAGTGCTACCGTCTCAAACTCTGTCAGATGTCTTTTGTTTGCAACAATGTCTTTGATGTACTTAGCATATTTTGGGACTTCATTCAAAAGTTCCACCAAAAGGATATTGACTTGTACTTGTTTCAAGATCTCAAGAAATTTCTTATAAGCTGAATCCACTTTCTGCTTCTGGAGCCTCTATGGGAACTGTGGTGGTAGCCTACACACCACAAACTCTGGTTGTTTTGGACTCTCCTCAGTATCATTTTGTTCAATTTCGTTTCTTTTGGTAGGAACAAATTTAGCATCCACTTTTTTTTCTCTTTCACGGTACTTCTACCAGTTGCCTCTCATTCCTCAAAGAAACAGCTTGAGTTTGTTCTTTCACATTCTTCTTAGTATTGATCGGAAGAGCACCCTGTGGTCTGACAGTTTGAGAAATTCACATCTGACCCATCTGACGTTCTAGCTCATTGGATGGATTTCTGCATTTCATTCATCATATGTTATTGCTGAGCCATCCATTGCTTCATCATATCTTTCATATAACCACTTGTCTACAGACCCTTAAGTTTTAAAGCTTGAGGTTGTTGGAAATTATTCTGTGACCTCTAATAATTCTGATTACCACCATATGAGAGGTTCAGGTGATTCTGATAATTCTGATTGTAATTATTCCTTTCCTGATTTCTCCTCACATAGTAAACAGACTCTGAATCTGATGGACAATTCCCGTAAACATGATTATCACCACATACCTCACAATTTAGAGAGCGAGGAGTCGCTGTGGAGGTCGTAGTTATAGGATTTTATCTTTTCTTCTCTATAATACTTATTTTTACGTTTTTCTTCGGATGATTTGTTGTTTTCCTCCATGTTTATGTTAATAGCATGAAAAAGTTGACCAATGTCTGCTTTAATAGCTATAACATCATCTATATCAAGTACCCTAGCAGTGTTTAGTGTGAGTCCTGACCGACCTGTTCTGAGTAATCCTGACTACCTTCAGACATTCGATCCAGAAGAGCTTCCACCTCATCATATGTTTTAGTAAAAATCTAACCTTGAGCTGAAGCATTTAACAATGCCCTTGAATCATGCCTTAGCCCTTCCACAAATAGTGTCTGATGATCTCCTTCGGTAGCATGTGATGTGGGAAGTCTCTCAAGGAACCCTTGTACCTTACCATGCTTGCGGCAATAATTAAGAGTCTTTCTGAGTTAGTTCCTTTGATTTTTTAGAGGAAAAGAATTTGTCGATGAATCTGCTTGATAAAATTTGCTAAGAAGTAATAGACCTGGAAGGCTCATTCCGTAATCATTCCCTTGCTTCACTAATCAATGAGAACGGAAATAATGCCAACTTCACATAGTCGCCGGAGACATCCTTATAGTGAAAATTTTCGCTCAACTCGATGAACGTCATCAAGTGCTTATGCAGTTCTTCATGAGGCTTACCCATATACTGGCATGTGTTTTGCACATCTACACTGTTATTTCTTTCAGCTCATAATTTCTTGTGATTTCAGGCTTGACAATAGCTATTACACCTCGGAACTTTGGGTTGCTGAGCGGTGAATGGACTAACGTAAGTTAAGGTGTACATGATGTTCCTACAAGTAAGAAGTGATGCTTATTGATTCTAATTAAGATTCCAAAGAAGTTAGAGGAAAGGGAGAAAAGTTCGTCAAATGAAACTTCACTGCAGTTCTGCAAAAGGGGGGTTCGACGGTCGTTCTTTGTATCGTCGGACGGGCCGACAATTCATCGATTGTGCCGTAGAATTGAGTTAGCGCGAAGACCATTCGACAGATCAGACCGACGCTCCGTCGATCAGTTCGATGGACCGTCCTTCTCACCGTATAATGAAAGGAAACGAAAGGTTGCTCACTGGAAATTTAACGACTTCGACGATCAGATCGACGCTTCGTCGATCGTACCGTATATCTCGATCGGGACTGATTTCAAGATTTTATATAAGGACCCTTCTCTCATTTTCATTCATTTCATTTCCACTTCTCCCCACACCAAGAAGCCTCTAGAACTTTCTCCATTATTCATCCACAAGAAACTAAGGGAAAACCATGATCAACTACACCCAATCCATGAAATCAAGTGTATGAGACCTAGTAAAAGTTCATCTACACTAAGAAAACTCAAGGGAAGTGAGTTAGGGTTTTGGTGCAAGAAGAGAAGTTCCACTCAAGTGTTGTTCATCCATCATCTAAGGTGAGTTTTATGATCATTCTTGATTGTTTAAGGTGTTGAAAGTTAAAAACCCATGGATTGTAGAAAGATATAGAAAATGGGTCATAAATATGGGAATAGTGACATTGTTGGGTAAAGGTTTGGATTGAGTCATGATTATCGATATGTTGTAATTGTAAATATGTTATTAATGACATTTAGACCACGGAATAAGTATTATATATGAGAAAACGCGATAGTGAGCTATAACCATAATTGTGGAGAAATTAAAGGAAAATGGTGAATTGTGGGAAATGTAGATGAATGATGATTGTTGTTTGCGATATTGTGAATATTGTTATGAACGTTTGGGAGTTGATATAGAATGTGGAAAAAGTAGTAGAAACAAAGGAAATGCTTCCCAATTTTCCCTAGAAATAGTAAAACGTTCTTATAGCCGATTAACTAATGTTAATGCGAATCCTCTTGAAGGTAGAAATGCGAGCATCGAAGGAGAACGATCAAGCGATAGATTAGTTAAGCGTAAAAGGTACGTGAGGCTAGTCCTTTATTTCTATGGAATGAATCTTATGACATGATTATTCTTTATTTCCCATGAATCTTCTATACTCCGGAAAGCTAAGAGTTTATGTTCATGAATGACTATATGAGAAAAGAGAGATGTTATGAGCCAATAGAGTTGATGATAAGTTAAGTATAAAGATTCTAGAGTCTATGATATGATGTTCCTATAAAGTTAACAATGTCATTTATTGTTTACACTCACCTTATATACTATTTCCTTCAAGGTGAGGCAGAGTATTTATAGATGCTCCATAATGGAATCGGGGGTTCACGACCTTATGTCACCCCGATAGAGTATAATTGTCTCTAGTTTCCAGTACTGCATTATGATGATAATATGATGAGAGTATGATGCGTCTATGATATGTATGTGATGTTATCACACCGCGTCTATATGGCCGGGCAGACACCGCTGAGGCGGGCAGCTATATGTATACACCATGTCTAGATGGCATGTGTAGACACCACTAGTGGGCGGCATGAGATGATACCCCAGACGCGAGAGGCCTGGACGCAGGCTAATGATTATCACACCGATCTGGTATGGACGGGCAGCTTATACATTTATGCATATATGATATGATGATGATTATGAGTAAAACAACATGTGTTATTTCTTTTATAAGTGACAGTCATATACAGTTGCTCCTTACTGTTGCTTTCTTTATCTCATTGACGTATCTTCATTATTTATGCCTCTCATACTCAGTACAATGTTCGTACTGACGTCCGTTTTCTTTGGACGCTGTGTTCATGCCCACAGGTAGACATGGAGGCGATCCTGATCCTGACTCGTAGGAGCCAGTAGCTGACTTGAGAGCACTCCATTGTTCCGGATGTGCTACTTGGTTCATTCTTTTGTGTGTGTGTGTATATATATATATATATATATGTATTATGGGCACGACGGGGTCTTGTCCCGTCCATATGTCTAGTACTCTAGTAGAGGCTCGTAGATACGCAGTGTGGGTTATATGGTCTCACGAGGTTGCCATATATATATATATATATATATATATATATATATATATATTATTTTGATGGCCGAAAGGCTTATGTATATAAAAGTATTTATGTTTTCAAATGAAAGATGATTTTCTTATGATTTGAGTATGAAATTAATAAAAGAATGTTTAATAAGTATGATAAGTAGTAGAACGAGTGGTGCTCGGTGGTTAGCCCCGGGTACCCGTCACGGCTCCTAGTCGGGTCGTGACAATAGCCTTTGCAGCATTGGCTAGACTAGGCCTAGCGAAATTCAACAAAGGAACACGGTCTTATTGTGCCATCTCAATAGCTCTTTCAATTTCCCTGTCCTCGATTTCGTTATTAGCAATTAACTCGAGGTCACACTCTTTGTCTACCAGATTTGTCTACTTGTGTAATGTTCTTTCAATTTCAGGGTCAAAGATAGCCAATGCTTATCCTTGCCTTCGAGTATTTATGTCACGACTCATTTTAGCCTAGGTCATATGGGCACCTACCATTCCCACCTCGGTAAGCGAACCCTTAGCTCAACGTTCACAATCAATAAATATAATAAATAGCGGAAGAAGTAAATGACGTAAGTCTCACAATATAGTATAATATAGATAAGTGCGGGAGTAAATGAATCCACCCCAGTATTTGGTCTAGTCATACAAGAGCATCTAAATCCGAATAACTCTGGTCTGAATAATAATACATAAAATGTCTCAAATCATGTCTTGGAAGAAAAGTAAGACATAAATAATAGAAGAGTCTTCGAGGTCAGCGAACGCCAAGCTCACCTGGAAAACTCAAGTAGAAGTTGAGGAGTTGATCAGCCACGAGTCAAAAAAGTAGATCCGGCCTAATACACTGCATTCATAAAAGAATGCAGCAAGTGCAGGTCATTACAAATAATAGTACTGGTATGCATCATAGGCTGACTAAGCATAGTCAACGCAATTCTGAAAATTACGCAGACAAACAAGTAGAACAATCACGCATGAAACCATATAATCATAACTGAGTATTCATCAACACTTATGTAAGTATCAAACCCCAATATAATGAGTCTGAGTATATCTAATCCTGGAATATTCAACACAATAGAATCAACAACACAATCTATTACAACACAATCATCACGACATCTCACTCAAGTCATAATGCAATGCAATGCAATGATGGTATGAATGTGATGCCATACCATGCTACAAATGAGATGTACACATGTACTCCGGATGGAAATATCGACGTCTCGGCAGTACAACCCAGTGTGACTCGTGAATTCTAAGTGCCACCCATCCTGGATCTTTGCCAAACAGACAAACAGAACCTGGCTAATTGCTCATGGGGGGGAGTCTCACCGGCACCACTCTGGGACCCACGGAGCCCATGCACTACAATCGAATTCAGGATAACATTAAAAACGACCATGCACAACGATGCCCAAATATAACCATCGGACATCGGCCTTCTCACAATCACTCAAAGAGTTGTCAAATATCAGTTTCATAAATCAACAATTCCGGAATTGAACCTCGGACATCGTCATCCTCACAATCACTCAAGTAAAAGAGTTTATTTAGTATCAGTTTCATAAAAAAATGATTCAGGAATGGATCTTCAGACATCGACCTTTTCCACAATCACTCAAGTAAAAAAGTTTATAAAATATCGGATCATCACCGGTGTCGGCCAGGCATGATAATATGAGAGAATGCGTGCAATACATATGTCAATCATCAACAAGTAAGCTCAATATCATAAGTACCCCAACGAAGTACGCCAATAATATATCACATCACAATACCAACAGTGGGTATGCCAACATATATCAATAACTCAAGTACCAACAGTGGGTATGTCAATAAGGTATCATAGTACAAATATCAATAATGGGTATGTCAATCCTATCCCAAATCAGGACAACAAGAGACATTCGCTATCTACCAACTACACATGGCATCAAGCCAACACAACTAAATAGTTGAATGCATATAACGGGGTCGCTAGTCCCAACACACATCAGGGCCCAACCTAAGGCATCCATCCCAACTTCACACCCGAAGGTTCACATGATGTCTCCGACATCATAATCTAAATATGTGATTCGCTATACTAAGTCTAACTAAAGGTAAACCATAACCTACCTGGACTGCCGAACTGCAATACCAACAAGTCACTCTATCGCCTTGCCCTTCCTTTGAAGCTCAGAACCAAAGTAGTCTAAGCATAATTGAATTCTAAATTAGAAATCATGAATAATGATACTAATATTGCTATGATATCAACTAGGTCCAATTTCAACCTAAAAATTAGGGAAACGGGCCCACAAGGGCGAAACGGGAAATTCATAGGTAAAATACCAAATTGAATCCTAGGTAATCATAACCCAAACACTAAATGATGATTTAGCTCAAGGATTATCCCCAAATCTGATTTCTAGTTAAACCCCCAAATTGGGTATGAACCCTAATTCCCCAAATCTGAAATTCAACGTTAAAAGTGGAAGATATGGGGTTGCAAAGCTTAGATTCAACATATTTTAGTATTAACATCATCAATTTTATCAATTATAACCCTAGGGAGAAGTCTCCCAAAACCCTTCTTCAAATTCTACTTCTAAGAGATTGAAAAGGGAAGGGATGATTCTAAGATGATAATTAAGGAGAAGTAAGTAATTAGACAAAGCTTTACCTCCAAGAAATTCCTCAATTTGTCCCCAAGAACAGCCTTCCCAAGCTCTAATATTGAGTTATGACATAATGAGGATCTAGGTCTTATTTTAAGACACATTTAATGAAATTCCCCTGCCCGTGACTGCCACGGCGAAGGGAGTGCCGCCATAGCGGCGCCGCTGCGGCGTCGGGTACACTGCTGTAGCAGTGAGGGCCCTTTTTCTCATGACCGCCCCAGCGGTCACTACACCGCCACGACGGTACCGCCGGGGCGGCTCTGGCGCCGCCGTTGCGGGCACTAGACACCAGAAATCCCCAAATTCTCTAAGTCTTCCATCGAATTTTCGAGTTATTCTCGAGGCCATCTGCTCATAATTTTACCACTTAAACCCATACAAAAAAACGCTACAAACGCACTCATGGTCTCAAAATTTCCAACAGAGGTCTCGTTGACCGAGTCAACCACCGGTGCCTACTTCCCATTTCCCATCCAAAATCCTGAAATGCACCAAAATGAATTGGGAACCGAACCAATCATACATATAAGTTCTAAAAAATTATCCGGAGCTCTCGGAGTTGATGAAACTCCAAAAAAGGTCCGTTTGCCCAAAATTCAACCTCGAGAAAAATGAGTCAATAAACTCTCGGAAGTGGCGAGGGTGCCAAATGGAATATAACGACCAAACGGGTCATTACAATTTGTCATAAATGAGAGAAATCACCTAAGGAGTAAACATAGACCAAAGAAACAGAGTATAAACTTGAATAGGGAAATAAAATTCAAACTAGAAAAAAGTAATTTTTTCTAAGTCCCAGGCAACGGTGCCAAAAACTTGTTGCTCCCAAATGCACACACAAGTATACGTGGTCGTACAAGTAATATAGGATTAAAGTCTAGATATCGTACTCACAGGGAGTTATACTTTCTACTTTTGAACTAACTTAAATTCCGTTGTAACTATTCAAGAAAGTAAATTGAAAAGTTTGTGTACTAAAATATCAATTAAAAGAAATTAATAAGACAAATGACTTATAACTAAAGAGACTGGGATGAAATCTTTAAGGTTTATCAGATGCGAAAGAGTTTCAGGGTTACGGCTTCCAACATTCCAGTTGAGGCTTCTGACTGTTCTACCTATGTTTTTCCTGGGTTACTAGTTGACGGGTTAATATTTAAATTATGAGTATCTCTTGAATTGCTCACAAGTCTACTCAAGCTACTCTAACGTCTATATCTCTACAATTGTCAGAAAATAACAAGAACGCATTTAAATCTCCGATCAAGTTCTATTTATTCTTATTATGTATGCAAATTCTCTTTCTCAAGTTCAATTCACACGCCACCGATAGTGTTTAACTATTGACTAGATAATCAAACAATTAAGCACAAGAATAAATAAATAACCCAAAGATGGAATTCAATAGTTAAAATTATCGTAAAACCAACTATTATGTCTTTGCCACAACCCTAGAATTAGAGAGTTTAGCTACTAATGATTCAAGAAGAGATGCACGAAATCATGAATAACATAGAGTTTAATAATGAAAAATAATATATAAAAGAAAAGAAACCTAAGAATGACGGGTTACACTGCTCAAAATAAGTCCCAGCTATCGTTCTGAACATAAAAACTCCTATTTATAGTTTAGGGTTAAGTTTAGAAACATTCAATCAAATCCAGACTAAATTAGGAAAAACTTTCGATGACGTGCGCCACATGCGCGATGTACGCCCATCGCCAAAGGTGTATTGGTCTCTAAATGTGTGCACCATAAGCGTGTCGCTTGACCATCGCTCAAGTATAAAATCTTTGCTCAAGAAGTGTTTTATGCGGGCTACAAGCGCGACACGTGCCCAACGCACATGTCCCTTCAATGATCTATTTCTTTCTCTAAGTGTTGTGCGATCCTCTCGTTGTCTTGGTCTCGTGCAATACACTTCCAACTTCAACCAAAGCTGCTAATTCATTCATTCTTGCTCGTTGTACCTAAACATCACAAACATAGAAATATAAGCTCGAATACAATGATTTCAACTCAAAGGTGCGATTAAAGTACTAAGAAATAGAAGGAAAATGACACAAAATATAGATATTTGTTTCAAATATCATTCATTTGCCTTCATTTGATGCGGATTTCGAAGTTAGTCTCTTTTGCCTTATATATTTTTTGGAAAAGTGTCTAATTTTGCATTATACTTATGTGTAATTTTGCACGAAAACATATTATGCTAAATGTATATACGATTCAAATGTCTACGAGCCTCTAAGGAGAGTATGTCATATCATATAGGCAGGACAGGACCCCTCTATGCCCATAATTATGTACACAAAAGAATCAATACCAAAAGCTATAGCTTCGAATGAAATGGAGATCCGCTATGTAGTCCTAGAGAATGTAGCTATGGATCAAGTCTATCTCCCTGGGCATCTGCGGGCATCACGCAGCGTCCGCAAACAAAAGGATGTCAGTACGAAGAATGTACTGAGTATGTAAAACATGATCAATATCAGTATAGAAGCGTATTAAGCAACATAAGAAATAACATAAGATGAGAGATAGTCATATCATCGTCATAAGCACTTACTTGCCTTTCATAGGGACTTTCCATTTCTAATGTGTAACTGTGTACATACGTCCGTTTTCATATCCGTACTCATTTACATTTCGTATCCATACTCATATCCATATACATATCCTTATTCACATTCATATCATATACATATTCTTATTCGTATTCGTATCATATCCGTATTCATACTCATATCTATATCATATACATACCTGGCCAACCAAGGCTTCAGGGTTACACATACCTGGCCCTACCAAGGCTTCAGGGCTATCCGTACCAACTGCAGAGGTGTGCGCACGTTACATAAATATATACCTATTCTACCCGGCCTTATAAGCTCAGGGTTCCATAATAGTCATACATAGATACATATACATAATAGCTCATAAGCATCTTTACTATTATCATCACTATGATTATCGTCATCGTTATCGTCATCGCTATTATCGTCGTTATCGTTATCGTTATCACTATCATCGTCATTCATTTCATCTATCCTTATAGGATTACTCGTCATATGAGGAACTTAGTACAATCGTATCATATCGAAAATCATAAGCTTAGTAGCTTTTGAAGATAAGAGTCATTTGGAGGACATCATAGACTTATAGAAGATTTCGATGATTGGCCAAAGAACCATGCCTTATGAAAGAAGGATTAGCCTTACATACCTTTCCGTTCAACTATTTTACCACTTCCACGTTCTCCTTCAACGCTCACGTTCTACCTTCATTAAAGTCATACTATCATTAGAAATCGATGGCTAGCATACATGACTAAAGCTAGAGAAAATTGGACAGCATCCCGTTTATTTATACGACATTCCTCCATACCATACATCAACTCCCAAACATCAACAATACATTCACAATATCATAACAATAGTCCTTATTCATTCTACATTATCCACATTTCTCAATTCACTTCAAGTCATCCATATCCATGGTCATAACACACGATCACATTCGTACATATACAATGTCTATCCCATGTTCTTAACATCATTTATAACGTATCCATATCACAACACATCAAGGATCATGACTCAATTCAAACTACTACTCACAAACATCACTACTCTTACTTTCAAGACCCATTTTCTATATCCTTTTACAATCCAAGTGTTTCAACTTTCAAACACCTTAAATAACATGGAAATACCATAAAACTTATCTTAGATGATGAGGGAATGAATCTTGAGTGGATATACTTCGCTTGAGCCAAACCCTAGTTCTCCCCCAATGGAATTTCTTGTGGTCCTCTAACCCTTGGAAGCTTTCTAACACATAAACACTTGATTCTAGTCTTTGATCTTAATGTTCTCTTGGACTTGAGTGGAATATGTTTAGAGAAGGGTTTTTGAGCTCTCAACACTTGTGGAATATGAAAAATGAAGTAAAAGAACCCAAGGCATCTATTTATACAAACATTGAAAATCAGCCCGTCGGGACTTCCACGGACACTTATACGGTCTGTATAATATTGCACGAACCATATAAGTGGTCGTGGTTCACCAACCAGCAAACCAACTCCCTGCTGGGAGTTATACGGACACCTTATACAGACCGTATAAGTGGTCGTATAACTCAATTTCTCTGAAATGGTTTCCATCGTTTCGTTCGATCTCCAATCCTTATGGAACCTTCTTAACACTTGTATAATACTTTAGTAGCCATACAATAGGCTCTACATTATCCCTTTAAAACATCACCACATAAACATTAGCTCAATCATAATGGAATCTTTCCGAACACGGCTTACGTTTCGCTCTCTTCAACAAACTAGACTTCATATATTCATAGAACTTCAAAATCTTATTGTATGAACCTCAAGCTATCTAATCCTTCGCTTAACCTCGTAGGGATTTCATAATCACCTTAAGCTCACATTAGCCTATCCACAAGGCAACACATACGGAATTTCCGAGGTGTAACATTCTCCCCTCCCCCCCCCCCCCCTTAAGAACATTCGTCCTCGAATGTTAAGTCTTCGGGGATTTTATAAAAATTTCGCCAGAGTTTCCCCTATAATATGGCACTACCATCTTGTCACAACAGCCCATAATAATAATGTCTCACAGGGCCACAACATAATAGCAATTGAATTTGGCCACACACGACCCAAAAGCATAAAAAGGAAAACATACATACCTTATGATCTTGATGTCTCATCTTGGATTTCTTCTAAGGGATGAAATAAATGTGAGTACTTGGATCTCATAATTTATTCCGCTTCCCATGTCATTTCGTCTCATTTATTGTTTCTCCATAAAACTTTAACTGAGGCCACCTCTTTGTTTCTAAGCCTCCGTACTTGCCTATCTAATATGGCAATGGGTACCTCTTCATAAGTTAACTTTTTTGTCACTTGAACATCATTTACTGGCACGATCCTATTAAGATCTCCAACACATTTACGAAGCATCAAGATATGGAAAACTGGGTGAACTGACTCCAAATCAGGAGGTAGATCTAACTCATAGGCTACTTTTACTAATTTGCGCACAATCTCATAAGGCCCAATATATCGGGGACTGAGCTTCCCGTTTTTGCCAAATCTCATTACACCCTTCATTGGTGACACTTTCAAGAATAACCAATATTTCACTTGGAACTCTAAATCCCTTCGACGATTATCCGCATAGGACTTTTGTCGACTTTGAGCTGCTAATAACCGATCTTGTATGAGATTGACTTTCTCTATGGCTTGCTGGACCAAGTCTGGCCCTATCAATTTAGTCTCTCCTGCCTCGAACCACCCAATTGGGGATCTACACTTTCGCCCGTATAAAGCCTCATACGGTGCCATTTGAATGCTAGAATGATAACTATTATTATAAGTAAATTCAATGAGGGGTAAGTGATCATCCCAATTACCTCCAAAATCTATCATACATGCCCGTAACATATCCTCAAGAGTCTGAATGGTACGTTCAGCTTATCCATCAGTCTGCGGGTGAAATGTCGTGCTAAGGCTCACTTGAGTCCCTAAACCCTCTTGGAAGGACTTCCAAAAATTAGCTGTAAACTGAGTCCCTCTATCGGAGATAATAGATGCTGGGACACCATGGAGTCGCACTATCTCTTTAACATAAAGCTTCGCATAATCTTCCGCCACATATGTCATTCTGACTGGTAAGAAATGATATGACTTCATGAGTCTATCCATAATCACCCATGTAGAATCATATTTATGTCGAGAATGGGGTAAGCCTGTAATGAAGTCCATGTTAATTACTTCCCACTTCTAAGTTGGAATTTCTATAGCTTGTAGCAATCCGCCCGGCTTTTCGTGCTCGATTTTCACTTGTTGAAAGTTGGGACATTGAGCTACGAATTCTGCTATATCTTTCTTCATCCCATTCCACCAATATATGGATTTAAGATCATGGTACATTTTCTGCGCTCCAGGGTGAACAGAATAATGGGAATAATGAGTTTCTCTCAATATTTTGTGGCGTAAACCTGCCACATCAAGAACACATAATCTGCCTCGGCATTGAAGAACTCCGTCTTCTGAAATCTCAAATGATGGCTCCTCCTTCTGAGGGAGTGTATCCTTGTAATGCATTAGCATGGAATCTTTGTATTGTCGCTCTTTCACTTCTGCTATTAGTGACGAGACCGTTGAATTCTGAATGGTAGTTCCCCTGCTACCTGAGTCCACTATTCGAACTCCTAGGCTGGCTAACCGCTGGAGCTCACGAGCCATTTCTATCTTCTCTGGTCGTACATCATGTAAACTTCCCATAGATCTGGGGCTAAGAGCGTCAGCCACGACATTTGCCTTTCCGGGGTGATATAGGATATCAACATCATAATCCTTTAGCAATTCCAACCATCGCCGTTGCCGCAAATTCAACTCTTTCTGCTTGAAGATATACTGGAGACTCTTATGATCTATATAAATATCCACATGGACACCATATAAATAATGTCTCCATATCTTTAATGCATGAACCACTGCAGCTAATTCTAGATCATGGGTTGGATAATTTTTCTCATGTTTCCGTAATTGCCTTGAAGCATACGCAATCACCTTACCCTGTTGCATCAACACACAGCCTAGCCCAATGCCTGAAGCATCGCAATAAACAACATATCCTTCCAATCCCTCTGGAAGTGTCAAGACTGGGGCAGAAGTCAATCTATCTTTTAACACTTGGAAACTACGTTCACAAGCATCTGTCCATTGAAACTTTGCTGATTTCTAGGTCAACTTTGTGAGTGGTGCAGAAATAGACAAAAAACCTTCCACAAATCTCCTGTAATAACTTGCTAAGCCCAGAAAGCTACGAACCTCCGTAAGAGTTATGGGCCTCGGCCAAGTCTTCACGGCCTCAATCTGTTGACTATCTACCCGAATACCATCGGCTGCAACAATGTGCCCCAGAAATGTCACTGAGTTCAACCAAAACTCACACTTAGAAAATTTTGCAAAAAACTCTCGAGTTCGAAGAACTCTAAGGACAGCACATAAATGATTCGCATGTTCTGCCTCAGATCTAGAATACACCAAGATATCATCGATAAATATAATCACAAACAAATCTAGTAAGGCCTAAACACATTGTTCATTAAATCCATAAATACTGCCAGTGCATTAGTTAGCCCAAATGACATTACCCGGAACCCACAATGGCCATATCTCGTTCTGAAGGCTATCTTGGGGATATCTTTCCCCCTAACTCTCACTTGGTGATACCCGAACCTTAAATCGATCTTTGAAAACCATTTGGCACCTTGTAATTGATCAAATAAGTCATCAATCCTCAGAAGAGGATATCTGTTCTTAATCGTCACCTTATTCAATTGCCGATAGTTAATGCACATTCTCAAGGAGCCATCTTTCTTTCGGACAAACAATACGGGTGCTCCCCATGGGGATGAACTAGGCCTAATAAAGCCTTTCTAAAGCAAGTCTTTCAATTGCTCCTTCAACTCTTTCAATTCTGCTGGAGCCATTCTATAAGGAGGAATAGATATAGGCTTAGTGTCTGGCAACACATCAATAGCAAAATCAATCTCCCGCTCAGGAGGGAGGCCTGGAAGCTCTTCCGGGAACACATCTGGAAATTCGTTCACCATGGGAACTGACTGAAGACTTGGCGATTCAGCTTCTACATCTTGAACCCGAACTAGATGATAAATGCATCCTTTCGTGATCATTTTCCTTTCCCTTAGATAGAAAATAAACCTACCTTTTGGTGACGCAGTATTCCCTTTCCACTCTAAAACTGGTTCTCCCGGAAATTAGAAATGAACCATTTTCATTTTACAATCAATATTGGCATAGCAAGAAGCCAACCAATCCATGTCCATAATAACATCAAAGTCTACCATTTTTAGCTCATGAAAATCAATCATAGTACGACGGTCACAAACCACAACTATACAGTTTCTATATACTCGACTAACTATTACCGATTCACCAACTGGTGTAGACACCTCAAAAGGTTTGATCGACTCCGGTTCGACTCTAAATTGACCCACAATATACGGAGTAACATATGACAATGTGGAGCCCGGATCAATCAAAGCATATACATCATGAGAAAATACCGATAATATACCTGTGACCACATCAGGTGAAGACACAAGATCTTGGCGTCCAGCCAAAGCATAAATACGGTGCTGAGGACCGCTAGAACTGGGGACTCTCCCTCTGCCTCTACCATAGCCGGCTGGCGCATGTGAACCTGGCCCCATAGGGCGTACAGATGCTGAAGATCTGGCTACCGACCCTGAAGGCTGGGTCCTACCTCTACCATGAACTGAGAGGCAATCACGCATAATATGGCCTGGTCGACCACATGAATAGCAAACCTCTTAACCCAATCGGCATGGACCCCAATGTAACTTCCCACACTGGGAACATCGTGGCACGTGTGGCCTCGCCTGACCCGAATCACCTCTGAACTGAGATCCCGAAAAGCTCTGACTCGGCCCAGAATGAGTGGATCTATCAAATCTCTAGCCTGAAAACCGTGGAGGCGCACTAGTCATAGAATGGCCCGAATGCCTAGAAAACTGCTGTATGTGCCCTCCTCTAAACTCACTCATCGGGCCCGAAGATCTAGCCCTCTTGCTATGTCCCCTATCATGCTCACGCTCACTTCTTTGCTGTTGTAGACTTTCTTCTAAATTTTGAGCATGAGCCTGAATGCGTGAAATATCCATATTGTCCTGAAGGGACGCAGTCAAGCACCTATCCATCAAATGTGGCCCTAGGCCTTTCACAAATCGGTGCACTCGGTCACCTATATCCGCTACCATGGCCGAAGCATACCTAGCCAAAGCATTGAAGCGGAGACTATACTCTAAACCACTCATGATACCTTGCTTCAAATTCAAGAACTTATCGGCTCTAGCTCGCCGAACTTCTGGAGGCATATAGTGTCGGAGGAAAGCATCAACAAGTTCTTGCTATACTGGGGGAGGTGCATTGGTTCCCCATAAAGCCATCCAAACCGTGTACCAATGGATCGAGACATCTCTCAATCTGTATGACGCTAAATCCACTGATTCGGTGTCCGAAGCACGTATCAAACGAAGCGTCCTCAACATTCCATCAATAAAATTCTGAGGGTCCTCATCCGGCTTTGATCTAAAGAATTCCAGAGGGTTCAAGCTAATGAAGTCACAGGCCCTTGCACTAACAGCCCTATCACCTTGCCCTGTACCTTGTCGCTGAGTCTGGGCAGCAACCAATTGAGTAAGCAAATGAATGGCCTCTTTTACATCTTGGCCAGAAGCATCCGGTGGAGGAGCCGGAGGTGCTGGAGCTGGAGCTGAGGCTCCCTCACGCTCCTCAGAAATAGGCACTGTCTGGGAGGACTAAGATTGAGCCGCATTCTGGGACTCACTTTCCTCTACAACTGTTGGAAATGCTCTTTCTCTTTAAAAGCATCTCTGAAATACACAATACACGGTTAAAGAGAGGGAAGTTCTTATATCACAGCTCTATCGCACGATGTTATGAAGAAAGAAGGTCAATCATTCCTAAAATGCGGGCAGCCTCTTGTTTATAAGTATAGCGTGCAACACACCCATAACCAAGACTCTACTGAACACGGTTCATAGACACACCCTATGACAAAACTACTCTGATACCACTTTTATCACGACCCAACCGGAGGGCCGCGACGGGCACCCGGTGCTAGCCCACCCGGGCACCTCTTAACATACCTTTACATTTATATCTAGGTGAGCCACATATTAAATCATACATTTCTATTCATCCATCATGCTAGTCCCATTGGACAACAATACATTTATATCTAGGTGAGCCACATATTAAATCATACATTTCTATTCATCCATCATGCTAGTCCCATTGGACAACAATACCTTTATATCATCATTGACATCTATGCCCATATCAATGTACATAAGCCGACGATGCTAACAAAATGAAATCCAAAAATATAGCCCGACAAGGACAAACACATCTAACCATATACACATGTCTACGAGCCTCTAAGGAGAGTATGTCATATCATATAGGTGGGACAGGACCCCGCTATGCCCATAATTATGTACACAAAAGAATCAATACCAAAAGTTATAGCTCCGAATGAAATGGAGCTCCGCTATGTAGTCCCTGAGAATGTAGCTATGGATCAAGTCTATCTCCTTGGGCACTTGCGGGCATCACGCAGCGTCCACAAATAAAAGGACGTCAGTACGAAGAATGTACTGAGTATGTAAAGCATGATCAATATCAGTATAGAAGCGTATTAAGCAACAAAAGAAATAACATAAGATGAGAGATAGTCGTATCATCATCATAAGCACTTACTTGCCTTTCATAGGGACATTCCATTTCTAATGCGTAATTGTGTACATACATCCGTTTTCATATCCGTACTCATTTACGTTTCGTATCCATACTCGTATCCATATACATATCCTTATTCACATTCATATCATATACATATTCTTATTCGTATTCGTATCATATACGTATTCATACTCATATCTATATCATAAACATATTTATATCATATACATACCTGGCCAACCAAGGCTTCAGGGTTACACATACCTGGCCATACCAAGGCTTCAGGGTTATCCGTACCAACTGCAGTGGTGTGCGCGCGTTACATAAATATATACCTATTCTACCCGGCTTTATAAGCTCGGGGTTCCATAATAGTCATACATAGATACATATACATAATAGCTCATAAGCATCTTTACTATTATCATCACTATGATTATCGTCATCGTTATCGTCATCGCTGTTATCGTCGTTATCGTTATCGTTATCACTATCATCGTCATTCATTTCATCTATCCTTATAGGATTACTCGTCATATGAGGAACTTAGTGCAATCGTATCATATCAAAAATCATAAGCTTAGTAGCAGTTGAAGATAAGAGTCATTTGGAGGACATCATAGACTTATAGAAAATTTAGATGATTGGCCAAAGAACCATGCCTTACGAAATAAGGGTTAGCCTTACATACCTTTCCGTTCAACTATTTTACCACTTGCACGTTCTCCTTCAACGCTCACGTTCTACCTTCATTAAAGTCATACTATCATTAGAAATCGATGGCTAGCATATATGAGTAAAACTAGAGAAAATTGGACAACATCCCCTTTATTTATATGACATTCCTCCATACCATATATCAACTCCCAAAAATCAACAATACATTCACAATATAATAACAATAGTCCTTATTCATTCTACATTATCCATATTTCTCAATTCACTTCAAGTCATCGATATCCATGGTCATAACACACGATCACATTCGTTCATCTACAATGTCTATCCCATGTTCTTAACATCATCTATAATGTATCCATATCACAACACATCAAGGATCATGACTCAATTCAAACTACTACTGACAAACATCACTACTCTCACATTCAAGACCCATTTTCTATATCCTTTTACAATCCAAGTGTTTCAACTTTAAAACACCTTAAACAACATGCAAATATCATAAAACTTACCTTATATGGTGAGGGAATGAATCTTGAGTGGATATACTTCGCTTGAACCAAACCCTAGTTCTCCCCCAATGGAATTTCTTGTGGTCCTCTAACCCTTGGAAGCTTTCTAACACATAAACACTTGATTCTAGTCTTTGATCTTTATGTTCTCTTGGACTTGAGTGGAATGTGTTTAGAGAAGGGTTTGTGAGCTCTCAACACCTGTGGAATATGAAAAATGAAGTAAAAGAACCCAAGGCATCTATTTATACAAACATTGAAAATCAGCCCGTCGGGACATCCACGGACACTTATACGGTCCGTATAATATTGCACGGACCGTATAAGTGGTCGTGGTTCACCAACCAGCAAACCAACTCCCTGATGGGAGTTATACGGACACCTTATACGGACCGTATAAAGTTATACAGACCGTATAAGTGGTCGTATAACTCCATTTCTCTGAATGGTTTCCGTCGTTTCGTTCGATCTCCAATCCTTACGGAACCTTCTTAACACTTTTATAATATTTTAGTAGCCATACAATAGGCTCTACATCAGCCCTTTAAAACATCACCACATAAACATTAGCTCAATCATAACGGAATATTTCCGAACACGGCTTACGTTTCACTCTCTTCAATAAACTAAACTTCATATATTCATAGAACTTCAAAATCTTATTGTATGAACCTCAAGCTATCTAATCCTTCGCTGAACCTCAAGCTATCTAATCCTTCGCTTAACCTCATAGGGATTTCATAATCACCTTAATATCACATTAGCCTATCCACAAGGAAACACATACGGAATTTCCGAGGTGTAACACATACACAGCTTATACCCTTGCGAGTCAACACTATTGTATCTTGCAGTTTAGGCTCGTGAGATGAGGAGCATTATAACTTGAATATTAGGCTCGTGTGGTGAGGAGCACTGTAACATAGATGGACTCTTTGGTTTTTATCTTTAGATTCAAACTTTCCCTCATTATGGAGTTCTTCTATATATTCATCTTCATGAGGCTCACAGACAGGAAACGATTTATCTCTACTTGTAGCTATGCTCAATTCCATATCAGGCACACGGGTGACCAACTATTCTGATGTATTTGGATTTATTCCTTGCAAGATGTAGTGAAGACACCAATTCATAACTTGAATGCACATTTCAATGCTAGAAACTTCACTAAGGCGATCTTTGCAGTTGAGGCTTAAGCTCCTCCAGTGATTGATAAAGTCAATAATTGGATCACCTTCACGTTGGCAGAGTTTGATAAGTTTAATCATACTAAGGATACGCCTTGTGCTATAAAATAAATTGAGAAATTCTTGCTCCAGTTGCTCCCAACTATCTGTAGAACCAGGTTCGCCATCTGTGTACCAATCAAAAACATTTTCTTTGAAAGATCGGACGAACTTCTTGACGAGATAATCACCATAAGTCCCAGCATCGTTAAAATTATCAATGAAGTGCACTATTTGTTGTTTGGGATTTCCTTTGCCATCAAATTGTTGCAACTTAGGAGTTGAGAGCCAGCATGTATCTTCAAGTTATCAATCCTTTGTGTATACAAATTTGCATACGTGAGGGAAGATTTTGATGATGACTCAGATTTATTTCAATTGCCCCTATGATGAAGTGTTTTAATTGGTCAACAAGCATTAGGCCTTCACCAGAAACTTGGATCTCTTTGATCGTTGTTGTTTGCTTTGTGGAGGACTCTTTTTTCTCTTTAATTTCAGTAAGCTTCCCAGGTGCTTGACTTGATTATCCCTCAGCCATGCTATCCATCTTATTCATCAACTTGGAAAGTTTAGAATCTTGTTCTTGCACGTGCTTTGTCAAGCCTTCAACTATTTTAGTCAAACTTGCAAGTTCTTCTTCTATAGTGGAAGCATTAATCATCATTGTTTGCATGACCATCATGGAGGATGAAGAATGATATGAATCACTACTTGAATAAATCTTGGACTGAAGGGTGTCCTGATAGGAAATTAGAGCATATACAGCATTTAAGACATCATCATCTTCTTGCATGAAGGGAGACATCATCATCTTCGTGCATGAAGAGGTGTTGGACTTGCAATAGTGTTCTTGTAGAAGATTGAGTTGAGCCAAAGTTCTTTCGACCACCATAGCTTTATTAATTTCTTCTTCTTGCATGCGAGAAGAGGTTACCACTCTTTTTGGAGAAGATGAGCTAGAAACATGACTTAACTTAGACGGTACTTGAACCACTTGTCCTAGCATTTCAATTTTACTCCTTTTGATTTGATCAATAACCTCTATGGCTACTTCCAATCTAGTTTTAGAGTGAGCAGCCGCAATAGTGTTGGATTTGGGGTTGATCTTCATTTGAGTCATTTTGATGTTCTTCAACTTTTAAAGGAAGATATGAGGGTAGAGACTATCCCACCGTGCCAGAATTTGTGGGCAATAAAATTTGCGCCGAAAAAATAATAATCAAGACTGGAAAATATCGCAACAATAGTTGTATTTGATTTCAAATATGAGTGTTACAATCTCTATGAATCATCTGATTCTTCTTTTGATAGTAAATTCAAGGGCTTTTGAGATTGATCTTGAACTTGATGGATTTGATATAGACTTGTACTTGAATTCAAGGGCTTGAAGCTTGACCTTGAATATGGTGGTGTTGATATTGAACTTGTATTTGAATTAAAGGGCCTGAAGCTTGATCCTTAATAGGGATTTGATTTTGATTCGAATTGACTCGTCACAAACACTTTAATGGCCACACGAACAAGTGAATTTGATCTAAACTCCTTGGCATTTTATTTGCCTTCGGTGACTTTGATCGTGAACACCTTGCTATTTGATTTTCCTTCGTTCTTGATCTTCAGGTATTTGAAACTTTTAGAGGAATGCTTGAATGCTTGCAGCTTGTACAAACTTGTAGCTTTTGATCCATCAGCTCCCTTTGGCTTCTTGTTTTCTTTCTAGTCCCTTTTTTGAATTATGAGACCCTCATTTATAGTTGTAGGATGGACGATTTGTGATAAGGACGAATTCCTCTCGACTAATAAGATTGAAGTTGACATGACAATATATGATTGGTTGGAACATGTCACACTTGTACAAGTGTTGGTGCATTTTCATTGGCTTTTGATTTAACTAGGCATGCTATGCCATTTTGACACGTGACATGATCCTATTGGGTCTTTTGTTTGACATGGAGTGACCCGTCATTTGACACGTGGCACCATTTTGGGACTCTAGGATAAGATGACATCTTGGACTTGAAAAAGTGGGCTCATCATTTGTAGCCCAAGCTAATGGACTAGCCCAATGAAGTTGGACCATTAATTAAATCCATATTTATTGGACTTAAATAATTAATTCCATTACATTAATCAACAATATTTATTTGGACTAGTATATCTTGAACTTAATATAATCGGAATTTCTTACGGATTTAAATTCAATAAAATTCCGTAATCCACAGCACCCTACTTTAAGATTTTTCGGAGTGTAGGCTTGCCGAAACTCGAAGACCAGACTTGAGGTATCCATAGAAATGGAGCTTCCATCTTTCGCTGCAAATTTGATTTGTGAGAGAAGATATGGAGAGCAGATTTGGTCTCACTGGGCATGTCAATTTTTTTACAACAAATTTTCGATAGGTGGAAAATAAACAACAACCACAAACAAAATATGAAGAAACAAGAATATTTTGTGGATAAACAGTGCGGGTACAATCGTATCTATTCCCTTAATTCTTCTCTCCTGAATTTTCTCCTTCATTTGAGGGTCGTTAGTAGCGTATTTCTCGAATGTAGGATGATTTGAACCTCCTTGAGATGTATTTCACCTCCAAGAATGCCGGCAGTGGCTTTGAGGAAGGCAATATTTGATGCCTTGTTCTCTTTGTGAATATCCCATGAGTGAGATTTTCGAGATATGTCTTGATCTCTTTGTGAATATTCTAGGGATTTATGGGATTATTGATATGCCTTTCTGTCACACCCCAACCTTACTAGGGTGTGATGGGCACCCGACCCCATATTCGGAGCCGAGCGAACCCGCTGACTCTTATTACATACTTAATCTCTTTAGATTCTTACATCAATAAGAAATGAAAAACATAGTTAAGCCTTCAGAATCTTTCTTTCGTTGTTCTCAAATCAAACAAAATCTGTGGTCATGTGGAATCTGTAACATAATATATAAAGACACATCGGCTGGCGAAGCCGCTTTCAAGACTGACATACTACACCCACGACTCTGTCTGCAAAGTCTCTAACTTCGAACAAGACATCATAGCATAGTACTCTGACCCGGCAACACTCCAGAGCAAATGGAGCTTGCCAACTCCGCTGGAACATCTTCTATAATAGCTTTTACTCATCTAGGTGTACCTGCGCGGCATGAAACGCAGCGTCCATAAGAAGGGACGTCAGTACGAGCAATGTACTGAGTATGTAAGGCATGAATGATAACATGACAATATGCACAGAACATGAATAACAACATAATAAGGAAATATGGAGGATAAAGGAAAAGGTATGACTGTAACTGCTTGCCTCTTAAGGCGGAATCATGCATGCTCACTTTTACTTTCATGCATATATAAATTGTCTGAATCAAATAACATCATTAGCCCGCGTCCGGGGTAATCATCTCACGCCGCCCACTAGTGGTGCTGCCCGTGCCATATAGACACGGTGTTATTATCCATAAGCCGCCCGCCTTAGCGGTGCTGCCCGGCCGTATAGGCGCGGTGTAATCATCCATAAGCCGCCCGCCTTAGCGGTGCTGCCCGGCCGTATAGGCGCGGTGTAATCATCACAACTTAAGCTTGTATAAGAGCCCAATCAAAAGCTATAACTCCATCGGAGTGACGTAAGGTCGGTAACCTCCGATTACATTATGGAATAATCATCATGACTTTGTCTCACCTTGAAGGAGCAATTATTATAAGACGAGACTAGCAACGAATAACCGCGTTAAGAGAACATAGAATAAGATCATAAATCTCAGGCGTCGCTTCATATACATATGCACATAGAACACATTTTTAGGACTCGATGGGTACGTACATAAATCGAAACTTGAAGGCTCAGAAACAAGTTTCGGGTCAATCCGACTTAGTATAAGAAAGTTATGAGCGTTTGAAGTACAGAACCTTCTACAAGCGTTTCAGAAACTATTTTTGGAAAATCAAAGCAACAATTATATCAAATACCTTTCGGATATCGTTATGGATCAAATCAAATATAGCTTTTGGAACCATATGTACATATCAACACATATCAAAGATTCAATGGAATAATCGAACGTGCTATCATTTGAAAACCAAAACTTTAGTCATATCAATTATCTTTCGAAAGCCGTTCGGAAACATATCAAATAGATCTTCGGACTTCATAAGTACGCATCACAACCATATGAGACAGCTTATGGAAATCAAGAACGTTAGCCATCCTAGTGGCTCTAAGAATAGGAATCTCTTTGAAGTCATACATATACATCATCTACTTATTTCATAAGGATCATGCCAAAAGAAAGAAAGGGTGAGCCTTACATACCTGCTCCACGTCCTATTAGCTACGCTTAATTTTCCAAGCTCGTTATCGCTAGTCTACATTCAAGAAGATTGACACAATCATTAGACTCATTATCATATACTTGTCTTAATCCTTCAAATAAATTCACTTATGATCTGTCGAAATTTTGGCAGCATCTCCCCTGTAAATACACCATCCCCGAGAATCTAACTCGGCCCAAATCATCAATCAACAATCCGAGAATTCAACTCGGCCAAACTATCAACAACAATACCAACAATCGTGCCAACAACATCAACAATCAATTCAAGACGCATTCTAACATTAACAACCTTTGTCATACAATTCAACGACATTTCATTTATATTCAATTCAATTCACATAACATTCAAAACGACTCAATCAACATACTACTTCACCCGACACCTTCCAAATTCAACAAGAACAATAACAACCTATTTCCTTCTTTCAAATTCAATCACCACAACCCAACTTACAATCTTCTAAACAAATGTTTCACTTCCAAGTTCATGAATTATATTTACAACCTACACATTAGCAATATCATTCTTACAAATATAAGAAACCATACTAATGTCACACTAACTTCTTCCATAATCCACAAACAATCACAACTTCATTTCTAACCATTAAATCCTCATTTCTCATCATAGAATCTACCACAACAACAATTAAAATTCTAAGTAAAATGAATTCATCACATCCTACCATCATACAATCCCATTCGGCCACCACCCATATACATCTATTTCATGAATTTCATCCGTCTCTACATGCTACAACACTCACAAATCATCCATAACACATGGGAAAGAAGATTGAATACATGCCTTCTTCACTTGACTCCTTCATTCGGCTAGGCTTATGAATTGCCCAAATGAATGCTTTGCTTATTCCAATAACTACTCCATGTTAAAGAGAACGTTCCAATTGGTTGGAATACTAGAAGGAATTAATTATTCCTTGATCATTCTCCATGGTTCATGTTTGGCCACCATGGCCGAACACCCCCTTCTCTTTTTTTTTTCTTTCTCTCCAACTTCCTAAATTAAAATTAATGAATGAAGTGGTCCTCTCTCATATATATATTTAGCTCCTTCCAATGCCAAGTGGACACATGCCCTCTTCTCCATTTTTCTTGAACTTTCTTAAAAATAAACAAGAAGACCACTTGGCTTGTTACATAAGCTTGGTCCATATATATTTTTAAATTAGCCCCCATTTAATAAAATATGGCATGTGCCACACGGCCAACATGGCCCCTCCAAGAACTTTCTCGAATATTTTGTGAATTTCCCATTTTGCCCCTAGCCTTTCGCAATATTACCATGAGCCATTTTGTGAATTTCCCTTTTTACCCTTAACCTTTCTCAATATTTCCATACTAATAAACAACTTGTATATTAAAATAATTTTGGAACATAGTCTTGCCCTTAACCTACCACGACCACCTTGAAATATCTGAATGTATAAAATACGGGGTATAACATCCTCCCCCCCTCCCCTTTAGAACATTCGTTCTCGAATGTTCAACTGAATCTATGGGGTCTTGTAGCACTCCGGGGGTCCCTTTTTATAGTTTCCCTTTTCTTTGAGCCCATTCCATTATTCTTGTCCTTCCCAGGTCATCTCTTCTCTGTTACTGTTTCGTCACAATGTCTTAATAGAAGTCATGTTTTGTTATGTAACCTTTGCATCCGACGATCCAATATGGCCATTGCCCATTCCTTGCCCTCATACTCCTCGACACAAGTATACTTGTTTTTGATTTCTTTGTATCGGCACTCTGTCGTGAATTCCTTACAAATATGGTCGAGCATCGCTTTACGTCGATGGTTCATATGATTTCATAGCGTATATTCTCATGCTCCGTATAATTAATGGTTCATGAACTACTTTCTAGTATCCAATGAACTCTCTTATTTCCTTCACAGGCGCTGCGTTCTTTCTTTCAAAAATTTCAGACTACCAATGGTTGATACTTTCATTATAATAGTCGTTGTCATCAAAATATCCTTTGAGTCTAATATAACATGTTCTCCCCTCCTTTTTAAGGGGCTCCTTATACGCCAACCGTCTTTTTTTGATGTCTTCATTTATACCTTACTCCTCGTCTTCCTTTCCAACTCCGTGCACAACATATCGAAACTTCTTACCTTACGTTTTTCTTTCATTTCGCGCCCATATCATCCTTTTTGTCAACATTCCCATATATTCTTTTTATTCCTTCGACTAACCCATTAGTATATCTTTCCTACTTTCATCCCTAGCCCTTCTTGGATTTCTTCCTCCTATAACACCCTTCATCCCTTGTTATTTGTGGCATCGGCCCTGGAGGTCGTGAAATTTTTACTTTAAGCTCGCAAATCCATTTCATTCTAAGTCATCCTTTTGGAACGCTCCCATGTCCAAGGTAATCACATTAATGCGGCTGCACATTTGTTCCTTTATATACCTTTCGAGGGCCTAAGTCTCCTAACATCGCCACAAGGCTTTATCATTCTTTCTCTTACTTCACATTCCTTGTCGTAGTCACTATTCCCTTAGCCTTACTTGTTGGAATCGGTCCTCGAACTCCACACATTTCTCTTTGTTTCCTTTTACCACACTCTATCCCTTTTCACATGCCTACTTTGAGTTCTTACCCAAATAGTCTCGTGCTTTGCTGGTAGTTTCTCTCGGGGGCTTCACTCACTAAGGTAAGGTTTCTTACCTTTCACCTTTTTCCAACATTTTAATCTCCTTGTCTTCTATTTACTCACACTCTTTCTTTTCCAAATATTGTTGTATTAGAACATTTCCAATCTTAACCTGTGGTGAGCATAGCATTAGTTTAGCTCGTAACGCTTGTTCCGTTTATTTTTGTTGTCACTTGAACTCCGGTACCCTTACTCGATTGATGCCTTCTTTACCATAGCACCGGCTGCTGGGACATACACCACATACCCGTCGATACAATCACATATAGGATATCATACGCATTCCTATATATATATATATTTACTATCAACTAGCCCACAAAATACTTCCAAACGCTATTCAATCCTATCTTAATTCCAGAGCTGTGATGTACTTTCTGTCTCTTCACCAATATAGTCTGCCTCGTCCTGCGCGACTTCTTATGGTCTCCAACCATCCCGTATACTCTAGTTTCCCTTAGGCCACTCTAGCTTCTCATTTGTCTCTTATGTCTAGATATATAGAATTTTTTGCATACTTCCCAGGGGGTCACCCATCCTAAAATTGCTCCCACCTTAGCACGCTCAACCTCGAAACTTTGATGGAATCTGGTGCCTTAATGCTGATATAATCGCGTCCGCTTCCTCACATGACCTTCATTACATAATCTGGAGCAAGTCGAAGTCTTACAGATTCCGAGACATTTTCGTGACACGTCCTTCCCTTTACAATTACTATTTTACCCTTTTCAATTTCAAGTGTTCACTTTTCACTTATGTGTATAACTACCTTTCGTCCTAGATTCCCAGATTCCCGATGGTAGGGAACACACCTTCGTCGCCATTACTTGTAGGTACTCGGGTATCAGTCTGTCTGGATTCCTACTCACCATTCTTATGTGATAATCTACAGCAAAACTGATCGCCAACTTTCCCTGAATCCTCTAACAGGCCTTGCTCCTACCAAACCTCGAATGTTATCTATTTTAATCCTTTGGGCTGCTAACCGTCTCTCTCACAATCATTTTTCACGCCATGCCAAAATCCGTAGCTCCTTTAAAATATTACATCCCACTTATTGTCTATTCACAATATTTCCTTTTCACGCTTCCTCCTATTAGACGTATCTAACTAAATGACCTGGTTGTGAACAATTCTGACAGAATCTTCTTTTATAGCTCTTACTATTCATAATGTGTACGCAGCAGACATCGACAATACCTCACGGAGCATACGGCTATATGACACATTCCAGCCATCCAGAGCTTCCAATTTTAGGTAAAAGAACAAGATATCCATACTTACCCCCGTGACTTTCCATATCGCCACTCACCTCCTTCTGTCGTATCTAAGGCTTATATAAGGAATTCCATTTTATCCCTGTGACTTGGCTCTATCGCACGATCTAAGACAGAAATAAGGTCAACAATTCCTAGATGCCCCACAGCCTCCCGTTTATAAATGTGGCCGGCTTCACACCCATAAACAGGACTCTACTGGACACGACTTTGTAGACAACCCCTAGGACGACCTGCTCTGATACCACTTTGTCACACCCCAACCTTACTAGGGTGTGATGGGCACCCGACCCCATATTCGGAGCCGAGCGAACTCGCTGACTTTTATTACATACTTAATCTCTTTAGATTCTTACATCTAAAAGAAATGAAAAACATAGTTAAGCCTTCAGAATCTTTCTTTCGTTGTTCTCAAATCAAACAAAATTTGTGGTCATGTGGAATCTCTTATATAATATATAAAGACACATCAACTGGCGAAGCCGCTTTCAAGGCTGACATACTACACCCACGACTCTGTCTGCAAAGTCTCTAACTTCGAACAAGACATCATAGCATAGTACTCTGACCCAGCAACACTCCAGAGCAAATGGAGCTTGCCAACTCCGCTGGAACATCTTCTATAATAGCTTCTACTCATCTGGGTGTACCTGCGCGGCATGAAACGCAGTGTCCACAAGAAGGGACGTCAGTACGAGCAATGTACTGAGTATGTAAGGCATGAATGATAACATGACAATATGGACAGAACATGAATAACAACATAATAAGGAAATATGGAGGATAAAGGAAAAGGTATGACTGTAACTGCTTGCCTCTTAAGGCGGAATCATGCATGCTCACTTTTACTTTCATGCATACATAAACTGTCTGAATCAAATAACATCATTAGCCCGCGTCCGGGCCTCCCGCCTCCGGGGTAATCATCTCACGCCGCCCACTAGTGGTGCTGCCCGTGCCATATAGGCACGGTGTTATTATCCATAAGTCGCCCGCCTTAGCGGTGCTGCCCGGCCGTATAGGCGCGGTGTAATCATCACAACTTAAGCATGCATAAGAGCCCAATCAAAAGCTATAACTCCATCGGAGTGACGTAAGGTCGGTAACCTCCGATTACATTATGGAATAATCATCATGACTTTGTCTCACCTTGAAGGAGCAATTATTATAAGATGAGACTAGCAATGAATAACTGCGTTAAGAGAACATAGAATAAGATCATAAATCTCATAAGGTGTCGCTTCATATACATATGCACATAGAACAAATTTTTAGGACTCGATGGGTACGTACATAAATCGACACTTGAAGGCTCAGAAACAAGTTTCGGGTCAATCCGATTTAGTATTAGAAAGTTATGAGCGTTTGAAGTACAGAACCTTCTACAAGCGTTTCAGAAACTATTTTTGGAAAATCAAAGCAACAATTATATCAAATACCTTTCGAATATCGTTATGGATCAAATCAAATATAGATTTTGGAACCATATGTACATATCAAAACATATCAAAGATTCAATGGAATAATCGAACATGCTATCATTTGAAAACCAAAACTTTAGTCATATCAATTATCTTTCGAAAGCCGTTCGGAAACATATCAAATAGATCTTCGGACTTCATAAGTACGCATCACAACCATATGAGACAGCTTATGGAAATCAAGAACGTTAGCCATCCTAGTGGCTCTAAGAATAGGAATCTCTTTGAAGTCATACATATACATCATCTACTTATTTCATAAGGATCATGCCAAAAGAAAGAAAGGGTGAGCCTTACATACCTGCTCCACGTCCTATTATCTACGCTTAATTGTCCAAGCTCGTTATCGCTAGTCTACATTCAAGAAGATTGACACAATCATTAGACTCATTATCATATACTTGTCTTAATCCTTCAAATAAATTCACTTATGATCTGTCGAAATTTTGGCAGCATCTCCCCTGTAAATACACCATCCCCGAGAATCTAACTCGGCCCAAATCATCAATCAACAATCCGAGAATTCAACTCGGCCAAACTATCAACAACAATACCAACAATCGTGCCAACAACATCAACAATCAATTCAAGACGCATTCTAACATTAACAACCTTTGTCATACAATTCAACGACATTTCATTTATATTCAATTCAATTCACATAACATTCAAAACGACTCAATCAACATACTACTTCACCCGAAACCTTCCAAATTCAACAAGAACAATAACAACCTATTTCCTTCTTTCAAATTCAATCACCACAACCCAACTTACAATCTTCCAAACAAATGTTTCACTTCCAAGTTGATGAATTATATTTACAACCTACACATTAGCAATATCATTCTTACAAATATAAGAAACCATACTAATGTCACACTAACTTCTTCCATAATCCACAAACAATCACAACTTCATTTCTAACCATTAAATCCTCATTTCTCATCATAGAATCTACCACAACAACAATTAAAATTCTAAGTAAAATGAATTCATCACATCCTACCATCATACAATCCCATTCGGCCACCACCCATATACATCTATTTCATGAATTTCATCCGTCTCTACATGCTACAACACTCACAAATCATCCATAACACATGGGAAAGAAGATTGAATACATGCCTTCTTCACTTGACTCCTTCATTCGGCTAGGCTTATGAATTGCCCAAATGAATGCTTTGCTTATTCCAATAACTACTCCATGTTAAAGAGAACGTTCCAATTGGTTGGAATACTAGAAGGAATTAATTATTCCTTGATCATTCTCCATGGTTCATGTTTGGCCACCATGGCCGAACACCCCCTTCTCTTTTTTTTTTCTTTCTCTCCAACTTCCTAAATTAAAATTAATGAATGAAGTGGTCCTCTCTCATATATATATTTAGCTCCTTCCAATGCCAAGTGGACACATGCCCTCTTCTCCATTTTTCTTGAACTTTCTTAAAAATAAACAAGAAGACCACTTGGCTTGTTACATAAGCTTGGTCCATATATATTTTTAAATTAGCCCCCATTTAATAAAATATGGCATGTGCCACACGGCCAACATGGCCCCTCCAAGAACTTTCTCGAATATTTTGTGAAATTCCCATTTTGCCCCTAGCCTTCCGCAATATTACCATGAGCCATTTTGTGAATTTCCCTTTTTACCCTTAACCTTTCTCAATATTTCCATACTAATAAACAACTTGTATATTAAAATAATTTTGGAACATAGTCTTTCCCTTAACCTACCACGACCACCTTGAAATATCCGAATGTATAAAATACGGGGTATAACACTTTCTAAGGAAATATGTGTCCCTTTATATATGCATGAACTAGGATTTAGGGTAGAGTAGCCTCCAAGAAACTCTAACAAACCTTAGAGTTTGAAGATGAATTGAATTCATCTTGTAGAGTCAAATCCGGTAAAATTTCACTGTCTACAAATACCCCCTACTTCAAGACTTGTAGAGTGTAGACTTACTGAAACTCAAAGACGAGACTAGAAGTACCCATAAAATTGGAGCTTCCACCATGGCGAGTTTGGGGCTCCAAATTATGTAGAATTGATTGATTCTTCTCTCTAAATTTTCCCCGCGATTCTAGGGTTGTTAGTAGCGTATTTCTCGAACCTAGGATGATTTGGATGTGGAATTTCTTGGGGTGTATTTGAACTCCATGAAAGGATATTGTGGATCTTCTTAAAGTATTTGATAGTCAAGAAATATCCAGCCACATATCGATTTCTTTCTGAATATCCCGGAAAATTTATGGGATTTTTACCTGTCTCCTGAACTAAATTCTGGGAGAAAAAAGAATTTTTCTGCTTGATCCGGCTTACTATATTTCTCGTTTGTTAATTTCCTGTCTTGGTGGGAGGGAGATAAGGATATCTCGTTTTAAAAACAAATCAAATGAAAGTGAAAGAAAGCAAATTTCCCACTTTTTTCCTTTTCTGACGGACCAATCATTCCCTGAAAAAATCCGACTTTACTAATTCCAAAATAAATAAAAAAATACTACTACTAGATTTCTAATAGAGGTTGTAATGAACAATTCATCAATGACGAATAAAAAAGATTCTGTGTCGAGTTCTCTCTAGATCTTATTGTGAATATCTATGAGTTTATGGGATATTCGAGATGTCTTCTGAAGGGAATATGAGTCCCTTTATATAGGCGTGAACTAGGATTTACGATAGAGTAGCCTCCAAGAAACCCTAACGTATCTTAGAGTTTAAAGATGGATTGGATTCGTCTTGTAGAGTCTTATCTAGAATCCAGAAAATTTTACTTGTCTACACTTACACTTACTTATTAGTTTCATATTTAAATTATACTTGTTTTAGGAAAAAATTTCCCTGAACTATAACTTTTAAGTGCTAAAATCTTCCTACGTAATAAATGAAAAAGATGTGTGCTAACACCTCCTTAGAGGCACGTGAGGGGTAAAAGAAACTCATCTACGTGGCTTTTATAACTGCTAATTTAGCCAGAAAATCAGATTTTCTACTTTTTTATTTTTCTTTAGTTCTTGTTCTTTATATAAATGATATCTTCTTCCTCATCTAACTTGATTTTTTTTTATTTTTGTATATAAATGTGTGCTTTCATTAGAAAATTCTCTTTCTCTTAACCTCCAAGAGACGATGAAATAAAAAATTATAGATTGGAATTACGGTGAAATCAAACCAAATGGAAGTTGATTTACTTTAATTTATCTCAATCAGAAACGTCTCACCAAAATGAGACAAAAATGACATCCCTTATATTTTTCTCTTTACCTTTACATGTCGTCCCTTAGTTATTTTTACTTTTATTTTTCTTTAGATTAAGTTACTTAATTGGGATTTATAAAAATAAAATCATTAATAATCTAAAGAAAATATGAAACAAAAATTTGAAATAACATGTGTAATAACTTGGCAACTTTTTGGACGAGGGAATACGCATACATAACATATAACGAGTAGGATATTTTAGAGTGAATTCCCTAAATGGTCACCCATGTTATAGGAATTGCCACATAAAACCACTTTTGTTTCTTTTACGTCTAGAGTATCACCCAACTATCCCTCTTTTCCTCATAATATTCTAAACACCACAAAATCCTAGGTGGCATGTCATATCACATTAGAACTCTATTTTCTTAACAATAAATTTATTTAACTCATAGAAACTCATTTACCCCAACCCAACCCATGTCACTGATTTAGACACAATTAAAAAACATTCAAAGAAGTGCTTTTATACCGATAAAAAGACAAAATACTTTTTTGAAATATTGATAAAGCATAAACAAAAAGCCTGAACTTTCTTAATAAATTTGAGTAAAAGTAAGTTTATCCTTTTTTTGGTCTAAAAGTATGGTTAGATGTGTTTGGCCTTGTCGGCCTATATTTTTGGATTTCATTTTGTTAGCCTCGTCGACTTATGTACATTGATATGGGCATAGATGTCAATGATGATATAAAAGTATTGTTGTCCAATGGGACTAGTATGATGGATGAATGGAAATGTATGATTTAATATGTGGCTCACCTAGATATAAATGTAAAGGTATGTTAAGAGGTGCCCGAGTGGGCTAGCACCGGGTGCCCGTCGCGACCCTCCGGTTGGGTCGTGACAGTATGGCCCCAAAAACAATGTTCGCTAGGTTGAAAATCTCGAAGGATGTAGCCTAGAAAAAGTTAGGACAAAAAAAACTCACTCTTCTGAACTACGAAATGACTTGATCATCTTCACCGAGGTACATAGGCCGCTTAGACTTTTATTCTAAGCTCAGTCTCATGAGTTAAAAATATACATCATTCTATATGTTGCTCGAGTGAAGTATGATGGAGTGAAATCCGCCTGACTAGGAACATGCATATTATATACAAGCACCCTTTTGTTAAAATATGGACCTTCACTAAATTCTGATGGTTCAATAGGGGAAAATCTTCATGGAAATGGGTTTCTCCAAGGGGATGGTTGTAGCCTCTTAACACGTTGTCAAATCAGCAAGTTAATGTATTCAAATCCATCGGTTTTCATGTTGAAGTCTTAAAATACATCAAGTCTTCCAATTGAAGTTTTAAATGCACCATATCAGCAAGTTGAAGTCTTAAAAGACAACAAGTCTTCATGTTGAAGTTTCAAATCCACCATATCTGCAAGCTAAAGTCTTAAAATCTAGCTAGTCTTCAAGTTGAAGTTTCAAAACCACCATGTTTGCAAGTTGAAGTCTTCAAATCTGTCATGTCTTCAAGTTAGAATCTCAAATCCACATATCTACAAGTTGAAGTCTTAAAATCTAGCTAGTCTTCAAGTTGGAATCTCAAATCCACCACGTGGCAAGTTGAAGCCTTCAAAGATTGCCAAGTATAGTCTTCAAGATGAGGATCTCTAAATTTCCTTGCCTTAAGGTGGACTGGTTTAGTCCCTTTTCACCTTAAACTGGCCTTTGACGGATTTATCCTTAAAAGGATACCTAAATTTCCATACCTTAAGGTGGACTAGTTTAGTCTTATTGCACCCTAAGTTGGTCTTTTGCAAATTTATTCTTAAAAGCATATCTAAATTTCCATGCCTTAAGGTGGACTAGTTTAGTCCCTTTGCACCTTAAGTTGGCCTTTTCGTAGATTTATCCTTTGATGTTCCGTCGATATGGATATTTGGCTCCGAGGATTTGTCCTTTGATGTCTCGTTGATATGAAAATTTGGCGCCGTGGATTTGTCCTTCGATATTCTATTGATAAGGGTACTCCGTCGATAAAGGCATTCCATCAATATGAGAGTTCCATTGACATAAACATTCCATTATAAGGGCAAGCCGTTGATATAGACATTCCGCTGAAAAGGGCACTTCATCGATAAAAACATTCCATTCATAAAGGCATTTCGTCGATATGGGCGTTCCATTGTTATGGTTAACGGATCCGCTGCTGAAAAGGCAAAAAGGAACATATAATGCAAAAAGAAAAAAAAAAGTGGCAGAAAATCACTTTCGTTTCAGTGATTCTTGATCGTCAAAACACGAATTCGAATTAATTTAAAGATGTGCTGGTTTGTGCCCCATTAGCATGAACATGGGTTTATATAGATTATGAAAGAGGCGGTGATAATTTATTTCCCGCTATGTGCGAACGTATTTAAGGCAGCTAAAGAATTTGATACCAATATGGACTAGGTGTTAACATTCGAATTCAAAGAAAATCAGACATGACCTTGAAGAATAGTGGCGGTGGTATAATGTCCTTACCAATTAAATAATGATGTAGGTTTATTATGTGGCTATGCTAAGTCAAAGTAACACACACTAACTCATTATAGAAAGAAATAGTGTGTGTAATAGCTAAATGCATGACACATACTCAACCTTAATCATTGCAGTTGGAGAGGATTTTGTTTTTCTATTTTCTAAACATGCAAAAGTGAGAATTTTTGGCAAAGTTAAACTTCAAATGCCAAAACAGTAACGCCAATAATCCATATTTGTAATCAAATATGTATCATTGATACATTAGTCTCAAAGAAAAATATTTCAAGCACCAGGGATACATTACAAATGAATGGCACGAGCTACGTTTTGGAGTTCAAAGTCGATAAAATATTTAAATTCGACGTCATCATGATACTTCAAGGCTCGTCTTTAGTTTCAACACGTCCACATCCCGACAAGCCTTGAAGTAGGGCATTTGTGTACGATGGAATTTTTATTGAATTTAAATCCGTAAGAAATTCCGATTATATTAAGTTCAAGATATATAGTCCAAATAATTATTGTGGGTTAATGTAATTAGATTAATTATTTAAGTCCAATAAATATGAATTTTGTCACGACCCAAAATACAATCATGATGGCACCACACTAACCCCCCTGGTGGGCGAACCATCCCCTTAGCTCATCACTTATTCAGTTATGAAATTACTTAAATATCATGATCAATTAATGATAAGTCTAAGTCAATACCATAAATATAGAGTGTGAAAGATGCTAAGTCATAATACAATCCCCAGAAATGAAGTCATGGTACAAGAACTACAAACCAACGATGTCTAAGAATAATACATATGTCTGAAATATAATACAAATGTCTAATGGATTAGTAGTAGATAGATAGAAGAAACTCCAGGGCCGCATGCCAGGTAGGTAGCTCATCCTCGGGATCCTAGTAGCAAATAGCCTCAAGGCTAGAATCGGGGTGTGGAAGAAGGTCCTGCCTCACAATCTGCACTCAAGAAAAATGCAGCAAGAGTAGTATCAGTATACACACTTACTGGTAAGTATCATAGGCCGATTAAGATTAGCTCACTCATATAAGCACAAAATCAACAAGATAAATAGATAGGCACAAATAACCACTCAAATCACAGAAGATCTCATAACCGAATCATAGCCTAAGGTGGAGCATCTAAACACAAGTCTGCCAAGTTTCCAATATTATCTTAAAGTATCCATAATCACTAATACACCCAACAAATTCAGTCAATCGATGTAAAATGTGATGATGATATATGCAATGCAATGAAATGGACGTCATGCAATGCAATGCAATGCCCAATATCCCAACCTGCATACACATGCTCCAGACGGAATATCAACGTCTCAGAAATCATGATCCATGGAGGACCCGCGGAGTCCATGTACCCGTCACTCCGCACAAAGCCAAGAGGTGACTTTCATAAAACTAGCAACTCCACACAAAGCCCTGAGGTGACTTTCATAAAACTAACCACTCCAGACAAAGTCTAGAGGTGACTTTCATGTTTCACTTTGTATCATAAGATTCTAATGTCTTTTTCCATCAATTGTTCCACGATCCTTTCATCACGCTGTTTTCCATAACATTTTCATCATGCATGAATGTATGAATGCAAGAATAAGAAATCAATGCAATCAAAGCCACTGAATATGCGATGGAGATCACAAAGCACCAAAAGCCATATCAAGTCTTGCATAAATCACAACAACCATGAAAATGGAATTAACATAGAGTTTCAATCGTCATAGTTCTATCACCCCACATCACTTTAATTACAAAAATAAGTACACAACATGTCATAATGCTTAAAGTAACGGCGACAAGCCCATATAATCAGAAGTCATACCAACCTAAGAGTATATCCATTCCAACATCATGTCCGAAGACCTAATCATACTTTCTCCTGTCAATTCTACGCATACATACGTTTCACTAATTAAAGTCTAACTAAAGTAAGTTTTAACCTACCTCAATTGCTTAACAGAAGCCACGAACTACTCCACCTGAGCCTTCCTTTTCCGAAGCCCCTCAGAAAGATCGAAGTCTAATTATATCAAAACTAAGTTAGTTATGGACCACAACAAAGGAAACTAATCGAAAAAGAGTCTGGTGGGAAAGTTACCCAAAATACCCCTAATGAATCACGAGAGAAAAACCGAAAATTAAGGGTGAAATTACACTATACATAGTCTAATTAGTGATTATCCTTAATTTTATGGAGTTCTAACAACAATTTGTTCCTCAATTTCATCAATTACCCCAAAATCCCCAATTTGAAAAAGATTCCTAATTCCATAAATTGAATTCTTGAAGCAAAGAGAGATTTAAGCCCAGAATCTAGTTATCTCATGATTAGACAGTAGAAAACAGTGATTAACTCAATAAATACTCAATTAGATAAAAAGGTTTTTTTATATCAAAGTCTAGGTTTCCATACCCATCTACCCTGTAGTTCATAAACACCGTAGATGCTAATAATGAAACACAGACTACTAGTGTAAGGCACAAGGACTTACCTAAAGATTATTCCACTACCAATTCTTCATAAATCACCACAATGCTCCTTAGGATTAGGTTTTTGGTGAATGGGAGTAATGATTCGAAGTTGGGAAAGAAATAAGGTTTCTAATTCAGCGATCATCGCTGGGGGGAAGGGTGTCTCGCTTCCGCGATTCCGCCTCAGCGGATAGTCGTCTGCTGGGGCAGACTTCATTAAATGACTAGGCTTTTCGCTCTTGCGGGCCAAGTCCCGCTTGGGCGGACCCGCAGGGGCAAATCCATTTCGTTGGGGCGAGACATCAGAAACCAGAACCTCGGGTTTCACCAAGTTTCAACCCAAGATCCCAACATCCATCCGAGACCTCTTGGATACAAACTAAACATCTAGACACAAGTAAAACATGCTACGAACTCATCCGCGACCTTGGAATTTCCACCGGAGGTCATCTCTACTCGGTCAACCCCCAACAGCCAAAATCAAGTTTCCAACCAAGTACTCAAAATGCACCCGAAAGCCTCGGAAACCAAACCTGCCTCCCCACCAAGTCATAAACGACCATCCAGATCTCACAAAATTGACAAAATTGCGAAAACGGTCCTTTACCCAAAAGTAAACTATTGGTCAAACACTTTCACTTAAGGGTTCTAATTCTTTCAACCTTTACTAGAAACGCCGGAATACCTCGGGAACTGGGTTGACCGAGGTAATATGGTCAAAACACTTATAATGAACGAACAGGTCATTACATCAGATACTAATTAAACAATTGTTCATCCTCAAATGGACAAGCAATGAAACAAAGGAAAGGTACCTGACTGGGTGAAAAGCTGGGGATATCTACTATACATATCAGACTCGGTCTCCCAAGTAGCCTCCTCGACTGGACGGTGCTTCCACTGAACCTTCACCAAAGCTATTTTCTTTGACCTCAGCTTTTGAACTTCTCTATCCAAGATGGCTATCGGCTTCTCCACATATGACAAATTCTGATCAAATAGAACCAAATCCCACTGAATGATATAAGAACCGTCTGAATAGTATTTCTTCAGTGTGTATACGTGAAACACTGGGTGAACACCCGAAAAACCTAGAGGTCATGCCAACTCACCTCTTCCACACGACAAAGTATCTCAAATGGACCAATGAACCTAGGTCTAAGCTTTTCCTTCTCCTAAATCCCATCACACCCTTTATGGGCGAATCCTTCAATAGAACCTGCTTCCCAACCATGAACTCTAGATCTCGGACCTTCTGGTCAGCATACTCATTTTGCCTACTCTGAGCCGCTAGAAGCTTTTCCTAAATCAACTTCAACTTATCCAATGACTCCCTCAAAACATTTGTGCCCCAAGGTCTCACCTCAAAAGCGTCAAACCAGCCAATCGGAGATCAGTATCTCTTCCCATAAAAGCCTCGAATGGAGCTATGTCGATATTCATATGATAACTATTCTTCGGAAGACCAATAACAAAATTCATGGCTATCATTTCCCACATCCACTATAGAATGGGCATCCTCTTAAGCGTACCCCCCAGTCTCTGGTTCTTATATTCAACCTACTGGCAATTCAAACACTGAGAAACGAACTCAATAATATCAGGCTTCGTCCTACCCAACCAATAGTGTTGGCTCAAATCATGACACATTTTTGTAACACCAGAATGAATAGAATATCTAGAACCGTGACCCTCCTCTAAAGTCAACTTGACAAGCCACCAACTCGAGGAACACAAACACGACCCTTAATCCTCAAAAACCCCTTCACTATCCAGACTCTCCTCCTTAGCCTCTCCACTCAACACTTTATCACGGATCTTGCACAACTTAGCATCATCGAACTGCTTTGCCTTAATCTAACCCAGAAGTGACGACCCCACCTCAAGACAAGCCAAAGTTTGAACATCCCTAGCCAAAAGCCTCACCTTAGATACCAATCAGGCCAAACTACCTATACTTACCACCTTATGGATCAAGGCATCTGCCACCATATTGGCCTTGCCCGGATGATACAAAATGGTCAAACCATAGTCCTTAGGTAACTCCATCCATCTATGATGTCTGGAGTTCAAATCCCTCTGATTGAACACATGCTGAAGGCTAAGGTGATTGGTAAAAAACTCACAATAAACCCATACTAGTAGTGCCTCCATATCTTCAAAGCAAAAACTACCGCTGCCAACTCCAAGTCATGGGTAGGATAGTTCTTCTCATGACATTTAATTGCCTCGAAGCATAGACAATAACCTTACTATCCTGCATCAGAACACAACCGAAACCTATATGCGAAGCATCAAAATACACGGTGAAATCCTTCCCCTCAACTGGTAGAGATAGAATGGGAGCCGAAGTCAACACAATCTTGAGCTTTTGAAAGCTCTCTTCACACTCATCAGACCACTGAAAGGGTACATTCTTCTGAGTCAGACGAGTCAAATGGGAAGTTATTGAAGAAAAGCCCTTCACAAACTGACGATAATAACTGGCGAGACCCATAAAGCTCCAGATCTCGGTCACTGAAGTGGGTCTAGCCTAATCTCGGACTACCTCAATCTTCTTGGTATCCACCATAATCCTGTCCTTAGACACAACATGTCCTAACAATGATACTAAATCGAGCCAAAACTCACATTTAGAAAACTTAGCATAAAGCTCCTTTTCCTTCAACAATCCAATTACAATCCTTAAATGTTTCTCATGATATTCCTTATTGCGTGAATACACCATAATATTATCAATGAAGACTATGATGAAGGAATCCAAGTAAGGCTTGAAAATGCCATTCATCAAGTCCATAAAAGTTGTCGGGGCATTGGTAAGCCCAAAAGATATAACAAGGAACTCGTAATGACTATAACGAGTCCTAAATGCCGTCTTAGGAATATCCTCGACCCTGATCTTCAACTGGTGATAGCCCGACCTCAAATGAATCTTGAAAAACACGGAAGCTCCCTGAAGGTGGTCAAAGAGATCATCAATGCGAGGAATATGATAATTATTTCGAATGGTGACCTTCTTCAACTAGCGATAATCAATACACATCCGCATCAACCCATCTTTCTTCTTCACAAAAAACACGGGAGCGCCTCAAGAGGAGACACTCGGTCTAATGAAACCCTTACTAAGAAGATCCTGCAATTGTTTCTTCAACTCTCTCAACTCAGCTGGTGCCATCCGATATGGCAGAATAGAAAGAGGACGAGTTCCCAGCTCTAGATCAATGCAGAAATTGATATCACGATCGAAAATACCTCTACGAACTCGCTCACTACAGGAAAAGACTCAAGTGATAGAGTGTCAGCACTGGTATACGAATATGGATCAAGTAGGCCAAACATCCCCTATTCACTAACTTCTTGGCTCAAAAGAATGAAATGATCTTCTTCGAAGAGAGACTAGAAGTACCCTTCCACTCAAGTCTAAGAATACCCGGCATAGCTAGTGTGACTGTCTTGGCGTGACAGTCCAAAATCGCATGATAGGGAGAAAACAAACGCATACCCAAGATAACATCAAAATCTACCATATCAAGAATCACCAAGTCTATCCACGTACCATAACCCATAAACGTAACCGTACAAGTCCAGTAGACTCGATCTACCACAACAGAATCTCCGACCGGAGTAGATACATAAATAGGCACGTCAAGTAGATCACAAATAATATCCAACCCAATATACAAATATGTAGACACATAAGAGAAAATAGAACACAGGTCGAATAACACTGAAGCCACCCGGTGACAGACTGAGATATTACCTGTGATAGTTGCATCGGATGCCTCGGCCTCTGGCCGGCCAGGAAATGTGTAGTAATAAACCCGTCTGCCATAAGCCTGCGAACCTCCAGGACCACTTTGACCCGACCGTGCTCCACCCCTACCGGGCTGATATCCACCCCTGCCTGATTTGGATCCTCCTCTACTAGGGAGGGTGCCATCTCTACCAGATGTGTGGCCACCCCACCTGGGTTGTGCAATGCCTCTACCATAAGATCCACCCCCTCTAGGAGATAAAGCTGGAGCCTTGGGGTCTGATATTGAGTACTCTGACCACTCTGTCTGAGTTGGGGACAATTCATCTTGAAATGCCCTGGCTCTCCACACTCATAACATACCCTATCCAACACAGGCCGCTGAACAGAAGCTAAAGAACCCAAATACCCACCACGCTCATACGATCTGGAGTACGAATCCATTGGTTGCTCTAAAGAATAATGATTGGGCCCTGAAGACCCTCCAACAGATGTCTGCAAGGCCGATTGAATTGGGTAACCAGAATTGATCTGGGAACTTTGCCCATATTGGCCCTGCCATTTGGAGAATGAACCACTGAAGCTGCCCCCCTTGCGGGCCTTCTTATCATCACCCTTACCAAAGTTATCCTGTCTCACTGACTCAACTGTAATGACATGATGGACTACCTCGTGGAACGAAGCCCTTATAGATACTAACTGAAGAGCTGATAACTTTAAAACAGTGTTCAACCCCTTGACGAACCTCCTCACTCTCTCTGCATCTGTAGGTAGCAACTGAAGCGCATATCTGGACAAGGAGTGAAACCGAGCATCATACTCGGCAACCGATGAATCTATCTACTCAATACTACTGAACTTATCATGCCTCCTATCTCTCAAAGTACGCGGAACGTACTTCTCTAAAAAGATCTGATAAAACCGAGTCCATCTCAATAGAGGCAATCCAGCTGATCTGCACTTAACGTACGCTCTCCGCCATAGCTTGACATCACCCAATAATTGAAAATTCATAAACTTAACACCGTGGCACTCTACCGGCCCCATCTTGTGGAGGCTCTCATGCCAGTCGATGCTAAACTCATAGGCATCCTTCTGCTGGGTGCCGTAGAAAATGAGAGGCTTTATTTTGATGAACCTCCAAAACAAATCATACTCCTCACAGGTCATCACTGGGCCTGCCATGGACCTAGGGAAAAGGTCTACTCCCGGAATCTCATTTATACATAAGGCCATAGCCACAACAGGATGTGCTCCTGGAGCATGGATCCTATCTGGAATCTGCTTAGCTAATCTCACGCCCTGACTATTTGGTGTAACCGGTAACACACCTGCCCGAGTCAATCCCTCAAGCAGGTTCAGCAAACGAACCAAAGCATCGGATAACACTGGAGTAGGTATAATATCAGGTTGAGCTGGTGTTGGTCCCAACTTGTCCTCCTCATCATGACTCGCCTTTGGCTCGGAAGAGACTGATCTGCCATCGGCCTGTCCAGTCACGGGTGCCCTGCCCCTAGCTGATGTTTCCTCTCTGCCTCTGCCATGTCCACGGCCTCTAGCCTGGCCCCTACTACGTGCTACGGCCCCAGCGGCCGGCACTAGTGCCTCATCAACTGCTGCTCTAGCACGAGTCCTAACCATCTGTGAGAGAATAGAAGGAGAAATCAGATACCAATTTGAACCAACTAGATACCAATTAGAAAGAAAGAATTGGATTTTCCCTAGTGTCCTATAGCCTCTCGAAGATAACTACAGACGTCTCATATTCTTAAACAGGTGAGATCAGTAAACCTAGGGCTCTGATACCAACTTGTCTCTAAAATACCGTCGTGATGGCACCTACACTAACCTTCCTAGTAGGCGAAGCATCCCCTTAATTCATTAGTTATTCAATTAGGAAAATACTTAAATATCATGATCAAATAATGATAAGTTTAAGTCAATACCATAAATATAAAGTGCAGAAAATACTAAGTCATAATACAATCCCCAGAAATGAAGTCACCGTACAAGAACTACTAACCAATGATGTCTAAGAATAATACATATGTCTGAAATACAATAAAAAAGTCTAATGGAATAGTAGTAGATAAATAGAAGGAACTCCAGGGCTGCATGGTAGATAGGTTGCTCATCCTCGGGATCCTGGTAACAAATAGCCACAAGTCTAGAATCGGGGTCTGGAAGAAGGACCTGCCTCACAATCTGCACTCAGGAGTGCAACAAGAGTACTATCAGTCCACACACGTACTAGTAAGCATCGTAGGCCAAATACGATTAGCTCACACATATAAGCACAAAATCAACAAGATAAATAGATAGGTACAATAACCACTCAAATCACAGAAGATCTCACAACTGAATCATAGCCTAAGGTGGAGTACACACAAGTATGCCAAGTTTCCAATATTATCTCAAAGTATCCACAATCACAAATTCACCCAACAAATTCAGTCAATCGGTGTAAATTGTGATGATGATAGATGCAATGCAATGAAATGGACATCATGCAATGCAATGCCCAGTATTTCAACCTATACACAGATGCTTCAGATAGAATAGCGACATCTCGACAGTCATGGCCCATGTAGGACCCGGGTTGTCCATTTACCCGTCACTCTGCACAAAGCCAAGAAGAGACTTTCATAAACTAGCCACTTCGTACAAAGCCTAGAAATGATTTTCATAAAACTAGCCGCTCCGCACAAAGCATAGATGTGACTTTCATCTTTCACTTCCTATTATATATTTCCAAAGTCTTTTTCCATCAATTGTTCCACGATCCTTTCATCGCGCTATTTTCCACAACATTTCTATCATGCATTAATGTATGAATGCAAGAATAAGAAATCAATGCAATCAATGCCAATGAATATGCTATGGAGATCACAAAGCACCAAAAGCTATATCAGGTCTTGCATAAATAACAACAACCATGAAAACGGAATCAACATAGAGTTTCAATCATCACAGTAAATCTATCACCCCACATCACTCAGATCATATCAACAAGTGCACCATATGTCACAATGCATAAAGTAACGGCAAAAGCCCACATAATCAGAAGTCATACCAACCTAAGAGTATATTCATCCCAACATCGTGTCTGAAGGCCTATTCATGCTTTCTCCCGTCAATTCTATGCATACACACATTTCACTAATCAAAGTCTAACTAAAGTAAGCCCTAACCTACCTCAATTGCCGAAAAGTATCCACGAACTACTCCACCTAATCCTTCTAATTCTGAAGTGCCTCAGAACGATCAATGTTTAATAATATCAATGCTAAGTAAGTAAATAACCAAAACAAAGGCAACTAATCGGAAGAAGAGTCGGGTGGAAAAGTTAACCCAAATATCCCTAACGAATAACAAGGGCAAAATCAAAAATTAAGGGTGAAATTACACTACCCATAGTCCAATTGGTCACAAATCACGAGGACAAAATGGGAAATTAAGGGTGAAATTACACTACCTATAGTCCAATTTGTCATTATCCTTAATTTCAGGGAGTTCTAACCACAATTTGTTCCTCAATTTCATCAACTACCCCAAAATACCCAATTTGGAAAGGAACCCTAATTTAGTAAATTGAATTCTTGAAGCAAAGGGAGATTTCAGCCTAGAATCTAATTATCTCATGATTAGATAGTAGAAAATAGTGATTAACTCAATAAATACTCAATTAGATAAAAGGTTTTTTATATCAAAGTCTAGGTTTCCATACCCATCTTCCCCGTAGTTCATAAACATCATAGATGCCAATAATGAAAAATAGACTACTAGACTGAGGCACAAGGACTTACCGCCAGATGATTCCACCAACAAATCTTCAGAAATCACCCACAATGCTCCTTCGGACTGGGTTTTTGGTGAATGGGAATAATGATTCGAAGTTGGGAAAGAAATAAGGCTTCTGATTCAACGATCATCGCTGCAGCGAAGGGAATCTCACTTTCGCGATTTCGCCTAGCGGATACTCATTTGGTGGGACGGACTATATTAAATGACTAGGATTTCAACTCCTGCGGGCCAAGTCCCGCTTGGAAGGACCCGCAGGCGAATCCATTTCGCTGGGGCGAGACATCAGAAATAAGAAAAACTCTGGTTTCGCCAACCCAACATACCGACATCCATCCGAGACCTCTTGATTACAAACCAAACATGTAGACACAAATAAAAATATGTTACGAACCCTTCTATGACCTCAACCAAGTACTCAAAACGCACTCGAAAGCCTCGAGAATCGAACCTTCCACCCCACCAAGTCATACGCGACTCTCTAGATCTCACAGAATTGACAGAATTTTGAAAAAGGTCCATTTACCCAAAAGTCAACTATTGGTCAAACGCTTTCATTTAAGGGTTCTAATTCTTTCAACTTTTACTATAAATACCCGAATACCCCGGAACTGGGTCATCGGGGGTAATATGGTCAAAACGCGTATAACGACCGAGCCAGTCGTTACATATTTAGTTAATGGTCCAACTTCATTGGGCTAGTCCACTAGCTTGGGCTACAAATGATGTTACACCTTGGAATTTTGTGTCGCTCGCATTATGAACATGCCAATGTAAACCTTAAGTGGACATCAAGCCCTTGTAAGGTGAAAAAGGATCACGCCAAATAAAACGAAGGAGCCAATAGGGTCATGCCACATGTCAAAATGACATGCCATGCTTAGTCAAATCAAAGGCCAATGAGAATGCACCACCTGTACAAGTGTGACATGCTTCGAACAATCAAATATTGTCGTGTCAGCTTCAATATGATTTATCGAAATGAGTGCGTCCTTATAACAACTTCTCCATCCTACAACTATAAATAGGGGTCTCATAATTCAGAAAAGGGACCAGAATGAAAAAAAAAAAAAAAAACCAGAGGAAGCTCGTGGATTAAACCTACAAGTTTCTACAAGCTGCAAGCGTTCAAGGTTTCCTCTATAAGTTTCTAATACCAGATGATCAAGAACGAAGGCAAATAAAATAGCAAGGCAGTCAAGATCAAAGTCAATGAAGCTAAATTGAATACCAAGGCATTCAAGATCAAATTCACTTTTTCATCTGAGAATTATTATTCATGGCAGCCATCAAAGTGTTCGTGACAAATCAATTCAAGTCAAAATCAAATGCATATTCAATATCAAGCTTGAGGCCCTTGAATTCAAATACAAGTTCAATATCAAGACCACCAGATTCAAGATCAAGCTTCAAGCCATTCAATTCAAGTACAAGTCCAGATCAAATCCATCAAGGTCAAGATCAAGCTCAAAAGCCCTTGAATTTATTATCGAAAAGAAGAATAAGAGGATTCATAGAGATTGTAACACTTATATTTGAAATCAAATAGAACGATTGTTGCGATTTTTTCCTGTCTTGATTATTATTTTCTCAACGCGAATTTTATTATCCACGGGTGCATTTGTAGACACGTAAATTATACTGGATTCTAGATAAGACTCTACAAGACGAGTCTAACCCATTTTCAAACTCTAAGGTACGTTAGGGTTTTTTGGAGGTCACTCTATCCTAAACCCTAGTTGACGCCTATATAAGGAACTCATATTCCCTTGAAAAGTCATTTCTAATATCTCATAAACTCATGGATATTCACAAAGATATCAAGACCGATCTCGAAAATCCCAAAAACTTTCCGAGATATTCACAAAGAAAATAATATGTGGCTAGATATTTCTTGACTGTCAAATACTTCAAGAAGATCCACAATATCCTTTCATGAAGTACAAATACACCCCAAGAAAGTTTACATTCAAATCATTCTAAGTTTGACAAATATGCTACTAACGGCCCTTAAATCACGAAGAAAATTTAGAGAGAAGAATCAAGGGTTAAAAAGATTGGTTTTCTCCCAAATATTGATCAATAAAATCTCTTTATATTTATGATTACAATTTATTTTCCACATTGAAAATTTGGTGCAAACAGCAAATTCATTAAAAAGTTTAACCACCAAATAAAAAGTGACTTAGTTTGGTATTTTGTTGGCATGAAGCCGTGTGTGAAGTTTTGATGATTGACAAAGTAAACCCAGAATTTAAAGAAAACCAGGTCTAGATATTTGTGATAATTAACAAAGTAATTGAATAAAGCTAGATAGTAGGTAGAGATAAAGCAGAGGTTCCAGATACAGAAAAAGGCTTGAAAAGCAAGTAGCACAAGATGGTTAAACCAGGTCAATAGAAATGTTCCGCTTCAAAGAAGCTACAGAAAAGAGCATACAAATGTCTCATATTGAAAGCATGTGTGTCAATGCAAAGACAAATGTGATGATGATATCAGAGAGAATGAACAATCTATATACATGATCTATCAAAAAGACCGATGTAGAGCAGAAGATAACTCAGCCACAGAGCAGTTCATTAAAGAATAGAACAAGCATGAAAATATGTTCTATCACAAAGAGTCATTAGGGGTAGTTGATGAATGAATTAGAATTGAAGGAGATCATGAGCAAGCAGAAAAAAGGAACACGACTCAGAACAATTTTGTTTAAACAAAGAGCGTTGCAGACAAAGCATATGAACTGGGTCTGCAGACATGTTACAACAGAGAACAAAAACATGGTCAGAGTCACAGAGATGATATAAGGCTGGCGACATGATTTATGTCATGACCCAACAAGGGGCCGTGACGGGTACCCGGGGCTAACCACCGAGCACCATTCGTTCTACTACTCATCATACTCTTTAAACGTTTTTTATCAAATTCATACTCAAATAGTAAGAAAATGACTTTTCATTTTAGAACACAAATACTTTTATATACATAAGCCTTTCGGTTATCAAAATGATAATATATATATATATATATATATATATATATATATATATATATATATATATATATATATATATATATATATATATATATATATAGTATAATAGCAACCTCGTGAGACCATATAACCCACACTTGCGTATCTACGAGCCTCTACTAGAGTGCTAGACATAGGGACGGGACAGGACCCGGTTGTGCCCAAAATATACATATGTACACAAAAGAATAATCAAAAGCACCTCCGGAATAATTGAGTGCTCTCAAATTAGCTACTGGCTCCTATGAGTCTGGATCAAGCTCACATCCCTGTCAACCTGTGGGCATGAACACAGCGTCCAAAGAAAATGGGCATCAGTACGAACATTGTACTGAGTATGAGAGGCATAAGTAATGAAAATACATCAATAAGATAAAGGAAGCATCAATAAGGAGCAACTATATATGACTGTCACCTATAAAAGAAATAACACATGCTGGCTTACTCATAATCATCATCATATCATGTATGTATAAGTGTACAAGTTGCCCGACCATATAGGTACGGTGTGATAATCATTAGCCTGCGTCCAGGCCTCCCGCGTTCGGGGTACCATATCATGCCACCCACTAGTGGTGTCTGCCCATGCCATATAGACATGGTGTATACGCTGCCCGCCTCAGTGGTGTCAGCCTGGCCATATAGGCGCGGTATGATAATATCATGTACATGTCATAGACTTATCATATTCTCATCATAATATTACCATAACACATGACTGGAAACTTAAGACAATTATACTCTATCGGGGTGACATAAGGTCGTGAACCCCCGATTCCATTATGGATCAATTATAAACATTCTGCCTCATCTCGAAGGAAATATTATATAAGGTGAGTGTGTGCAATGAACAACATCGTTAACTATACAGGAACATTATCTCATAATCTCTAGAATCTTTAGACTTAAACTCATCATCATCATTATTGGGCTCATAATATATCTCTTAGCTCATATAGCTATACATGAACATAGGCTATTAGTTTTCCGGAATGTAGGAGAATCATGAAAAGGAAGGAGAAATGCTATAGGATTCATGCCATAGAAAGAAAGGACTAGCCTCACATACCGTTTCCGTTTAACTATTTTATCGCTTGCTTGTTCTCCTTCAATGCCCACGTTTCTACCTTCAAGAGAATTCGCCTCAACATTAGTTAATCGAATATAAGAACGTGTTACTATTTCTAGGGAAAATTGGACAGCATTTCCTTTGTTTGTACTACTTTCCCCATATCATATTTCAACTCCCAGACGTCAATAATAACATTTATAATATCATCATCAATGACTTTAGTCAAATTCATTATTATCCAATCCCTACAATTTCCTCTCACGATCATCCATAGTCATAATCATACTATAACGTTACATTCATTCTCATCTAATGCTCCTCGCATACTCGTGTTGCACCTCGGAAAATTCCCCGTTGGTACGCAAGTAAACGAACTAGTGATGTGTGCGAGGAGTGCGAGTGTATAATGTTTCATGAGCAATCTGCGTATATGGACGAGAATGATTAGAATGAAAAGTCGAGAAATGTGAAAAGTGGAAAGTTGGCAAAACTGCCCAGTGGTCGTAAAGTGCAAAATACGGACCGTAAAATGGAATACGATCCGTAAAATGGCAGTCGTAAATTGCCATGCAAGGTTTCAACTTTCTGTCCAGCTGAGAGGTGGTAAAATACCACCTGGTGGACGGACCGTAAAGTGATTTACGGCCCGTAAACCATGGTCGTAAATCACCATGCATGCAGCCAAAGTTTCTGGTTCTGCTTAAGGTTAAAGAAGACCACGAGGGACGGTCCGTAAACTGGAATACGGACCGTAAACCTCCATGGACGACCACTGTACACCTCAGCACAGAATTTCAATTCATTAAATATGAGGACCAAGACTTGTTTTATTTCATTTCTACATTACACCACTTCTCTCTAGAATCATCTCTCTACATTTATTTCATAAGTTTTCAAGGATTATAAACAACCAAAAACATAAACAAGTGAAGCAAGTGTAAACAAGCCATTAAATACCATTCAAGTCAAGAAATGCAAATGGAGAAAAACTAGGGTTTTGCTCAAAGTGGAGTATTATTAACCAAAGCTTGTTCCTACAACTTCTAAGGTAAGATTCATGATTTTTACATGATGTTTAAGGTATTGAAGAGTTGAAATACATGGATTGTAGAAAATATGGTCAAGTAGGTCATGAATGATGAATAGTGGCATTTTGAGGAATAGTTTGAAGTGAATCATGAATGTTGTTGTGTTGTGATATGAATGCATTATAAATGGTATTAAGATCATGAACTAGACACTTTAGACGAATGGACAAAGTTGGATGTTATGACCATGAATATGGGTGAATTAGAGGCAAATTAAGGAGTCTAAATAATGTGGATAACGTGAATGACTAATGGCCATTGTTATGATATTAATGAAGGTATAGACGCTAGCATTGGAAGGAAGCGTGCAAGTGTAGAATAGTCCGACGAAAAGGTATGTAAGGCTAACCCTTCTTTCATAAGGCATGGTTCCTTGGCCAAACTCTTAAATCCTCTATATGAGTATGTTGTATTCAAGTGATTGACACTCCGAGCTCATAAGCTCACGACCCTCGATACGTGCTACGAATGTACTACGCACCCCATTGACGAGTAAGCATAAGATAGAGATGTAGCGAAAACGATGATGATAGTGATGACGATGATAATAATAATAATGCTAAAGGTGCCTACGGGCTATTATATTCACATGTGCCTATGAAGAGCTATAATGACACCCCGATCTTATAATGCCGGGTAGAATATATGTATATGGATGTATATATATATATATATATATATATATATATATGTATATGATTACGTAACGCGCGCGCACATCTGCAGATGGTACGGATAACCCTGAAGCCTTGGTAGGGCCAGGTAGAAATAACATTGAGCCTTGGTTGGCCAAGTATGTATGAAACACCGAACCTTATGGTCGGGTACGCTATGTATGTATATAAGTGTATGGCTATGTATATAATATGAATATGAATGTGAAAACACTATGTATATGAATGTGAATAGGGGCATGTATACGAATACGAGCACTATTATGAAATACGCATGAGAAATGAAAAGTTCCTATGAAAGGAAGGTAAGTGCCATGATAATGATACTATTGTCTTCCCTCCTATGCCACTTCATATATGGTCTATGATGCTTCTATATTGATGTTAATCATGCTTTACATACTCAGTACATTCTTCGTACTGACGTCCTTTTGTTTTTGGACGCTGCGTCATGCCCGCAGGTGCACAGGGAGACAGACTTGATCCATAGCTGCTTATTCAGAGATTACATAGCGGAGCTCCATTTCCTTCGGAGCCATTGATTTTGGGTACTTATTCTTTTGTGTATATAATTATGGGCATAGCGGGGTCCTGTCCCGCTCATGTGATGTGTTATACTCTTCCTAGAGGCTCGTAGTCATGTGTATATGGTTAGACATATCCGGTCTTGTCGGCTTATGTTTTGTGTATCGTTTTGTCGGCCACGTTGGCCCATGTACATTGATGTGGCATAGATGCCTATGGTGATATAAATGTACTATTGTCTAATTGGGACTCGTTGACGAATGAATGGAAATGTATGTATGATTATGTGGCTCACCTAGATGTAAGTATAAGAGTATGCTAAGAGGGTGCTCAGGTGGGCTAGCACCGGGTGCTCGTCGCGGCCTCGAGTCGGGTCGTGACAACTCCTAACATCATTCATAACGTGATTACAACCTCAACATACCAAGATTCATGATTCATATTAATCTACTATTCACAATTGCCACTAATCTCATCTTTTGTCATCCATTTTCCATTTTCTTCCATAATCCAAGTGTTTCAACTTTTCCTTACCTTAAACAACATGGAATAATCATGAAACTCACCATTGAATGCGTAGGAACAGGTTTTGGTTGTTAATACTTCACTTTGGAGAAAACCCTAACTTCACTCCCAAGAGAATTCTTGATTTGGAGGAACCCTATTGAGCTTCTTGCACTTAATTCACTTGAATTCTTGATATTGATATTTGTTTTCCTTTGTATTCTTGTATATGAAGTGTGTGTGGAACCCTCTAGAAGCTTGGAGAGAAGTGGAGAAGTGAGGAGAATGAATGTAATGAAGTGGATCACATTTAAATACTTGGAATAACTCAGCCCGTAAGGACTTATACGAACCACTTATACAGTCCGTATAACATTTCACGGTCCGTATAAGTGTCTGTGGTTCACCATCATGGAACACATAGTTGCTGTTGGGTTATATGGACCATTATACGATCCGTATAAAATTCCACGGGCCGTATAATGTGGTCGTGTAACTCACAGTTTTTCCGAAGTTGTCCTTGTCGTTTCGTTTCATCTTCAATCCTTGTACAACCTTATTAACACTTGTTTAATACTTCATTAATGATCTAAACATCCCTATAACTTGCCCTCGAGACCTTGCCAAACAATTCTTAACGCAATAATTTATGAAACCTTTCCTAAACCCCACTTATACTCCACTTGCCCTTACAAATCCTTATTCTTGTCAATTCATATGACTTCAAAATCTTAACGTATGCATTATAAGGCCACTAATTATCCGTATTTTAGTCTTAAGAACTCCCTGTTACCCTTAAGCTTACAGTGGTTCATTCACCACACGACGACATGAAATTTCCAAGGTGTAACACTCTTCCCCCCTTTTGAAACATCCGTCCTCGAATGTTAAGCACTCGGGAATTCTACGAAAATTTTGCCAGAGTGTCCCCTGTAATATGGCACTACCATCCTATCACAACAACCCATAATAATATTGCCTCACAGGGCCACAACATAATAGAACTATAAATTGGCCACACACGACCAAAAAGCAGGAAAAGAAAGCATACATACCTTGTGATGTTAGTGTTTCGTATTGAATATCCTGGGGGTTGGAATAAGTGCGGATATGTGGATTTCATTTTCTCTTCCGCCTCCCAAGTCATTTCTTCTCGGTTGCTACTTCCTTATTTCGAAGTCTTCGTACTTACCTATCTAATATGGCAATGGGCACTTCTTCATAGGCTAGCTTTTCTGTCACTTGGACATCATTAATCGAAATAATCCTTGTAGGATCTCCAACACACTTGCGGAGCATCGAGACATGGAAGACTGGATGAACTGATTCAAGCTCTGAAGGTAAGTCCAATTCGTAGGCTACATGACCCACCTTACGGATAATTTTATAGGGTCCAATGTATCGAGGACTTAACTTCCCTTTCTTGCCAAATCTCATCACACCTTTCATTGGCGACACTTTCAAAAATACCCAATCATCGACCTGAAAATTCCATGTCTCGCCGGCGGTTCTCCGCATAAGATTTTTGGCGACTTTGGGCTGTCAACAATCGGTCCCAGATCACCTTGAATTTTTCTACCACTTGCTGAATCAATTCAGGGCCTATCAGCTGTACTTCTCCTGTTTCAAACCATCCAATTGGAGACCTGCACTTCCTTGAGTTTCATACGGAGCCATTTGGATACTGGAATGGTAGCTATTGTTGTATGTAAACTCGATTAGAGGTAAGTGGTCATCCCAACTACCCCCAAAATCTAGAACACATGCTCTTAGGATATCTTCCAAGGTCTGAATGGTATGTTCGGCTTGCCCATCAGTCTGCAGATGGAATGTCGTGCTAAGCTTCACTTGAGTACCTAGACCTTCTTGAAAAGATTTCCAAAACATGGCTGTAATTTGCGCTCCTGTATCTGTGATAATAGATGTTGGTATGCCATGGAATCACACAATTTCTTTGAGATACAACCTGGCATAATCTTCTGCGGAGTATGTGGTTCTAACTGGAAGAAAATGGGATGATTTCGTGAGTCTGTCCACAATCACCCATATAGAATCATACTTGCCTCGAGAACGAGTTAATCCCACAATAAAATCCATGTTGATCACTTCTCATTTCCAAGTAGGGATTTCCATTGCTTGCAATAATCCTCCTGGCTTTTGATGTTCGATTTTCACTTGTTGGCAATTTGGACATTGAGCTACAAATTCTGCTATGTCTCTCTTCATGCCATCCCACCAATATATCAACTTGATATTGTGATACATATTTGTTGCACCTGGGTGAATAGAATACCGAGAATAATGGGCTTCATCTAGAATTCGACGGCGCAACTCTGCAACATTCGGCACACATAGCCTGCCTCGATATCTAAGAATTCCATCCATAGAAACTTCAAATGGGGACTTCTCTTTTCCATGAGATGTGTCTCTGTAATGGCACAAATGAGGATCTTCATACTGACGCTCTTTCACTTCCATATTCAAGGACGAAACTGTGGGATCATTAATACCGATTCCTGCACCACCTGAATCAATTAAACGTACTCCAAGATTAGCTAATTGGTGGAGCTCATGAATCATCTCTTTCTTTTCCGGAGGAACTTCACATAAGCTACCCATTGATCGGCGGCTAAGCGCATCAGCTACTACATTTGCTTTTTCGGGGTGGTACAAAATGCTCACATCATAATCTTTTAATAGTTCTAACCACCGCCTCTGTCGCAGATTCAACTCCTTTTGTTTGAAGATGTACTGAAGAATCTTGTGATTTGTATAAATATTGACATGCACACCATACAAGTAATATCTCCACATTTTTAATGCATGAATGACTGCAGCCAATTCGAGATCATGAGTTGGGTAGTTCTTTTCATGTTTCCGCAGTTGTCTAGAAGCGTAAGCAATGACTCTACCGTGTTGCATTAACACACATCCTAACCCAACGCCGGAAGCATCACAGTACATCATATAACCATCTGACCCTTCTAGAAGTGTTAAGACTGGAGCTGAGGTTAATCTGTCCTTCAACTCTTGGAAGCTGTGTTCACAAGCATCATTCCACTAAAATTTAGCTGACTTCTGGGTTAGCTTTGTCAATGGGGATGAAATAGAGGAAAATCCCTCTACGAACCTTCTATAGTAACCTGCCAATCCCAGAAAACTACGGACCTCTGTAGGCGTCGTAGGCCTTGGCCACGTCTTCACAGCTTCTATTTTCTGAGTGTCAACTCGAATGCCATCATCTGAAATAACATGGCCCAAAAACGTCACAAAATTCAGCCAAAACTCGCACTTTGAAAATTTTGCATATAATTCTCGAGTTCGAAGAATGCCAAGAACAATACGTAAGTGATCGGCATGTCCTGATTCTGTGCGAGAATATACCAGAATATCATCAATGAATACTATCACGAATAAATCCAAGAGTGGCCTAAATACATTATTCATCAAATTCATGAACACTTCCGGAGCATTAGTCAACCCAAACGACATCACCCGGAATTCATAATGGCCATATCTCGTTCTGAAAATTGTTTTGGGAATATCTTCTTCTTTAACTCTCATTTGATGATAACCCGACCTGAAGTCTATTTTGGAAAACCACTTGGCACCCTGTAGTTGATCAAACAAATCATCAATTCTCGGTAGAGGATATTTGTTCTTTATCGTCACCTTGTTAAACTGCCTATAATCGATGCACATTCGTAGGGAACCATCTTTCTTTCTTATGAACAAGATTGGTGCTCCCCACGGTGATGAACTGGGTCTAATGAACCCCTTCTCAAGCAAATCTTTCAACTGTGCCTTTAGCTCTTTCAATTCTGCCGGAGCCATTCGATAAGGAGGAATGGAAATAGGCTTGGTGTCCGGCAACACATCGATGGCGAAGTCAATCTCTCTTTCTAGAGGAAGGCCTGGAAGTTCATCTGGAAATACATCCGGAAATTCATTCACTACCAGAACAGATTAGAACGTTGGTGACGTTGCTTCGGTGTCATGTACCCGGACTAAGTGATAAATATAGCCCTTAGCTATCATCTTCCTTGCCTTAAGGTAGGAAATAAACCTACCTTTTGGAGATGTTGTATTTCCCTTCCATTCAAGCACGGGCTCTCCCGGAAATTGGAATCGAACTATCTTCATCCAACAATCAACATTAGCATAACACGAGGCCAACCAATCCATACCCATAATCACATCGAAATCTAACATTTCCAGCTCAATTAAATCAACTTTGGTCTGGCGATTGCATATCACAAGTACACAATTTTTATACACCTGACTAGCTATCACGGTATCACCAACCGGAGTAGATACCCTAAAAGGTTTAATTGGCTCAGGTTTCACCCCAATACAACCAGCAACATACGGAGTAATATAAGACAAGGTAGAACCCGGATCTATCAATGCATACACATCGTGGGAAAATATGGATACTGTACCTGTAACCATATCCGGGGAGGACTCAAGATCCTGTCGTCCGGCTAAAGCATACACACGGGGCTGAGTGGCACCTAAACTAGATGCTCCCCCTCTGCCTCTATCTCGACCTGCTGGAATCTGGGGAGTCTTCCCTACTGGGCGTACTGAAGAGGAACCAGCCGCTGATCCTGTGGGTTGAACCCCAAATCTACCATTCATCGACGGGCAATCTCGCATCATGTGCCCAACCTGGCCGCAGGCATAGCAAGTATCTGAACCTTGGAAACACTTTCTGGAATCTAATCTACCACACTGGGTGCATCGTGGTACTGGGGGTCCCCTCTGGCTATAATCTCCCCTGAACTGAGAATCTGAGGCCCTCGAACTCTGACCCTGTCCTGAACGAAAGGAACGATCAAATCTCCTACCCGTAAATAGTGGAGGTGCACTAGTCACTGACTGGCCTGAGTGTCTAGAATGTGTCTGCCTTGATCCCCCTCTATAATCACTTCCTGCCCCCATAGACCTGGCCCTCTTGCTTTGCCTTCTATTGATATCTCGATCACCCCTTTGCGGAGGTTGTTGTCCTTCTAAATTCTAGGCATGGGCTTGTATTCGGGAAATATCCATCCCCTCTTGTAACAAAGCCGTCAAACAATCCTTGACCAAATGTGACCCTAAGCCACTCACAAAGCGATGCACTCTATCTCCCATGTCGGCCACTATAGTCGGGGAATATCTAGTCAATGAATTAAATTGAAGGATATATTCCCGGGCACTCATATTTCCTTGCTTTAGATTTAAGAACCTATCCGCTCTAGCTCGGCGGACCTCGGGTGGAAAATAGTGGCGGATGAAAGCATCTACAAATTCTTGCCACACGGGAGGAGGCGCATTCTCTTTTCTTGATTCTAGCCAATTATTATACCACAATACCGCTACATCTCGGAGTCTATAACATGTCAACTCCACAGATTTAGTTTCGGAGGAATGAATAATCCGCAATGTTCTCAGCATCTCATCAATAAAACCTTGCGGGTCTTCATCCGGCTTTGACCCGAAAAACTCCGGAGGATTCAAACTCATAAAATCACGGACTCTGGTACTAGCTGCCCGATCACTTGAACTCACATTCTGCCGCTGTGCCTGGGCGGCAACCAACTGTGTCAATAGATGAATAGCCTCGGTCACTTGTTGACCCGAAGCGACCGGTAGAGGAACTGGAGCTGAAGCTCTCCTTGTTCTTCTACATTGGGCGGGGTGGAGGAAGTATTAGATGGAGCCTCATTATGTGACTCGCCCTCTTCTACATTCATTGGCAGCTCTCTTTCTACTCGCCTTTTTGTTGTAATCTTGCCCTTCTGGGCGGCTGTAGTTTTTCCCTTTAACAGCATTTCTGAAATCATAACACACTATTAAGAGGGGAAAACCTTATAACACAGCTCTATCGCACGATCTCATAGAAGAAAGATGGTCAGTTTTCCTAAATGCCCTGTAGCCTCTTATTTATTGATGTGGCGCGCTACACACCATAAACAAGACTCTACTAGACACGGCTCGTAGACACTTCGTAGGACTGAACTGCTCTGATACCACTTTTGTCACGACCCGACTAGGGGCCGCGACGGGTACCCGGGGCTAACCATCGAGCACCACTCGTTCTACTACTCAACATACTCATTAAACGTTCTTTTATCAAATTCATACTCAAATCATAAGAAAATCACTTTTCATTTGAGAACACAAATACTTTTATATACATAAGCCTTTCGATTATCAAAATGATAATATATATATATATATATATATATATATATATATATATATATATATATATATATATATATATATATATATATATATATATATATATATATAGTATAATAGCAACCTCATGAGACCACATAACCCACACTTGCGTATCTACGAGCCTCTACTAGAGTGCTAGACATAGGGACGGGACAGGACCCCTATGTGCCCAAAATACACATATGTACACAAAAGAATAATCAAAATCACCTCCGGAATAATGGAGTTCTCTCAAATCAGCTACTGGCTCCTACGAGTTTGGATCAAGCTCACCTCCTGTCTACCTGTGGGCATGAACACAGCGTCCAAAGAAAACGGCCGTCAGTACGAACATTGTACTGAGTATGAGAGGCATAAGTTATGAAAATACATCAATAATATAAAGGAAGCATCAATAAGGAGCAACTATACATGACTGTCACCTATAAAAGAAATAACACATGCTGGCTTACTCATAATCATCATCATATCATGTATGTATAAATGTACAAGCTGCCCGACCATATAGGTACGGTGTGATAATCATTAGCCTACGTCCCGGCCTCCCGCGTCCGGGGTACCATATCGTGCCGCCCACTAGTGGTGTCTGCCCATGCCATCTAGACATGGTGTATACACTGCCCGCCTCAGTGGTGTCAGCCCGGCCATATAGGCACGGTGTGATAATATCATGTACATGTCATAGACTTATCATATTCTCATCATAACATTACCATAACGCATGACTGGAAACTTAAGACAATTATACTCTATCTGGGTGACATAAGGTCATGAACCCCCGATTCCATTATGGAGCATTTATAAACATTTTGCCTCACCACGAAGGAAATAGTATATAAGGTGAGTGTGTGCAATGAACAACATCATTAACTATACAGGAACATCATCTCATAATCTCTAGAATCTTTAGACTTAAACTCATCATCATCATTATTGGGCTCATAATATATCTCTTAGCTCATATAGCTATACATGAACATAGGCTATTAGTTTTCCGGAATGTAGGAGAATCATGAAAAGAAGGAGAAGTCACGCTATAGTATTCATGCCATAGAAATAAAGGACTAGCCTCACATACCTTTTCCGTTTAACTATTTTATCGCTTGCTTGTTCTCCTTCAATGCCCACGTTTCTACCTTCAAGAGAATTCGCGTCAACATTAGTTAATCGAATATAAGAACGTGTTACTATTTCTAGGGAAAATTGGGCAGCATTTCCTTTGTTTATACTACTTTCCCCATATCATATTTCAACTCCCAGACGTCAATAATAACATTTATAATATCATCATCAATGACTTTAGTCAAATTCATTATTATCCAATTCCTACAATTTCCTCTCACGATCATCCATAGTCATAATCATACTATAACGTTACATTCATTCTCATCTAATGCTCCTCTCATACTCCTAACATTATTCATAACGTTATTACAACCTCAACATACCAAGATCATGATTCATATTAATCTACTATTCACAATTGCCACTAATCTCATCTTTTGTCATCCATTTTCCATTTTCTTCCATAATCCAAGTGTTTCAACATTTCCTTACCTTAAACAACATGGAATAATCATGAAGCTCACTTTGAATGCGTAGGAACGTGTTTCCATTGGCAATACTTCACTTTGGAGAAAACCCTAACTTCACTCCCAAGAGAATTCTTGACTTGGAGGAACCCTTCTTGCACTTGATTCACTTGAATTCTTGATATTGATCTTTACTTTCCTTTGTATTCTTATATATGAAGTGTGTGTGGAACCCCCTAGAAGCTTGGAGCGAAGTGGAGAAGTGAGGAGAATGAATGTAATGAAGTGGGATCACATTTAAATACTTGGAATAACTCAGCCTGCAGGGATTTATACGGTCCGTATAACATTTCACGGTCTGTATAAATGTCTGTGGTTCACCATCATGGAACACATAGTTGTTGTTGGGTTATACAGACCATTATACGGTCCGTATAAAATTCCACGGGCCATATATTGTGGTTGTGTAACTCATAGTTTTTCCGAAGTTGTCCTCGCCATTTCGTTTGATCTCCAATCCTTGTACAACCTTATTAACACTTGTTTAATACTTCATTAATGATATAAACATCCCTATAACTCGCCCTTGAGGCCTTGCCAAATAATTCTTAACGCAATAATTTATGAAACCTTTCCTAAACCCCATTTATACTCCACTTGCCCTTACTAATCCTTATTCTTGTCAATTCATATGACTTCAAAATCTTAACGTATGCATTCTAAGGCCACTAATTATCCGTATGTTAGTCTTAAGAACTTCCTGTTACCCTTAAGCTTGCAGTGGTTCATTCACCACACGACGACATGAAATTTCCAAGGTGTAACAATTTATTCCAGCAATGAATAAATTCAAATGAAGAAATACATACCCAGAGCAAAGAGCATGATGCTATGAAATAGGTCTATCGACATGTTCCATCATCCATCACAATAGCAGGATCAAGATATAGTGGCGGGAATGAATGAGAAGGGGATGATGCAATAGGTTCGTGAACCAGTTCCATCTTAGACAGTGCAGAGATTTAGAGGCAGACGAACCAGGTGGATAAAACAGGTTCGTGAACATGTTCCGGTGCAAGTCCTACAACAACTAGGATTTGCAGATTTATGGTAAAGACTTGGCGATCAAGTTATAGGATTCCTTGCCATTATTAGACAAGGTTCTTCAGACTCCTACAAGGACAATGAAGTCGATTCAAAAGGCAAGAATCCCAATTCAACACAAACCCTGATATATCTCATAGACCTACTTGAAGAGGGTTTTGTGTTTATCGAACTGTTGTGCACTCAATGCTATAAATATCAAAGTCTTACCAACAAGAAGGTTAGCGCACCCACACAAAGAGAATTCAAAATTTTGAGCGATCAAAGAAGAGATCAAGAATATTCAGAATCTAGGCGTGCCTCCCCAGTACAAGAAGAAGATTGAATAGTTGTTCTACTGTATAATGTTTTCCAGTTCTTAAGTCTAGACTTTTGTATTATGTTATTTATCGAGTTGTATCTTTATCCGCTTTATTAGAAGCATTACAGTTAGACATAAAAATGTTGTAAATCAATTTCAAGTTGGGGATAAACTTGAAGGTTGCTTACTAGCCCAAGGAGATTAGTTGGACTGGGATTAGAGGTTAGTTCCTAGGTTACAGAGTCTGTAACTTGAATTTGCAAAGACTCACTATTGTAGTTGAGTTTGAGGTAAATCCTACAGAGGTGTAGGTCATGGTTTTTATTGCCCTTGTGAGCTGAGTGGTTTCCACGTAAAAATCATTTTGTTCTTTACTTACTTGCAATTTAAATTCTGCATGACGCTAGCATAGAACATGTAGAGTAACGTGTTCCATCCTATAGGCAAAAATTGGCTATTTCATAGGATAGGTAGTAGGTCGTGCAACCCAACAAGTGGTATCGGAGCAATTTCTCTTTAAGAGGCTAACACCTTAAGAGAAGATCGTAACAAATGTTGTACCACCTACCGGGAAAAGTAACAGAGAGTCAGTCAGGGGTATGATCACCAAAGTTGTCTGCCTACAAGCATATGAAATATAGAAAGGCTACCCTGATTCAAAAATAGGAAAAATCGAATTAGACTCTCATGAAAAGAAACTAGGGGCGTGGGTGTACAAGAAAGATAATGTTGCGCACAGTGAATTGGCTGCCATCGGAAGCCAGATAAAAAGTTCTAAGATAAGTACATGGAGCTCAAGCTCCAAGTATGACTCTATGACGGAAGCAGATGACATGGATCTCATAACTATCAAGGATTTTGACTTCGACACCATGGAAGAGTCCCGTGAAAGCATTTTTAACCTTAGAAAGCTAGAGGAATCCCTAAAGAAGGCATGAAGACTATGGTAGTAAAGTTGAGAAATGAATATCAGAACATGAGTGACGAAAGAAAGGAAGAGGTAACTCAACTTGTGTAACTTAGCTTGGTCTTATCTCTGAGGCAAATCATAAATATCAACCCAAGCTATAAGGTAAGGAAACTGAAGCTCCTAGCTCAACATGCTAAAAAACAAGACAGATAAGAAAAGAAGAAGGACCCATACGAGGCTGGGCTCCTAATCCAAAGCCTTGATTGTTATTACAATAGAAGAGTGACAGGAAGCAAGCAAATGTAGCATATATAAAGGCTTGCTCAAGGGTATAAAATTGAAATTAAAAAAGGAACACTTGTCACTCTTAATACAGGAAGGAGAGAAGGAAGAAAGGAAGGAGGATTGTGTATTGATAGGAGGAACTTATGTTAAGTGGTAAAAAGGGGCTAAACCTTGGATTATCAAAAAAGGTAACACAAGCTTCTACAACTGACTAGAATGAGTACTTCAGATTAACACTAGCTTGGCAATGGAAATATGAAAGATTCATCAGGTGATGAGTATGTAATTGTATCCATATGTTTGTAATGCACATGTAGGTCCTTAAGACATTGTAAAATACTCGTTATACTCCTTCAGTTTAAACAAATTTCATCCGCTAGATGTGTCTTAAAAGGAAAAAAAGAGTTGGAATGTGTAAAAATCATCAGATATTAAATAGGATCCTTTTGCAGTGATGACTTGATTTTGAAAATACACAAACATCATGTCAATCCCTTTTTAAGATAAAACTTCTTAAAACAAACAACTAAACCATATCCATTAAATCGATTTTCTCTCTCCCTCCTCTACAAAATTTAAAGTTCAGGTCACTCTTCCTCTTATCTTCAATCAGTCATCACAAATTGATTACTCCCTCTTCTTGCAAAATTCAGCGAATTCTTAGTTCTAAACTCAAAAAACTAGATCAAAATGTGTCAATCTCCACTTCGCCCAAACACTTTTAGACACCTGCTCAAAGCAATTCAAATCGCTTATAACCTCAATTAATTCCCACTGTTACAAACTCCTCAAGTAACACTGTGTCAGCCCAACAGTCAATTGAGAACCTAATTCCTTCGAAATCAATTCAAATAGGTGAAGCTAAAATAGATTGTGGACATACATCTCATAGCGCAAGGGTTTCAGAAGCTACTCAAATTCAAGAATGTGTCAACACTTAAAACTGTTACACCTCGGAAAAACAATTCGTTCATGCACAGTGAATAGACTGATGGAGGGCACGACGTATGCGATGTTTTGATAAGTAAGAAATGACATTTGATGATTCTAAATGAGATTTCAAAGACATTAGAAGTAAGGGAAGAAAGTTGCCAAGAGGAGGCAAGACATACGACATGTATCGGAAAGGATTTACGAGTGACGAGTTAATGATGATTTAGTGATGCTTTGGAGAAGATTTATAAGGACCCTTAGATTGCTATTGAGGTTTTCAACAAGTGTCAAGAAGGTTCCATAAGGATTGGAGATCAAAAGAGTCGATGAGAATGAAATCGGAACAGCTGGACATTATATGGCCCAACATACTGGCCGTATAAATTATACTGGTCGTATGTTAGGCCGTATATTTAGCCAAGATGGGCAACCTTCACTGGAACCATTATACGGTCACACATACGAACCGTATAAATTGTACGGACCGTATGTGTGTCCGTATAAATGTGTCGGGACAGATTTTGGGTATTTAATAAGGGGCCAAGTTCATTTCATTTCATTTCCCCTTCACTCTCCTTCTCTCTAGAACTCTCTAGAACACTTCTCCCACAAGAATTCAAGAGATATTAGTGATCAAATTCATCAAACCAAGGAAATCAAGTGCAAGAAACTCATTGGAGTTCATAAAAGGCAAGAAACCCCATTGGATTGAAGCTAGGGTTTTTCTTCAAGTGAAAGATTATCATCCAAAACTTGCTCCTACACTATCTAAGGTAAGATTTATGGTATTCCCATTTTGTTTAAGGTGTTTGAAAGTTGAAACACTTGGATTGTAGAAGGATATGGGAAATGGGTCATAAACATGAGAATAATGAGATTTTGAGTAGTAGTTTGGAATGAGTTGTGATTCTTGATGTGTTGTGATATGGTTAGGTTATAAATGATACTAAGGACATGGATAATGTTACACCTTGGAAAAACTCTCGTACATGTACAGTGAATAGGCTAACAGAGGACGCAGCGTATATGATGTTTTGACGAGTAAGAGAGAGTATTAGATGACCCTCAACGAGGTTTTAAAGGCATACAATGCAAGGAAAGAAAATTGTTAAGGAAAGCGAATCATACGTTATGTATCGGATACGAATTTCGAGCAACGAGTCCATGATGGCATAATGATGTCTTAGAGAAGTGTAATAATGTCCCTAAGATTGATATTGAAGTGTTAAACAAGTTCCAAGAAGGTTCCATAAGGATCGGAGATCAAACGAGACGACGAGAACGAAAACGGACTCACTGGGCATTATACGGCCCAATCTACGGACCGTATAATTTATACCAGCCGTATATTAGACCGTATAATTGGCCAAGAAGACCACCAGCCACTGGACCAAATGTACGCCCATACATACGGTCCGTATAAATAGTACGGACCGTATGTTGGTCCGTATAACATGGTCGGGCAGCTCTTAAGTTTAAGTGTAAGGGACATTTTTCATTCATTTTTCATTTCATATCTCTTTTCCTCTCCTCAATAAAACTCTAGAATATTCCCTATAACTCATCCACTAATATTCAAAGGGAATCCATGATCAACAACACATAATCTATGAATCAAAGTGTATGAAACCTAAGTAAAGTTCATCTTCATCAAACAAAACCAAAGGAGGTGAGATAGGGTTTTGGTGCTAAGAAGAGAAACTTCATTCAAAACTTGTTCAACCATCATCCAAGGTAAGTTTCATGACCATTTCATGTTTTCTAAGGTATTGGAAGGTTAAGATACCCGAATTGTAGAAAAGCATAGCAAATAGGTCATTCAAGAGTGAATAATGTCATGATTGAATGGTAGTTGAATTGAATCATGAATGTTAGTGTGTTGTGAGTATGAATACGTTGTAAATGACATGTAGACCATGAGATAAGTGTGATACATGGGATAATACGATAGCGAACCCAAAACCATAAATGTGGGAAAACATAGAGAAATGGTGGGTCATGGTCATTGTATACGAATAATAATTGTTGATTGCTATATTGTGATTGTTGTTGTGAGTGTTGGGAGTTGATATGGAATATGGGAAAAGTAGTATAAAAAAAGGAAGTGCTGCCCAATTTTCTCTAGAAATAGTAGTGCGTTCTTATGGTTGATTGACTAATGTTAGTACGGATCCTCTTTTGAAGGTAGAGGCGTGACATCGAAGGAGAAAGAGCGAACGCTAGATTGCTTAAATGAAAAAGGTATGTAAGGCTAATCCCTTCTTTCTAAGGCATGAATCCCATGATATGATATTCCGTCCTTCTTCATGATTTTTCTACGTAGCAAAAACTATGAGTCTATGATTATAAAGAGCATCACAAGATAACGGAAAGAGGCACGTTACGAGCATGACGATGTTGATAATGAATCTAAGTCTAGAAGTCATAAAGCTCGTGATATGATATTCCTACGAAGTTAATGATCCTTATATGATTCCTATGATAGTATTTTCCTTACCTCTCCATGACTTTCCTACTTTCAGGAAAACTAAGAGCCTATGTTCATGAATAGCCATATGGGGTAAGATAAGAGGCATGTTACGGATGCGGTAATGACGATGATGAGTCTAAGTCTAAAGATACTAAGGCCTACAATATCATAGTTCTACAAGGCTAATGATCCATATTACGATCCATTGATATTGCTCGTTGACTACACTCACCTTATATGCTAATTCCTTCACGGTGAGGCATAATGCTTATGAATGCTCCATAACGGACTCGGGGGTTCCCGAACTTATGTCACCCCGACATTGTTATAGATTGTCCATAAGCCTTAATGCATGTCCTATGACCAATATTCCGCAAAGTTATGAGTCTATGTTCATAGAGGATTTCATATGAGATAAAGGTAAGAGATATGCTATATAAACGATAGTGGTAATGTTTAGCTTAAGCCTAAAGATTATAAAGACTATCATACGATAATTATATGAAATTCATGCTACGAATACGATGTGACTTTCATAAATTGTCTTTGAATTTAAATGTGTGCATTAATGAAAGGTTACGATAAGCTTATGAGATGTATACGATGACAATGATGATGATGATGAGATATAATGATCCTTGTGTGATGCATGTGACATGGTCGAGCCACTATGTGGCCAAATATGGAAGATATATATGTGATACTGTCGAGCCACTACGTGGCCGAATACGGATACTGTCGAGCCACCATGTGGCCGAATACGGATATTGTCGAGCCCTAAGTGGCCGAATACGGATAACGTTTTATTTGCAAGAGTAGATACGGTATTATGATGATGAATTATATGACGTGATGACATATACGCTATGATGATTCATGTACGACGATTATATATATGTGGTATATGTATGAAATGCATTCATCCTTAAGGGTCGCGCAGGTTTGCCTTCACCTCATGACTTATGATTCTCTATCATGTTTATTTCATTCATGCCTTACATACTCAGTACAATATTCGTACTGACGTCCGTTTTCTTTGGACGCTGTGTTCATGCCCACGGGTAGACAGGGAGACGGCGCAGACCTATAGGAGCTATCAGCAGATTTTCAGGAGCACTCCATTATTCCGGAGGTGCTAATCGGGTTTATACTTTTGTGTATATATATGTATATGTATTTTGGGCACGACGGGGTCTTGTCCCGTCCATATGTCTAGTACTCTAGTAGAGGCTCGTAGATACGTATGTGTGGGTTATATGGTCTCACAAGGTAACTACTGTATATACGTAGACATGTGTACATTATCTTTTGATAGTCAAAGGGCTCATGTATATAAAAGTATTTATGTTCTTCAGTGAAAATGATTTTCTTATGATTATGAGTTAATGAACAAAAAAGAAGGCTTAATGAGTATGATGAGTGGTAGAACGAGCAGTGCTCGGTGGTTAGCCTCGGGTACCCGTCACGGCCCCTAGCTGGGTCGTGACAGATAAGAATTATATGTGAGAAAATGTACTAGTATACTATGACCATGATTATGGATGAATTGAAGTAGAATTGTGAAATGAGGGTAATGTAGATGAATGATGATTGTTGGTTATGATATTGTGAACGTTAGTATAAATGGTTGGGAGTTGATATACAATATGGGGAAGGTTGTATAAACAAAAGGAATGCTACCCAATTTTCTCTAGCTTTAATAAGCACGTTCATATAATCGAATAGCTAATATGAATGTGAATTCTCTTGAAGGTAGAAACGTGAGCATTGAAGGAGAACAATCAATCGATGGAAATTGTTAAACGAAAGAGGTATGTAAGGCTAGCCCTTTCTTTCTAAGGCATGACTCTTATGGTATGAATCCTCCTATCTTTCCATGATTTTCCTACATATCAAGAATTATGAATCTACGAGTATAAAGTGCTTCATACGAGATAAAGAAAAGAGATACGTTACGAGCATGACAATGCCGATGATGAATCTAAGCCTAGAAGTCCTAAAGTTCATGATACGATATTCCTACGAAGCTAATGACCCTTATATGATTCCTATGATATTATTTCCCTACCTTTCCATGACTTTCTTACATTCCGAGAACTATGAGGCAATATTGATAAAGAGCCTCTTATGAGATAAAGATGAGAAATATGTCATGAATACAATAATAATGATGATAAGTTTAATCCTAGAGATTCTAAAGCAAGATACGATGTCTATGAAGTTAAGGATCCTACTTACAATCCCTTGATGTTGTTCATGGTGTACACTCACCTTAAAATGTTAGTTCCTTCAAGGTGATATATGATGAATATGATTACTCCATAATGTAATCGGGGGTTCTCGACCTTATGTCACCCCGACATCGTTATAGATTGTCTATAAGTTCTAATACATGTCCTATGACCAATGTTCCGAAAAGTTACGAGTCTATGTTCATAGGGAGTTTCATATGACATAAAGGTAAGAGGTATGCTATAGACACGATAACGGTAATGATGAGCCTAATTTTAGAGATTATAAAGCCTATCATACGAATTTTTTACGGAGTTCATGCTACGAATATGATATGATTTTCATAGATTGTCTTTAAATTCAAATGTATGCTTTATGAAAGGTTATGATAAGCTTACTAGATGTATGCGATGGCAATGATGATGATGAGATATACCGAGCCTTGTTGTGGCTGGGTACAGAAGACATGTATGTGATATTGTCGAGCCACTACGTGGCCAAATACGGATATTGTCGAGCCATTACGTGGACGAATACGGATAATGTTTTATGTGTATGAACAGATATGGTACTACGATGATAAATTATATGACACAATGATGTATACGCTATGATGATTCATGTACTACGATTATGTATATATGATATATGTATGAAATGTATTCATCCTTAAAGGTCACGCAGGTTTTGCCTTCACCTTATGACTTATGATTCCTCTTCATGTTTATTTCATTCCTGCCTTGCATACTCAGTACAATATTCGTACTGACGTCCGTTTTCTTTGGACGCTGTGTTCATTCCCACAGGTAAGCAGGGAGGAGACCCAGATTTGTAGAAGCCGATAAGCAGAGTTTTGAAAGCACTACATTATTCTGGAGGTGCCATTGATTTACCATTTTATGTACATGTATGTTTTGGGCACGACGGGGTCCTGTCCCATCCATATGTCTAGTACTCTAGTAGAGGCTCGTAGATACATATGTGTGGGTAGCATGGTCTCACGATGTTACTATGGTATATGTATATATTACCATTTTGATAGCCAAAGGGCTTATGTATATGCAAGTAATTATGTTTCCAAATGAAGAATGATTTTTCTAGGAATATGAGCATAAGAAATACGACTGTATGCAGAATGAGTAATAGAATGAGTGGTGCTCGGCGGTTAGCCCCGGGTACCCGTCACGGCCCCTAGTCGGGTCGTGACAAAAACGCTAAAACACCTGAGTCATTCAGAGCAGAGAATGAGAAACAAACAAAAGAAAGTACGGAATCTATTAGGGCAAAAAGTGAGGGGGAACAAATGCAAAATCTTCAAGGAAAATCAAGTTAACTAGAATGGTCTGAAATAGAAGAAGCGGAAGAGACAGTGATGAAAAAGGAGAGAAAATATAGGGAAGTTTAGAAGAAGAGGAGGATGGGAAAGCTGTTGAAGAAGGTATGTATGAATGATGTATGATTTCGAGCAACAACAAAGAAAAACAAATAATACAAGAAGCTGACATTCATGTAGTAGGAGAAGAGATAGAGCTATCTACTCCAGAAAAGAAAGAGGTTACACCTATAGAACAAGTTATGCAACCTATTCGAGAAACAGGTACTGCAACCAGTGAAAATAACTGGGAGATCCTTATTGCTCAGGTTAGAAGAAGACTTAGAAAATCATCCGGAGAGTCGATAGTGAAACCTATTGAGGAGATAACTGTGAGAAAAGAGAGCCAAGTCATATCTAGAAATCCTTACATCAGAATCAAGCAGAGGCAAGCTGATGTTGAACTTGAAAAGGCACTGCAGGCCAGAAGAAAGTCAAAACATATGAGCGCCAGGACTAAGAGTATAGGAGAAAAAGCCGAGATGATAGGTGAAAGCTCAAAAGGAAACAACAAGAAAAAAGGAAAGCTACTGCCACTAAGAGACCTAAACCATCTGAGGTCAAGAATAGTTCATCAACAAGAAAGTCTTAGACCAAGACGAGGGTTGAGTGGGATGAAAGTGAAGAAGAAGTGTACTCTGCAGCGATGCATGATGAAGAAATTAAAAATCATGATGAAGAAATTAAAGTCACCCTCTCTAAGGTTGAAAAGGCTATTCAGTTTAAATCAAGAGTTGCATTGAAAGGTAGAGTGATTACTGGTCAAGAAAAACCAGAGATGATCATACTAGAAAGGATAACACTACAGGGGTGGAACAACTTATTCCTGCCCAGAGAAGAGGAAAGGAAGATGGTTAGGGAGCAGGTAATTGAGTTCTACACAAATGCAACCTTTACACACACCACCTTGACCAGCACTGTGCTTGATGCAGTTTACTCTCACTGCTCAAGTGTTGGGTGAAATCTTGCATGTGCCTTCAGAAAGATCGGCACATTATGTGAAGGGAGCATGGCCACAACTCAATGACATGGCCACAACTTTGGAAACCACCAAAAATCTATCCAATAATCCAAATGTTGTGAGGTCTAGGAGAGTACAGAAAAGAAAAATAATGAAACTGCACTAGTCGTATTTTGAAGTAGTCTACAAAGTGATCCTTCCAAGGATCCGAAAAAGAGATGAAGCCAGTTGTCTAGATATTTTGTTGATGGAACGGTCAGACATTGGGGCTCCAATAAATCTGCCTAGTCTCATGATTCAACATATGGCTAGAATTGCTCAACAGAGTGACAAGGAATATATACTTAAATATGGGTTTTGGTTGGCTGATATTTTTGAGAATTTCCAAGTACCAGTTCAGGTGTGGTAGTATCAGACCACAAAAGATATTATTGGAATCAAGGAACAGGTTGCGCAACCTGATCTAGAAGGAGGGGACAAGACTGAACAACAGAACTTACTGGATCAAATTGCAGCCAAGGAAGCTGAGGTTACTGCTCTTAAGATGCTTCATCAGGAGAATCTGGATAAACTTCATATTTTGTACGGATTGGTGCAACAAGAGATGAATGATTGAATTAAAGGCTTACAACAGGCCTTGGATAAGGAAAGGGAAGAAAACACCAGTGCTATTCAAATACTACTCAAATTACCAAAGATCCTGTGTCCTCCTCCAAACCTCCCTCTTAGTTCAAACTGAACTTACCCAGTTTTGTGTCTCACAGTCCATGTCTTGTAGCATGACCTGTTTGCTGCTATTTCAAACTATGAATTAATGATATATATCTGTATTACATTGCCTTGCTATTTTTAAATTATTTATGATGTTTTTGGTTGACAAAGATGTAGTTTGAGCAATGAGGTGACATTGCATTATCTTGCTCTTAACTTTTTTATGATGCCAAAAAGGGGAAAATTAAATAACTGTGTGCTTCTGTTTTTTGACTAAATTGCTAACCTGGTTAGCTATAAGTTTAATGCTAAAATACTGGGCTATGAGATGATTGGAACAAGTTACACAATTTCTTAAAAGACAGATGTTTGTCATCATCAAAAAGGGGAAATTTGTTGCCATTAAGCCATGTGTGAAGTTTTGATGATTGACAAAGTGAACCCACAATGTAAAGAAAACCAGGTCTAGATATATGTGATAATTGACAAAGTAATTGAACAAAGCTATACAGTTGGTTGAGATAAAGCAGAGGTTCCAGACAATGAAAAAGGCCTGAAAAAGCAAGTAGCACATGATGGTTAAATGAGGTCCATAGACATGATCCATTTCAAAGAAGCTACAGAAAAGAGCATACACATGTCTCATGTTGCAAGCATGTGTGTCAATGCAAAGACAAGTGCGATGATGAGATCAGAGAGAATGAACCATCTATATACATGATCTATCATAAAGACAAATGAAGTGCAGAAGATAACTCAGCCACAGAGCAGTTCATTAAAGAATAGAACAAGCATGAAAACATGTTCTATCACAAAAATTTATCAAGTGCAGTTGATGAATGGATCAGAATTGAAGGAGATCATGAGCAAGCAGAAAAAGGGAAGATGACTCAAAACAATTTTGTTCAAACAAAGAGAGTTGCAGACAAAGCATATGAACCGAGTCTGCATACATGTTCCAACACAGAGCAAGAACAAGGTTAGAGTCACAGAGCTGATACAAGGCTGAAGACATGATTTATTCCAGCAATGAATAAATCCAACTGAAGAAAAACAAACACAGAGCAAAGAACATGATGCTATGAAATAGGTATATCAACATGTTCCATCATCCATCACAAAAGTAGGGTCAAGATAGAGTTGCAAGAATGAACGAGAAGGGGATGATAAAACAAGCTCGTGAACATGTTCCATCTCAGACAGTCCAGAGATTCAGGGGCAGGCAAACCAAGCGGATGAAATAGGTTCGTGAACATATTTCAGCTCAAGTCCTATAACAACTAGGATTTGTATATTTAAGATAAAGCCAAGTTATAGGATTCCTTTCCATAATTAAACAATGTTCTTCAGACTCCTACAAGGACAATGAAGTCGATTCAAAAGGCAAGAATCACAATTCAACACAAAGCTTAATATATCTCATGGGCCTACTCGAAGAGAGTTTTGTGTTTGCCGACCTGTTGTGCACTCAATGTTATATATATCCAAGTCTTACCAACAAGAATTTTTGCTCACCCACAAAGAGAGAATTCAGAATACTGAGCGATCAAAGAAGACATCAAGAATATTCAAAATAAAGGTGTGCTTCCTGACTGCAAGATGAAAGATTTAAGGGTTGTTCTACTATATAATGTTTTTTAGTTCTTAATTCTAGACTTTTTTATTATATTGTTTATCAATTTGTATCTGTTACACCCCATACTTTTATACGTTAAATTTCATCATGAGTTGGTTGTTATAGATTCAGATAGCGGGTGACCTTCGAGGTCATATGGGATTAGACATGTCCATCTAGAGTGTAAAAGAGTGTAATATCATTTTTACAAGGTATTGAAAGGTTCCGGGATCAAGTTTGTCGAAACTTTGGAAAAATTTGGCAGAATTATGGACAGGATTTTTTGTCCAACTTTAGGGAGGTATATCTTCTAGCATATGAGGATTTATGGAATGCATAACCTATGTAAATTCAAGTTCAGATAGTTTTCTTTCCAATGAAACTGACATATCACAAATCCAAGAAATAAGGTGCAAAATACGACCCGTACAAAATATAGGATTCAATATCCTTGGAATTAATGTGTTCTTGAGTTTTGAGGTAAGATTCAATTCTAACTCCATGTTTATGATTTTATATAATTGTTATGCAAGGTTTTGGAGGGAAAGGAGTTGGAAGAAAGGTTTAAACTTGAATTTGAGATGTAATCTAACTTGAGTCATGTTGTAAATGTATTTTTAAGCTAAAACCTTGTTGTGAGGATAATAATTGGTGTTCAGATTGTATTGAGGATGTTACACTTGGTATAAGTGGAAGAAGAAAGTGTATAAGTGTTGTATACAAAGAGTATATTGGGTTGTTTTGATGTAGATCTTGGGGTGAGTAGAGATGTGACATTAAAGAGACTTATATGAGATTGTTCTTGTGTTGTCGACTGTTAGGTGTGCTGTAGTGGCTAAGGGATTGGAAAACTAGCCCGACAGTTTTATTGTGGGATTTTAATTGACGACTTGAGGAAATTACCATTATCAAGAATGATTAATCATAAATATCATGTATGGAGAGTTTCAGAAGATTCCGGGATCAAGAAATCGAAGAAAATAAGTTTGTCGAAAATTTGAAAATAAGTTGGCAGAATTCTGGACAGAATTTTAGGTAAATTTTGGAGGGATATATCTCTGGATATATATAAGGTGTTTTAAGGTGTTTCAAAAGCCTAAAATGAAGTTCTTCGAGTCTATTTTCCAACGCAACAAACCATTCGTCAATACGACATTATATCAGGGAGTTATGGACGTTACAGGTTAGGCGGACGGAGCAGAAAAACGCTGCTACAGTAACCGGGTGCTACCACACCTATAAATACCCCTCTAACCCATTAATTTTCATCAATTTTCACCATTTTCTCATCCTCTACATTTCTAGAGAGATCTTGAAGAACTCTTGAGGGTTCTCAAACTCTCCATAACTTCCCATAAATCTCCATAAACTTCCATAATACTCCATAACCCTCCATAATCTTCCACAACCTTTCCATATCATCAAGAGAGAATATCTGTCACGACCCAACCCCGTAGGCCGTGACTAGTGCCCGAGTTGGACACTCATATTGTCTGTTAACTATCGTCATTAACAATTAGCATGTGATGATCTCATTTGTATATAAAAAAAATAGGGAGTATTTTAAATCTATCAAAGTTTTGTGTGTCTTAGGCACCTGTCTCCTGAGGAGTTGCACTTTTAAATAACCACATAGATATATATATTACTACGCAAGCCGACAAGGCTGCCACGATATACAAAATACCAAACATACATATATATGCAAGCCGACAAGGCTGCCATTACGAATGGGTACGCCCCAAACATAAGCCATAGACATAAAACGCATCAACAACTACAAACAGACCCACACCGATGTCCACAGACCTCTAAGAGTAATGACCGTATCATATGGCGGGACAGGGCCCCGCCGTACCCAAACAAACACATATGAATACAACATAAGGGAGTTATACCACAAGCTAGGCTCCGGAACAAGGGAGCAGTCCAAAATAGCTGAATAGGTATCCTAAGCTGGCGGATCTCCGAAACGAGCGTCTGTACCTGCGGGCATGAACGCAGCCCCCCCCCCCCCCCCCGAAGAAAGGGAGTCAGTACGGAATATGTACTGAGCATGTAAAGCTTGAAACATAGTAATAGACTTATATTGAGACAAGGTATATAGGGCTCAGTGCAACAACCAGAATTTCATAAAACTTGCCTTTGAACATATTTCATCTGTGTCATTCTCATATCAATGTCATTATAGCGTTTTGTAATCAAAGCTGCATAATTATTCTGTATACAACATATATAACGTGTCCCGGCCCTTTAATGAGGGGCTCGGTATTTATAATCGTAGCATCATAAAACGTAAACATGTACGTGTCCCGGCCCTTTAATGAGGGACTCGGTAATAAGGAATATATATATGCCCTCCTGGCCACCGTCTCCATATCATCATATCATCATATCGTCATATCATCATCATATCTTCATATCATCATATATATATATATATATAACGTGTCCCGGCCCTTTAATGAGGGACTCGGTAATAATATAGTAAACATGCGCACGAAAACGTATCCTGGCCCGGGACTCAGTGAAGGATATAGCGATAAGCACGAGCAGAATAATAAGCAACCACATATATGCAATTCATCTTTTGAGACTCAATGGATAAGCAACTAACCAGATCTAAAGTGTTAAAATAATATTCATTTTCAGTTCATTTCAAGTCTCATAACAACCTATCACAAGAAACGTTTCAGATTTCATGTACATATATCACTTTAATTTGGTGTAGCTTTTGAAAGTCAAGTATGTCTCTAATTGTGCAATCCTTTAAGAATAGGAACTTTCATACATTATTCATTAGCCACTCATATTGTAGGCACATGACAATGGCCTTAATGAAATATAGAATCATAAGTCATGCATGGAACTAGAGAATAGAATTTACCCCAAGGTTTATATCGTTTCATACTTACGTCTAGGACATGCCAAAAGAAAGAAGGAATAGGCCTTACATACCTTTAGCGTTTAGTTGTATTCTAACTTGTACTTGCTGCCCAAAAACACTTATCCTATATCAAGATATAAAGATCTACAATTAGTCTACAAGGGCATTCAATACGTATTGTGACACTCACAATTCCTTTCTAACAATTAAACGACGTTTCGTTCGCATTCAAACCAACTAGCGTTACAAGCTAACATTGCTAATCGTTCTTTCATATATTAATCAAGACTTGTTTAAACATGACTTAGGGAACTTGGGCAGTCCATACACCATCCAAAACTGTTTCATACACACGGCTAATCAACACACATAGCATTTCCATTCTTACTTAGCAAATTTCCAGTTTTAACTTGCAACAACACAACACGTTTAATGACATTACTTTCATGATTCTTGGAACTGTTTAGCATCATTTTCACTCTTACAACAGCCCACAATCATTTCAGTTTTAACTTGAATCATTGCACTTTACTTTCACTAAACGTTTGCAACAAGAATCAACATTCAACACACACAAATTAATTTCTTGTACCAAAACAGTCCACGGTTTTGGACTGCCTATACACTTCAACACAATTCATTTCTTTAACCCCTCAATTCACATATTCAACATGTATACAATACACCACAATGTTCATAACAACAACAATCCAAATGTGACACAAAACAGTCCCTAAATCCCCCCAAAACAGTCCACTCACACGGCTACAACACCACTTCAACAACTTCATGATTTTCATCCATTTATCCATACTACAACACATTCAATTCACTTCCAATCCATGTACAAGGAGATTAAGCATGACTTCATTAGAATCAAGGGCACACGGCTCATTTTAATTTCAAGAAAACAGTCCAATATCCAACATGCAACATCACAACCAAACTTCTACAATCTTTGTTCATTTACCTATGTTGATACATATTCAATTCATCAACAATACATGCAAAATGAAACCAATCATGACTTCACCACACTCACGGCTCACTCTCTACTTCAACCACAACAACAATCCAACAACAACATGCATGAACTATACACTCAAATCATCATGCAACACAAGAACAATAAGCATTCTTACCTTACAACTTGACACTTCAATCGGCTAGCCTTCACTTTCACTTCTTGAATTTTAACACTTGTTCTTGCTATATCAATGGATGCTACACGTTAATACACCTTCAATGGAGTTGGATTGCTTAGGAACAAACTGAATGTTTTTGGAGAAATTGGAACCTTCACTCTCGGCTAGCTCTAGCCGAGAGACTCTCTCTCTCTATCACTATATTTCTATCTTGAAATGTTGAAATGAATTTATTAGTGATGTATGAATCAGATTTTTGCCTTGTATATGCCTTACAAGACTTGGACATGTGTCCACTAAAGTTTTTGGGTCAAATATTCTTTGACCACTCCACCATGATGCACGGCCAAACATGGCATATAAAATGGACTGATTTTTGTCTTCCCAATCCCACTTAATAATCCAATTATGGTTAATATAATCCCAATTTTCCATTGGTACTTCCATGCCAAACGAAATTGTAGGTGAATTGTGACTCGAAACGAAACCGGAAGTTAAAATCTCTACTTCGTATCTTAAGATAGTCTTGTCTTTAACTTGTCGCGTTTATTTTAAAACGTCCCAATGTATGAAAATATGGGATATAAAATCCTCCCCCCCTTTAGAAGATTCGTCCTCGAATGTCGATTTTATCCCGTTGGATTCTATAAGAGTTTTGGGGAGGGTTTTCCTTATTGCTAACATATAAATTGAGCAGACAATTAACACAATCAAGCAAGGGAGTTTAAATTACCTGTAGATGTGGAAAACAAGTGAGGATATTTCTTTTTCATCTCCTCCTCAGCCTCCCAAGTCATCTCCTCCCTATTATTGTTCCGCCACAACACTTTAACCGACGCCAGATCTTTTGTTCGTAACCTCCTGATTTGTCGATCAAGTATGGCAATAGGTTGTTCTTCGTATGATAGCTCCTCAGTTACCTGAATATCATCTGTAGGGAACACCCTGGAAGGATCGCCTATATACTTCCGAAGCATTGACACATGGAAGACCGGATGTACTGCTTCTAAATCTGCTGGTAGATCTAACTCGTAGGCAACTTGGCCTACCTTACGGATAACCTGGTAAGGTCCAATGTATCTCGGGCTCAACTTCCCTTTCTTGCCGAATCTCATAACACCCTTCATGGGTGACAATTTCAAGAACACCCAATCGCCAACCTGAAATTCCAAGTGTCGACATCGATTATCTGCATATGCCTTCTGCCGACTCTGAGCTGCCAGTAATCTTTCCTGAATAAGTTTCACCTTATCAACAGCCTGTTGAACCATATCTGGTCCTATCAGCTTAGTCTCGCCAACATCAAACCAACCTATAGGGGATCTGCATTTCCTGCCATACAAGGCTTCGTACGGTGCCATCTGAATGCTAGAGTGGTAACTGTTATTATAAGAAAACTCGATAAGTGGCAAGTGATCATCCCAGCTGCCCCTAAAATCAATGGCACAGGCCCGTAACATATCCTGTAGCGTCTGGATGGTACGCTCGGCCTGCCCGTCAGTCTGAGGATCAAATGCGGTGCTGAGACTCACCTGCGTCCCCAATCCCTCCTGGAAGGATCTCCATAAGTTAGCTGTAAACTGGGCCCCTCTATCCGAGATAATCGCTGTGGGAACTCCATGAAGTCTCACTATCTCCTTAAGATACAATCGGGCATAATCCTGAGCTGAGTACGTAGTCCTGACTGGAAGAAAGTGGGCTGATTTTGTCAATCTATCAACAATAACCCAGATAGAGTCATACTTCCGCGGGGTGCGAGGGAAACCTGTGACGAAATCCATATTAATTACCTCCCATTTCCAGGTTGGAATTTCCATCTCCTGCAATAGCCCTCCAGGTTTCTGGTGCTCTATCTTGACCTGTTGGCAATTCGGACACTGAGCCACGAATTCTGCTATGTCCTTTTTCATACAATCCCACCAGTACAAACACCTAAGATCATGATACATTTTTGTCGATCCCGGGTGAATAGAATAACGAGCACAGTGTGCTTCCCTCATTACCTGCTGCCGTAACCCTGCAACCTCAGGTACACATAATCTGTCTCTATATCGTAGTACTCCATCGGCTGACATCTTAAATGGGGTCTCCTCCTTCTGAAGTGCTGTATCTCTATAATGTACCAGAACAGGGTCCTCATATTGATGCTTCTTTACCTCTTCTACAATAGAGGGCTCAGCAACACCTCGCACCAAAACGCTACCATTATCAGAATCAGCCAACCGAACTCCAAGACTAGCTAGCTGATGAATCTCACGGACTACCCCTTTCTTTCCTGGCTGTACGCTTGCTAAACTAGCCATAGATTTACGGCTGAGTGCATCTGCTACAACATTAGCCTTCCCTGGGTGATATAGAATATTGACATCATAATCTTTCAGCAACTCCAGCCATCTCCTTTGCCGCAAATTCAGCTCCTTCTGCTTAAAGATATACTGGAGACTTTTATGATCTGTATAAATATCAACATGCACGCCATATAGGTAATGTCTCTGTCACGACCCAACCTCGTAGGCCATGACTAGTGCCCGATCTGGGCACTCAAACGCATTCTAGTATATGGCAGAAGCCGACAAGGCTTCTGTTCAAATTTAGCTAATTTTTAGAAAAATTTTGGCAGAGTTTCCTTTGTTTTATGGACTATCCCACAACATCCTGCACGCAGAAAATACCAACAAAGGCCACACAGGGCCAACAAAGCAACATCTAAATATATGCGGACCGGCCGCCGCGGCGAATGGGATCGCCCAAACACAACATAAACACCCAACTGTACAGAAAGATCCCAACCCACAACATGTCCACAGACCTCTAACAAACCAGCAGAATCCTATGACGGGACAGGGCCCCGCCGTACCCATGAACGAGAATATACATATATAGAAGTGACAGACTATACCAAAAGATGGCTCTGAATAAAAGAGCGCTCCAAAAATAGCAGAATGAGATCCTAAGCAGACGGATCAGCAAACCTGTCGTCGGTACCTGCGCGGCATGAAAACGCAGCCCCCGAAGAAAAGGGGGTCAGTACGAAATATGTACTGAATATGTAAAGCCTGAGTTGCAGAAACAAAATCATAACTGGTGCAGAACATACAGAAAGTAAATGGAAAATCCAAAGTATCAGATACATATTTCCAAAACATGCAGAGTGTGTACAGAACATATGTCATATCAAATCCGGCCCCTGCCAAGGGACTCGGCCGACAGAACGTGGCCACCCTCCCGACGCTGGTGCCACAACACAGAAGAATCAAAATAGGGGCATAACCCCATAACATAACATATCATAGCAGATGGCCATAGTAAATCATATCAGAACAAGCGTACATGGCACAGCATACTCCACAAACCCATGTACGCGTATACCTGCCCCCTCACATCGAGGCACGGCGAACAATGCAGAGGATCACGCTTGACAACATATCCTGGCCCGGGCTCAGTGTGGGAAACATTGGGGTATCCACGAATAGAGTCGTGAGAAACTAATGCAAGTAAATTATCATAAATGTTTCCATCGACTCGATGAGGCATATCAAAGACAAACCGATCCGATGAAGTCGGAAGGAATCATAGTAAATGAGTTTCGAGTATCAAAACAATTTATCAGACTTAATGGAATATTTAAAACCATATTAGTTAGGTAATTAAAAGGGTAGTCGAAACATTTCTTTCAAAAATCGTTCAAAGAGGGGACTTTAGTACATTAAGGGCAAAACCGGGAATAGCGGGCCCACCTCGGAACAAGCAAGGCGGTGGGCTCAAATTACGCCCTTTGAGCTTATGGGGTCACCTATAAAGGTTCTACGGACATTCTATAGCTTTTCAAGGAGTTTAGAGAAAGTCTACATACTTTCAGGAAAAGCATATCAAAATGGTTCAATTCTACTGAGGGAAAAACTAAGATTTTCTCTTGCGGATTCCGATGGCCAAGAAGGTCTTTTGAGGCCCGAATCCGATCCTAAAACACTTAGACATGCCAAAAGAAGGATCGGGGTAGCTTTACATACCTTTTGAGCTTTTTAAGCCTATCCAAGCTCACTCTCCGTTTCGTCGAAAATCTGCAAATGGTCACATTTACCAATTGTAAGTTATAGATGCTACAAATTCAATTCAACTCTTATTTGACTACCGAAATTTCGGCAGCATTTCCCCTATACATATAGCACCCCCGAGAATTCAACTCGGCCAAATCAATCAACAACACCCACAACAACCACAATCAATACAAAACACAATATGACATAACTAGTTCTACTTGCCGACATAATGCCATAACATTCACTTTAACCTTAACTTTCAAACTAAGCTCAACGATTTCACATTCATTATCAATCTAGATCACCACAACATAGTTTAAAAGCATTTCATAGCATTTCCACAAAATATTCATACGATATACATAATATACAAACTTTCCGCTAAAGTCATAACTCGTCCGAAACTTCTAATCTTTAACAAACACACTCATAATATGTTTCTAGCTTCCAACTTCATCAATACTCATCATAATTTGCAACTTAATAACTTTATTTTCATAATGTCATAAAATCATTCTAAAACGACATAAGCCACTACATTCCATTTCAATGCAAACTTACATCATTTTACCTTCATCTACATTGCAAGGATCACAACAACACCACTAACATATTAAACAACATTAATTCATTCCCATTTCTTCAAGAAGTGCCACACGGCCAAGTGCCCATTTTACAACTTCAACCAAATTAATTTAACTTCCACTTCCAATATAATTCCCACCATAACCACAATTAGAATACAACATAAAATTCAACTCATTTTTGCCTACACCACATTGCACACACACGGCTACATATATATCTATATACCCACTTTGCAAACTTCCATATTTCCATACTTTCTACTCATCCCTACATACTACAACACAAACAAACCTTCATAACATAATAAAAAGGCATGAGTTCTTACCTTTTTCTCCAATCTTCTTCACTTGAATGAGTTGTCAATTTGAAGAAACAAGTCCTCTTTCTTCCAAACCAACTACACCAAGTTGTAAAGGACACTTAATTTAGTAGACAAACCACAAGATAATAATTTTTGGAGGAAGATTTTTGAAGGTGAATTTGTGAGGGTTTGGCCGAATTCCCTTCAATTTTTGCTCTTCTTTTGTTTTGTTCTTTCTTTTCTATGCTTCTTGAATATTCCAATAGATAAGGGCTTCATATATTAATTCCAACACATGGAAAATATTCATTAAATTGGTGGGTTTTGGGCCTACATGGCCGGCCATCCCTTAAGTGTTGGGCCTAAATTTTTCATTCAATTATTTTGGCCCAATGACTTATAGATCCCATTTGTAATTCCCGAAACTAATTTCCGAAATTCCAATTTTTGCCCTTGGCCTTCTTCAACACTTCCACATTAATATTCTTTCATGAACAACTCATGGGTTACATAAATTTAATATGACCTTATTTCCTACAAGTCCAAATTATTTCCAATTTTCCAAAGGTGTGAAAACACGGGATATAACATCCTCCCCCCCTTTAGAACATTCGTCCTCGAATGTAAAATTAATCTTATAGGGTTTGAAAACACTTTGGGGGAGTTCATGGTTACAAACAACACATATGACATACGATTGGCATTGAAATGAAATTAAGTAGGGATTCAAGGTTACCTGTGGGCATAGGGAACAGATGAGGATATTTCTTCTTCATTTCTTCCTCGGACTCCCAGGTCATTTCCTCCCTATTCTCGTTCCGCCACAGTACCTTAACAGAGGCTACATCCTTATTACGGAGCCTCCGTACCTGACGGTCCAAAATAGCTACGGGCTGCTCCTCATAAGATAACTGCTCCGTCACCTGAATATCATCCGCAGGAAATATTCTGGAGGGATCACCAATGCATTTGCGGAGCATAGACACATGGAATACCGGATGTACCGCTTCCAAATCAGATGGCAAATCTAACTCATAGGCGACATTCCCAATTTTTCTAATAATCTGATAAGGCCCAATATAACGCGGACTAAGCTTACCCTTTCTGCCGAATCGCATTAAGCCTTTCATAGGCGATACCTTTAGAAATACCCAATCACCAACCTGGAATTCCAAAGGACGACGCCGTTTATCAGCGTATGATTTCTGTCGACTCTGGGCTGCCAATAGTCGCTCTCGGATAAGTTTCACCTTATCAACTGCCTGCTGGACCATATCTGGGCCGATTAATTCTGTCTCGCCAATATCAAACCAGCCAATAGGTGACCTGCATTTCCTACCATATAAAGCCTCGTACGGAGCCATCTGGATGTTGGAATGGTAGCTGTTATTATAAGAAAATTCAATCAATGGCAAGTGATCCTCCCAGCTACCTCTGAAATCAATAACACAGGCTCGCAACATATCTTCAAGCGTCTGGATAGTGCGCTCAGCCTGTCCGTCACTCTGAGGATGGAAAGCTGTGCTCAGGCTCAGCTGAGTCCCTAATCCTTCCTGAAAAGATCTCCAGAAGTTCGCCGTGAACTGAGCACCTCTGTCAGTGATAATAGATATAGGAACTCCATGAAGCTTCACTATCTCTTTAATATAAAGCCTGGCATAATCCTCGGCGGAATAAGTAGTCCTGACGGGGAGAAAATGGGCTGATTTTGTCAGCCTATCAACAATAACCCAGATGGAATCATACTTCCGTGGAGTGCGAGGCAACCCTGTAATGAAGTCCATATTAATGATCTCCCACTTCCACGTCGGAATTTCCATTTCCTGCAACAGTCCACCCGGCTTCTGGTGTTCAATCTTGACCTGCTGACAATTGGGACACTGGGCGACGAACTCTGCGATGTCCCGTTTCATGCCATCCCACCAGTATAAGCATCGGAGATCATGGTACATCTTCGTAGACCCAGGATGGACCGAATAGCGAGCATAATGTGCCTCGCTCATAACCTGCTGCCGAAGGCCTGCAATATCAGGTACACACAACCTGCCCCTAAATAATAAAGTCCCATCCGGAGTGAACTCGAACGGAGTCTTCTCCTTATCATAGGCTGTGTCTCTGTACTGTGCCAAAACAGGATCTTCATATTGATGCCGTTTGATATCTTCCTTAATAGATGATTCAGAAACCCCTCGGACAGAAATCTGTGTACCTCCAGAATCGACCAGACGAACCCCAAGGTTAGCCAACTGATGAATGTCACGTACTATCTCTCTCCTGTCTGGCTGTAAATCGACCAAGCTGCCCATAGATTTCCGGCTAAGCGCATCTGCAACAACATTAGCCTTGCCCGGATGATACAGAATATCCACATCATAGTCTTTCAGGAGCTCCAGCCACCTCCGCTGCCGCAAATTAAGCTCTTTCTGCCTGAAAATATACTGGAGACTCTTATGATCTGTATAGATATCAACATGAACGCCATATAAATAATGTCTCCATATCTTCAGGGCATGGATCACCGCCGCAAGCTCCAGATCGTGAGTAGGGTAATTCCTTTCATGCTTTTTCAATTGCCGAGAAGCATAAGCTATAACTCTGCCGTGCTGCATCAATACACAGCCCAATCCCATGCCAGAAGCGTCACAATAAATAACATATCCATCGGGTCCCTCTGGAAGAGTCAGAACTGGGGCTGTGGTCAGCTTCTCTTTCAGCAACTGGAAGCTTCGTTCACAAGCATCAGTCCACTGGAACTTGGCTCCCTTCTGAGTTAGCCTTGTCAAAGGCGCTGAAATCGAAGCAAACTTTTCCACAAATCTTCTGTAATAGCCTGCTAACCCCAGGAAACTACGTACCTCTGTGGCCGTCGTGGGTCTGGGCCAATTTTTCACGGCATCAATCTTCTGTGTATCCACCCGGACACCATCAGCTGCAATAATATGGCCCAGGAATGCCACTGAAGCCAGCCAGAATTCACATTTAGAAAATTTGGCATATAATTTCTGATGCCGAAGTACCCCTAATACCGCTCTCAGATGATCTGCGTGCTCTGCCTCGGACCGAGAATAGACCAGAATGTCATCGATAAATACAATTACGAGCATATCCAAGAATGGCCTGAATACCCGGTTCATTAAATCCATGAATACCGCAGGAGCATTAGTCAGCCCAAAAGACATAACTCTGAATTCATAATGCCCGTATCTGGTCCGGAATGCTGTCTTAGGAATATCGGCCTCCCGTACCCGTACCTGATGATAGCCAGACCGAAGATCTATCTTCGAAAAATACTTGGCGCCCTGCAACTGATCAAACAAATCGTCAATTCTGGGGAGGGGGTATTTATTCTTTATGGTTACCCTATTCAGCTGTCGATAATCAATACACATACGCAACGACCCGTCTTTCTTACGCACAAATAATACCGGGGCTCCCCAAGGCGAAGTGCTGGGTCTAATGAAGCCTTTTTCTAACAGATCCTTCAACTGCTCTTTCAGTTCTTTCAATTCTGCCGGTGCCATTCTGTACGGGGGAATAGATATCGGCTGAGTATCTGGAAGCAAATAAATAGTAAAATCTATCTCCCGCTCTGGAGGAAGGCCTGGAAGCTCTTCTGGGAACACATCTGGAAATTCATTAACCACGGGAACTGACTGAAGAGTCGGCGTTTCTGCTGTCAAGTCTTGTACCCGAACCAGATGATAAAAATAACCCTTTCTGATCATTTTCTTTGCCTTAAGGTATGAAATAAACTTACCTTTCGGCGATGCTGTATTACCGGCCCATTCTATAACTGGCTCCCCAGGAAACTGGAAACGAACTACCTTATTTTGGCAATCAACATTTGCATAACAGGAGGCTAGCCAGTCCATTCCCATAATAACATCGAACTCGACCATATCTAACTCCACCAGATCTGCCTTAGTGTCACGGCCACATACAATTACAGAACAGTTCTTATATACCTGTTTTGCTACAATAAAGTCCCCAATCGGTGTGGCTACCTCAAACGGCTCTATAGGTTCAGACGTTATACCAATTTTACTAGCAACCAGAGGCGAAATATATGACAAGGTCGAACCTGGATCAATCAATGCATACACAGACCGAGAGAAAACCGATAATGTACCTGTAACGACATTAGGCGATGCCTCCTGATCCTGGCGGCTGGACAGAGCATAGATGCGGTTCGAAGGACCGCTAGTACCCGAAGCTCCACCACGGCCTCTGCCGCGACCCGCTGGTGCTGAAGTACCTGGCCCCGTAGGGCGCATAGCCACTGATGAAGATGAAGACCCGGCGGCTGATCCGGTAGGCTGCGCTGCACCACCCGAACTACCCTTATACGGGCAATCTCTCACAGAATGGCCCTGACGGCCACAAGAAAAACAAGCACCGGTGGCTCTGTAGCACTCCCCAGGATGGTATCTGCCACAGTAAGAACACTGAGGCCTAGGTGGCCTCGTCTGACCAGAACCCCTGTCTGTCCGCGAACCTGAAGCCCTGGAGCTCTGACCTGCTCCTGAATAACCTGGGCTATCAAATCTGCGACCTGTAGGCTGTGGAGGTGCGCTCTGTGCCGGCTGGGATGGATGTCTGCTAGGCTGCTGCGGCTGCTGAGGCTGCCTGCCCCGAAAATCTCCAGAATACCCAGATGATCTGGCCCTCTTGGGCTGTCTCCGATCCTGGCCTCTATCAGGCTAACGCTCCCTATGCCGGTCCTCCATGCCCTGGGCGTGGGCCTGAATCCGGGCAATATCCATGCCGGGCTGAGCAGCCAATACCAAACAGCTGTCGACAAAATAACGGTCCAGCCCCATAATGTACCTGTGCATCCTGTCAGCCATAGTAGCTACCACAGCGGGTGCGTATCGGGCCAATGAGTCGAACTCCATACTATACTCTCGAACACTGCGACCCCTCTGTCTCAGCAATAAGAATCTGTCAGCCTTGGCTCGCCGTAGCTCCGGAGGCAGAAAGTGGCTAAGAAAAGCCTGAGAAAAATCATCCCAAACTGCTGGGGGAGCGCCGTCGCCTCTGGATAACTCCCATGACTCGTACCAATTTGCCGCTACATCATATAACCGGTACGAAGCCAATGCAACTGACTCTGTCTCGGAAGCATTAATAAACTGTAAGGTGCGCCGCATCTTCCTGATGAACTCCTCGGGATCCTCCTCGGGCTTTGTCCCGAAGAACTCTGGAGGGCCACAAGTCAAGAACTCACGGGCTCTCGAACTGTCACGCCTGTAAGCCCGGTCACCTCCCTGTCCATGCCCCTGAACCTGTCCTGCCACAAGTCTAGTCAATAGCTGGACTGCCTCTCTCATAGTCTGATCCTCAGTCCCTGGCCGTGGAGCTGGAGGCTCAGGTACTGGAATCTCGGGAGCTGGCGGTGGAGCCGCCCCTCGACCTGCAGCCGCTGCTGCTCCAATATCCTCTACGTGTGGCGGGGTGGAAGAGCCCTCTGCCGGGGGCAAAATATCAGGAGCAATATGAGCATGGGCCCTGGTAACCCTCTGGGCCTGACTAGTCTCTCCCACAGCTGCTGCCTTGGCCTTTTGGGCCGCTGTCGCCTTCTTTGGAGGCATAACTGCAAATGTAACAATTCGTTAGGGAGGAATCATCCTGATAACACAGCTCTATCGCACGATCTAAGACAGAAAGAAGGGTAGTATCCTAAATGCCCTGTAGCCTCCTGTTTATAGGTGTGGTGCACAACACACCGATAAACAAGACTCTACTAGACACGGTCTGTAGACATTCCGAGGACGAACCGCTCTGATACCACTTTTGTCACGACCCAACCTCGTAGGCCATGACTAGTGCCCGATCTGGGCACTCAAACGCATTCTAGTATATGGCAGAAGCCGACAAGGCTTCTGTTCAAATTTAGCTAATTTTTAGAAAAATTTTGGCAGAGTTTCCTTTGTTTTATGGACTATCCCACAACATCCTGCACGCAGAAAATACCAACAAAGGCCACACAGGGCCAACAAAGCAACATCTAAATATATGCGGACCGGCCGCCGCGGCGAATGGGATCGCCCAAACACAACATAAACACCCAACTGTACAGAAAGATCCCAACCCACAACATGTCCACAGACCTCTAACAAACCAGCAGAATCCTATGACGGGACAGGGCCCCGCCGTACCCATGAACGAGAATATACATATATAGAAGTGACAGACTATACCAAAAGATGGCTCTGAATAAAAGAGCGCTCCAAAAATAGCAGAATGAGATCCTAAGCAGACGGATCAGCAAACCTGTCGTCGGTACCTGCGCGGCATGAAAACGCAGCCCCCGAAGAAAAGGGGGTCAGTACGAAATATGTACTGAATATGTAAAGCCTGAGTTGCAGAAACAAAATCATAACTGGTGCAGAACATACAGAAAGTAAATGGAAAATCCAAAGTATCAGATACATATTTCCAAAACATGCAGAGTGTGTACAGAACATATGTCATATCAAATCCGGCCCCTGCCAAGGGACTCGGCCGACAGAACGTGGCCACCCTCCCGACGCTGGTGCCACAACACAGAAGAATCAAAATAGGGGCATAACCCCATAACATAACATATCATAGCAGATGGCCATAGTAAATCATATCAGAACAAGCGTACATGGCACAGCATACTCCACAAACCCATGTACGCGTATACCTGCCCCCTCACATCGAGGCACGGCGAACAATGCAGAGGATCACGCTTGACAACATATCCTGGCCCGGGCTCAGTGTGGGAAACATTGGGGTATCCACGAATAGAGTCGTGAGAAACTAATGCAAGTAAATTATCATAAATGTTTCCATCGACTCGATGAGGCATATCAAAGACAAACCGATCCGATGAAGTCGGAAGGAATCATAGTAAATGAGTTTCGAGTATCAAAACAATTTATCAGACTTAATGGAATATTTAAAACCATATTAGTTAGGTAATTAAAAGGGTAGTCGAAACATTTCTTTCAAAAATCGTTCAAAGAGGGGACTTTAGTACATTAAGGGCAAAACCGGGAATAGCGGGCCCACCTCGGAACAAGCAAGGCGGTGGGCTCAAATTACGCCCTTTGAGCTTATGGGGTCACCTATAAAGGTTCTACGGACATTCTATAGCTTTTCAAGGAGTTTAGAGAAAGTCTACATACTTTCAGGAAAAGCATATCAAAATGGTTCAATTCTACTGAGGGAAAAACTAAGATTTTCTCTTGCGGATTCCGATGGCCAAGAAGGTCTTTTGAGGCCCGAATCCGATCCTAAAACACTTAGACATGCCAAAAGAAGGATCGGGGTAGCTTTACATACCTTTTGAGCTTTTTAAGCCTATCCAAGCTCACTCTCCGTTTCGTCGAAAATCTGCAAATGGTCACATTTACCAATTGTAAGTTATAGATGCTACAAATTCAATTCAACTCTTATTTGACTACCGAAATTTCGGCAGCATTTCCCCTATACATATAGCACCCCCGAGAATTCAACTCGGCCAAATCAATCAACAACACCCACAACAACCACAATCAATACAAAACACAATATGACATAACTAGTTCTACTTGCCGACATAATGCCATAACATTCACTTTAACCTTAACTTTCAAACTAAGCTCAACGATTTCACATTCATTATCAATCTAGATCACCACAACATAGTTTAAAAGCATTTCATAGCATTTCCACAAAATATTCATACGATATACATAATATACAAACTTTCCGCTAAAGTCATAACTCGTCCGAAACTTCTAATCTTTAACAAACACACTCATAATATGTTTCTAGCTTCCAACTTCATCAATACTCATCATAATTTGCAACTTAATAACTTTATTTTCATAATGTCATAAAATCATTCTAAAACGACATAAGCCACTACATTCCATTTCAATGCAAACTTACATCATTTTACCTTCATCTACATTGCAAGGATCACAACAACACCACTAACATATTAAACAACATTAATTCATTCCCATTTCTTCAAGAAGTGCCACACGGCCAAGTGCCCATTTTACAACTTCAACCAAATTAATTTAACTTCCACTTCCAATATAATTCCCACCATAACCACAATTAGAATACAACATAAAATTCAACTCATTTTTGCCTACACCACATTGCACACACACGGCTACATATATATCTATATACCCACTTTGCAAACTTCCATATTTCCATACTTTCTACTCATCCCTACATACTACAACACAAACAAACCTTCATAACATAATAAAAAGGGATGAGTTCTTACCTTTTTCTCCAATCTTCTTCACTTGAATGAGTTGTCAATTTGAAGAAACAAGTCCTCTTTCTTCCAAACCAACTACACCAAGTTGTAAAGGACACTTAATTTAGTAGACAAACCACAAGATAATAATTTTTGGAGGAAGATTTTTGAAGGTGAATTTGTGAGGGTTTGGCCGAATTCCCTTCAATTTTTGCTCTTCTTTTGTTTTGTTCTTTCTTTTCTATGCTTCTTGAATATTCCAATAGATAAGGGCTTCATATATTAATTCCAACACATGGAAAATATTCATTAAATTGGTGGGTTTTGGGCCTACATGGCCGGCCATCCCTTAAGTGTTGGGCCTAAATTTTTCATTCAATTATTTTGGCCCAATGACTTATAGATCCCATTTGTAATTCCCGAAACTAATTTCCGAAATTCCAATTTTTGCCCTTGGCCTTCTTCAACACTTCCACATTAATATTCTTTCATGAACAACTCATGGGTTACATAAATTTAATATGACCTTATTTCCTACAAGTCCAAATTATTTCCAATTTTCCAAAGGTGTGAAAACACGGGATATAACAGTCTCCATATCTTCAAGGCATGTATCACTGCTGCCAACTCCAGGTCATGTGTAGGATAATTTCTTTCATGTTTCCTGAGTTGTCGGGAGGCATAGGCTATAACTCTGCCGTGCTGCATCAACACGCAACCCAACCCAACACCGGAAGCATCACAATAAACAACATAGCCATTTGGCCCTTCAGGAAGAGTTAGGACTGGAGCTGTAGTCAACTTATCTTTCAATAATTGGAAACTCCGTTCACAAGCATCGGTCCACTGGAATTTAGCTGCTTTCTGTGTTAGCCTTGTTAAAGGCGCTGAAATAGAAGCAAACTTTTCTACAAATCTCCTGTAATACCCTGCCAGCCCCAGAAAGCTATGTACCTCAGTAGGCGTCGTCGGTCTAGGCCAAGTTTTGACGGCCTCAATTTTCTGCGAGTCTACCCGAATACCATCTGCTCCAACAATATGCCCCAAAAATGCTACTGAAGTCAACCAGAATTCACATTTAGAAAACTTAGCATATAATTTCTGGTGCTGGAGTATCCTGAGTACCGTCCTCAAGTGATCTGCATGCTCTTCCTCCGATCGTGAACAGACCAGAATATCATCAATGAATACAATCACAAAAAAGTCAAGGAATGGCTTAAACACCCTGTTCATCAAGTCCATAAATACTGCTGGAGCATTGGTCAGCCCAAAGGACATCACTTTAAACTCGTAATGCCCGTATCGGGTCCTGAATGCAGTCTTCGGAATATCTGCTTCCCTTACCTGCACCTGGTGATAACCTGACCGCAAGTCTATCTTTGAAAAACATTTAGCACCCTGTAACTGGTCAAATAAATCATCAATCCTGGGGAGGGGATATCTGTTCTTTATGGTGACTTTGTTCAGCTGCCTATAATCAATGCACATTCGCAGCGACCCATCCTTCTTTCGTACAAATAACACTGGTGCTCCCCAAGGTGATGTACTGGGCCTAATAAAACCTTTTTCCAGCAAATCTCTCAGTTGCTCCTTCAATTCTTTCAGTTCTGCAGGTGCCATTCTGTAAGGAGGAATAGATATAGGCCGAGTGTCTGGCAATACATCTATAGTGAACTCTATCTCACGTTCAGGAGGAAGGCCTGAAAGTTCATCTAGGAATACACCTGGAAATTCATTAACCACCGGGACAGATTGTAGAGTCGGTGTTTCTGCTTTCAAGTCATGCACACGAACCAGGTGATAAATATAGCCCTTTCTAACCATCTTCCTTGCCTTGAGGTATGAAATAAACTTACCCCTCGGCGATGCTGTATTCCCCCTCCACTCTATAATTGGTTCCCCTGGGAACTGAAACCGAACTACTTTGCCTCGGCAATCAACGTTAGCATAGCAGGAAGCTAACCAATCCATCCCCATAATAACATCGAACTCAGTCATGGCTAACTCTATCAAATCTGCTTTGGTACAGCGATTACATATGACTACCAAACAATCTTTATATACTAGCTCTGCTAAGACAAAATCTCCTACTGGTGTAGCTACCTCAAATGGTTCTATAGATTCAGATTTTATCCCAATTTTACTAGCAACAAAAGGGGAAATATATGATAATGTGGAGCCTGGATCTATCAATGCATAAACGTCTCGGGAGAAAATCGATAGTATACCTGTGACCACATTTGGCGACGCTTCCTGATCCTGCCTGCTGGCTAAAGCATATAGGCGGTTTGAAGGACCGCCAGAACTGGAAGCCCCTCCACGGCCTCTGCCACGGCCTGCTGGTGTCGGAATACCTTGCCCCATAGGGCGCATAGCAACTGAAGAAGAAGAAGAAGAAGAAGAACCCGCGATAGACCCCGTAGGCTGAGCTGGGCCACCTGCACCACCTCCAAATCGACACTCCCTCATATTATGGCCCTGACGGCCACAAGTGAAACAAGCACCAGTCATGAAACGGCATTCCCCTGGATGGTGTCTGCCACATCGAGGACACGGGGGTATAGGTGGTCTCATCTAGCCTGAATTCCTGTGCATCTGTAACCCTGAAGTCATGGAGCTTTGACCGGCTCCCGAATACCCCGTGCTATCAAACCTCCTACCAGTAAATCGTGAAGGTGCACTCCGTGCCGGCTGGGAAGGATATCTACTATACTGTTGTTGGGGCTGCCTGCCCCGAAAGTCGCCAGAAGAGTACCCCGCTGATCTAGCCCTCTTATGCTAACCCCTTTCCTGCTCCCTATCAAATCGGCGCCCTCTCTGTCGATCCTCGACCCCCTGTGCATATGCCTGCACTCGGGCGATATCTATACCGGGCTGGGAAGCCATTGCCATACAACTATCAATCAAGTAATTATCCAGCCCCATTACGTAACGATGTACCCTATCTGCCATGTCAGCTACCATAGCGGGAGCGTACCTAGCCAGTGAATCAAACTCGAGGCTATAATCTCGAACACTTCTACCATTCTGCTTCAGGTGTATAAATCTGTCAACTCTGGCTCGCCTCATCTCTGGAGGTAGGAAATGACCCAGAAAAGCTTCTACGAACTCGTCCCATACCGCTGGTGGAGCATCTTCACCCCTGGACAACTCCCAGGACTCATACCAATTTACTGCTATATCACGCAACTGATATGAAGCCAATTCAACCGACTCAGTTTCGGAAGCCTTAGTCACCCGCAATGTACGCAGCATCTGTCGAATAAACTCCTGTGGATCCTCTGCGGGCTTTGACCCATAGAACTCTGGGGGTTTACAAGTCAGAAAATCACGGACCCTCAAACTGTCGTGTCTATCCACATAACCACCTTCTAACCCGCGTCTGCGAGCCTGTCCCGATACCAACCTGGTCAATAACTGTACTGCGTCACGCATAGCCCGTGACAAACGCACTTAGTCGTGAACCTATGGACGGCATTGACCGGCCTACATTCGGAAACAAAGAATTTGTTTGTAAAACTCATCAGTCGGCTAGCCTGGGAGTCCGTTTGGTCGGTTCTGAGGATATTGGAATTTTCGTCTGAGAAGTTGCAGAATTATCGATTATAGAAGAAGTAAAACCAGCGTCAATTTGAGGGGACTATTCTGGTATGGTATAGAGATACGACCTCTGACAATGAAAAAGACCCAGTTCGAGGTTTTACCGGATGAGTGTTGTTATACCGAGGTAGATTAGGGATGCCCGACGTCGTAAGGCTGCGACGGCCAATTCTGAGCGGAGCGCATAATGTTTGGTATTCTGTTTATCCTGAATCCACTAGAAGGTACCATGACCTCGGACGTCTATATTAATGGAATGACATGAAACAGGACATCGCAAGGCTCGTTGCCCAGTGCCCGAATTGTCAGCAAGTCAAAATTGAGCATCAGAAACCGGGCAGATTGTTTCAGGGAATGGAAATTCTGATTTGGAAGTGGGAGATAATTAATATGGATCTCATTACGGATTTGCATCACACTCCGCGGAAGTATGATTTCCAGATGGGATATGGTTAATAGGCTGACAAAATCAGTCCAATTTCTTCCCGTCGGAACCACCTACTCAGCTGAGAATTATGTCGGACTATATGTATTAAAGGGATAGTGAGACTCCACGGAGTTCCTATATCTATCGTCTCTGACAAAGGTACTCAGTTTATGACTAATTTCTGGAGATTTGTTTTCAGGAAGGATCAGGGACTCAGATAAGTCTGAGCACAGTATTCCACCCTCAGAGCGACAGATAGGCCGAGCACACTATACAGACGCGAGAAGATATGCTGCGGACCTGTATTATTGATTTCGTTGGTAGCTGGGATGATCGTCCACCATTGATCGAGTTTGCTTATAATAACAGCTACTATTCTAGCATCCAGATGGCTCCTATGAGGCTTTGTATGGCAGAAAATTCAGGTCACTGATCGGTTAGTTCGATACCGGCGGAGCAGAATTAATCGGTCCAGATATGACCCAGCAGGCCGTTGATAAAGTGAAACCTATCCGAGGGAGATAATTAGCAACTTAGAGTCGGCAGAAATCGTGTGCTGATATACGACGTCGACCCTTAGAATTTCAGCTTAGTGATTGGGTGTTTTTGGAAGTATCAACTATGAAAGGTGTAATGTGATTCGGCAAAAAGAGTAAGCTCAGTCCGCAATATATCGGACTTTATCAGATTATTTAAAGGATTGAGAATGTCACTTACGGGCAAGATCTACCATTTGATCTGGAAATGGTACATCCGGCATTTCATGTATCCATGTTCCGTAAATGTGTTGGTGATCCCTTCAGAACATTTCCAGTGAACATATTCAAGTGATGGAAGAATTGTCTGATGAAGAACAATCTGTAATTATTCTGAATCGCCAGGCGCAAAGATTACGCCCTAAAGATATACCCCTGTTAAGGTCTTATGGTAAAAAGCAATGACCTTGGAAAGAGAAAAAAAAAAAAAGGTGTCCTCGCCTATTTCTTATGCCCACAGGTAATCTAAATTCCTTACTTGATTATATTCAGGGACGAATGTGTATCAATTGTGCGGGCCGTAAAAGAAGCTCCCCCGAAGTACTTACAGACCCTATAAGACTAATCTAACATTCGAGGACGAATGTTCTAAAGGGGGGGAGGATGTTATATCCCGTATTTTTGCGTATTCGGGATTTGAAATAATTTTGATTTGTAAGGAATAAGGTCATTTGGTGATTTGAACTAGTATATGTGTGTGTTGTTCATGAAAAATATTGATGTGGAAGTGCGGAGGAAGGCCAAGGGCAAAATTGGAATTTTGGAAATTAGTTTCGGGAATTACAAAACGAGAATTATCACTAATTGGGCTCAAAATAAAAGATGAAAATTGAGGCCCAAAATGAGGTGGGTGGCCGGCCAAGCACCATGGCCCAACCCCTCATTTTAATTAATTTTCCATGTGCCATAATTCACATAAGTATAATATATATATATATATGGTCCTTATCCCTTAGAAGCTTCATGATATTAACAAGGAGCAAAACAAGAACAATAAGAGCTAAGCAAAGGGGCCATTCGGCCATAGCTCCAAGAAATCACCATAAAAAATCTTCCTCCAAAAATTTTTATCTTGTGATTTTCCTACTAAATTGAGTGTCCTCTACAACATGGTGCAATTGTTTGGGAGAATAGAGCACTAGTTCCTTCAAAATGACAACATGTTTGGGTGAAGATGATTGGAGAAAAAGGTAAGAATTTATTCCATGTTATTGTGTTATGAAGGTTTGTTTGTGTTATAGTATATGGAAATGAGTAGAATTCAAGAAAAAATGGAAGTTTGAAAAGTGGGTGTGGAATATAGAATGTGGCCGTGTGTATATATACATTGTATGCTTATGGTGGATTGAATTTATGTTGTATTCTAGTTGTGTGTAGGATGGAATTCATATTAAGAATGAAAGTGGAATGAATTTGATGGAAGATGGAAAAATTGAATGTTGGCCATGTGGTATTTGAAGTTGGAATGAGAATGAATTAATTTGGTTTAACATGTTAGTTTTGTTATTGTGATGCTTGCAATGTAAATGAAGATGAAATGATATAAGTTTGCATTGAAATGGAATGTAGAAGTCTATGTCGTTTTAGTATGATTTTATGACATTATGAAAATGGAGTTGTTAAGGTGCAAATTATGATAATTGTTGATGAGTTTGGGATATGGAAGCGTGTTAGGAATAAGTATGTTAAAGATTAGAAGTTTTAAACGAATTATGGTTTTGGTGGAACTTTTATACACTTTATGGAACAATGTGAAATGGTTCTGAATCGTATGTAAATGGTCTTAAGTTAGTTAATGAATATGGAAATGTTGATATTAGTTTGAAATTATTAAGTTGGAATGGAAGTTGTTGGACTATGTGGAAAGGAAGACTAGTTATGTTATAATGTATTTTATGATGATTGTTGATGTTGTTGGTATTGTTGTGTTGCCGTTGTTGATGTTTTGGGCCGAGTTGAATTCTCGGGGGTGTTATATGTATAGGGGAAGTGCTGCCAAAATTTCGTTAGACAAATGCATAGTTAAATGAATTCTTGGAGTCTTGAAATTTTTAATTGGTAACTTTGACCATTTGCAGATTCTGAGCGAAACGGGATTTGAGTTTTGACGAGCGTAAGACGCACGAAAGGTATGTAAGGCTACCCCATTCCTTCTTTTGGCATGTCCTAGGTATGCTAGGTCGATATCGGAGCCCTGGGGCAATTCTATTCTTGGAAATCCGAATTGGAAATTGGGTACTATTCATCCAATTCAATTGAAGCATAAAACTCTCATTTGTGTTACAAAGTGATCTAATGCCCGAAATTTTTGTAAATGTATTCGAATCGCTTCGGAACCTTCATGTATGATTCCATAGACCCCAAATGTCCGTGATTCATGTCCGCCACCTCGACTTGACCCGAGGTGGGCCCGCTAACCCTGAGACTCTTCTGTTTGTTCTATTAGTCTCATTTTTGTATAATGTCGGCAAAGGACTTTTGTTTATGAATTTGGCTATCGTAAAATAATGTTTGGATCGCCACGATATCCTAAACTATATTTTGAACCATAATTACCATTTTGGAAATATTTTTGTGAAATGAACCCCGCTTCGATTAATTGTTCGAACTATTTTAACTAATGAGTCAACATATGATTTTATCAAGCTTGCAAAAGTATTTTGATATATAAATTGCATTGTATGCTCACGACTCCGCTCGTGCCCTTATTATGACTTCGTTCACCGGTTTCCGGGCCGGTTATGATTCGTGCGCCCTATGATTAATTCGGCTGTATGCTGTGTTACGGTTCCCGAGACCTCGCCATAGGGCCGGGTTCCGTTTGGAGTTATGCTGTGATATGGCTGGCGATATGCTATGATGATATGTGTGTTCAGGGATGTACGGAGATTTGAACCTTCTGGTGTTATGCTGTGTGTGGCACCAGCGTCGGAGTGGTGACCACGTTCCTGAGCTTTGCATGATTTTATCTGCATTATGTATATATATGTTTTGGTACAGATTTTGATATACTGGTCAGTATTCCCCTTTTGTATCCGGTTTGTTTTTTCAGTTGTGATTTACATTTCTGTACTCTATGCTTTACATACTCAGTACATCTTTCGTACTGACCCCCTCTCTTCGGGGGCTGCGTTTCATGCCCGCAGGTACAGAGATCAGTGATCTGCCAGTGTAGGCCACACGTTCTGCTATTACAGAGTGCTCCTTTGATCCGGAGCCCATATGTCGGTATAAATCTTTTGTGATGTATATGTATCGGTATATTTGACTATTTGGGGTACGGCGGGGCCCTGTCCCGTCATATGTCTTCGTTTTGTATTTGTAGAGGCCTGTAGTCATGTTTGTGGGTCGAGGGTCCAATATGTGTCTGTTTGATTACGATTTGTGTCTTAATGAGGTCCGTCTGTTATGGTGGCCAAAATGGCCCTTATGTTTATATTTGTACATATGATCGGCGATGTGCATTCCGCCGCTTCTATTTGTTCCGATATGATATTTTGGTATGCGACCGCTTAAGACAAGTTTTGTTTTAAATTATGTTTAAAATAACTATTATGAAATCTGAGTTAAGTTTTGATTTGACGATTTGGCTCATATGTCCGTTTGGGGTGCCCAAGTAGGGCGCCAGTCGCGGCCCACGGGGATGGGTCGTGACACTTATATTTCATTTCCCTCATTCTCCACACCTCAAGAGAGCTCTAGAACATTCTCCATACCATATCAATATGAACTCAAGAGAAAGCAAAGATTAAACACCAAGAAATATTAGAATGAAGTGTGTGGATGCTCACTAGGGTTAATAGAAGTCAAGGTTTCCTTTGGAATTGAAGTTGGAGGTTTTCTCAAGTGAAGTATCTTCATCCAAAGATCATTCCTATATAGTCAAAGGTGAGTTTTGCATCTATATCATGTTATTAAAGGTAATGAGTGGTTGAAAAACTTGGATTGGAAAAGAAAGTAGAATATGGAGCCCAAATGTAGAAATAATGACACTCTTGAATAGTAACTTGATTTGAATCATAGTTCTTGACATGTCATGAGTATAATCTTGTTGTGAAAGATACAAATGACGTTAAAAAAGTATTATATGGGAACGAATATGGCTAGGGACAACCTTGAAAGTGTGTTTGAGAATTGAACGATGTTGTAAAGAAATTTATGGATTATAATATGATGGGCGTTGCTATTGCTGTTTGGGAGTTGTTTACTATATGGAGGAAGTTGTTGAAACAAAGGGAATGCTACCCAATTTTTGTTAGCTCTTAATCGTTTAAGTTGAGACTTAAGTATACTTCCTATTATCTAATTTTGGTATGAATTCTCTTGAATGTAGAATCATGAGCTCGGAGGGAAAGCGTTTAGTTGATAAAGTTAAAGAGACGTAAAGGTATCTAAGTCTAGTCCCCTTCTTTCAAAGGCATGACTTCTATATTATGATTTCTTTTCTATATTTCCATGATCTCCTTACATCCCAAAAGATGAAAGTTAAAGAGTCTTAAGAGCTTCTTATGAGATAGAGATGAGATATGTTCAATGATAATGATGATGATAATGATTCTATCATGAGCTTGATAATCCTCTTTTTATGATTTTATTGATGTCATTTCTTGTTGTTGTCTCGCCTCATGATATTAGTTCTTTCAAGGTGAGACATAGCGATGATGATTATTCCATGATATAACGTCACTCCGATAGAGTTAGAACTTTCACTTGGGATCTCATGCATGCTTTACACTATGTATATGTTTAATTACACCGCGCCTATTTGGCCAGGCATTCACCGCTACGATGGACGTAGTGGGCAGCTATGATGATGATTACTACGTGCAAATATGGCCGGGCAAACACCACTAGTGGGCGGCATGAGATGTTTACCCCGGACGCGGGCTGATGATGATCACACCGTACCTATATGGTCGGGCAGCTTATATATATGTATATTTGATATGATGTTGCTTATTATAAAAGTTAGCATGCATGATTCCGCCTTAAGAGGCAATCAGTTACAGGTTATCCCTTTAATTTATGTTCTCTAATTTCTTTTCATGTTGATATACATGCCTTACATACTCAGTACATTTTTCGTACTGACGTCCTTTTCTTTTATGGATGTTGTGTTCATGCCCACAGGTAGACAAGGAGACGGACCGGACACATAGGGGCTCTACCAGCAGATGTACAGGAGCACTCCACTACTCCGGAGTTGCAGATTATTAGTACATTCTTTTGTGTACATAATTGGGGCATGGCGGGGTCCTGTCCCATCCTTATGATTTCAGTACTCTAGTTAGAGGCTCATAGATACTCATGTGCGGGTAGTAGATGTTATGTGACCTCTTTAGTGTATATTTTGTATATCATTTTGTAGCTCGTGGGCTTATGTACATTTTTTTTAGAGAGATATCCGAAGTTCGTTTCATGATAAGCTTGTGTTGATATGGCATATGTTCAGGTTGGGTAGGATAGTTAGCATGATGAGTGGTGCTCGGTATCCAGCTTCGGGTACCCGTCATGGCCCATTAGTTAGGTCGTGACAAAAGTGGTATCAGAGCAGTTTCGTCCTAGGGCGTGTCTACGAGCCGTGTCAAGTAGAGTTTTATTTATGGGTTCGAAGCGCGCCACACTTATAAACAAGAAGCTGCAGGGTATTTAGAAATAATGACTGTCTTTCTTTTTCATAGATCATCCAATAGAGCCGTAAAATATTTTTCCCTAATTGAGCGTTATGATTTCAGCTATGCCTGTGAAGAGGAAAGTAGCGGCTGCCTAGAAGGGCAAGACAGCGGCAGGAAAGCAGACTGAACGAGAGTCCCCGGTACATATAGAGGAGGGAGAGTCTCATGATGAGGTTCCATCTCGTACTTCCCATACTCTATCTATTTTAGAGGAGCATGAAGGAGCCTCAGCTCCAGCTCCAATGCCTCCAATTACCGGGTGATTCGGGTCAGCAGATGACCGAGGCTATTCAGTTGTTGACACAACTAGTTGCTGCTCAGGTTCAACGGTAGAGTACGGGTCCAGGTGACAGAGCGGCTAGTGCCAGAACCCGTATTCTTTTGAGTTTGAATCCTCTAGAATGTTTCGAGTCAAAGCCGGATGAAGACCCGCGGGGTTTTATAGATGAGATGTTGAGGACGTTGAGAATAATACATGCTTCAGATACTGAGTCAATGGAGTTGGCGTCCTATAGATTGCGGGATGTAGTCGTGCTATGGTATAATCATTAGATATCTTCGAGGAAGGAAAATGCACCTCCCCCGGTGTGGCAAGAATTCGTAGATGCCTTTATTCGCCATTATTTGCCACCCGAGGTCCGTTAGACCCGAGCTAATAGGTTCTTGAATCTCAAGCAAGGAAATATAAGTGCTCGGGAGTATAGTCTCCGTTTTAATTCGTTGGCCCGGTATGCTTCGACCATGGTGGCCGATATAGGAGACCGAGTATATCGATTTGTGAGTGGCTTAGGGCCATATTTGACCAAAGATTGCCTGACAGCTTCACTTCAGGATGGGATGGACATTTCCCGTATTCAGGCCCACGCCCAGAATTTAGAAGAGCAGCAGCAGCCGCAAAGGGGTGAGCGCGATATTGACAGAGCGCATAGTAAGAGGGCAAGTTCTGCAGGTGCTAGTAGCGAGTATAGAGGGGGTCAGAGACAGCTATATTCCAAATATTTACTCCAGTCCACGACTAGTGCACCTCCTCAGTTCGCGGGCAGGAGATTTGACCGCCATATTTATTCTAGTCCGGGTCAGAGTTCGAGAGTTTCGGGTTTTCAGTTTGGAAGTGATCCCAGTCAGAGGAGACCACCGTTACCACGATGTAGCTAGTGCGGTAGATTACATTCGGGCCAGTGTCGCCGAGTTTCAGATGCTTGTTATGCTTATGGTTAGACTAGGCATATGATTCGAGATTGTCCATCGATGAGCGGTAGAGTTGGGGCTCAGCCTACAGGATCAGTAGCCGGTTCTTCTTCGTCCATGCGCCCTATGGGGCAGACTTCCCAGACTTCAGCAGGCCATGGCAGGGGCAGCGGGAGAGCATCCAGTTCAAGTGGCCCTCAGCCCCGTATTTATTCATTGGCCGGACGACAGGATCTTGAGTCCTCCCCTGACGTTGTCACAGGTATCCTATCAGTATTCTCTAACGATGTTTATGCATTGATCGATTCGGGTTCTACTTGGTCATATATTACTCCGTATATTGCTGATCGTACTGGGGTGAAACCCAATCCAATCAAACCTTTTGAGGTGTCTACTCCTGTTGGTGACCCTGTAATAGCTAGACAGGTATATAGAAATTGTGTGATTGTGGTATGTGATCGTCAGACTATAGCTGATTTGGTTGAGCTGGAGATGTTAGATTTCGATGTTATTATGGGTATGGACTAGTTAGCTTCTTGCTATGCTAATGTGGATTGCAGGACAAAAATAGTTCGGTTCCAATTTCCAGGAGAACCAATGCTTGAATGGAAGGGCAATACAGCATCTCCAAGAGGTAGGTTTATTTCCTATCTCAAGGCGAGAAAGATGATTGCTAAGGGATATATTTATCATGTAGTCCGGGTTCATGACACTGAAGCAAAGCCGATGACTCAGCAATCTATTCCGATAGTGAATGAGTTCTCGGATGTATTTCCAGACGAACTTCCAGGTCTTCCACCAGAACGGGAGATTGATTTTCCCATCGATGTGTTGCTGGACACCGAACCCATATATATTCCTCCTTACAGAATGGCTCCTGCAGAATTAAAAGAGCTAAAGGCACAAATAAAGGATTTGCTCGAGAAGGGATATATTAGACCCAGTTTATCTGTTACACCTCGGAAAATTTTCCGTTGATGTACAGTGAGTAGACTAATGAAGGGCACGAAGTATACGATGTTTCGATAAGTAAGAAATAGCATTTGATGACCCTAATTGAGATTTCAAAGACATTCGAAGTAAGAGAAGAAAGTTTACCGAGAAAGGCAAGGTATACGTTGTGTAGTGAGAATGATTTACGAGTACCAAGTTATTGATGGCTTAATGATGTTTTGGAGAAGAGTTATAATATCCCTTAGATTGTGAATGAGGTGTTAAACAAGTGTGAAGAAGGTTCCATAAGGATTGGAGATCAAACGAGTCGACGAGAATGAATTTCAAAAAGTTGGGCAACATACGGTCCAACATACTGGCCATATGTCTGGCCGTATGTTCTGCCCAGAATGGATCTTCCACTGGACCAAATCTACGGCCAGACATACAGCAAGTATAAAAGATACGGACCGTATGTTGGTCCGTAGAATGGTGTCGGGACAGATTTTTAAAGTTGATATAAGGACCCAATCTCATTTAATTCATTTCATTCTTTCCCTCCACACTTCAAGAATTCTCTAGAAACCTCTCCACTCTTCATCCACAAGAACTCAAGAGAAATTTATGATCAACTTCATCAAACCAAGAAAATCAAGTGTAAGAAACTCATTGGAGTCTATCCAAGTCAAGAAATTCCATTGGAAGTGAATTAGGGCTTTGCTTCAAGTGAAGTATGTCCACTCAAAGCTCATTCCTAAACTATCTAAGGTAAGTTTTATGTTCATTCCATGTTGTTTAAGATATTGAGAGGTTGAAAAACTTAGATTATGAAAGGAGATAGAAAATGGGTTACAAAGATGAGCATAATGAAATTTTGAGTAGTAGATTGGGATGAGTCATGATTCCTGATTTATTGTGATTATGATTATGCTACAAATGACATTAAGAACATGGGATAAGCATTATATGTGAGAAAACGTACTAGTGTACTACGACCATGATTATGGATGAATTGAAGGAAAATTGTGAAATGTGGATAATGTAGATGAATGAAGATTGTTGGTTATAATGTTGTGAATGTTATAATAGACGTTTGGGAGTTGATATATGATATGAGGAAAGATGTATAAACGAAGGAAATGCTGCCCAATTTTCTCTAGCTTTAGTAAGCACGTTTATATAATCGATTAGCTAATGTTAATACGAATTCCCTTGAAGGTAGAAACGCGAGCATTGAAGGAGAACGATCAAGTGATATAATAGCTAAACGAAAAGGTATGTAAGGCTAGTCCCTTCTTTCTAAGGCATGACTCCCATGGCATGATTTTCCCTTACTCTCCATGACCCTCTTACATTCAAACTATTAAGAGTCTATGTTCATGAAGAGCCATATGAGATAAAGATAAGAGATACGTTATGAGAATGATAATGACGATGCTTATTGTATACACTTACCTTACATGCTAATTCCTTCAAGGTGAGGCAGAATGCTTATGAATGCTCCATAATGGAATCGGGGGTTCACGACCTTATGTCACCCCGATAAAGTATAGTTGTCTTTGAGTTCCTATGCATCCATTATGATAAGAGTATGACAAGATTATGATATGCCTATGAGAAGTACATGATGATGATATTACACCGCGCCTATATGGCCAGGTAGACACCGCTAAAGCGGGCAGCGTATACACCATCTCTAGATGGCATGGGCAGACACCACTAATGGGTGGCATGAGATAGTTACCCCGGACGCGGGAGGCCTGGACGCGGGTGTTACACCTCGGAAAATTTCCCGTTGGTACGCAAGTAAATGAACTAATGATGTGTGCGAGGAGTGAGAGTGTATAATGTTTCATGCGAAATGTATGTAAAGGGTTGTGGATGATTAGAATGAAAAGTCGAGAAATAAGAAAATTGAAAGTTGGCAAAACTGCCCAGTGGTCGTATAGTGAAAAATACGGACCGTAAAGTGCAATCCGGTCCGTAAACTTGACGTCGTAAACTGGCATGTCCAACTTCAACTTTCTGCCAGCTGAGGAAATGGCTAAAATACGACCTGGTGGACGGACCGTAAAGTGATTTACGGCCCGTAAACCATGGTCGTAAATCACCATGCATGCAGGCCAAAGTTTCTGGTTCTGTTTAAGCTTAAAAACGACCACGAGGGATGGTCCGTAAACTGAAATACGGACCGTAAACCTCCATGGACGACCACTGTTCACCCAGCACAGATTTTCCAATTCATTAAATATAAGGATCAAGACTTATTTTATTTCATTACAACATTACACCACTTCTCTCTAGAACTTCAGTATACATATATTATATGAGTTTTCAAGGATTATAAGTCATCCATAACATTAAGACAAGTGAATCAAGGATAAGGGAATCATCAAGGATCATCCAAGTCAAGAAATCCAAATGGAGAAAAACTAGGGTTTTGCTCAAAGAAGAGTATTATCAACCAAAGCTTGTTCCTACAACTTCTAAGGTAAGATTCATGATTTCTACAAGATGTTTAAGGTATTGGAGAATTAAAATACATGGATTGTAGAAAATGTGGTCAACTAGGTCATGAATGATGAATAGTGACATTTTGAGAAATAGTTTGAATTGAGTTATGAATGTTGTTGTGTTGTGATATGAATGTGTTATAAATGGTATTAAGATCATGAACTAAACACTTTAGAAGATTGGACGAAGATGGGTGTTATGACCATAAATGTGGGTGGATTAGAGGCAAATTGAGGAATCTAGATAATGTGGATAATGTGAATGACTAATGGTCATTGTTATGATATTAATGAAGGTATAAACGCTAGCATTGGAAGGGAACGTGCAAGTGTAGAATAGTTCGACGGAAAGGTATGTAAGGCTAACCCTTCTTTCATAAGGCATGGTTCTTGGCCAAATTCCTAAATTCCTCTATATGAGTATGTTGTCTTCACATGGTTGACATTCCGAGCTCATAAGCTCATGACCCTTGATATGTACTATGATTATACTACGTTCCTCGTATGACGAGTAAGTCTATAATGTAAATGTAACGATAATGATGAGGATAGTAATGGTGATGAGAGTAAAATGAGACTAGAGATGCTTACGAGCTATGATATATGTGTATATGTGCCTATGAAGGGCTATGATAAGACCCCGAGCTTATGATGCCGGGTAAGACTATATGTATAAAACTATGTATAAAGTATGTATATGACTACGTAATGCGCGCGCACTTCTGCAGAAGGTACGGATAACCCTGATGCCTTGGTAGGGCCAGGTATGTATGATCTTGAGCCTTGGTTGGCTAAGTATGTATGAAACACCGATCCTATGAGGTCGGGTATGCTATGTATGTCTATAAGTGTATGTCTATGTATATAATATGAATATGAATGTGATAAGACTATGTATAAGAATACGAATAAGGACATGTATACGAATATGAGCACAAGTATGGTACGAGTATTATTATGGGATACGAACGACGATGTATGCAAGTAAGCGATATGATGATGATGATATTACTGTCTCCCCTCCTATGCTATCTTCATATGATACCTATTATGCTTCTATATTGATGTTGATCATGCTTTACATACTCAGTACATTCTTCGTACTGGCGTCCTTTTGTTTGTGGTCGCTGCGTCATGCCCGCAGGTGCACAGGGAAACAGACTTGATCCATAGCTTCTTAGTCATAGATTGCATAGCAGAGCTCCATTTCTTTCGGAGCCGTATCTTTTGGGTACTCATTCTTTTGTGTATATAATTATGGGCATAGCGGGGTCCTGTCCCGCTAATGTGATATGTTATACTCTTAGAGGCTCGTAGACATGTGTGTGTGTGGGTAGATGTGTTTGGCCTTGTCGGCCTATGTTTTGTATATCATTTTGTCGGCCACGTAGGCCTATGTATATTGATGTGGCATAAATGCCTATGATGATATAAACGTGCGGTTGTCCATATGGGACTAGTTGACGAATGAGTGGAAATGCATGTATAATTATGTGGCTCACCTAGGTGTAAGTATATGAGTAAGCTAAGAGGGTGCTCGGGTGGGTTTGCACTGGGTGCTCGTCGCGGCCCCAAGACGGGTCGTGACAAAAGTGGTATCAGAGCAGTTCAGTCCTAGGATGTGTCTACGAGCCGTGTCTAGTAGAGTCTTGGTTATGAGTGTGTTGCGCGCCACACTTATAAACGAGAAGCTGCGGACATTTTAGGAATATATGACCTTCTTTCTTCATAAGAATCGTGCGATAGAGCTATGATGTAAGAAATTCTTGTTCCTAAGTCGTATGTTGTGTATTTCAGAGATGCCTAAAAAGAAAAAGGCTACAGCAGCCCAAAAGGGCAAGACGGTGGCAGAAAAGCGGGCTGAAAGAGCACCGCCACCGGTAGTAGAGGAAGATGAGTCCCAGAGTGCGGCTCAATATTAGTCCTCCCAGACAGTGCCTATTACTGAGGAGCACGTGGAAGCCTCAGCCCCAGCTCCAGCTCCTCCACCGAATGCTTCGGGCCAAGACATGAGAGAGGCCATTAATTTGTTGACTCAGTTGGTTGCGGCCCAGACTCAGAGACCAAGCGCAGGGCAAGGTGACAGGGCTGTTAGTGTAAGGGCCCGTGACTTCATTGCTTTGAAACCCCCGGAATTCTTTGGGTCAAAACCGGAGGAGGATCCCCAGGACTTTATTGATGGTATGCTAAGGACGCTCCGGTTGATACATGCTTCAGACACTGAGTCGGTAGAGCTAGCGTCCTATAGATTGAGAGATATCTCGATCCAGTGGTATACAGTATGGATGGCTTCGCGGGGAGCCAATGCACCTCCGCCGGTATGGCAAGAGTTTGTCGATGCTTTTCTCCGTCACTACATGCCTCCAGAAGTTCGGCGAGCTAGGGTCGATAAATTCTTGAATCTGAGGCAAGGTAGCATGAGTGCTACAGAGTATAGTCTCCGCTTCAATTCCTTGGCTAGGTATGCTTTGGCCATTGTAGCGGATATGGGCGATCGGGTGCACCCGTTTGTGAAAGGCCTAGGGCCACACTTGATGGATAAATGTTTGACTGCGTCCCTTCAGGATGGCATGGATATTGCACACATTCAGGCACATGCTCAGGAATTAGAGGAACACCTACAGCAGCGGAGAAATGAACGTGAGCAGGATAGGGGCCATAACAAGAGGGCCAGACCTTCGGGTTCGAGGGGCGAGTCCAGGGGCGGACACAGACAGTAGTTTCCCAGCCATTCAGGCTATTCTATGACCAGTACACCTCCACAGTTCACGGGGCAGAGATTTGACAGATCTACTCGTTCCGAGCCGAGTCAGGGTTATTCGGGGTCTCAGTTTAGAGGTGATTCAGGCCAGCCAAGGCCACCCGTACCACGATGTTCTCAGTGTGGAAAGTTGCATTGGGGTCAGTGCCGATCAGGTTCAGACGCTTGCTATTCATGTGGTCGGCCAGGCCATATTATGCGTGATTTCCCCTCAGTACATGGTAGAGGTAGGACCCGACCATCAGGGTCAGTAGCCGGATCTTCGGCATCTGTACGCCCTACGGGGCCAGGTTCACATGCGCCAGTCGGCCATGGTAGAGGTAGAGGCAGAGCTCCCAGTACTAGCGGTCCTCAGCACCGTATTTATGCTTTGGTTGGACGCCAAGATCTTGAGTCTTCTCCTGATGTGGTCACAGGTATATTATCGGAATTTTCTCATGATGTATATGCTTTGATTGATCCGGGCTCCACATTATCATATGTTACTCCATATATTGCGGGTCAATTTATAATTGAGCCGGATTCTATCAAATCTTTCGAGGTGTCTACACCCGTGGGGGAATCGGTAATAGCTAGCCGAGTATATAGGAACTGTGTGATTGTGATTTGTGATCGTCGTACCATGATTGATTTGCATGAGCTAGAAATGGTAGATTTTGACGTTATTATGGGCATGGATTGGTTGGCTTCTTGTTACGCCAATGTTGATTGCCGAATGAAGATGGTTCGTTTCCAGTTTCCGGGAGAACCAGTCTTAGAATGGAAAGGGAATGCGGCATCACCAAAAGGTAGGTTTATTTCCTATCTAAAGGCAAGGAAAATGATCACGAAGGGGTGCATTTATCACCTAGTACGAGTTCAAGATGTAGAAGCTGAGTCGCCGACTCTTCAGTCAGTTCCGGTAGTGAACGAATTTCCGGATGTGTTCCCGGAAGAGCTTCCAGGCCTTCCTCCCGAGCGAGAGGTCGATTTTGCGATTGATGTGCTGCCAGACACTAATCCCATATCTATTCCTCCCTATAGGATGGCACCCGCAGAGTTGAAAGAGTTGAAGGAGCAATTAAAAGACTTTGCTTGAAAAAGGCTTCATTAGGCCTAGTTCATCCCCGTGGGGAGCACCCGTATTGTTCGTCCGGAAGAAGGATGGCTCTTTGAGAATGTGCATTGATTATCGGCAATTGAATAAAGTGACAATTAAGAACAAGTATCCCCTCCCGAGGATTGATGATTTATTTGATCAATTTCAAGGTGCCAAATGGTTTTGAAAGATTGATTTGAGGTCCGGGTATCACCAAGTAAGAGTTAGGGAGAAAGATATCCCTAAGACAGCTTTCAGAACAAGATATGGCCATTTCGAGTTCCGAGTAATGTCGTTTGGGCTAACTAATGCACCGGCAGTGTTTATGGACTTAATGAACAATGTATTCAGGCCTTTTCTGGATTTATTCGTGATTGTATTCATCGATGATATCCTAGTGTATTCGAGATCCGAGGCAGAACATGCGGATCACTTGCGTGTTGTCCTTGGAGTTCTTCGAACTCGAGAGTTATTCGCGAAGTTTTCCAAATGCGAGTTTTGGTTGAACTCAGTGGCATTTCTGGGCCACATTGTTGCAGCTGACGGTATTCGAGTGGATAGCCAAAAGATTGAGGCCGTGAAGACTTGGCCAAGGCCCACGACCCCTACGGAGGTTCGTAGCTTTTTGGGCTTAGCTGGTTATTACAGAAGATTTGTTGAGGGTTTCTCTTCTATTTCTGCACCGCTCACCACGTTGACTCAGAAGTCAGCTAAGTTTCAATGGACAGATGCTTGCGAGCATAGTTTCCAAGTGTTGAAAGACCGACTGACTTCAGCCCCAGTCTTGACACTTCCAGAGGGATTGGAAGGATATGTTATTTATTGTGATGCTTCAGGCATCGGGCTAGGCTATGTATTGATGCAAAATGGTAAGGTGATTGCGTATGCTTCTAGACAATTACGGAAACATGAGCAGAATTATCCTACCCATGACTTAGAATTGGCCGCGGTGGTCCATGCTTTAAAGATATGGAGACATTACTTATATGGTGTCCACGTGGATATTTATACAGATCATAAGAGTCTCCAGTACATCTTCAAGCAGAAAGAGTTGAATTTGCGGCAACGACGATGGCTAGAGTTGCTAAAAGACTATGATGTTGAAATCCTATACCACCCCGGAAAGGCAAATGTTGTGGCTGATGCTCTTAGCCGTAGGTCGATGGGAAGTCTAAGTGAGGTACGACCAGAAAAGAAAGAGATGGCCCGTGATCCTCAGCAGTTAGCTAGCCTAGGAGTCCGAGTGGTAGACTCAGGTAGCAGCGGAGCTACTATTCAGATTTCAGCAGTTTCATCGTTAGTAGCGGAAGTAAAAGAGCGACAATATGAGGATCTCATGCTAATGCAGTACAGAGATACACTCCCTCAGAAGGAGGGGTCATCATTTGACATTTCGGAAGACGGAGTTCTCCGATGTCGAGGCAGGTTATGTGTTCCCGATGTGGCAGGTCTACGCCATCAGATTTTGAGAGAAGCTCGTTGTTCCCGTTACTCCGTTCACCCCGGAGCGACGAAAATGTATCGTGATCTTAAGACTATATATTGGTGGAATGGGATGAAGAAAGACGTAGCAGAATTCGTAGCTCAGTGTCCTAATTGCCAACAAGTGAAGATAGAACACCAAAAGTCGGGTGGCTTATTGCAAGCTATAGAAATCCCAACTTGGAAGTGGGAAGTAATTAATATGGATTTCATTACAGTGTTACCCCGTTCTCGACGTAAATATGATTCTATATGGGTGATCGTGGATAGGCTCACAAAGTCAACGCATTTCTTACCGGTCAGAACGACCTATGTGGCAGAAGATTATGCCAAGCTTTATCTTAAAAAGATAGTGAGACTCCATGGCGTTCCGGTATCTATTATCTCCGGTAGAGGGACTCAGTTTACAGCCAAGTTTTGGGGGTCTTTCCAAGAAGGTTTAGGGACCCAAGTGCGCCTAAGCACGGCGTTTCACCCACAGACCGATGGGCAAGCTGAACGTACTATTCAGACTCTTGAAGATATGTTACGGGCATGTATGATAGATTTTGGAGGAAATTGGGATGACCATTTGCCACTCATTGAGTTTGCTTACAATAACAGTTACCATTCAAGCATTCAAATGGCACCGTATGAAGCTCTATATGGGCGAAAGTGTAGATCCCCAATTGGGTGGTTTGAAACTGGAGAAGCTAAGTTGATAGGGCCAGACTTGGTCCAGCAAGCAATAGAGAAAGTTAAGCTCATACAAGATCGGTTGCTAGCGGCTCAAAGTCGTCAGAAGTCTTATGCGGATAATCGTCGAAGAGACTTAGAGTTCGAAGTGAAAGATTGGGTATTCTTGAAAGTGTCGCCAATGAAGGGCGTGATGAGATTTGGCAAAAAGGGGAAGCTCAGTCCCCGGTATATTAGGCCATACGAAATTGTGCGCAAAATAGGCAAGGTGGCCTATGAGCTAGATCTACCTCCATATTTGGAGTCATTCCATCCAGTATTTCATGTCTCGATGCTTCGGAAGTGTGTTGGAGATCCTACGAGGATCGTCCCAGTGAATGATATTCAAGTGACAGAAAAGTTAACTTATGATGAAATACCCATTGCCATATTAGATAGGCAAGTACGGAGGCTTAGAAACAAAGAAGTGGCCTCAATTAAAGTTTTGTGGAGAAATAACAATCGAGAGGAAATGACATGGGAAGCAGAAGAGAATATGCGATCCAAATACCCACATTTATTTCAGCCCTTGGAAGAAGTCCAAGATGAGACGTCAAAATCATAAGGTATGCATGTTTTCCTTTTATACATTCAGGTCGTGTGTGGCCAAATTTCTAGTGTTGTTGTATTATTGCCCTGTGAGGCATTGTTATTGTGGGTTGTTGTGACAGGGTGGTAGTGCCACATTACAGAGGAAACTCTGGCGAAATTTTTATAGAATTCCCCAAGCCTTTAACATTCGAGGACGAATGTTCCTAAGGGGGGTAGAATGTTACACCTCGGAAAATTTCCCGTTGGTACGCAAGTAAATGAACTAATGATGTGTGCGAGGAGTGCGAGTGTATAATGTTTCATGCGAAATGTATGTAAAGGGATGTGGATGATTAGAATGAAAAGTCGAGAAATGAGAAAAATTGAAAGTTGGCAAAACTGCCCAGTGGTCGTATAGTGCAAAATACGGACCGTAAAGTGCAATACGGTCCATAAACTTGACGTCGTAAACTGGCATGTCCAACTTCAACTTTCTGCCAGCTGAGGAAATGGCTAAAATACGACCAGGTGGACGGACCGTAAAGTGATTTACGGCCCGTAAACTATGGTCGTAAATCACCATGCATGCAGGCCAAAGTTTCTGGTTCTGCTTAAGCTTAAAACCGACCACGAGGGACGGTCCGTAAACTGAAATACGGACTGTAAACCTCCATGGACGACCACTGTTCACCCAGCACAGTTTTTCCAATTCATTAAATACAAGGATCAAGACTTATTTTATTTCATTACAACATTACACCACTTCTCTCTAGAACTTCTCTCTACATTTATTATATGAGTTTTCAAGGATTATAAGTCATCCATAACATTAAGACAAGTGAATCAAGGATAAGGGAATCATCAAGGATCATCCAAGTCAAGATATCCAAATGGAGAAAAACTAGGGTTTTGCTCAAAGAAGAGTATTATCAACCAAATCTTGTTCCTACAACTTCTAAGGTAAGATTCATGATTTTTACAAGATGTTTAAGGTATTGGAGAATTAAAATACATGGATTGTAGAAAATGTGGTCAACTAGGTCATGAATGATGAATAGTGACATTTTGAGAAATAGTTTGAATTGAGTTATGAATGTTATTGTGTTGTGATATGAATGTGTTATAAATGGTATTAAGATCATGAACTAAACACTTTAGACGAATGGACGAAGATGGGTGTTATGACCATGAATGTGGGTGGATTAGAGGCAAATTGAGGAATCTAGATAATGTGGGTAATGTGAATGACTAATGGCCATTGTTATGATATTAATAAAGGTATAAACGCTAGCATTGGAAGGGAACGTACAAGTGTAGAATAGTTCGACGGAAAGGTATGTAAGGCTAACCCTTCTTTCATAAGGCATAGTTCTTGGCCAAATTCCTAAATTCCTCTATATGAGTATGTTGTCTTCACATGGTTGACATTCCGAGCTCATAAGCTCACGACCCTTGATATGTACTATGATTATACTACGTTCCTCGTATGACGAGTAAGTCTATAATGTAAATGTAACGATAATGATGAGGATAGTAATGGTGATGAGAGTAAAATGAGACTAGAGATGCTTACGAGCTATGATATATGTGTATGTGTGCCTATGAAGGGCTATGATAAGACCCCGAGCTTATGATGCCGGGTAAGACTATATGTATATAACTATGTATAAAGTATGTATATGATTACGTAACGCGCGCGCACTTCTGCAGAAGGTACGGATAACCCTGATGCCTTGGTAGGGCTAGGTATGTATGATCTTGAGCCTTGGTTGGCTAAGTATGTATGAAACACCGATCCTATGAGGTCGGGTATGCTATGTATGTCTATAAGTGTATGTCTATGTATATAATATGAATATGAATGTGATAAGACTATGTATAAGAATACGAATAAGGACATGTATACGAATATGAGCACAAGTATGGTACGAGTATTATTATGGGATACGAACGACGATGTATGCAAGTAAGCGATATGATGATGATGATATTACTGTCTCCCCTCCTATGCTATCTTCATATGATACCTATTATGCTTCTATATTGATGTTGATCATGCTTTACATACTCAGTACATTCTTCGTACTGGCGTCCTTTTGTTTGTGGTCGCTGCGTCATGCCCGTAGGTGCACAGGGAGACAGACTTGATCCATAGCTGCTTATTCAGAGATTGCATAGCAGAGCTCCATTTCTTTCGGAGCCGTATCTTTTGGGTACTCATTCTTTTGTGTATATAATTATGGGCATAGAGGGGTCCTGTCCCGCTAATGTGATATGTTATGCTCTTAGAGGCTCGTAGACATGTGTGTGTGTGGGTAGATGTGTTTGGCCTTGTCGGCCTATGTTTTGTATATCATTTTGTCGGCCACGTAGGCCCATGTATATTGATGTGGCATAAATGCCTATGATGATATAAACGGGCGGTTGTCCATATGGGACTAGTTGACGAATGAATGGAAATGCATGTATAATTATGTGGCTCACCTAGGTGTAAGTATAAGAGTAAGCTAAGAGGGTGCTCGGGTTGGTTAGCACCGGGTGCTCGTCGCGGCCCCGAGACGGGTCGTGACAGTGGGAGGCCTGGACGCGGGCTAATGATGATCACACCGTACCTACATAGTCGGGCAGCTTATATAGATATGCATACATGATATGATGATGTTTATGAAGTGAGTTAGCATGTTTTATTTCTATCTAATTGACAGTCAGTTACAGGTTGTTCTTCATTTGATATCTCCCTATTTCATTGATGTATTATTGTTGTTGTGCCTTACATACTTAGTACAATGCTCGTAATAACATCCTCTTTCTTTGGATGCTGTGTTCATGCCCACAGGTAGACAGGGAGGTGATCCAGATTCATAGGAGCTATCAGCAGACTTGAGAGCACACCATCATTCCGGAGATGCCATTGCTTATGATTTTGTGTATATATTTTGGGCACGACGGGGTCCTGTCCCGTCCATATGCCTAGTACTCTAGTAGAGGCTCGTAGATACGTATGTGAGGTTAGTATGGTCTCACGATTTCCTCATTGTATATCTATTATTTTGATAGCCGAAAGGGCTTATGTATATAAAGGTAAATATGTTACAAAATGGAAACGGTTTTCCTATGATTTTGAGTATGACAATAATCAATGAACGTAAGATGAGTACGATGGGTAATAGTATGAGCGGTGCTCGGTGGTTAGCCCCGGGTACCCGTCATGACCCCTAGTCGGGTCGTGACAAAAGTGGTATCAGAGCAGTTCAGTCCTAGGAAGTGTCTACGAGCCGTGTCTAGTAGAGTCTTGTTTATGGTGTGTTGCGCGCCACACTAATAAATAGGAGGCTATAGGGCATTTAGGAAAAATGACCATTCTTCTTCTTATGAGATCGTTCAATATAGCTGTGTTATAATACTTTCTCCTCCCTAATAGTATGTTATGATTTCAGAGATGTCGCCCAGAAGGGCAAGACTACGATTGAAAGGCGGGTAGAAAGGGAGCCGCCAATGAATGTAGAAGAGGGTGAATCACATAATGAGGCTCCATCTAAAACTTCCCCTACTCCACCTATTATAGAAGAACAAGAAGGGGATTCAGTTCCAGCTCCTAAGCCTCCAGTTCCTCCCCCGGCTACTTCGGGTCAACAAATGATCGAGGTTGTTCATTTATTAACGCAGTTAGTTGCCGCCCAGGCACAGCGGCAGAGTTCGGGTCCAAGTGACAGGGCAGTTAGTACTAGAGCCCGTGATTTCATGAGTTTGAATATTCCGGAGTTTTTTGGGTCAAAGCCGGATGAAGACCCGCAAGGTTTTATCGATGAAATGTTGAGAACATTGAAGATTATTCATGCCTCCTAAACTGAGTCTGTGGATTTAGCATCTTATAGACTCTGGGATACGGCGGTCTTATGGTACAGTAATTGGATATCATCAAGAAAAGAGAATTCACCTCCTCCAGTTTGGCAAACATTTGTAGATGCCTTCAGCCGCCACTATTTGCCACCCGAGGTCCGCCGAGCTAGAGCGGAGAGGTTCTTAAATCTAAAGCAAGGAAATATGAGTGCCCGAGAGTATAACCTTCAGTTTAATTCACTGGCTAGATATGCTCCGACTATGGTGGCCGACATAGGGGATAGAGTGCACAGATTTGTGAGTGGCTTAGGGCCACATTTGTTCAAGGATTGCTTGACGGCTTCGTTGCAAGATGGGACGGACATTTCCTGCATTCAGGCCCATGCCCAGAACTTAGAAGGGCAACAACATCCACAAAGGGGTGAGCGTGATATTGATAGAGGGCAAAGCAAGAGGGCAAGATCTATAGGTGCAGGTAGTGATTTTAGAGGGGGATCGAGGCAGTCATATCCTAGACACTCAGGCCAGTCAGCGACTAGTGCACCTCCACGATTTGCAGGTAGGATATTTGACCGCTCCATTCCTTTAGGACAAGGTCAGAGTTCGAGAGCTTCAGGTTCCCAGTTTGGGGGTGATTATAGCTAGAGGAGACCACCAGTACCGCGATGTAGCCAGTGCGGTAGATTACATTCTGGACAGTGTCACTGAGGTTCAAATACTTGCTATGCCTGTGGCCAGGTTGGGCACATGATGCGAGATTGCCCGTCGATGAGTGGTAGAGTTGGGGTTCGGCCCACAGGATCAGCGGCTGGTTCTTCTTATGTACGCCCGACAGGGCAGACTCCCCAGATTCCAGCAGGTCGAGGTACAGACAGAGGGGAGCATCTACTTCAGGTGCCACTCAGCCCCGTATCTATGCCTTAGCCGGACGACAAGATCTTGAGTCCTCCCCGGATGTGGTTACAGGTATATTGTCCGTATTTTCTCATGGCGTATATGCATTGATAGATTCGGGTTCTACACTATCGTATATTACTCCGTATGTTGCTAGTCATATTGGGTGAAACCCGAGCCAATTAAACCTTTCGAGGTATCTACTCCGGTCGATAACCCCGTGATAGCTAGACAAGTATATAAAAATTATGTAATTGTGATATGTGACCGCCAGACTAAAGTTGATTTAGTTGAGCTGGAAATGCTAGATTTCGATGTGATTAGGGGTATGGATTGGTTGGCCTCATGTTGTGCTAATGTTGATTGTCGAATGAAAGTAGTTCGATTTCAATTTCCGGGAGAGCCCGTGCTTGAATGGAAAGGTAACACAGCATCTTCGAGAGGTAGGTTTATTTCCTATCTTAAGCCAAGGAAGATGATAGCAAAAGGTTACATCTATCACTTAGTTCGAGTTCATGACACCGAAGCAAAGCCGCCAACTTTCCAATCCGTTCCGGTAGTGAATGAATTTCTGGATGTATTTCCAGATGAACTTCCAGGTCTTCCACTAGAAAGAGAGATTGACTTCCTATTGATGTGTGCTAGATACTAAGCCTATTTATATTCCTCCTTACCAAATGGATCCTGCAGAATTGAAAGAGCTAAAGGCGCAATTGAAGGATTTACTGGAAAAAGGATTCATTAGGCCTAGTTCATCACCTTGGGGAGCACCAGTTCTATTTGTGCGAAAGAAAGATGGTTCTTTGCGGATGTGTATTGATTACAGGCAGTTGAATAAGGTGACGATAATGAATAAATATCCTCTTTCGAGAATTGATGATTTGTTTGATCAACTACAGGGTGCCAAGTGGTTTTCCAAAATAGACCTAAGGTCAGGTTATCATCAAGTGAGAGTTAGAGAAGAAGATATTCCCAAAACAGCTTTCAGAACGAGATATGGCCATTATGAATTCCGAGTGATGTCATTTGGGTTAACTAATGCCCCGGTAGTGTTCATGAATTTGATGAATAATGTATTCAGGCCTCTCTTAGATCTGTTCATGATAGTGTTTATCGATGATATTCTGGTATATTCTCAGACAGAATTAGAACATGCAGACCATTTAGGGTATTGTTCTTGGAATCCTTCGAACTTGAGAATTGTATGCAAAATTTTCAAAGTGCGAGTTTTGGTTGAATTCCGTGACATTTTGGGACATGTTATTTCAGATTATGGCATTCGAGTTGATACCCAGAAAATTGAAGCTGTGAAAACTTGGCCAAGGCCAACAACGCCTACCGAAGTTCGCAGTTTTCTGGGATTGGCAGGCTACTATAGGAGATTCGTGGAAGGGTTTTCATCTATTTCAGTGCCACACCCTAATTCTGATAGGGCATGATGGGCACCTAACCCTCACTTAGAGCCAAGCGAACCCGCTAGTTCTCATTATACTCATAGTCTTACGGGACTATTAATCGTGAAATGATGTGCAAAATGAAGGCCTTTCAAAACATTCCTTTCATCTTTCTTAACTCAAGTAAAAAGCTGTAATAGTAAGAATCCGTAAAGAAATGCATAATTCTACATCGGCTTGCATAGCTGCTTACAAGGCTAATGTACTGTATACATGACTCTGTCTGCAAAAGTCTCTAACATAAGATATGATATCAAAACCTAAGTTGGGACAGGACCCCAACATACCCATAATGTGCGTGACTCAACTCATGAGAACATACTCCGACGCGGTATCACTCCGAACCGAATGGAGTCGACCAATCCAGCTAACAGCCTGGAACATCCTATAGTCAAACTCCTGGACAACTTTCCTGCAAAGCAATATGGGGTTGTGTCGCATGAAACACAGCGCCCCCTGGAAAAGGGACGTCAGTACGGATAATGTACTGAGTATGTAAACAATAATCAATAGCATAATGAAAGCATATGAAATAACATAGTAGGGACGAGTTATGAAGTGAGAGAGAGCTAGATATACCTCTAGCGATGCTCGTTATACTTACTTATCCTCTTTCTACTAGGAAACTTCCTTTTCACACATTTGGATACATAGTAGTATCATACCCGACCATCTAAGTTCGGTGTCTTACGTACCCAGCCATAATAAAGCTTGGTATTATACGTACCTGGCCCTACTAAGGCCCAGTGTTATACGTACCCAATTGCAGTGGTGTGCGCGCAATAGATATCATACCCAACCATATAGGCTCGGTGTCACAACATAGCATTCATACTTTTATAACATACATATGTATCCGAGAGAAACAATTCAACACTATCAGGGTGACACAAAGTCTATAAACTCCCGATTTCTATTATTGAATCAACATCATCTTTATCGTCATCACTATTATCATTGTCATCATTATCATCATCACCATTATCATCGTCAGCATTATCGTTATCACTATTATCGTCGTCATCATTATCATTATCACTATCACTATTAACATCGTCATCATTATCGTTATCACTATTATCGTCGTCATCATTATCATCATCACTACTATTGTCATCGTCATTATCATCATCACTATTATTGTCATCATCACTATTATTGTCACCGTGCTAGTAACATATCTTTTACCTTTATCTCACATGAAGCCCTTTATGAACATAGACTCTTAGTTTTCCGGAATGTAGGAAATTCGTGGAGAAGGAGGGAAGATCATGTCATAAGATTCATGCCTTAGAAAGAAGGTACTACCCTTACATACCTTTTCGTTTAGCTATTCTATCGCTCGATCTTTCTTCTTCGTTGCTCGCGTTTCTACCTTCAAGAAAGTTCGCATTAACATTAGCTAATCGATTATAAGAACATGCTTACCAAAGGTAGAGAAAATTGGGAAACATTTCCTTTGTTTATACAACTTTCCCCATATTCCATATCAACTCCCAACCATCCATAACAACATTCACAATATTATAACCAACAATCATCATTCATCTACATTATCCACATTTCACAATTTCACTTCAATTCCTACATAATCATGGTCATAGTTCACTATTGCGTTTTCTCACATATAATACTTATCCCATATTCTAAATGTCACTTATAGCATGCTTACAATCAAAACATATCAATATTCATGACTCATTTTAAACTACTACTCACAATCTCATTATTCACATCTTTGTGACCTATTTTCTATCTCCTTCCATCATCTAAGTCCTTCAACCTCTCATTACCCTAAACAACATGGAAAGATCATAAAACTTACCTTAGATAATGTAGGAATAAGCCTTGAGTGGAAATACTTCTCTTGCACCAAAACCCTAGTTCACTTCCATTGGAATTCCTCAGCTTGGATGAACTTTAATATGTCTCATACACTTGACTCTCTTGGTTTGATGAGGTTGATCTTGAATCTCTCTTGAGTTCATATGGAAGAAGTGTGTGGAACCCTATAGAAGCCTTGAGAGAGATGAAGAAGTGTGGGAAATGAAATTAGTGAAATGGGATCACATTTATATAATTGAACTTAACTCAGCCCGTCGGGACTTCCACGACACTTATACGGTCCGTATAACATTGCACGGCCCGTATAAGTGGTCGTGGTTCACCACCAGGCAAACATCATCTCTTCTGGGTATTATACAGACCCTTATATGGACCGTATAATGTTATACAGACCGTATAAGTTGGTCGTATAACCCTATTTCCCTGAAATGATCTCCGTCGTTCGTTTGATCTCCAATCCTTATGGAACCTTCTTGACACTTGTTTAATACATCGTTAACAATCTAAGGGAAATTATAACTCTTCTCCAAAACATCATTAATCCATCATTAATTCGATACTCGTAAATCTTATCTGACACATAACGTATTCCTTGCTTTTCATGGCAACTCTCTTCTCTTACCTCAATGTCTTTGAAATCTCAATTAGAATCATCAAATGCTATTTCTTACTTATTGAAACATCGTATACTTCGTGCCTTTCGTTAGTCTATCCACTGTGCGTCAACGAAAAATTTTCCGAGGTGTAACATTCTTCCCCCCTTTAAAAACATTTGTCCTCAAATGTTAAGCTATCGGGGATTCTACGAAAATTTCGCCAGAGTTTCTCCTATAATATAACACTACCATCCTATCACAACGGTCCAAAATACACTGCCACTCAGGGATACAACATCACAACCCACAGTATGGCCATACACAACCAAAAGCATTAAAAGTAAAGTATTACATTGCATACCTGGGGTAACAGCGTTTCATCTTGAACCTCTTTTGGGAGCCATCATTCTAGTCCTCTTGCACACACTATCTATAACATTCCCTTTGAATAGTTGAAAATGAGTTTTCTTCTTAGTAATGACTCTCGGGTGCAATACTTCCCCGATTCCTCAGAAATATCCTTTCAAGAGATATAAGTGAGTCACTTTCCTAATATGACCCTCGTTGATACTCGGACTCATCAGTCTTTTTTCTTGCTCAATAATAGTATTAAGTTTCACATGGTTTGCAAATCTTGTCCACTTCCTTTCTTCCATATAACCATGATAATGGTATTGATTCACATCTGTAGAGTCTACATAAATTTAATCCGAGGGGTCCTGTCATAGGTGTCTGTCGTCGACTCATCAAAGGCCTCATAATTGTTTTTGAGAATTTCATGACCCTTTGGTAAACTGTCGGAAATTTGCTATAACCATAATGATACAAAAATGAAAGTTCCAAGGAATAATATTCTTTTGGTAAGACCCCTCCCCCCTCCCCCCCCCCCCCCCCCCCCCCTTCATGCAGTGATCTTATTGCATTCGTAAGTTGTCACACTCCAAGGATACCGTAGGAAGCATATAGCATGTACTTATATCATATTCCAAGTAATTGTCCTATTTATCTTTAATGATAATCCCAACTCAACATTTCAACTCAATTCACCATATATTTTCCTTTAACTGACCTGGAGTATCATCTCCACGCTATTCTTGTCTACCTCTTACTCCTCTTTTTAAGTACCCAATTGGTTTCATTTGCGACGTATAAATACTTGCAAGTTACATAATCGTTCTTGCGTGATTTGTGTACATATATACCTATACATATATCCATATCCGTATCCATATTCGTATCCATATTCGTATACATATTCATGTCCATATTCATATCCATAGCATACCCGACCTTGAAGGTTCAGTGGTTTCGTATACCCGGCCATGACAAGGCTCAGTGTCATACATACCAAAACTCTTTTGCCTATCTGTAGTAACTTATCTAGTTATACTCTTTTCTTTCCTTTATTTGTCCCTTGATTATCACATATTATGTCCTACCATAGAAAACTTTAGGTCCCTTCTTAATTGTCACTTATAAATAGCAATATCATTAACAACGACTCTATCGTTTGTGCCTTTGCCTCTATTCTAGTATAGCCTCGCTATCTTTTACAATATCCCTTGAGTTATTTGCTCTCAATGTCACATTGTTCAAGGTCTTTACAAATGATTTACAGTACAGTCTCAAATACCCGCTCAATTCTTGTTCATTTATTCACTAGCTATTAGACTCCTTTTCGCATAACTCTCACTTTTCGTTTTAGAGTCTATACCTATCACATCTTAAGATTCATCGTTTCAATCTGTATACTGGTATTTTCCTCACTCGTTTCCCCCCTTTAAGGGTCTTACTTCTACCATTATATAATCCGTTTCCTCACTTTCAAATCTTGAATTCATATATCCTTTTCCTCAATTCCCTCATTATACCGCCTCATATTCATGTCATTTCCCATACTTTATAGCCGCGGTAATTCATATGTGAAATCTTAACATACTCATCTCGCAGTTTTTGTAATCAAGTAACACAACCGACATCACAATCCAAACAAGGATGTGTTTCGCTTAGCTCAACCGTTAGTTATGAGTCAATGTCTACGTCTGCTCCAAGTAATAACTTTTGTCCCATAGGGATACCCGAAATAGTAGTATATCTAGCTATCCATACCATCCATGTAATCTCACTTATCCCATTCTTCGATACTCAGAGTTCACTTATAGCGTCATCTTTCCCTTAAACCTGCCATCTTCGTTTTGAAAGATCTATGTCTCAGACGTTACTAATACCTTTATGCCTCATACTGTTCTACCCTCGTGTTGTACTCAACATTGATTTCAAAACCAATCATGATCATATCGTATTTGTCATTGATGATCGCCTGGCTTTATCGCTTTATCGTCGTACGGTAACTCTTAACTATGGACACCCTTTTTTTTTCCAACTTATTCCTTTATATATACTTTACTCGATCTATCTTGCTATAGGATATTCGTAGGAGATGCATCTTCCTTTTCTCATAATACAACTACTTCTTAAGCGCGCATAATTCGCATATTTCCTTTTCTTTCTACACCCATACCTATTCCCTTACATTTTTTCCTCCTCAATTTATCTTATTACCTCCCGTTCGATAATCAATCCATTATTCCTCGCACAATGAACCCTATTCTTAACTCGACACCACTTTGTCCTTTAGAATATGTTACTTTTATACAATCCATTCTTCGCTCCCATAACTTATTCCCCTTCGCCTTTACTAAATAAATTGAGTCTTCCTGGTAATGAATTAAGCGAGGAGGAACGGCTCCTCGTTCAATTCATTCGAATTCATTCGAGAGTTACGGGTCCTTGCCGCTGCATGGGTGTTAGATCAAGCTCAAAACTCCTCCGACACGAGTCCTAGTCGTTGCGCAGGTACAAGATACTATCATTACCACCTGGACAATTAGACCAACCCGTAATCGCAATGACCCAATTGCAAGAGCGGAGCTTTACCAACTGAGCTATATCCCCCCGAGCCAAGTGGAGCATGCGTGAAGTTATCGCGGAATTATACCTGCTATTAACGTCAGCTTATCAGTCAGTCGCGTCGGGTCTGCCGCTCAGTTGAAAACTATGAAACAAGTCTGCGGTAGTTCAAAACTGGATCACCTTTGATGGACATTCAAAAGGATCTGCTAGGTTGTCTTACATGTCCCAAAAAGCAAGCAAAGGGGCTCCTCTCCTTACAGTCAAGTGGCTTTCAGCTCCTCCCCCTTCTTTCATTCAGCGACTGGGTACGCACTTTGCGTTCATTCTAATCATCCCCTCTCATCCTTATTATGTTGATCCTCTTCCTAACAATTGTTCTATTTCGTTATTCATCTTCCCATAGTCTTGGTCTTTTACATCCAGCCAAAGATATCACTCTTGCCCTCGATTTTACAAATCACGAACTGCTACGACTTTACCATATCACTTTTCTCTGATTTCTTTTTCAAGTTGACCTTCTTATTTTTGTCATTACGACCCCTCTATGATGGATTCTTCCCTTAATAGGGTCTTATAAGCTTTCTTATCTACTGCCCCATGGCTCGCTAATTGATTTCACACTTGCATTCGTTCGTTATTCGTATAAAACATGTCGTATCTTCAATCGTTTCTTCACTATACTTTACTTACTTTGTATCACAGTTCTTGCTATGTCCTCATTATATCCTGATCATAACTATCTTTATAGAGTGCCACTTCTTAATCTCGTTCGCAAGCCTGTGTATAAAATGGAATAAACCTTGTGGAGTAGGCGTACTTAACCTGTTATTCTTTCTAATTAGCTCTATTACACTCACCTCATGAGTTGTCTTATCCAGGTATCCATATTCGTTATAACCCTTCGTACTTCATACCCCTGTCTCAATCATGTTGTTACTCTATTTTGCTAATAAACTTGTCGTATCTTACTTGTGCTTATCCATCCAATTAATACTCCTGTATCACACTCGATTGGAGTTACCCTTTTCTCTTTATATGTCATGTTTTAGTACCACCAGTCCCCCTAATTTACTCTAGTATATCTCTTTACCATATCAATGTTAATCTCATAATGACCGTTACTATCAATTCAACAACATTTAACTCATCTCTTGTAGTTGTCAACGATACTCCTAACTTAATCCCGTCCTTCCACTTCTTTTTACCCAACACCTATTTCCCGTTAGGACATATTACAAGCTTACATCCTATCGCCTTTAAATTCCAGGAAAATTTCGGCAGAGTTTCCTCTATATTTCTTACTATCCAAAACTTGCACGCAACAAATACCAAAAACCCCTCACAGAGCTAGTATGTATGTACACAACATATCTCAGCCACACAGGGCTCCCAATTTCAAGTAAAATACAAGGATGTCGAAACTTACATCATATATCACACCTCGAGATGTACTTGATCCTTTAGCGATCTGCCCTGTTATGCCTTTCTATTTGCTTTCCCTTCCATCCTTCAACTTTGCATTTCAATCATACCTCAATATTCTTACCTTACCCAATGTTCATCCTTTCGTGTCATTGCTTACCTTTGTACTGAGTCATTCAATTTGTTTAGTTCACAACTTTTAACTGAACTTATCATCAAAAGATGCATTTAATCAATTCCTCCATTGTACGAGCACTGACTTACCTCTATGACAATCAATTCATTATCATATAAATATATATTTTGATAACATAGCCTCAACGAAGTGACTTACCTCTGTAACTTTCACTATCATCCATCACTTTCTTCTATCGATATCGTTCTTCTACTGAAATCAAGGGTTAGTATAAGGAACCTCATTTCCTATGACTTGGCTCTATCGCACGATCTTAGATATGAAAGAAGAGTAACCATCCTAAATGCCCTATAGCCTTCTGTTTATATATGTGGCGTGCAACACACCATAAACAAGACTCTACTAGACACGACTTTGCAGACAACCCCTAGGACGAACTGCTCTGATACCACTTTGTCACACCCTAATTCTGATAGGGCATGATGGGCACCCGACCCTCACTTAAAGCCGAGCAAACCCACTAGTTCTCATTATACTCATAGTCTTACGGGACTCTTAATCGTGAAATGATATGCAAAATGAAGGATTTTCAAAACATTCCTTTCATCTTTCTTAACTCAAGTAAAAAGTTGTAATAGTATGAATCCGTAAAGAAATGCATAATGCTACATCGGCTTGCATAGCTGCTAACAAGGCTAATGTACTGTATACATGACTCTATCTGCGAAAGTCTCTAACATAAGATATGATATCAAAACCTAAGTTGGCACAGGACCCCAACATATCCATAATGTGCGTGACTCAGCTCATGAGAACATACTCCGACACGATATCACTCCGAACCGAATACAGTCTACCAATCCAGCTAACAGCCTGGAACATCCTATAGTCAAAATCCTGGAAAACTTTCCTGCAAAGCAATATGGGGTTGTGTCGCATGAAACACAGCGCCCCCAGGCAAAGGGACGTCAGTACAAATAATGTACTGAGTATGTAAAGCATAATCAATAGCATAATGAAAGCATATGAAATGATATAGTAGGGACGAGTTATGAAGTAAGAGAGAGCTAGATATCCCTCTATCGATGCTCGTTATTGTCACGACCCGACTAGGGGGCCGCGACGAGCACCCGGTGCTACCCCACCCGGGCACCCCTTAACACACATTCACATAACATCTAGGCGATTCATAAATCAAGTCAGGCATTCTAGTCATCAATCATATTAGTCCCGTTGGGCGACAATCATCTTGGATAGCATCATAGGCATCTATGCCACATCAAATGTACAAGGCCGACGAGGCCAACAAAATGATATACAAAACATAGGCCGACAAGGCCAAACATATCTACCCACATACACATGTCTACGAGCCTCTAAGAAGAGTATACATATCACATGAGCGGGACAGGACCCCGCTATTCCCATAACTATATACACAAAAGAATAAGTACCCAAAAGCTATGGCTCCGAATGAAATGGAGCTCTGCTATGTAATCTCTGAGAGAGCTGCTATGGATCAAGTCTGTCTCCCTGTGCACCTGCGGGCATGACGCAGCGTCCAAAAACAAAAGGACGTCAGTACGAAGAATATACTGAGTATGTAAAGTGTTATATCCTGCATTTTGTACATTCAGATAACTCAAGATAATCGCGGGAAGTTAAGGACAAGGTTATATTTTGATTTTGTTTAGCAGACAAGTTGTTCATGAAAGTTTTCGAAGTGGAAATATTAAGGAAGGCTAGGGGCAAAAAGGGAATTTCACAAGATGGTTCATGGTAATAGTGAAGAGAGCTAAGGGCGAATTTGGAATTTGGAGAATAAAATTTCCATGAATTGCAAAACCAAAAAAAAAAAAAATTGGACTTAAGTAAAAAGCCCAAGTGTGGCCAGCCACCTTGGATGGGCCAAGGCCCACTTGGGGACTTAATGCTAGTAAATAAAAAGGGGTGATCCATTATTATTTTGTCATCTTCAACATAAGAAAATTCAAGAAGCTTTGAGAGAAAGAAAGAGAGGCCTATTCGGCCAAGTGAGGGAGAAAAATGAAGCTTCCAAATTTGATCCAAAAAAATATTTTCTTCTAGTATTCCTACTAATTCAAAGGTCCTCTTTAACGTGGTATAATTATTGGGGCAAGAAAAACATCTATTCTTGCAAGGAGCAATTTTAGCCAAGAAGGAAGATAAGTGGAAAAAGGTAAGAATTAATCTTCTTTTATATGTTATGGATGATTATGTATGTTGTAGTATGTAAAAGTGGATGAAATTCATGAAAATAGGGAACCTAGGTTGTGGCCGTGTATATGTGTGGTGTGTAGGAACAATGATTCAATTATTTTATTTGGTATTTTAGTTGTTGTTGTTGTGGATTCTATGTTGATAATGAAAGTTTGATGATTCTAGTTGAAGTTGTAAGTGTTGGAGAGTGGTTATGGAAGCCAATGTGACCATAATATTATTTCTTGTATTTATGGAAGACAATGTTGCTAGCATGTGAATTGTTGGTATAGTTCATGAATTTGGAAGAAGAAAATGTATTGTTGTTGTTCTTGTTGAATTTGAAAGGTTTCGGGTAGTATGCTGGTTTGGCCGTTTGGAATGTAGAATGGATTGTTGAAGTGTTCTTGAATATTGTTTGAATGGTTTCGGATTAATACTTGAATATGTATGCAATTATGAATTGAACGTAAATGGAAAGTCGTCAAAGTTTGTAGAAAGAAGTTGCTAATGTTAGTATGCGTTTTGAATCGATTGTGGATATTGCTAGAGTAATTGTTGGTATTGTTGTTGATATTTTGGCCCAGTTAAATTCTCGGATTTGTTGTTGATGATATAGCCGAGTTGGATTCTCGGGGATGGTAGTATTTACAGGGGAAATGCTGCCGAAATTTCTGTAAATTAAGTGTTGGTTTAGAAATGGGACTCTTAAGTGTTTATGACTAATTTTTGGTATGTGTGAATATTGTTGTAGATCTTGCGAAGCCAAACACTTAAGTTCGGGTTAGCGTAGAAAGTGGGCGAGGTATGTAAGGCTTACCCTTTCTTTCTTTTGGCATGATCTTTGTGAAACGAGCAAATGAAGTATATGTAGGATTTCAAAGAAACTCTCATTCTTAGAGCCACTAGGATGGCTAACGTTATTGATTTCCATAAGCCGTTTCACATGATTTTGATGTGTGCCTATGATGTCCGAAGATCTATTTGATATGTTGCCGAATGGCATTCGAAAGATAATTGTGACTAAAGTTTTGATTTCCAAATGCTAGTATGTTCGATTATCCCGTTGAGTTTTTGATATGTTTTGATACGTACATATGGTTTCAAAAGCTCTACCTGATTTAATCCATAACGATATCCGAAAGGTTCTTGACATGATTATGACCTTGATTTTCCAAGAATGGCTTCGGAAACGCTTATAGAACGTTATGTACTTCAAACGCTCGTAACTTTCTCATACTAAGTCGGATTGACCCGAAACTCATTTCTGAGCCTTCAGAGGTCGGTAAGTATACTTATCCATCGAGTCTTGATTTATGTGCATTTAGTTTCTCACTACTCTGCTCGTGCATGTGTCATTACTTCTTTCGCCGAGTCCCGGACCGGTGTGTATCGCGTGTATGGTTCACCGAGTCCCTTGCTTAAGGGCCGGATTCCATGTATATATATTCCGGAGTATGATGTGTCCGGTTCCGGGGTACCGTGTATATGTGTCCGGCCCTCGGTTACCGTGTATATGTTATGGAGTATGATGTGTCCGGTTCCCGGGTTCTCGTGTATATATGTCTGGTTCCCGGGTACCGTGTATATGTTATGATATGTTATGTGTGACGGAGATTACGGAGCAAATATTCTGGAGTATGATGTGTGTGTGGCGCCAAAGTTAGGGTGGCGCCACGTTCCCCGGGTCCGCAAAGGACCGGATACCGTTCTTGGCATGCATGGTTTGTGTTTCCAGTAAGTTATTTTTATTATTTTGCATATCGTGCTTACTTTCTGTACTAATCTTCTGTACTATTTATTTCGCTTATGATTCTGTTCATATTACTCTATGCTTTACATACTCAGTACATATTCCGTACTGACCCCCTTTCCTTCGGGGGTTGCGTTTCATGCCCGCAGGAACAGACGTTCGTGTGAGTGACCCGACAGCTTAGGCTATCTGCTCTGCTGCCTTGGAGTGCTCCCTTGTTCTGGAGCCCATATTTTGGTACAGACTCTTCCGTTATATATATGTATGTATGTGTATATTCAGGGGTACGGCGGGGCCCTGTCCCGTCATATGATTCTGTTGTGTTTGATAGAGGCCTGTAGACATATATGTGGGTCATGGGTCGTCACTGTTCGGTTATGTCTGTGATTTGCATCTAAGCGGTCCTATTTGCTATGACAGCCTTAGCGGCTTGTATGTATATATATACTTATGTACATGCTTTGGACGATATGTTCTACTACAGCCCCGGTGGCTCCTGTATGATGTGTTTGATATATGCGACCGCTTAAGACAGCATCTGCCCTTAATATCTGTGATAATTAATATATGTTGGATATGGATAAGTCATTGATATGCTGATTTGGTAAGTAAGCGTGTATGGGTGTCCATCTCGGGCACTAGTCATGGCCCGCGGGGTTGGGTCGTGACATAAAGCATGATCAACATCGATATAGAAGCATAAAGAACCACATGTGAAGTAGCATAGGAGGGGGGGGGGCAATAATATCATCATCATGGCACTTACTTGCTTTCCATAGAGACATTCTGTTTCTATTGTGTATCCGCATACATGCATTCATATCCGTACTTAATTACCCTCATAATCATTTACATCTCATATACATAACATATTCGCACTCTTAATGATCTCATTTACATAGCATATACATATATATATACAGGTATACATAGCGTACCCGACCATAGAGGTTCGGTGTTTCAGACATACTTGGCCAACCAAGGCTCAAGGTTATATCTACCTGGCCCTACCAAGGCTTCAGGGTTATCCGTACCATCTGCAAATGTGTGCGCGCGTTACGTAATCATATACATACTCTATACATATTCATATACATATATTCTACCCGGTATTATAAGCTCGAGGTCCCATTGTAGCCCTTCATAAGCACATATACATATATAATAGCTCATAAGCATCTTTGGCATCATTTTTCTCTCATCATCATACTATCATCACCATTATCGTTACATCTATATTATAGGCTTATTCGTCATGTGAGGAACTTAGTACAATCGTAGTGCATATCAAGCATCGTGAGCTTACTAGCTCGGAATATAAGTCATTGAAGACATCATAAGCTTATAGAGGATTTGAGGTTTGGCCAAAGAACCATGCCTTATGAAAGAAAGATTAGCCTTACATACCTTTTCGTTGAACTATTCTACACTTGCACATACTCCTTGGATGCTCACGTTTCTACCTTCATTAAAGTCGTACTATCATTAGAATAGACAATTAGCACACATGGCTAAAGCTAGAGAAAATCCGACAGCATTTCCTTTATTTATACGACATTCCTCCATATCGTAATTCAACTTCCAAACGTCAACAACACATTCACAATATCATAACAATGGCCATTAATCATCCACGTTATCTAGGTTTCTCAATTCACTTTCATTTATCCATATTCATGGTCACAACACCCAACTTCGTCCATTCATTTACAGTGTCTATTTCATGGTCTTAACGTCATTTATAACACATTCATGTCACAACACAACAACAATCATGATTCAATTCGAACTATTTCTCAAAACGTCACTATTCATCATTCATGACCCATTTTGCTATACTCTTCTAATGTCCAAGCATTTTAACTCTCAAATACCTCAAACAACATATAAATATCATGAATCTTACCTTAGAAGTTGTAGGAACAAGCCTTAGTTGATAATACTCCACTTGAGCAAAAACCCTAGTTTTCCTCCATTTGGATTTCTTGACTTGAATGGCCTTTAATGGGTTTCTTTACTCTTGATTCACTTGGTTTATGTTATTGATGGATTACAATCCTTGAAAACTTGTGTAATAAATGTAGAGATATGTTTTAGAGAGAAGGATGAAATGTGGAAATGATTTCATGAACTTGGTCCCTTATTAAATAACCCATCACTGATCTGTCGGGGTCCATTATATGGTCCATTATACGGTCTGTACAATCGTTATACGGTCCGTATAATTGATCGTAAAACGTGCCTTTCCTTCACCCTTCACTGTGACCATTTGACGGTTCATTATACGGGCCGTAAAAATTTATACGGTCCATATAACTGACCGTAAAATTGCACCAGTGAGCAACCCTCGCTGTGATGGTTTTACGGTCCATTATACGGTCCGTATAATGTGCCGTAAAACTCACCAGTCCACTGAACTTGTTCTCGTCACTTCGTTGATCTCAAATCCTTATGGAACCTTCTTAACACCTGTTTAACACTTCATTAGCAATCTAAGGGACGTTATAACTCTTTCCCAAAATTCCCTTAAGTCATCATTAACCCGATACTCGTATTTCACTGGTTCATTCATTTGCGTACCAACGGAATATTTTTCCGAGGTGTAACATTACTTACTTATCATTTTTCTACTAGGAAACTTCCTTTTCATACATTTGAATACATAGTAGTATCATACCCGACCATCTAAGTTTGGTGTCTTACGTACCCAGCCATAATAAAGCTTGGTGTTATACGTACCTGACCCTACCAAGGCTCAGTAGTATCTGTACCTGGCCCTACCAAGGCTCAGTGTTATACGTACCCAACTGCAGTGGTGTGCGCGCAATAGATATCATACCCGGCCATATAGGCTCAGTGTCACAACATAGCATTCATCCTTTTATAACATACATATGTATCTGAGAGAAACATTTTGACACTATCAGGGTGACATAAAGTCTATAGACTCCCGATGTCTATTATTGAATCACCATCATCTTTATCGTCATCACTATTATCATCATCATCATTATCATCATCACTATTATCGTCATCATCATTATCGTTATCACTATTATCGTCGTCATCATTATCATTATTACTATTAATATCGTCATCATTATCGTTATCACTATTATCGTCGCCATCATTATCTTTATCACTATTATTGTCGTCGTCATTATCATCATCACTATTATTGTCATCGTCCTTATCATCATCACTATTATTGTCATCGTGCTAGTAACATATCTTTTACCTTTATCTCACATGAAGCCCTTTATGAACATAGACTCTTAGTTTTCCGAAATGTAGGAAATTCGTGAAGAAGGGGGGAAGATCATGTCATAAGATTCATGCCTTAGAAAGAAGGGACTAGCCTTACATAACTTTTCGTTTAGCCATTCTATCGCTCGATCGTTCTTCTTCATTGCTCGCGTTTCTACCTTCAAGAAAGTTCGCATTAACATTAGCTAATCGATTATAAGAACATGCTTACTAAAGCTAGATAAAATTGGGCAGCATTTCCTTTGTTTATACAACTTTCCCCATATTCCATATCAACTCCCAACCATCCATAACAACATTCACAATATTATAACCAACAATCATCATTTATCTACATTAACCAGATTTCAAATTTTCACTTCAATTCCTCCATAATCATGGTCATAGTTCACTATTGCGTTTTCTCACATATAATACTTATCCTATATTCTAAATGTCACTTATAGCATGCTTACAATCAAAACATATCAATATTCATGACTCGTTTTAAACTACTACTCACAATCTCATTATTCACATCTTTGTGACCTATTTTCTATCTCCTTCCATCATCTAAGTCCTTCAACCTCTCATTACCCTAAACAACATGGAAAGATCATAAAACTTACCTTAGATAATGTAGGAATAATCCTTGAGTGGAAATACTTCTCTTGCACCAAAACCCTAGTTCACTTCCATTGGAATTCCTCGGCTTGGATGAACTTTAATGTGTCTCATACACTTGACTCTCTTGGTTTGATGAGGTTGACCTTGAATCTCTCTTGAGTTCTTATAGAAGAACTGTGTGGAACCCTCTAGAAGCCTTGAGAGAGATGAAGAAATGTGGGAAATGAAATTAGTGAAGTGGGATCACATTTATATAATTGAACTTAACTCAGCCCGTCGGGACTTCCATGTCTCAATGCTCCGTAAGTGTATTGGAGATCCTACGAGGATTGTTCCGATAGATAATGTTCAAGTGGCAGAAAGGTTGGCTTATGAAGAAGTGCCCGTTGCCATACTAGATAGGAAAGTACGGAGACCTAGAAAGAAAGAAGTAGCCTCAGTTAAGGTATTATAGAGGAATAATAACCGAGAAGAAATGACTTGGGAAGCGGAAGAAAATATGAAGTCTAAGTACCCTCACTTATTTCACCTTCCGGAAGAGATCCAAGATGAAACAACAAGATTATGAGGTATGTATGTTTTCCTTTTATGCTTTTGGGTCGTGTGTGGCCAAACTGTATTGTTATTATGTTGTGGCCCTATGAGGCATTGTTATTATGGGTTGTTGTGATAGGATGGTAGTGTCATATTACAAGGGAAACTCTGGCGAAATTTTCGTAGAATTCCCGAGTGCTTAACATTCGAGGACGAATGTTCCAAAAGGGGAGAAGAATGTTACACCTCGAAAAAATTTCCGTTGATGTACAGTGAGTAGACTAACGAAGGGCACGAAGTATACGATGTTTCGATAAGTAAGAAATAGCATTTGATGAACCTAATTGAGATTTCAAAGACATTCGAAGTAAGAGATTTGCCGAGAAAGGTAAGGTATACGTTATGTATTGAGAAAGATTTACGAGTACCGAGATAATGATGCCTTAATGATGTTTTGGAGAAGAGTAATAATGTCCCTTAGATTGTGAATGAGGTGTTAAACAAGTGTTAAGAAGGTTCCATAAGGATTGGAGATCAAACGAGTCGACGAGAATGAATTCCGGAAAGTTGGGCAACATACGGTCCAACATACTGGCCGTATGTCTGGCCGTATGTTCTGCCCAGAATAGATCTTTCACTGGACCAAATCTACAGCCAGACAAACGGACCGTATGTTGATCCGTAGAATGGTGTTGGGACAGATTTTAAAAGTTAATATAAGGACCCAATCTCATTTAATTCATTTCATTCTTTCTCTCCACACTTCAAGAATTCTCTAGAAACCTCTCCACTCTTCATCCACAATAACTCAAGAGAAATTTATGATCAACTTCATCAAACCAAGAAAACCAAGTGTAAGAAACTCATTGGAGTCCATCCAAGTCAAGAAATTCCATTGGAAGTGAATTAGGGTTTTGGCTCAAGTGAATTATTTCCACTCAAGGCTCATTCCTACACTATCTAAGGTAATTTTTATAATCATTCCATGTTGTTTAAGATATTGAGAGGTTGAAAGACTTAGATTATGAAAGGAGATAGAAAATGGGTTACAAAGATGAGAATAATGAGATTTTGAGTAGTAGCTTGGGATTAGTCATGATTCTTGATATATTGTGATTATGATTATGCTATAAAGACATTAAGAACATGGGATAAGCATTATATGTGAGAAAACGTACTAGTGTACTACGACCATGATTATGGATGAATTGAAGGGAAATTGTGAAATATGGATAATGTAGATGAATGAAGATTGTTGGTTATAATGTTGTGAATGTTATTATAGAAATTTGGGAGTTGATATATGATATGAGGAAAGATGTATAAATGAAGGAAATGCTGCCCAATTTTCTCTAGCTTTAGTAAGCACGTTTATATAATCGATTAGCTAATGTTAATACAAACTCTCTTGAAGGTAGAAACTCGAGCATTGAAGGAGAACGATCAGGCGAATGATAATAATGATTATGATAATGATGATTCTTATTGTATACACTCACCTTACATGCTAATTCCTTCAAGGTGAGGCAGAATGCTTATGAATGCTCCATAATGGATTCGAGGGTTCACGACCTTGTGTCACCCCGATAAAGTATAGTTGTCTTTGAGTTCCTATGCATGCATTATGATAAGAGTATGACAAGATTATGATAAGCCTATGAGAAGTACGTGATGATGATATTACACCGCGCCTATATGGCCGGGCAGACACCGCTAAAGCGGGCAACGTATACACCATCTCTAGATGGCATGGGCAGACACCACTAGTGGGCGGCATGAGATGGTTACCCCGGACGCGGGAGGCCCGGATGCGGGCTAATGATGATCACACCGTACCTATATAGTCGGGAAGCTTATATAGATATGCATACATGATATAATGATGTTTATGAAGTGAGTTAGCATATTTTATTTCTATCTAATTGACAGTCAGTTACAGATTGTTCTTCATTTGATATCTCCCTATTTCATTGATGTATTATTGTTGTTGTGCCTTACATACTCAGTACAATGCTCGTACTGACTTCCTATTTCTTTGGACGTTGTGTTCATGCCCACAGGTAGACAGGGAGGTGATCCAGATTCATAGGAGCTATCAGCAGACTTGAGAGCGCACCATCGTTCCGGAGGTCCCATTGCTTATGATTTTGTGTATATATTTTGGGCACGACGGGGTCTTGTCCCGTCCATATGCCTAGTACTCTAGTAGAGGCACGTAGATACGTATGTGTCACGACCCAGCCGGAGAGCCGCGATGGGCACCCGGTGCTAGCCCACCTGGGCACCTTTTAACATACTTTTACCTTCACATCTAGGTGAGCCACATATTACATCATTCATTTCTATTCATTAGTCATACGAATCCCATCGAGCAACAATAACTTTATATCATCAATGGACTCTATGCCCATCTCAATGTATATAAGCCGACGAGGCTAACAAAATGATATCCAAAATATAGGCCGACAAGGCCAAACACATCTAACTATATACACATGTCTACGAGCCTCTAAGGAGAGTATGCCATATCATATAGGCGGGACAGGACCTCGCTATGCCCATAATTATGTACACAAAAGAATCAATACCCAAAAGCTATAGCTCCGAATGAGATGGAGCTCCGCTCTGTAGTCCCTGAGAATGTAGCTATGAATCAAGTTTGTCTCCCTGGGCACCTGCGGGCATGACGCAGCGTCCACAAACAAAAGGACGTCAGTACGAAGGATGTACTGAGTATGTAAAGCATGATCAATATCAATATAAAAGCATAATAAGCAACATGAGAAATAGCATAAGATGGGAGATAGTAGAATCATCGTCATAAGCACTTACTTGCTTGTCATAGGGACTTTCATTTCGAATACGAGGTTGTGTACATACATCCGTATTCATATACGTGCTCATTCACGTTCCGTATTCATAATCGTATTCTTATACATATTCTTATTCGTATTTGTATCATGTCCGTATTCATACTTATATCTATATCATATACATATCCATATCCATATCATATATATATCATTTACATAGCATGCCCGACCACAAAGTTTCGATGTTTCACGTACCCGACCATGGTTAGGCTCGGTGATCATACATACCTGGCCAACCAAGGCTCAGTGTTACACAAACCTGGCTCTACCAAGGCTCAGTGTTATACGTACCCAACTGCAGTGGTGCGTGCAGATCGTTATACATATGTTTATACATCTATATATATATATATATATATATATATATATATATATATATATATATATATATATATATATATATATATATATATATATATATATACATATACATATATATATATATATATATTCTACCCGGCCCTATAAGCTCGGGGTTTCATAATAGCCATACATAGGCACACATGCATATAAGCTCATAGGCATCTTTAGCATTATCACTACTATCATCGTCATCATTATCGTCATTACCATTATCATCATCGTTCATTACATCTATCTTTATCGGCTTACTCGTCATATGAGGAACTTAGTACAAATGTAGCATATCGAGAATCATGAGCTTAATAGCCCGGAAGATAGAATCATTTGAAAGACATCATAGACTTATAGAAGATTTTGATTATTGGCCAAAGAACCATGCCTTATGAAAGAAGGGCTAGCCTTACATACCTTTCCGTTCAACTATTTTACCACTTGCACGTTCTCCTCCAACGCTCATGTTTCTACCTTCATTAAAGTCATACTATCATTAGAAATATAGCTAGCATACATGACGAAAGCTAGAGAAAATTGGACAGCATCTCCTTTATTTATACGACATTCCCCCATATCGTATATCAACTCCCAAACGTCAATAATACATTCACAATATCATAACAATAGTCTTTATTCATCCACATTATCTATATTTCTCACTTCGCTTCCATTCACCCATATCCATGGTCATAACACACGACTACGTTCATGCATATACATTGCCTATCCCATGTTCTTAACATCATTTGTAACATATTTATATCACAATACATCAAGAATCATGAACCATGACTCAATTCAAGCTATTACTCCAAATGGCACTATTCCACATTCATGACCCATTTTTCTATATCCTTCTACAATCCAAGTGTTTCAACTTTCAAATACCTTAACAACATAGAAATACCATAAATCTTACCTTAGATGTTATAGGAACAAGCTTTTGGTGGAAATACTTCACTTGAGACAAAATCCTAGTTCATCTCCAATGATATTTCTTGACTTGAATGATCTTTAATGGGTTTTCTTACACTTGATTCACTTAGTTTATGTTGATGATCACTAATAACTCTTGAATTCTTGTGAGATAAATGTAGAGATATGTTTTAGAGAGAAGGGGGGTGGTATGGAAATGAAATGAAATAAGTCTTGATCCCTCATTTAGTGAACCAATCTGATCCCGACCAGATATACGGACCAATATACAGTCCGTACATTTTATACGGGTCGTATGTTTGGTCCAGTGAAAAGTGTCATTCTGGGCTGATTATGCGGTCCAACATATGGACCGTATGTTTTATACGGCCAGTATGTTTGGCCATATAATCCCCAGTGTTCCGAAGTCCGTTCTCGTCGACTCGTTTGATCTCCAATCCTTATGGAACCTTCTTAACACTTGTTAACACCTCAATACCAATCTAAGGGACGTTATCACTCTTCTCCAAGACATCATTAAATCCTCGTTAACTCGTTACTCGTAATTCCTTTTCGTTACCTATCGTTTGCCTTGCCTTCTCTTGGCAACTTTCTTCCCTTATCTCGAACATCCTTGAAATCTTATCTAGAGTCATCGAATGTCGTTTCTTACTTATTGAAATACCGTATACTCGTGCTCTTCACTAGTCTATTTACTTGTGCATCAATGGAAAATTTTCCGAGGTGTAACATTCTCCCCCCCCCCCCCCCCCCTTAAGAACATTCGTCCTCGAATGTTAAGTCCTCGGGGATTCTATAAAAATTTCGCCAGAGTTTCCCCTATAATATGGCACTACCATCCTGTCACAACAACTCATAATGACAATGCCTCACAGGGCCACAAACTAATAGCAATAGAATTTGGCCACACACGACCCAAAAAGCATAAAAGGAAAACATACATACCTTATGATCGTGATATCTCATCTTGGATTTCTTCTAAGGGCTGAAATAAATGCGGGTACTTGGATCGCATAATTTCTTCCGCTTCCTATGTCATTTCTTCTCGTTTATTGCTTCTCCATAAAACCTTAACTGAGGCCACTTCTTTGTTTCTAAGCCTTCGTACTTGGCTATCTAGTATAGCAATGGGTATCTCTTCATAAGTCAACTTTTCTGTCACTTGAACATCATTTACTGGTACGATCCTAGTAGGATCTCCAACACATTTACGGAGCATCGAGACATGGAAAACTGGGTGAACTGACTCTAAATCAGGAGGTAGATCAAACTCATAGGCCACTTTGCCTACTTTGCGCACAATCTCATAAGGTCCAATGTACCGGGGACTAAGCTTCCCCTTTTTAGCAAATCTCGTTACACCCTTCATTGGTGAAACTTTCAAGAATACCCAACCTTTCACTTGGAACTATAAGTCCCTTCGACGATTATCCGCATAGGACTTTTGACGACTTTGAGCTGCTAATAACCGATCTTGTATGAGCTTAACTTTCTCTATGGCTTGTTGGACCAAGTCTGGCCCTATCAACTTAGTCTCTCCTATCTCGAACCACCCAATTGGGGATCTACACTTTCGCCCATATAAAGCCTCATACAGTGCCATTTGAATGCTAGAATGATAACTATTGTTATACGCAAATTCAATGAGTGGCAAGTGATCATCCGAATTACCTCACAAATCTATCATACATGCCCGTAACATATCTTCAAGAGTCTGAATGGTGCGTTCAGCTTGTCCATCGGTCTGCGGATGAAATGTCGTGCCAAGGCTCACTTGGGTCCCTAAACCCTCTTGGAAGGACTTCCAAAAATTAGTTGTAAACTGAGTCCCTCTATCAGAGATAATAGATGTTGGGACACCATGGAGGCGCACTATCTCTTTAACATAAAGCTTTGCATAATCTTCCGCCACATATGTCGTTCTGACTGGTAAGAAATAAGCTGACTTCGTGAGTCTATCCACAATCACCCATATATAATCATACTTACATCGAGAACGGGGTAAGCCTGTAATGAAGTCCATGTTAATTACTTCCCACTTCCAAGTTGGAATTTCTATAGCTTGTAGCGGTCCGCCCGGCTTTTGGTGCTCGATTTTCACTTGTTGACAGTTGGGACATTGGGCTACGAATTCCGCCACATCTTTCTTCATCCCATTCCACCAGTATATGGATTTAAGATCATGGTACATTTTCGTCGCTCCAGGGTGAACAGAATAACGGGAACAATGAGCTTCTCTCAATATTTGGTGGCGTAAACCTGCCACATCGGGAACACATAATCTGCCTTGGCATCGAAGGACTCCGTCTCCTGCAAGCTCAAATGATGACTTCTCCTTCTGAGGGAATGTATCTCTGTAATGCATCAGCATGGAATCTTCGTATTGTCGCTCTTTCACTTCCGTTACTAGCGACGAGACTGCTAAATTCTGAATGGTAGTTCCCCTGCTCCCTGAGTCCACTACTTGGACTCCTAGGCTAGCTAACTGTTGGAGCTCACGAGTCATTTCTCTCTTCTCTAGTCGTACATCATACAAACTTCCCATAGATCTGCGGCTAAGAGCATCAGCCACAACATTTGCCTTTCCAGGGTGATATAGGATATCAACATCATAATCCTTTAACAATTCCAACCATCGTCGTTGCCGCAAATTCAACTCTTTCTGTTTAAAGATATACTGAAGACTCTTATGATCTGTATAAATATCCACATGGACACCATATAAATAATGTCTCCATATCTTTAATGCATAAACCACTGCAGCCAATTCTAGATCATGGGTTGGATAATTCTTCTCATGTTTTCGCAATTGCCTTGAAGCATACGCAATCACCTTACTATGTTGCATCAATACACAGCCTAGCCCAATGCCTGAAGCATTGCAATAAACAACATATCCTTCCAATCCCTCTAGAAGTGTCAGGATTGGGGTAGAAGTAAATTGATCTTTTAGCTCTTGGAAACTATGTTCACAAGCATCTGTCCATAGAAACTTTGCTGATTTCTGGGTCAACTTTGTGAGTGGTGCAGAAATGGAAGAAAAACCTTCAACAAATCTCCTGTAATAACCTACTAAGCCTAGAAAGCTACGAACCTCCGTAGGAGTTGTGAGCCTTGGCCAAGTCTTCACGGCCTCAATCTTTTGGCTATCTACCCGAATACCCTCGGCTGAAATGACGTGCCCCAAAAATGTTACTGAGTTCAACCAAAACTCGCACTTAGAAAATTTGGCGAATAGCTCTCGAGTTCGAAGAACTCTAAGGACAGTACGCAAATGATCCGCATGTTCTACCTCGGATCTAGAATACACCAAGATATCGTCGATAAATACAATCACAAACAGATCTAGAAAGGGCCTGAACACATTGTTCATCAAATCCATAAATACTGTCGGTGCATTAGTTAGCCCAAATGACATTACCTGGAACTCAAAATGACCATATCTTATTCTGAAGGCTGTCTTAGGGATATCTTTCTCCCTAACTCTCACTTGATGATACCCGGACCTCAAATCGATCTTTGAAAACCATCTGATACCTTGTAATTGATCAAATAAGTCATCAATCCTCGAAAGAGGGTATTTGTTCTTAATCGTCACCTTATTCAATTGTCGATAGTCAATGCACATTCTCAAGGAGCCATCTTTCTTTCGGACAAACAATACAGGTGCTCCCCACGGGGATGAACTAGGCCTAATAAAGCCTTTCTCAAGCAAGTCTTTCAATTGCTCCTTCAACACTTTCAATTCTGCGGGAGCCATTCTATAAGGAGGAATAGATATAGGCTTAGTGTCTGGCAACACATCAATAGCAAAATCAATCTCCCGCTTAGGAGGGAGGCCTGGAAGCTCTTCCGGGAACACATCCGGAAATTCATTTACTACAGGAACTGACTGAAGAGTCGGCGGTTCAACTTCTACATCTTGAACCCGCACTCGATGATAAATGCAACCTTTTATGATCATTTTCCTTGCCTTTAGATAGGAAATAAACCTACCTTTTGGTGACGCAGTATTCCCTTTCCATTCTAAAACTGGTTCTCCCGGAAATTGGAAGCGAACCATTTTCATTCTACAATCGACATTGGCATAGCAAGAAGCCAACCAATCCATGTCCATAATAACATCAAAGTCTACCATTTTTAGCTCATGCAAGTCAACCATAGTACGACGGTCACAAATCACAACTATACAATTTTTATATACTCGGCTAGCTATTACCGATTCACCAACGGGTGTCATGCCCTATTTTTAACGGGTTAAAACTAGTTCATAACTTATGACTATGTTTCCTCTAGTTTTGTAAATTTTCGGAGTCGCCACCTAATTTTAGGAAATATTAGGAAACCATTTGTAAAAAAGGTAAACTCCATTTTTTAGTCTTTGAAACCTGTAAGATTCTAGGTAAGGGTTTTATTTACTCCGAGGGGAAGGTATTAAGCGTTCCTCAGAGCCTATTCGAAAACAGTCTTTAAACTTAGTTTAACTGACACTAGAGGGGGATTATTTATCTATTTCTTATTTACTATTAACTATTTTAAATAACTGCTAAAGGAACTAATATCTAAAGATGATTTGTACAAATAGCATTTTTAAAGTCACGATCACGTAAATAAATATATGCGCGTGTACAAATGATTAGTGAGAATATAGATGCACATATGTAAAAAATGATATATGTGTATATTTATTTGTAAAGTAAGTAGTTTAGTATGCATGAGATGTAAACATATATACACATATTCATGACGTATTTTTTGCATAAAATAGTATAAAAATGGGAGGATTAGTATGTATATTTTTTGAGAAAATAATGTACATATAGGATATTTATTTCCTACGTAAGGTGGTATATAATGTTTCAAAAATAGTCATTTGTAATATGAGAGTAATATGTATAAACGCGGTGTAAAGATGATTAAAGAGTTAATAAAAAATAAAATAGAGTAGATATATATGTATGGAAAAATAAAGTAATGTACCTTGGAGCTCTCATAAAATAACTTGGATCACTATACGGGGACCCTAATAAAAGTATTGTATAAACTTGAAAAAATTATACCTGCTCACATGTTAGTATCAAAAGAATGTAATTCTAAAAATGATCAGTTTGCAACCACTGCTTTTACCCATAAAAAATCTACATTTCATCCCTTTGAAACTTGCGTTTTACACTTCCAAAATTCACATCTTAGCACTTTGCAGAAATCTATATTTGGAACTCTTATTTCTTCCGCAATCTTTCGAAAAGAAAAGGTTTGGTTAACCACGTTTATAAAAAAAAAAAGTATGTCTATTCCGCCGTAAAATAACTGGCTGTAACTTAGGAAAAGTTAACAAAAAGGAACTGAAGAACGTTCATAAGCGTTATCTCGAATATACTTAAATCGAAAATTATACCAAAGGGGATGGGGGGTAAGCAACTAAACTTATTGTTATACTTAACCATTTTTTTTTTCGCAGGTTCATACACAAACAAGAAATAAATATGCTACAAAAAATACAATCCAAAAAAAAATGTTAGTCAAGAATATAAACATGTATATACATGATAACACGAAGACACGAAATTTAAAGAGAGGAGGGAAGATGGGGACGCTAGACACGAGCAATTAAATTTTGCAACTGGCTGTTCTCTGAAGATATGGGCAGAATCCGGAGTTGCCATAACTCCAAATGCTCCCAAGGTTCCTCATGAAAAAGAAAAGAAAAAAGAAAGATTAGAAACAATTCTCAACAAGGAAAAAGAAGTCTATATAACTTTAATTAATAAAAGCTAGACAAAATAATCAAATGTAAGACAAGGCTTTTCTCGTGTCATATTCTCAAAAAACGCAACACCACGATCAGTTTAAAAGAAGATCATTGTAGTCCCAATTGCTACTCAAACAACCAAACGCTTCAAGCTAAATGTACAACAAGAACTTTTGATTAAACTAAAGCTTACTCAGCCTTCAAAACATCATATTGGACTATTCCCAAACAAAGATACTTAGCATATTTTCTCTAGGTTCAAATAAGGAAAAAATAATTTAGCATATTAATTGCACCCGAACTTGAGTATAGCAGCCCCACTCCCTTTTTATGCAAGTTTTAAGTGTTCAAATCAGTAAACTTTCAATCAAGTATGGAAATCCGTTCTTTTAAAAGTGAGGCCTCAAGTTAAACAACTTTTCATCGGCCTAACTGTAGTGTTTTGTTTGAATTGTGGTATTTTTTACCAAGTATAGAAATCTGTTCTTTCAATGTAGCATTTACTCATTATATTTTAAAACAAGGCAGCAACAATATTTCTAAAATGCAGCTGCTCATTAAAAAAAACACATAGCAGTAGCTATTTTCCCAGAAGTGCAGAAACGCATTGGCTCAAGATGCAGCATCTGTTTGCCTTGAATCACTGCAGCAATTCTGCTCAGAATGCAGCAACTATTGGCCTCAGAGTACAGCAACATTCTGCTTTGAAGTGCAGTAGATACTCATTATAGTATAGCAGCAAGTGGCACTTCAAACTTTAGCAAACGTAGCCGGTAAATTGCCTTAAGAAAGGGCAGCAATATTTCAACCCAAATGCACCAACGAGCCATATTCAGAATGAGTAATTTAGTGGCCAAGGTACAGCAGTCTCTAAGCCCCAAATTTGCCTCAAGAATGCAACATGTTTCAATCTCAAAATACCACAATATTTTGGGCCAAAGTTTGCAGCAGTAGGCAGCCTTCAAGTGGCAACAAGTTGGCAATAATAACAATAAACTAATCACATGGCTGATTACTGATATCTAAGCCAGTTCCAAATCAAAGAAGAAAGATCAAACTGATGCAGAAAAGGGGGAAGCATACAAGCACACATGTGATCTATTCATTTTTAACTTAAACTAAACTGGTGATCTGCCTCATTTTCCTTTTTATCAACATACCAGCAGCTATCTAAAAGGAGAGAACAAATAAGACACAAAGCAGAATTTGTATGCATTTTTAAAGTTGAGAGATATAGTCACACAAGGTTTTAATTATTCAGACCATTTTTAGCTTTCTTTAACAGGACTGAACATGATATTCACTTCTTTTACTTTTAACAAAGCAATTTCTGCATCAAAAGACAGGAAGAAACTTTATTCCCTTGGTTATATTCAATGGAAGCTAGAGATTATGAGGCGTAGGATGCTGCACACTAAAGAATTCAGTCATCACAACACAGCACCAACAAACAGAGTGAAGGCTACACCAACAGCTATCTACTTATCTCTAACCATAGATCAATTAGCTTTCGGATATTGAACTCTTTTTTTTTTGATTCGTACTCACTGCCAGACTACTAGCCTGAGACTCTCTTTTTTTTTATTATTATTACTTAAACCAGTAATTTTCCCCAACCAAAACAGTAGCTTTTTAACCCAAAAAAAAAAAACAGTAGCTGTTTTAGTTGAAAAAAAAAAGTAGCTTTCTTTTATATTAAAACAGCAACTTTTTAACCCAAAAAACAGTAGCTGTTTTAGTTAAAAAAAAAACAGTAGCTTTCTTTTATATCAAAACAGTAACTTTTCCTTAAAAATAATAACTTTTTCTCTCGAATAATGACTTAGTCTATATAAGTACCAATCATACTCCATATTTGCGAAAGTTAAGACTAAGAAAAACATCAATTAGCCAGACTTATAAACCCAAGGCATTAGTCCAAGCGTAGTATCATATTCAAATCAATACATATTTCGTATCAAGTATGGCATTTGTTTAGTAAAAATAGACTACAGCTCAAATGTGGTGTTAGTCTCTCCTTTTTTCTCAGAAAAAAACAACAGCCCAGATGGACTTTTTTTTTTTTGAACATGTCAAGGGTTCAATTTAAAAGCATGGCAACAATAAGTAACAATCTAATTTTGCAGGGCAGCAGCAAACAACAGAGAAAACAGCAACAATAGGTCATAATAAATATGGGAGCAACCATTTCCTATCAAGTGTGGTATTTGTTCTTGAGAGGAGAGGGGGCACAACATCCATGAAGACAATATAGCAGCAGTAGTAGCCACAAAGGTAAGGGGGCAACCAGCAACCAAGTAGCAGTACTAGTTTAACTAAAAAAAAAATATGCAGTAAAATATGCCTAAGGCACAGCAACCCTTGCACCAAGATGTAGCAGCAAAACAACATCAATAAATAGCAAGTAGGAAAAACAGCAAGGTTATCGCCAAAGTGCAACAGTAAAGCTCCTGGGAACTCAAGTTGTCCTTGGAGCAAACAGCCTATGATGAAACATCATCTAGAAGTCTCAAATGTGGCATCTCAAAGGCAGTGGCAACTTTGCCCCAATTATAGTAGACTCATGCCAATACATCAACAAATAGCAGTGGCAATCCTTCTTAGTTTAAGTGCAGCAACCACTTTTCTGCCAACATTAGGCTACATATTTTAAAATAAATCTTCTCAAGACAAACCAAAATAAACACTTATGTGCTAATGCGAAAATGAATGATAGGAATAAAATGGGGTTCAAGTATTATCTTTTGACGGCAGCGACGGGGCGACAGGAGTTAAACACATGTTCGACGAAATTAGTCGTTTCACGTTAATTTACAACAAACGAGGAGAACACATATTCCAGCAGCCAACTAAACCAAATAAACGACAAGAAATACCTGAACGACTACATTTCTACTTCTACTAAATTAAAGACGAAGATAGGACGAATGTGATGACCTTCTTTGTGACAGCGAACTGAAGCTATTGTCGTCGTTGAATCTTCGAATCCGCTCCGAGTAATCCTTGCTCAGCCGAGAACCAAAAGAGGGGATTTCGCCAACTAAAAAAAACTTAGAATTAGGAATAATACTTTCTGAAAATTCAACTTAGTTTTCAGCTGTGGAGGTGTTTGTTCAAGAGGCGATTTTTAACACTTGAACCTATCAACGTAAAGGGGATTTTCTACACTTTAAAAACTTATCTAAAACAGCCCAGGAAAGCCGTATTTATAGGAAAATGCTGAGGGGGTTTCAACAGCTTCCTTAAGAGACTTTTGCCTTTAAAAATCGAATTAAAGGGGGGAAAATCTGAAATTTCGAAAAAAGAAATGATGAAGAAAAATGACGGATTCAACAGATGAGATGGTGAAAGGGGTGAAAAATCTCACCTTTTCAGACTGATTGGGAAGGGAAAAGGTCGTTGGGGTGTAGTACATGGTAGATTCCTCCATTATCCACTGAATCGAAGGAGAGTCCGAGCTTGAAACTAGCGGTTCATTGCACTCCTCTTCTGCGGTTGAAACGACCTATATCGGCTCCTTTCGGCTCTGCCACCACGTCAATCAAAGCGAAGAGACGTGGTAGCAGTGGAGGCGGTGAAAGCTTCAAACCAACGGGTTTCGATGTTTTTTGGGTTAACGAGAGAGTGGGGTGTTTGGTTCCGTGGTCTGATGGGCGTGGTGGTGGTGAGGTGACGGACGTGATGGGGTGGAAGGGGTGGCGGCGAGGTGGAAGAGAAAGAGATGAGAGGAGCGTTTGGTTAGGGATGTTTGGTTAGAGATGAAAGACCGATTAGGGACTTAGTTTAGGTGTTGGGTCGGGTCGGGTCAGTGGGGGGTTTTGGGCTGGGGCGGTTCGGGTCTGTAGTGGAATTGGGCTAGACGTTTTTGGGTTGGTGGGGAATTGGGCTAGAGGTGTTGGGTTGCTAATTTAATTTGGAGGAGAAGGGAATTGGCCCTATATTATGTAGATGAGTTAATTTCTAACCCCCTTTTTACTCTAATCAATTAATTAAAATATGCTTCCTTGTCCTAAATATTTCCCACAAGATGTATACCTATATAAATTGCAATACAAGTAATTTAATATACGTATTAAGTTTTAAAAATAGAGTAAGAAGATGATTAGTATAGTAATAAATAGGATTAAAGGAAAAATGTCATACAGGAACACCAACGCTATTTTTGAGTGATTTAATTGTAAAGAATGATGTTTACTAATTTCTTATTATAAAAATATGATGTTTGGTGATTTTTGAGAAACGATAGAAACCTTTCTTAATTTTGGAGAAATAATATCTTAAAAATAGTGTAGTAGCTAGTGAAAATATTCCACTCATTTTTGGGGAATTTTTTTGACTGAGAAGCATAGTGAAATTAATTAAAAAAGGAGGGCCAAAATTGGGTGTCAACAAAGGGTGTAGACACCTCAAAAGGTTTGATCGACTCCGGTTCGACTCCGGTTCGACTCTAAATCGACCCGCAATATATGGAGTGACATATGACAACGTGGAGCCTGGATCAATCAAAGCATATACATCATGAGAGAATACCGACAATAAACTTGTGACCACATCAGGAGAAGCCTCAAGATCTTGGCATCCAGCGAAAGCATAAATACGGTGCTGAGGACCGCTAGAACTGGGGACTCTCCCTCTGCCTCTACCATGGCCAACTGGCGCATGTGAACCTGGCCCCATAGGGCGTACAGACGATGAAGATCCAGCTACTGACCCTGAAGGTTGGGTCCTGCCCCTACCATGAATTGAGGGACAATCACGCATAATATGGCCCGGTCGGCCACATAAATAGCAAGCCTCTGAACACGATCGGCACTGACCCCAATGTAACTTCCCACACTGGGAACATCGTGGTATGGGTGGCCTCGCCTGACCCGAATCACCTCTGAACTGAGACCCTGAAAAGCTCTGACTCGGCCCGGAATGTGTGGATCTATCAAATCTCTGGCCTGAAAACCGTGGAGGCGCACTGGTCATAGAATAACCTAAATGCCTAGGAAACTGTTGTCGGCCCCCGCCTCTAAAGTCGCTCATCGGACCCGAAGATCTGGACCTCTTGCTATGTCCCATATCATGCTCACGTTCACTTCTTTGCTGTTGTAGACTTTCTTCTAAATTCTGGGCATGGGCCTGAATGCGTGAAATGTCCATATTGTTCTGAAGGGACGCAGTCAAGCACCTATCCATCAAATGTGGCCCTAGGCCTTTCACAAATCGGTGTACCCGGTCACCCATATCAGCTACCATGGCCGAAGCATACCTGCCAAAGAATTGAAGCGGAGACTATACTCTAGAGCACTCATGTTTCCTTGCCTCAAATTTAAGAACTTATCGGCTCTAGCTCGCCGAACCTCTAGAGGTAGATAATGTCGGCGAAAAGCATAAAAAAAACTCTTGCCATATCGGGGGAGGCGCATTGGCTCCCCGTGAAGCCATCTAAACCGTGTACCAATGAACCGCAACATCCCTCCATCTATAGGACGCTAACTCCACCGATTCGGTGTCCGAAGCATGTATCAAGTGAAGCGTCCTCAACATTCCATCAATAAAATTTTGAGGGTCCTCATCCGGCTTTGATCCAAAGAATTTCGGAGGATTCAAGCTAATGAAGTCACGGGCCCTTGCACTAACAGCCCTATCACCTTGCCCTGTACTGTGCCGCTGAGTCTGAGCAGTAACCAACTGAGTAAGCAAATGAATGGCCTCTTTTACATCTTGACCTGAAGCGTCCGGTGGAGGAGCCGGAGGTGCTGGAGCTGGGGTTGAGGCTCCCTCACGCTCCTCAGAAATAGGCACTGACTGGAAGGACTGAGATTGAGCCGCATTCTAGGACTCACTTTCCTCTACAACTGTTGGCGGTGCTCTTTCAGCCCGCTTTCCTGCCGCTGTCTTGCCTTTTTGGGCTGTCGTTGCCTTTCTCTTTACAGGCATCTCTGAAATACACAATACACAGTTAAGGAGAAGGAAGTTCTTATATCATAGCTCTATCGCACGATGTTATGAAGAAAGAAGGTCAATCATTCCTAAAATGCCCGCAGCCTCTTGTTTATAAATGTGGCGCATAACACACCCATAACCAAGACTCTACTGGACACGGCTCGTAGACACACCCTAGGACAGAACTGCTCTGATACCACTTTTGTCACGACCCAGCCGGAGGGCCGCGACGGGCATCCGGTGCTAGCCCACCCGGGAACCTCTTAACATACTTTTACCTTCACATCAAGGTGAGCCACATATTACATCACTCATTTCTATTCATCAGTCATACGAATCCCATCGAGCAACAATAACCTTATATCATCAATGGCATCTATGTCCATCTCAATGTATATAAGCCGACGAGGCTAACAAAATGATATCCAAAATATAGGCCAACAAGGCCAAACACATCTAACTATATACACATGTCTACGAGCTTATAAGGAGAGTATGTCATATCATATAGGCGGGACAAGACCCCGCTATGCCCATAATTATGTACACAAAAGAATCAATACCCAAAAGTTATAGCTCCGAATGTAATGGTGCTCCGCTCTGTAGTCCCTGAGAATGTAGCTATGAATCAAGTCTGTCTCCCTGGGCACCTGCGGGCATGACGCAGCGTCCACAAACAAAAGGACGTCAGTACGAAGAATGTACTGAGTATGTAAAGCATGATCAATATCAATATAGAAGCATAATAAGCAACATGAGAAATAGCATAAGATGGGAGATAGTAGAATCATCGTCATAAGCACTTACTTGCTTGTCATAGGGACTTTCATTTCTAATACAAGGTTGTGTACATACATCCGTATTCGTATACGTGCTCATTCACGTTCCATATTCATAATCGTATTCTTATACATATTCTTATTCGTATTTGTATCATGTCCGTATTCATACTCATATCTATATCATATACATATCCATATTATATACATATCCATATCATATACATATCATTTACATAGCATACCCGACCACAAAGGTTCGGTGTTTCACGTACCCGACTATGCTTAGGCTCGGTGATCATACATACCTGGCCAACCAAGGCTCAGTGTTACACATACCTGGCCCTACCAAGGCTCAGTGTTATACGTACCCAACTGCAGTGGTGCGCGCACATCGTTATACATATATTTATACATCTATATATATATATATATTCTACCCGACCCTATAAGCTCGGGGTTTCATAATAGCCATACATAGGCACACATGCATATAAGCTCATAGGCATCTTTAGCATTATCACTACTATCATCGTCATCATTATCGTCATTACCATTATCATCGTCGTTTATTACATCTATCTTTATCGGCTTACTCGTCATATGAGGAACTTAGTAAAATGTAGCATATCGAGAATCATGAGCTTAATATCCCGGAAGATAGAATCATTTGAAAGACATCATAGACTTATAGAAGATTTCGATTATTGGCCAAAGAACCATGCCTTATGAAAGAAGGGCTAGCCTTACATACCTTTCCGTTCAACTATTTTACCACTTGCACGTTCTCCTCCAACGCTCACGTTTCTACCTTCATTAAAGTCATACTATCATTAGAAATCGATAGCTAGCGTACATGACGAATGCTAGAGAAAATTGGACAGCATCTCCTTTATTTATACGACATTCCCCCATATCGTATATCAACTCCCAAACGTCAATAATACATTCACAATATCATAACAATAGTGTTTATTCATCCACATTATCTATATTTCTCACTTCGCTTCCATTCACCCATATCCATGGTCATAACACACGACTACGTTCATGCATATACATTGCCTATCCCATGTTCTTAACATCATTTATAACATATTTATATCACAATACATCAAGAATCATGACTCAATTCAAGCTATTACTCAAAATGGCACTATTCCACATTCATGACCCATTTTTCTATATCCTTCTACAATCCAAGTGTTTCGACTTTCAAATACCTTAACAACGTAGAAATACCATAAATCTTACCTTAGATGTTATAGAAACAAGCTTTGGGTGGAAATACTTTACTTGAGACAAAACCCTAGTTCATCTCCAATGATATTTCTTGACTTGAATGATCTTTAATGGGTTTTCTTATTCTTGATTCACTTAGTTTATGTTTTTGATCACTAATAACTCTTGAATTCTTGTGGGATAAATGTAGAGAGATGTTTTAGAGAGAAGGGAGGTGGTATGGAAATGAAATGAAATAAGTCTTGATCCCTCATTTAGTGAACCAATCTGATCCCGACCAGATATACGGACCAATATACGGTCCATACATTTTATACGGGCCGTATGTTTGGTCCAGTGAAAAGTGTCATTCTGGGCTGATTATACGGTCTAACATACGGACCGTATGTTTTATACGGCCAGTATGTTTGGCCGTATAATCCCCAGTGTTTCGAAGTCCGTTCTCGTCGACTCGTTTGATCTCCAATCCTTATGGAACCTCCATAACACTTGTTTAACACCTCAATAAAAATCTATGGGACGTTATCACTTTTATCTAAGACATCATTAAATCCTCGTTACTCGTAATTCCTTTCAGTTACCTATCGTTTGCCTTGCCTTCTCTTGGAAACTTTCTTCCCTTATCTCGAACATCTTTGAAATCTTATCTAGAGTCATCGAATGTTGTTTCTTACTTATTGAAATACCGTATACTCGTGCTATTCACTAGTCTATTCACTTGTGCATCAACGGAAAATTTTTCGAGGTGTAACAGTATGTGTGGTTAGTATGGTCTCATGATTTCCTCATTGTATATATATTATTTTGATAGCCGAAAGGGCTTATGTATATAAAGGTAAATATGTTTCAAAATGGAAACGGTTTTCCTATGATTTTGAGTATGACAATAATGAATGAACGCAAGATGAGTACGATGGGTAATAGTATGAGCGGTGCTCGGTGGTTAGCCCCGAGTACCCGTCATAACCCCTAGTTGGGTCGTGACAAAAGTGGTATCAGAGCAGTTCAGTCCTAGGAAGTGTCTACGAGCCGTGTCTAGTAGAGTCTTGTTTATAGTGTGTTGCGCGCCACACTAACAAATAGGAGGCTACAGGGCATTTAGGAAAAATGACCATTCTTCTTCTTATGAGATCGGGCGATAGGGCTGTGTTATAAGACTTTCTCCTCCCTAATAGTATGTTATGATTTTAGAGATGCCGCCATAGAGAAAAGCTACAGCCGCCCAGAAGGGCAAGACTACGATTGAAAGGCGGGTAGAAAGGGAGCCGCCAATGAATGTAGAAGATGGTGAATCACATAATGAGGCTCCATCTAACACTTCTCCTACTCCGCCTATTATAGAAGAACAAGAAGGGGCTTCAGTTCCAGCTCCTATGCCTCCAGTTCCTCCCCCGGCTACTTCGGGTCAACAAATGACCGAGGTTGTTCATCTATTGATGCAGTTAGTTGCCACCCAGGCACAGCGGCAGAGTTCGGGTCCAAGTGATAGGGCAGTTAGTACTAGAGCCCGTGATTTTATGAGTTTGAATCCTCCGTAATTTTTCGGGTCAAAGCCGGATGAAGACCCGCAAGGTTTTATCGATGAAATATTAAGAACATTGAAGATTATTCATGCCTCTGAAATTGAGTCTGTGGAGTTAACATCTTATAGACTCCGGGATGTGGCGGTCTTATGGTACATTAATTGGATATCATTAAGAAAAAAGAATTCACCTCCTCCAGTTTGGCAAGAATTTGTAGATGCCTTCATCCGCCACTATTTGCCACCCGAGGTCCACCGAGCTAGATCGGACAGGTTCTTAAATCTAAAGCAAGGAAATATGAGTGCCCGAGAGTATAGCCTTCTGTTTAATTCACTGGCTAGATATGCTCCGACTATGGTGGCCGACATGGGGGATAGAGTGCACAGATTTGTGAGTGGCTTAGGGCCATATTTGTTCAAGGACTGCCTGACGACTTCGTTGCAAGATGGGATGGACATTTCCTGCATTCAGTCCCATGCCCAGAACTTAGAAGGGCAACAACATCCACAAAGGGGTGAGCGTGATATTGATAGAGGGCAAAACAAGAGAGCCATATCTATGGGTGCAGGTAGTGATTTTAGAGGGGGATCGAGGCAGTCATATCCTAGACACTCAGGCCAGTCAGCGACTAGTGCACCTTCACGATTTGCAGGTAGGATATTTGACCGCTCCATTCGTTCAGGACAAGGTCAGAGTTCGAGAGCTTCAGGTTCCCAGTTTGGGGGTGATTATAGCCAGAGCAGACCACCAGTACCGCGATATAGCCAGTGCGGTAGATTACATTCTGGACAGTGTCGCCGAGGTTCAGATGCTTGCTCTGCCTATGGCCAGGTTGGGCAAATGATGCGAGCTTTTCCTACGATGAGTGGTATAGTTGGGGTTCAGCCCACAGGATCAGCGGCTGATTCTTCTTCTGTGTGCCCGTCAGGGCAGACTCCCCAGATTCCAGCAGGTCGAGGTAAAGGCAGAGGGGGAGCACCTACTTCAGGTGCCACTCAGCCCCGTATCTATGCTTTAGCCGGACGACGAGATCTTGAGTCCTCCCCGGATGTAGTTACAGGTATATTGTCCGTATTTTCTCATGATGTGTATGCATTGATAACTTCGGGTTCTACACTATCTTATATTACTCCGTATGTTGCTAGTCGTATTGGGGTGAAATCCGAGCCAATTAAACCTTTCGAGGTATCTACTCCGGTTGGTGATTCCGTGATAGCTAGACAAGTATATAAAAATTATGTAATTGTGATATGTGACCGCCAGACTAAAGTTGATTTAGTTGAGCTGGAAATGGTAGATTTCGATGTGATTATGGGTATGGATTGGTTGGCCTCATGTTATGCTAATGTTGATTGTCGAATGAAAGTAGTTCGATTTCAATTTCTGGGAGAGCCTGTGCTTGAATGGAAAGGTAACACAGCATCTCCGAGAGGTAGGTTTATTTCCTACCTTAAGGCAAGGAAGATGATAGCAAAAGGTTACATCTATCACTTAGTTTGAGTTCATGACACCGAAGCAAAGCCGCCAACTTTCCAATCCGTTCCAGTAGTGAATGAATTTCCGGATGTATTTCCAGATGAACTTCCAGGTCTTCCACTGGAAAGATAGATTGACTTCCTATTGATGTGTTGCCAAATACTAAGCCTATTTCTATTTCTCCTTACCGAATGGCTCCTGCAGAATTGAAAGAGCTAAAGGCGCAATTGAAGGATATACTGGAAAAAGGATTCATTAGGCCTAGTTCATCACCTTGGGGAGCACCAGTTCTATTTGTGCGAAAGAAAGATGGTTGTTTGCGGATGTGTATTGATTACAGGAAGTTGAATAAGGTGACGATAAAGAATATATATCCTCTTTCGAGAATTGATAATTTGTTTGATCAACTACAGGGTGCCAAGTAGTTTTCCAAAATAGGCCTAAGGTCAGGTTATCATCAAGTGAGAGTTAGAGAAGAAGATATTCCCAAAACAACTTTCAGAACGAGATATGGCCATTATGAATTCCGGGTGATGTCATTTGGGTTAACTAATGCCCCGGCAGTGTTCATGAATTTGATGAATAATGTATTCAAGCCTCTCTTAGATTTGTTCGTGATAGTGTTTATCGATGATATTCTGGTATATTCTCGGACTGAATCAGAACATGCAGACCATTTACGTATTGTTCTTGGAATCCTTCGAACTCGAGAATAGTATGCAAACTTTTCAAAGTGCGAGTTTTGGTTGAATTCCGTGACATTTTTGGGTCATGTTATTTTAGATGATGGCATTCGAGTTGATACCCAAAAAATTGAAGCTGTGAAAACTTGGCCAAGGCCAACAACGCCTACCGAAGTCCGTAGTTTTCTGGGATTGGCAGGCTACTATAGGAGATTCGTGGAAGGGTTTTCATCTATTTCATCCCCATTGACGAAGCTAACCCAGAAATTAGCAAAATTTCAGTAGAATGATGCTTGTGAACGTAGTTTTCAAGAATTGAAAGATAGGTTAACTTCAGCCCCAGTTTTGACACTCCCTGAAGGGCCAGATGGTTATGTTGTATATTGTGATGCTTCGGGCGTTGGGTCAGGATGTGTATTGATGCAGCATGGTAAAGTCATTGCTTATGTTTTGAGACAGCTGCGGAAACATGAAAAGAACTACCCAACTCATGATCTCGAATTGGCTGCGGTTATTCATGCATTAAAGATGTGGAGACATTACTTGTATGGTGTGCATGTTGATATCTATACAGATCACAAGAGTCTTCAATACATTTTCAAGCAGAGGGAGTTAAATCTTCGACAGAGGCAGTGGATAGAATTATTGAAAGATTATGATGTGAGTATTTTGTACCACCCCGGAAAGGCAAATGTAGTAGCTGATGCGCTTAGCCGCAAATCCATAGGCAGCCTATGTGAACCTCCTCCGGAGAAGAAAAAATTAATTCATAAGCTCTACCAACTAGCTAATCTTGGGGTTCGTCTAATTGATTCAGGCAGTGCAGGAATTGATATTAATAATCCCACTGTTTTATCCTTGAACATAGAGGTGAAAGAGCATCAATATGAAGACCCTCAGTTGAGCCATTATAGAGACACATTTCATGAAAAAGAGAAGTCTCCATTTGAAACTTCTATAGATGGAATTTTTAGATACCGAGGCAGGCTATGTGTTCCGAATGTTGCAGAATTACGTCGTCGAATTCTAGAAGAAGCTCATTATTTTTAGTATTCTATTCACCCAGGTGCAACAAAGATGCATCATGATCTCAAGTTAATGTATTGGTGGGATGGCATGAAGAAAGATATAACAGAATTTGTAGCTCAAAGTCCAAACTGTCAGCAAGTGAAAATCGAGCATCAAAAGCCAGGAGGGTTATTGCAAGCAATGGAAATCCCCACTTGGAAATGGGAAGTGATCAACATGGATTTTATTGTGGGATTACCCCGTTCTCGAAGTAATTATGACTCCATATGGGTGATCGTGGACAGACTCACGAAATCTGCCCATTTTCTTCCAGTTAGGACTACGTACTCCACAGAAGATTATGCAAATTGTATCTCAAAAAGACTGTGCGACTCCATGGTATTCCGATGTCCATTATCACAGATAGAGGAGCGCAATTTACAGCTAAGTTTTGGAAGTCTTTCCAAGAAGGTTTGGGTACTCAAGTAAAGTTGAGCACGACATTTCATCCGCAGACTGATGGGCAAGCCGAACGCACTATTCAGACTTTGGAAGATATGCTACGGGCATGTCTACTAGATTTTGGTAGTAGTTGGGATGACCACTTACCTCTTATTGAGTTTGCATACAACAACAGCTACCATTCCAGTATTCAAATTGCTCCGTATGAAGCTTTATATGGAAGGAAGTGTAGATCCCCAATTGGGTGGTTCGAAGTAGGAGAAGTACAGTTAATAGGCCCTAAATTGATTCAACAAGCAGTAGAAAAGGTCAAGGTGATCCGAGATCGATTGTTGACAACACTAAGTCGCCAGAAATCTTATGCGGACAACCGGCGGCGAGACTTAGAATTTCAAGTTGATGATTGGGTATTCTTAAAGGTGTCGCCAATGAAGGAGTGAAGAGATTTGGTAAGAAAGGAAAGTTAAGTCCTCGATACTGTATTGTTATTAAGTTGTGGCCCTGTGAGGCATTGTTATTATGGGCTGTTGTGACAGGATGGTAGTGCCATACTACAAGGGAAACTCTGGCGAAATTTTCGTAGAATTCCCGAGTGCTTAACATTCGAGGACGAATGTTCCAAAAGGAGGGAAGAATATTACACATCGAAAATTTTTCTGTTGATGTACAGTGAGTATACTAACGAAGGGCACGAAGTATACGATGTTTCAATAAGTAAGAAATAGCATTTGATGACCCAAATTGAGATTTCAAAGACAGTCGAAGTAATAGAAGAAAGTTTGCCGAGAAAGGCAAGGTATACGTTGTGTATTGAGAAAGATTTACGAGTACCGAGTTAATGATGTCTTAATGATGTTTTGGAGAAGAGTTATAATGTCCCTTAAATTGTGAATGAGGTGTTAAACAAGTGTTAAGAAGGTTCAATAAGGATTGGAGATCAAACGAGTCGACGAGAATGAATTCCGGAAAGTTGGGCAACATACGGTCCAACATACCGGCCGTATAAAACATACTGGTCGTATGTCTGGCCGTATGTTCTGCCCAGAATGGATCTTTCACTGGACCAAATCTACGGCCAGACATACGGCCAGTATAAAAGATACGGACCGTATGTTGGTCCGTAGAATGGTGTCGGGACAGATTTTAAAAGTTGATATAAGGACCCAATCTCATTTAATTCATTTCATTCTTTCTCTCCACACTTCAAGAATTCTCTAGAAACCTCTCCAATCTTCATCCACAAGAACTCAAGATAAATTTATGATCAACTTCATCAAACCAAGAAAACCAAGTGTAAGAAACTCATTGGAGTCCATCCAAGTCAAGAAATTCCATTGGAAGTGAATTAGGGTTTTGGCTCAAGTGAAGTATTTCCACTCAAACCTCATTCCTACACTATCTAAGGTAAGTTTTATGATCATTCCATGTTGTTTAAGATATTGAGAGGTTGAAAGAGTTAGATTATGAAAGGAGATAGAAAATGGGTTACAAAGATGATAATCACGAGATTTTGAGTAATAGCTTGGGATGAGTCATGATTCTTGATATATTGTGATTATGATTATGCTATAAATAACATTAAGAACATGGGATAAGCATTATATGTGAGAAAATGTAATAGTGTACTACGACCATGATTATGGATGAATTGAAGGGAAATTGTGAAATGTGGATAATGTAGATGAATGAAGATTGTTGGTTATAATGTTGTGAATGTTATTATAGACGTTTGGGAGTTGATATATGATATGAGGAAAGATGTATAAATGAAGGAAATGTTGCCCAATTTTCTCTAGCTTTAGTAAGCACGTTTATATAATCGATTAGCTAATGTTAATACGAACTCTCTTAAAGGTAGAAACGCGAGCATTGAAGGAGAACGATCAAGCGATAGAATAGCTAAACGAAAAGGTATGTAAGGCTAGTCCCTTCTTTCTAAGGCATGACTCCCATGGCATGATTTTCCCTTACTCTCCATGACCTTCTTACATTCCAACTATTAAGAGTCTATGTTCATGAAAAGCCACATGAGATAAAGATAAGAGATACGTTATGAGAATGACAATGATGATTATGATAATGATGATACTTATTGTATACACTCACCTTACATGCTAATTCCTTCAAGGTGAGACAGAATGCTTATGAATGCTCCATAATGGAATCGGGGGTTCACGACCTTATGTCACCCCGATAAAGTATAGTTGTCTTTGAGTTCCTATGCATGTATTATGATAAGAATATGACAAAATTATGATAATCCTATGAGAAGTACATGATGATGATATTACATCGCGCCTATATGGCCGGGCAGACACCGCTAAAGCGGGCAGCGTAGACACCATGTCTAGATGGCATGGGCAAACACCACTAGTGGGCGACATAAGATGGTTACCCTGGACGAAGGAGGCCTGGACGAAGGAGGCCTGGACGCGGGCTAATGATGATCACACCATACCTATATGGTCGGGCAACTTATATAGATATGCATACATGATATGATGATGTTTATGAAGTGAGTTAGCATGTTTTATTTCTATCTAATTGACAATCAGTTACAGGTTGTTCTTCACTTGATATCTCCCTATTTCATTGATGTATTATTGTTGTTGTGCCTTACATACTCAGTACAATGCTCGTACTGACGTCCTCTTTCTTTGGACGCTGTGTTCATGCCCACAGGTAGACAAGGAGATGATCCAGATTCATAGGAGCTATCAGCAGACTTGAGAGCACTCCATCGTTCCGGAGGTGCCATTGCTTATGATTTTGTGTATATATTTTAGGTACGATGGGATCCTGTCTCATCCATATGCCTAGTACTCTAGTAGAGGCTCATAGATATGTATGTGTGGGTAGTATGGTCTCACGATTTCCTCATTGTATATATATTATTTTGATAGCCGAAAGTGCTTATGTATATAAAGGTAAATATGTTTCAAAATGGAAACGGTTTTCCTATGATTTTTAGTATGAGAATAATGAATGAACGTGGGATGAGTACGATGGGTAATAGTATGAGCGGTGCTTAGTGGTTAGTCCCGGGTACCTATCATGACCCCTAGTCGGGTCGTGACATTATCGCCATGGGAAGCACCTGTCTTGCTCGTGAGGAAGAAAGACGATTCCTTGCGAATGTGTATTGATTATAGGCAGTTGAAGAAGGTCACGATAAAGAATAAGTATATGCTTTTGAGAATCGATGAATTGGTTGATCAATTACAAGGTGCTAAGTGGTTTTCAAAGATAGATCTGAGATCAGGATATCACCAAGTGAGAATCAAGGAAGAAGACATTCCGAAAACAGCTTTTAGAACTAGATATGGCCATTATGAATTTCGGGTAATGTCATTTGGGTTGAATAACGCTCCGGCAGTGTTTATGAATTTGATGAATAATGTATTCGGGCCTTTTCTAGATATATTTGTGATCGTGTTCATCGATGACATTTTGGTATATTCTCGGTCAGAGGCAGAGCATGCAGATCATCTACGTATTGTCCTTGGCATTCTTCGGACTCGAGAATTACATGCAAAATTTTCAAAATGTGAGTTTTGGTTGGATTCTGTAACTTTTCTGGGCCATATTATCTCGACTGACGGCATCCGAGTGGATATTCAGAAAATTGAAGCCGTGAAGACTTGGCCAAGGCCTACAACACCTACAGAGGTCCGTAAGCAGGTTATTATAGAAGATTTGTAGAAGGATTCTCTTCTATTTCAGCACCATTGACGAAGCTAACTCAAAAATCAACAAAATTTCAATAGACTGATGCCTGTGAGCACAGTTTTCAGGAACTAAAAGATAGATTGACTTCAGCCCCAGTCTTGATACTCCCAGAAGGATCAGAAGGTTATGTTTTTTATTGTGATGCCTCCGGTGTTGGGTTAGGTTGTGTGTTAATGCAACACGGTAAGGTTATAACCTATGTTTCCAGGCAATTGCGGAAACATAAGAAGAATTACCCGACCCATGATCTTGAATTAGCTGCGGTTGTTCATGCACTAAATATATGGAGACATTATTTGTATGGTGTACATATTGATATTTATACAGATCACAAAAGTCTCCAGTACATTTTCAAGCAAAAAGAGTTGAATCTACGGTAGAGGCGATGGCTAGAGCTATTGAAGGACAATGATGTGAGTATCTTATATCATCCTGGGAAAGCAAATGTGGTGGCCGATGCTCTTAGCCGCAAATCCATGGGTAGTCTATGTTACGTTCAACCGGAGAAGAAAGAATTAGTCCGTGAACTCCACCAGTTACCTAGCCTAGGATTCCGCTTAATGGACTCGGGCAATGTAGGAGTTACGGTGCATAATCCATTTGTTTCATCCCTACATATGGAAGTGAAAAAGCGCCAACATGAAGACCTTAAGTTGAGTTATTACAGAGATACACTTCCCCAAAATGAAGAGTCACCCTTTGAAATTTCTACTGATGGGGTTCTTAGGTATCGTAACAGGCTATGTGTTCCAGATGTTACGGGATTACGCCACCAGATCCTGGAAGAAGCCCATTACTCCTGTTATTTCGTTCATCCAGGAGCAACAAAGATGTATTATGATCTTAAGTCAATATATTGGTAGGATGGAATGAAGAAGGATATACCAGAGTTTGTAGCTCAATGCCCAAATTGCCAATAAGTGAAAATCGAGCATCAAAAGCCAGGTGGATTGTTGCAAGCTATGGAAATTCCAACTTGGAAATGGGAAGTGATCAGCATGAATTTTATCGTAGGCTTGCCTCGTTCTCGGCGTAAGTATGACTCCATATGGGTGATTGTTGATAGACTCACGAAGTCAGCTCATTTTCTACCAGTCAGGACTACCTACTCAGTAGAAAATTATGCAAAGTTCTATCTTAACGAGATAGTGCGACTTCATGGTGTTCTAGTAGCTATTATCACAGATAGAGGGGCGTAATTTATAGCTAAATTCTGGAAGTCCTTTCAAGAAGGCTTGGGTACTCATGTAAGACTTAGCAATGCATTTCATCCATAAACTGACGGACAAGCTGAACGCACTATTCAGACCTTGGAAGATATGTTACGAGCATGTGCACTAGATTTCGGAGGTAATTGGGATGATCATTTACCACTTATCGAATTTGCATATAATAACAACTATCATTCCAGTATCCAGATGGCCCCGTATGAAGCTTTATATGGAAGAAAGTGTAGATCGCCAATTAGATGGTTTGAAATAGGCGAGGCACAATTAATAGGTCCTGAATTGATTCAGCAAGGGGTGGAAAATATCAAGCTTATTCGAGACCGGTTATTGACAGCCCAGAGTCACCAGAAATCTTATGCGGACAACTGTCGACGAAGCCTGGAATTCCAAGTTAATGATTGGGTATTCCTAAAAGTGTCGTGGATGAAAGGTGTAATGAGATTCGGCAAGAAAGGTAAACTGAGCCCCTGGTATATTGGACCTTACAAGATTATGCGCAAGGTAGGCCAAGTGGCTTATGAACTGGATCTACCTCCAGAGCTTGAATCACTTCACCCAGTTTTCCATGAGTCGATGCTCCGCAAGTGTGTTGGAGATCCTTCCAGAATCAGGCCCATAGATGATGTTCAAATTACTGAGAAATTAGCTTATGAAGAAGTACCCATTGCCCTATTAGATAGGCAAGTGCGGAAACTCAGAACCAAGGACGTAGCTTCAGTTAAGGTTCTGTGGAGAAACAATAATAGGGAAGAGATGACTTGGGAAGCAGAAGAACACATGAAGTCTAGGTATCCACACTTATTTCCACCCCCATAAGAGGTACAAGATGAGACGTCATTGTTCCCAGGTATATAATGCTTTCTCTTTGTTACACCTCAGAAATTTCTCCGTACTTGTATGATGAGTGGAATGATGAAAAGTTGAGTGAATGATGTTTTATTAAGTCGGGAATGGCTAATTAAGAATTTTTGGAAAATAAGAAAGTCGCGGAAAATTTTCTGTCCAGTGGTCGTATATGGCACTATACGGCCCGTAAAGTGATTTACGGACCGTATAGTACAATCGTCCTTCAGCTGGCCAAAAATCTCAAGTTCTGTCCAGTGATGATATGGTTAAATACGACCCAGTTTACGGCCCGAAAACTGGTTTACGGTCCGTAAACCAGGTCGTAAACAACCATGTCCATCAGCCAAAACTTTCTGTCTTTGAAATGGTTAAATACGACCACAGTGGACGGACCGTAAATCAAAATACGGTCCGTATATGGTGGTTTACGACCACTGTTCATCCCGACAAATTTTCATTAAAGACCAGATTTTGAATTATTAAAAGGGAACTTAAGCCCATTTCACGTCATTTTTCATCCAACACTTCAAGAAAACTCTAGAGTGTTCTTCAACACTTCAACACTAAGAATAGCAAGAAAATCCAAGGAAACCTAAGATTATCAACACCAAATTCATGAAAATAAGTGTAAGAACACATCAAAGGATCTTCTATGTCAAGAAATTCCCAAGAAGGTGGAACTAGGGTTTTGGCTAATTGAAGTATTTCAACTTAAGGATTGCTCAACCATCATCCAAGGTAAGTTTCATGATTGTTCCATGTTGTTTGAAGTATTGGAAAGCTTAGACACTTGAAATGTAGAAGAACATAGAAATGGGTCATTATTGAGTGAATAGTGACATAAGTGAATGATAGTGGAATTGAACTATGAATATTGAAGTGTTGTGAGTACTAATACGTTATAAATGATGTTTATATCATGAAAAAAGCATTTAAACGCATGAAAACGCAAGGACGAGCTAGAAGTAGAAATAAGGAAAAATTGGAGGAAAATGGTGGATTTTGCCAAATGTACGTAAATGACGATTGTCGATTATGATATTGCGAGTAATATTATGAATGTTGGGAGTTAATGTAAAACATGAGAAAAGTGGTATGAGCGAAGGAAGCGTTGTCCGACTTCTCCTAGAATTAGCGACGCGTTCTTATAGTCAGTTACTAATGTTGATACGAATTCTCTTATGAAGGTAACGACGTGATATCGACGGAGAACAAGTGAGCGATATCTTAGCTAAACGACCAAGGTATGTGAGGCTAGTCCTTATTTCTAATGGCATGAATCTTTTAACTTGAATCCCTATTCCTTTCATGAGTTCTTACATTCTAAGAAGTTAAAAGCTTATACTTATGAATGTCTATATGAGATAAGTTATACGATATGATGACACTAGAATGATGATGGTGTTATTCCTTGCCTACACTCACCTTATGTACTAGTCCTTTCAAGGTGAGGCAGAATGTCCATGATGGTTCCATAATGTAATCGGGGGAACACGACCTTACGTCACCCCGATAGAGTAAAGTTGATCATGAGTCTTATATACGCATTATGATAAGATAAGTATTTTATGATAAGCATATTACTATGAGTATTTACGTTAAGCATGTCATGATTGCATTCACACCGGGCCTAGTTGGCCGGGCAGACACCGCTTCGGCGGGCGGCGATACGGATACACCACGACCTACGGGCGTGGGTAGACACCACTAGTGGGCGGCATGAGATGGTACCCCGGACGCGGGAGGCCTGGACGCGGGCTAATATTATTGATTATCACACCGTTCCGGCATGGACGGGCAGCTTGCATATGATGCATACATGTCATGATGATGAGTATGAGTAAGATAGCATACATTACTTCATTTATGATTATCAGTCAGATCCAGATGTCTCATGTTGATGTTATCCTCATATTATTGATGTTTCCTTTCATTATGTATGCCTCTCATACTCGGTACAATATTCGTACTGACGTCCTTTCTTCGGATGCTGTGTTCATGCCCACAGGTAGACAGGGAGGAGAGCTTGGCCCAGGTCCTCAGCAGCTGTCAGCTGATAGATAGCACTCCATTGTTCGGAGGTGCTTATGACTATTCTTTTGATGTACATTCATACATGCATATTTTGGGCATGACGGAGTCTTGTTCCGTCCATGTATTCATTATGTTAGTAGAGGCTCGTAGATACGCAGTGTGGGTTAGATGGTCTCACAAGATGTTTTCATATGTATGTATGTTATTTTGATGGCCAAGGGGCAAATGTATATAAAGTATTTATATTTGATTAAATATGATTTTCCTACAATTGGTATGTAAAATTGATAAAAGAGTATTAAATGAGCGAGACAAGCAGTAGAGTAAGCGGTGCTCGGTAATTGCTCCGGGTACCCGTCGCGGCCCCTAGCTGGGTCGTGATAGAAGTGGTATCAGAGCAGTTCACCCTAGGAAGTGTCTACGAGCCGTTTCTAGTAGAGTCTTGTTTATGGTGTGTTGCGCGCCACGCTAATAAACAAGAGGCTACAGGGCATTTAGGAAAATGACCATCTTTCTTCTCATGAGATCGTGCGATAGAGCCATGTCTAGGATTATATCATTCCTAAAGGTGCGTTATGGTTTCAGAAAAATGCCGCCAAAAGGAAAAGCTACAGCTGCCCAGAAAGGCAAAGCTACGACGAAGAAGCGGGCAGAAAGGGAGCCTCCGACGGAGGTAGAGGAAAGTGAATCGCAAAGTGAGGCCGTGCCCAATGTAGAAGAGCAGGGAGGAGACTCAGCTCTGATTCCTCCACCGGGTGCTTCGGGTCAACAAGTGTCCGAGGCCATACATTTATTGACGCAGTTGGTTGCCGCTCAGGCACAACGACAGAATGTGGGCCCAAGTGATCGTTCAGCTAGTACAAGATCCCGTGATTTCCTTACTCTAAATCCTCCAGAATTTTTCGGGACGAAGCCGGATGAGGACCCATAAGGTTTTATCGATGAGATGTTGCGGACGCTGAAACTTATGCATGCTTCTGAGACCGAATCCGTGGAGTTGGCCTCATATAGACTTCGCGACGTGGCGGTACTATGGTATAAGAATTGGGTGATAACAAGAGGGGAGAATGCACCACCTCCCGTGTGGCAAGAGTTTGTAGATGCCTTTATTCGTCACTACTTGCCACCTGAAGTCCGCCGAGCTAGAGCGGACAGGTTCTTGAATTTGAAACAGGGAAGCATGAGTGCCCGAGAGTATAGTATGCAATTCAACTCATTGGCCCGGTATACTCCGACTATGGTGGCTGAGAGACCGAGTCTATAGATTTGTGAGTGGTTTAGGACCACACTTGTTCAGAGATTGCCTGACAGCCTCTTTGCAAGACGGGATGGATATTTCCCGAATACAGGCCCATGCTCAGAACCTCGAGGAACGACAACGACAGCAGAGAAGTGATCGTGATGGTGACAGAAGACAAGGTAAGAGGGCTAGATCTATAGGGGAGAACAGTGAGTACCGAGGGGGACCGAGACAGACATATTCTAGGCACTCAGGTCAGTCAGTGACTAGTGCACCTCCTAGATTCTCAGATAGGAGGGTTGATCGTTCTACTCAGTCAGGCCAGGGGCAGAGTTCGAGGGCCTCATATTCGCAGTCTAGGGGAGACTTTAGCCAGACAAGACCTCCAGTACCGCGGTGTAGCCAGTGTGGCAAATTACATTTCGGACAGTGTCGTCAGGGTTCGAATGCTTGTTATGCTTGCGGGCAGGTTGGTCATATGATGAGAGATTGCCCTTCAGCGAGAGATAGAGCGGGGACTCAGCCCACAGGTTCAGCAGCGGGGTCTTCTTCAGCACGCCCGACAGCACAGACTCCTCAGACTACAGCAGGCAGAGGCAGAGGTAGAGGGGGAGCATCCACTTCAGGTGCTGTTCAGCCCCGTGTGTATGCTTTAGCTGGGCGACAGGATCTTGAGTCTTCCCCAGATGTTATCACAGGTACCTTGACTATATTTTTCCGTGATGTATATGCTCTAATTGATCCAGGTTCTACCTTCTCATATATTACTCCGTATATCGCTGATTGTGTTGGGGTAAGACCTGAGCCAATTAAACCCTTCGAGGTATTCACTCCGGTTGGTGATCCTGTAATAGCGAGGCAAGTATATCAGAACTGTGTAGTCATTATATGTGATCGTCAGACAAGGGCTGATCTAATTGAACTTGAGATGATAGATTTTGACGTAATTATGGGTATGGACTGGTTGGCATCATGCTATGCTAATGTTTGTTGCCGGACAAAGGTAGTTCGATTCCAATTTCCGGGAGAACCCATACTCGAGTGGAAGGGTAATACAGTTTCCCCAAAGGGTAGGTTTATTTCCTACCTTAAGGTGAGAAAGGTGATAGCCAAGGGTTATATTTGTCATCTAGTTCGGGTTCATGACACGGAAGCGGAAGTGCCAACTTTCCAGTCTGTCCCGGTAGTGAATGAATTCCCAGATGTGTTTCCCGACGAGTTACCAGGCCTTCCTCCAGAAAGGGAGATTGATTTCGCCATTGATGTATTACCAAACACCGAGCCTATTTCTATTCCTCCTTATCGAATGGCTCCAGCAGAACTGAAAGAGCTAAAAGCACAGCTAAAAGATTTACTTGAGAAGGGGTTTATAAGGCCTAGTTCCTCGCCATGGGGAGCACCAGTCTTGTTCGTAAGGAAGAAATACGGTTCGTTACGAATGTGTATCGACTACAGGCAGTTGAACCAGGTGACAATAAAGAATAAATGCCCTTTTCCCAGAATCGACGATTTGTTTGATCAATTGCAGGGCGCTAAATGGTTCTCCAAGATAGATCTGAGATCGGGTTATCATCAGGTAAGAATTAGTGAAGCAGATATTCCCAAGACTGCCTTTAGGACAAGATATGGTCACTACGAGTTTCGAGTAATGTCGTTCGGGTTAACGAATGCCCCGGCGGTGTTCATGAATTTAATGAATAATGTGTTCAGGCCGTTTTTGGATCTTTTTGTGATAGTGTTTATCGACGATATCCTGGTATATTCTTGCACAGAATCAGAACATGCAGATCATCTAAGAATTGTTCTTGGCGTTCTTCGAGATCGGGAATTGTATGCAAAGTTTTCGAAGTGCGAGTTTTGGCTAAAATCCGTGGCATTTCTAGGTCATGTTATTTCAGATGATGGTATCCGAGTCGACACTCAGAAAATAGAAGCTGTGAAGACTTGGCCAAAACCTACGACGCCTACAGAAGTTCGTAGTTTTCTGGGTTTGGCAGGTTATTATCGAAGATTCGTAGAGGGCTTCTCATCTATTTCAGCCCCATTGATACAGTTAACCCAGAAGTCGGCTAAATTCCAGTGGAGTGATGCCTGTGAGCGTAGCTTCCAAGAGTTGAAAAACAGGTTGACCTCAGCGCCAGTGCTAACACTTCCAGAAAGATCAGATGGCTATGTGGTATATTGTGACGCCTCCGGTGTGGGATTAGGATGTGTATTAATGCAGAATGGGAAAGTTATTGCATATGCTTTGAGACAGTTGCGAAAACATGAACAGAATTATCCCACTCATGATCTTGAGCTAGCTGCGGTCATTCATGCATTGAAAATATGGAGACATTATTTATATGGTGTGCACGTGGACATCTATACGGATCACAAAAGCCTTCAATATATTTTCAAATAGAAGGAGTTGAACCTGCGACAAAGGAGATGGTTAGAATTACTGAAGGATTATGATGTGAACATTCTATATCATCCAGGGAAGGTGAATGTAGTAGCAGATGCAATTAGCCGTCGATCGATGGGTAGTTTATATGGAGTTCCTTCGGAAAAGCGAGAAATGGTTCGTGAAGTCCATCGGTTAGCAAGTCTCGGCGTACGGCCCATTGATTCAAGAGATGCAAGTGTTAGCATCCATGACCCCACAGTTTCATCATTGAATCTAGAAGTGAAGGAACGGAAATATGAAGATCCTCAGTTAAGCCACTATCGAGATCTATCTCAGGAAAAGGAAAAGTCTTCATTCGAAGTTTCCATAGAAGGGGTTCTTAGATATCGAGGCCGGCTATGTGTACCGAATGTGGAAAACTTGTGCCAACGGGTTTTAGAGGAAGCACATTATTCCCGGTATTCTATTCATCCAGGTGCAACCAAGATGTACCACGATCTCAAATTGGTATATTGGTGGGATGGCATGAAGCGAGACATAGCAGAATTTGTAGCACAGTGCCCGAATTGCCAGCAAGTGAAGGCCGAGCATCAAAAGCCAGGAGGGTTATTGCAAGCAATGGAAATTCGTACGTGGAAATAGGAAGAAATTAACATGGATTTTGTGGTAGGATTACCCCGTACGCGAGGGAAGTATGATTCTATATGGGTGATCGTGGATAGACTCACGAAAGCAGCTCATTTTCTCCCCGTTAGAACCACATATTCAGCGGAAGATTATGCTAAATTTTATCTCAAGGAGATTGTACGACTTCACGGTATTCCTTTGGCCATTATCACAGACAGAGGAGCACAGTTCACAGCCAAGTTCTGGAATTCCTTTCAAGAAGGTCTAGGTACTCAAGTGAAGCTCAGCACGGCATTCCATCCGCAGATCGACGGACAAGCCGAGCGCACTATTCAGACCTTGGAAGATATGCTACGAGCGTGTGTGCTGGACTTTGGTGGTAGTTGGGATGAGCATTTGCCTCTTATTGAATTTGCCTATAATAACAGCTATCATTCCAGTATTCAATTGGCTCTATACGAGGCCTTATATGGAAGAAAATGCAGATCTCCAATTGGATGGTTTGAAACCGGAGAAGTACAATTGATATGCCCCGACTTGATCCAGCAAGCAGTTGAGAAGGTTAAAGTGATTCGAGACCGACTGTTAACAGCTCAAAGTCGCCAAAAGTCTTATGCAGATAATCGCCGACGAGACTTGGAATTTCAAGTGGGCGATTGGGTGTTCCTGAAGGTATCGCCGATGAAGGGAGTGATGAGATTTGGCAAGAAGGGAAAGCTAAGTCCCAGATATATCGGACCCTACCAAATCATTCGTAAGGTGAGTCAAGTAGCCTATAAATTGGACTTGCCTTCAGAGCTCGAATCCGTGCATCCAGTATTCCATGTTTCGATGCTCCGCAAGTGTATTGGAGACCCAACAAGAATAGTTCCGGTTGATGATGTGCAAGTAACAGAGAAGCTAACATACAAGGAAATGCCCATTGCCATTTTGGATAGACAAGTACGAAGGCTCCGGAATAAAGAGGTTGCTTCAGTCAAAGTTCTATGGCGGAACAATAATCGGGAAGAAATGACTTGGGAAGCGGAGGAGAAGATGAAATCTATGTACCCCCATTTGTTCCAATCCCCAGAAGAGATTCAAGATGAGACGTCGATGGTGTAAGGTATGTATGTTTTAGTTTTATGTTTTTGGTCGTGTGTGGCCATAAATGTGTTGATATTGTGATATAGCCCTGTGAGGCGAAGATATTGTGGGTTGTTGTAATGGAAAGGTAGTATCCAAATTACAAATGAAACTCTGGCAAAAATTTTCCAGAATCCCCGAGTGTCGAACATTCGAGGACGAATGATCCAAAAGGGGGGAAGAATGTTACACCTCGGAAATTTCTCCGTACTTGTATGATGAGTGGAATGATAAAAAGTTGAGTGAATGATGTTTTATTAAGTCGGGAATGGCTAATTAAGAATTTTTGGAAAATAAGAAAGTCGCGGAAAATTTTATGTCCAGTGGTCGTATATGGCACTATACGGCCCGTAAAGTGATTTACGAACCGTATAGTGCAATCGTCCTTCAGCTGGCCAAAAATCTCAAGTTCTGCCCAGTGATGATATGGTTAAATACGACCCAGTTTACAGCCCGTAAACTGGTTTACGGTCCGTAAACCAGGTTGTAAACTACCATGTCCATCAGCCAAAACTTTCTGTCTTTGAAATGGTTAAATACGACCACAGTGGACGGACCGTAAATCAAAATACGGTCCGTATATGGTGGTTTGCGACCACTGTTCATCCCGACAAATTTTCATTAAAGACCAGATTTTGAATTATTAAAAGGGAACTTAAGCCCATTTCACGTCATTTTTCATCCAACACTTCAAGAAAACTCTAGAGTGTTCTTCAACACTTCAACACTAAGAATAGCAAGAAAATCCAAGGAAACCTAAGATTATCAACACCAAATTCATGAAAATAAGTGTAAGAACACATCAAAGGATCTTCTAAGTCAAGAAATTCCCAAGAAGGTGGAACTAGGGTTTTGGATAATTGAAGTATTTCAACTTAAGGATTGCTCAAACATCATCCAAGGTAAGTTTGATGATTGTTCCATGTTGTTTGAAGTATTGGAAAGCTTAGACACTTGAAATGTAGAAGAACATAGAAATGGGTCATTATTGAGTGAATAGTGACATAAGTGAATGATAGTGGAATTGAACTATGAATATTAAAGTGTTGTGAGTACTAATATGTTATAAATGATGTTTATATCATGAAACAAGCATTTAAACGCATGAAAACGCAAGGACCTATGATGATGATTACACCATGCCTATATGGCCGGGCAAACACCACTAGTGGGTGACATGAGATGTTTACCCCGGACGCGGGCTAATGATGATCACACCGTACCTATATGGTCGGGCAACTTATACATATGTATATAGGATATGATGTTGCTTATTATAAAAGTTAGCATGCATGATTCTGCCTTAAGAGACAATCAGTTACAGTTTATCCCATTACTTTATGTTCTCTCATTTCTTTTCATGTTGATATACATGTCTTACATACTCAGTACATTGTTCGTACTGACGTCCTTTTCTTTTATAGACGATGTGTTCATGCCCACAGGTAGACAAGGAGATGGACCGGACACATAGGGGCTCTACCAGCAGATATACAGGAGCACTCCACTACTCCGGAGTTGCAGATTATTGGTACATTCTTTTGTGTACGTAATTGAGGCATGGCGGGGTCCTGTCCCGTCCTTATAATTTCAGTACTCCAGTTAGAGGCTCGTGGATACTCATGTATGGGTAGTAGATGTTATGTGACCTCTTCAGTGTATATTTTGTATATCATTTTGTAGCCCGTGGGCTTATGCACATTTATGTTGGAGAGATATCCGAAGTTCGTTTCATGATAAGCTTTTGTTGGGATGGCGTATGTTCAGGTTGGGTATGATAGTTAGCATGATGAGTGGTGCTCGGTAGCCAGCTCCGGGTACCCATCATGGCCCATTAGTTGGGTTGTGACAGTACCGTTGATTGAGCGAAACTTATATGTGATAAACTCTTTTACTTGAGTGATTGTGAGAAGGATGATGTCCGAGGTTCAATTCCTAAATCATTGATTGTGTGAAACTAATATTTGATAAACTCTTTTACTTGAGTGATTGTGAGAAGGTCGATGTCCGAGGTTCAATTATGAAATCGTTGATTGTGTGAAACTGATATTTGGTAACTCTTTGTCACGACCCGTCTAGGGGGCCGCGACGGGCACCGGTGCTACCCCACCCGGGCACCCCCTTATCGTACATAACATAACATCTAGGTGAACCATAAGTCAATTCATGCTTCTCTTATCGTTAATCATATTGATCCCATTAGACGACCATCATCATTTAACATATCGTAGGCATTTATGCCACATCATAAGTACAAGGCCGACGAGGCCAACAAAAGATATACAAAACATGGGCCGACATGGCCGAACATCTCTACCCACATACACATGACTACGAGCCTCTAAGAGTATGACATATCGTATGAGCGGGACAGGACCCCGCTATGCCCATAATTATGTACACAAAAGAGTGAGTACCCAAAAGATATAGCTCCGAAGGAAATGGAGCTCTCTATGTAATCTCTGAATCAGAAGCTATGGATCAAGCCTGTCTCCCTGTGCACCTGTGGGCATGACGCAACGTCCACAAACAAAAGGACGTCAGTACGAAGAATGTACTGAGTATGTAAAGCATGATCAACATCGATATATATACATAAGCATAATACATAACAGAAGAAATAGCGTAGGAGGGGAGACAATAGTGTCATCGTCATGGCACTTACTTACCTTTCGTAGGACTTTCCATTTTACATACGTATTTGTACACCTACGTCATCATCCGTATTCCATAATAGTACTCGTACCATACTTGTGCTCATATTCATCTACATGTCCTTATTCGCATTCGTATACATAGTCTTTTCACATTCATATTCATATTATATACATAGCCATACACTTATATACATGCATAGCGTGCCCGACCATAAGGTACGGTGTTTCATACGTACTTAGCCAACCAAGGCTCAATGTTATTTCTACCTGGCCCTACCAAGGCTTCAGGGTTATTCGTACCATCTGCAGAGGTGTGCGCGCGTTACGTAATCGTATACATACTTTATACATAATCATATACATATATACATCCATATACATATATTCTAACCGGCATTATAAGCTCGGGGTGTCATTATATCCCTTCATAGGCACATGTGAATATAATAGCCCGTAGGCACCTTTAGCATCATTATTATTATTATCATCGTCATCACTATAATCGTCATTGTTGCTACATCCATATCTTAGGCTTACTCGTCATAGGAGGGGCGTAGTACAATCGTAGTACATGTTAAGGATCGTGAGCTTATGAGCTCGGAATATCAATCATTTGAAGATAACATACTCATATAGAGGATTTAAGAGTTTAGCCAAAGAACCATGCCATATGAAAGAAGGGTTAGGCTTACATACCTTTTCGTCGAACTATTCTACACTTGCACGTTCCCTTCCAATGCTAGCGTTTATACCTTCATTAATATCATAACAATGGCCATTAGTCATTCACATTATCCACATTATCTAGATTCCTCAATTTGCCTCTAATTCACCCACATTCATGGTCATAACACCCAACTTCGTACATTCGTCTAAAGTGTCGAGTTCATGGTCTTAGTACCATTTATAATACATTCGTATCATAACACAACAACATTCATAATTGAATTCAAACTATTCCTCAAAATGTCACTATTCACCATTCATGACCTAGTTGACCACATTTTCTACAATCCATATATTTTAATTCTCCAATACCTTAAACATCGTGTAAAAATCATGAATCTTACCTTAGAAGCTGTAGGAACAAGCTTTGGTTGATAATACTCCTCTTTGAGCAAAACCCTAGTTTTTCTCCATTTGGATTTCTTGACTTGGATGATCCTTGATGATTCCCTTATCCTTGATTCACTTGTCTTAATGTTATTGATGGCTTATAATCCTTGAAAACCCATATAATAAATGTAGAGAGAAGTTTTAGAGAGAAGTGGTGTAATGTTGTAATGAAATAAGACAAGTCTTGATCCTCACATTTAATGAATTGAAAAATCTGTGCTGGGTGAACAGTGGTCGTCCATGGAGGTTTACGGTCCGTATTTCAGTTTACGGACCGTCCCTCGTGGTCATCTTTAAGCTTACGCAGAACCAGAAACTTAAGGCTGCATGCATGGTGGTTTACGACCATGGTTTACGGGCCGTAAATCACTTTACGGTCCGTCCACCAGGTCGTATTTAACCATTTCCTCGGCTGGCAGAAAGTTGAAACCTTGCATGGCAGTTTACGACTTCCAGTTTATGGACCGTATTGCACTTTACGGTCCGTATTTTGCAATTTACGACCACTGGGCAGTTGCAATTCTGCAACTTCCCATATTTCTTAGACTTCTCATTTTAATCACCCCCGTCCATGCACATGCATTGCTCACCTTGTATCTCATATTAACTTAGCCAACTTCCTCGTCTCACATCGGATACTTTCGAAATCTCGCCTAAGGTCATCAACGTCGTTTCTTGCTCATGGACATCATGCACTCATTTTCATCACTAGTTCGTTCTCTTGCGTACCAACGGAAAATTTTTCCGAGGTGTAACATTCTACCCCCCTTAGGAACATTCGTCCTCGAATGTTAAAGGCTTGGGGAATTCTATAAAAATTTCTCCAGAGTTTCCTCTGTAATGTGGCACTACCACCCTGTCACAACAACCCACAATAACAATGCCTCACAGGGCAATAATACAACAACACTAGAAATTTGGCCACACACGACCTGAATGTAAAAAAGGGAAAACATGCATACCTTATGATTTTGACGTCTCATCTTGGAATTCTTCCAAGGGCTGAAATAAATGTGGGTATTTGGATCGCATATTCTCTTCTGCTTCCTATGTCATTTCCTCTCGATTGTTATTTCTCCACAGAACTTTAATTGAGGCCACTTCTTTGTTTCTAAGCCTCCGTACTTGCCTATCTAATATGGCAATGGGTATTTCATCATAAGTTAGCTTTTCTGTCACTTGAATATCATTCACTGGGACGATCCTCGTAGGATCTCCAACACACTTCTGAAGCATCGAGACATGAAATACTGGATGGACTGACTCCAAATCTGGAGGTAGATCTAGCTCATAGGCCACTTTGCCTATTTTGCGCACAATCTCATAGGGTCCGATATACCGGGGACTGAGCTTCCCCTTTTTGCCAAATCTCATAACGCCTTTCATTGGCGACACTTTCAAGAATACCCAATCCTTAACTTGGAACTCTAAGTCCCTTCGACGATTATCCGCATAGGACTTTTGGCGACTTTGAGCCGCTAACAACCGATCTTGTATGAGCTTAACTTTCTCTATTGCTTGCTGGACCAAGTCTAGCCCTATCAACTTAGTTTCTCCGGTTTCAAACCACCCAATTGGGGATCTACACTTTCGCCCATATAGAGCTTCATACGGTGCAATTTGAATGCTAGAATGATAACTGTTATTGTAAGCAAACTCAACGAGTGGCAAATGGTCATCCCAATTTCCTCCAAAATCTATCATACATGCCCGTAACATATCTTCAAGAGTCTGAATAGTACGTTCAGCTTGTCCATCGGTCTGTGGGTGAAATGTCGTGCTTAGGCGCACTTGGGTCCCTAGACCCTCTTGGAAGGACTCCCAAAACTTAGCTGTAAACTGAGTCCCTCTATCGGAGATAATAGATACCGGAACGCCATGGAGTCTCACTATCTCTTTAAGATAAAGCTTTGCATAATATTCTGCCACATAGGTCGTCCTGACCGGTAAGAAATGAGCTGACTTTGTGAGTCTATCCACAATCACCCATATGGAATCATACTTACGTCGAGAACGGGGTAACCCTGTAATGAAATCCATATTAATCACTTCCCACTTCCAAGTTGGGATTTCTATAGCTTGCAATAAGCCACCCGGCTTTTGGTGCTCGATCTTCACTTGTTGGCAATTAGGACATTGAGCTACAAATTCCGCTACGTCTTTCTTCATCCCATTCCACCAATATATAGACTTAAGATCATGATACATTTTCGTCGCTCCGGGGTGAACGGAGTAACGGGAACAATGAGCTTCCCTCAATATTTGGTGACGTAGACCTACCACATCGGGAACACATAACCAGCCTCGACATCGGAGAACTCCGTCTTCCGAAATATCAAATGATGACTCCTCCTTCTGAGGGAGTGTATCTTTGTACTGCATTAGCATGGGATCCTCATATTGTCGCTCTTTACTTCCGCTACTAGCGATGAAACTGCTGAATTCTGAATAGTAGCTCCGCTGCTACCTGAGTCCACTACTCGGACTCCTAGGCTCGCTAACTGTTGAAGCTCACGGGCCATCTCTTTCTTTTCTGGTCGTACATCACTTAGACTTCCCATCGACCTACGGCTAAGAGCATCAGCCACAACATTTGCCTTTCCGGGGTGGTACAGGATTTCAACATCATAGTCTTTTAGCAACTCTAGCCATCGTCGTTGCTGCAAATTCAACTCTTTCTGCTTGAAGATGTACTGGAGACTCTTATGATCTATATAAATATCCACGTGGACACCATATAAGTAATGTCTCCATATCTTTAAAGCATGGACCAACGCGGCCAATTCTAAGTCATGGGTAAGATAATTCTGCTCATGTTTCCGTAATTGTCTAGAAGCATACGCAGTCACCTTACCATTTTGCATCAATACAAAGCCTAGCCCAACGCCTGAAGCATCACAATAAATAACATATCCTTCCAATCCCTCTGGAAGTGTCAAGACTGGGGCTGAAGTCAATCGGTCTTTCAACTCTTGGAAACTACGCTCGCAAGCATCTGTCCATTGAAACTTAGCTGACTTCTGAGTCAACTTGGTGAGCGGTGCAGAAATAGAAGAGAAACCCTCAACAAATCTTCTGTAATAACCTGCTAAGCCCAAAAAGCTACGAACCTCCGTAGGGGTCGTGGGCCTTGGCCAAGTCTTCACGGCCTCAATCTTTTGGCTATCCACCCGAATACCATCAGCTGCAACAATATGGCCCAGAAATGATACCGAGTTCAACCAAAATTCACACTTGGAGAATTTTGCAAACAACTCTCGAGCTCGAAGAACTCCAAGGACAATTCGCAAATGATCCGCATGCTCGTCCTCGGATCTAGAATACACTAAGATGTCGTCGATAAATACAATTACAAATAGATCCAGAAAAGGTCTGAATACATTGTTCATTAGGTCCATAAACACTGTCGGGGCATTAGTTAGCCCAAACTACATTACTCGGAACTCGAAATGGCCATATCTTGTTCTGAAAGCTGTCTTAGGGATATCTTTCTCCCTAACTCTTACTTGGTGATACCCGGACCTCAAATCAATCTTTGAAAACCATTTGGCACCTTGCAATTGATCAAATAAATCATCAATCCTCGGGAGGGGATACTTGTTCTTAATCGTCACTTTATTCAATTGCCGATAATCAATGCACATTATCAAGGAGCCATCCTTCTTTCGGACAAACAATACAGGTGCTCCCCACGGGGATGAACTAGGCCTCATGAAGCATTTTTCAAGCAAGTCTTTCAATTTCTCCTTCAACTCTTTCAACTCTACGGGTGCCATTCTATAAGGAGGAATAGATATGGGATTAGTGTCTGGCAACACATCAATCGCAAAATCGATCTCTCGCTCGGGAGGAAGGCCTGGAAGCTCTTCCGGGAACACATCCAGAAATTCGTTCACTACCGGAACTGACTGAAGAGTCGGCGACTCAGCTTCAACATCTTGAACTCGAACTAAGTGATAAATACACCCTTTCGTGATCATCTTTCTTGCCTTTAGATAGGAAATAAACCTACCTTTTGGTGATGCCGAATTTCCTTTCCATTCTAAGACTGGTTCTCCCGGAAATTGGAAACGAACCATCTTCATTCTACAATCAACATTGGCATAACAAGAAGCCAACCAATCCATGCCCATAATGACATCAAAATCTACCATCTCTAGCTCATGCAAATCAATCATGGTACGACGATCACAAATCACAATCACACAATTCCTATATACTCGGCAAGCTATTACCGATTCACCCACGGGTGTAGACACCTCAAAAGGCTTGATAGACTCCGGCTCAATTATAAATCGACCCGCAATATATGGAGTAACATATGATAATGTGGAGCCCGAATCAATCAAAGCATATACATCATGAGAGGATACCGATAATATACCTGTGACCACGTCAGGATAAGACTCAAGATCTTGGCGTCCGGCCAAAGCATAAATACGGTGCTGAGAACCGCTAGTACTGGGAGCTCTGCCCCTACCTCTACCATGGCCGACTGGCGCATGTGAACCTGGCCCCGTAGGGCGTACAGATGCTGAAGATCCGGCTACCGACCCTGATGGCTGGGTCCTACCTCTACCATGCACTGAGGGGAAATCACGCATAATATAGCCCGGTCGACCACATGAATAGCAAACATCTGAACCCAATCGGCATTGACCCCAATGCGACTTCCCACACTAAGAACATCGTGGTATAGGTGGCCTTGACTGGCCTGAATCACCTCTAAACTGGGACCCCGAATAACTCTGACTCGGCCCGGGATGAGTAGATCTATCAAGGCTCTGGCCTGAAAACCGTGGAGGTGCATTGGTTATAGAATAGCCCGAATGTCTAGGGAACTGTTGCCTGTGTCCGCCTCTGGACTCACTTATTGGGCCCGAAGATCTGGCCCTCTTGCTATGTCCCCTATCCTGTTCATGTTCACTTCTCCGCTGCTGTAGGCTTTCCTCTAAGTTTTGAGCATGTGCCTGAATGCGTGCAATATCCATACCCTCCTGAAGGGACGCAGTCAAGCATTTGTCCATCAGATGGGGCCCTAGGCCCTTTACAAATCGGTGTACCCGGTCGCCCATATCTGCTACCATGGCCGAAGCATACCTGGCCAAGGAGTTAAAGCGGAGACTATACTCTGTAGCACTCATGTTACCTTGCCTCAAATTCAAGAATTTATCGGCCCTAGCTCGCCGAAATTCTGGAGGCATGTAATGACGGAGAAAAGCATCGACAAACTCTTGCCATACCGGCGGAGGTGCATTGGCTCCCCGCGAAGCCATCCATACTGTATACCACTGGACCGAGATATCTCTCAATCTATAGGACGCTAGCTCTACCAACTCGATGTCTGAAGCATGTATCAACCGGAGCGTCCTTAGCATACCATCAATAAAGTCCTGGGGATCCTCCTCCGGTTTCGACCCAAAGAATTCCGGGGGTTTCAAAGCAATGAAGTCACGGGCCCTTGCACTAACAGCCCTGTCACCTTGCCCTGCGCTTGGCCTCTGAGCCTGGGCCGCAACCAACTGAGTCAACAAATTTATGGCCTCTCTCACATCTTGGCCCGAAGCATTCGGTGGAGGAGCTGGAGCTGGGGCTGAGGCTCCCACGTGCTCCTCGGTAATAGGCACTGTCTGGGAGGACTGAGATTGAGCCGCACTCTGGGACTCATCTTCCTCTACTACCGGTGGCGGTGCTCTTTCAGCCCGCTTTTCTGCCACCGTCTTGCCTTTTTGGGCTGCCGTAGCCTTTCCCTTGTTAGGCATCTCTGAAATACACAACACACGATTTAGGAACAAGAATTTCTTACATCATAGCTCTATCGCACGATTCTTATGAAGAAAGAAGGTCATATATTCCTAAAATGTCTGCAGCTTCTTGTTTATAAGTGTGGCGCGCAACACACCCATAACCAAGACTCTACTAGACACGGCTCGTAGACACACCCTAGGACTGAACTGCTCTGATACCACTTTTGTCACGACCCGGCTAGGGGGCCGCGACGGGCACCCGGTGCTACCCCACCCGGGCACCCCCTTATCGTACATAACATAACATCTAGGTGAACCATAAGTCAATTCATGCTTCTCTTATCGTTAATCATATTGATCCCATTAGACGACCATCATCATTTAACATATCGTAGGCATTTATGCCACATCATAAGTACAAGGCCGACGAGGCCAACAAAAGATATACAAAACATGGGCCGACATGGCCGAACATCTCTACCCACATACACATGACTACGAGCCTCTAAGAGTATGACATATCGTATGAGCGGGACAGGACCCCGCTATGCCCATAATTATGTACACAAAAGAGTGAGTACCCAAAAGATATAGCTCCGAAGGAAATGGAGCTCTCTATGTAATCTCTGAATCAGAAGCTATGGATCAAGCCTGTCTCCCTGTGCACCTGTGGGCATGACGCAACGTCCACAAACAAAAGGACGTCAGTACGAAGAATGTACTGAGTATGTAAAGCATGATCAACATCGATATATATACATAAGCATAATACATAACAGAAGAAATAGCGTAGGAGGGGAGACAATAGTGTCATCGTCATGGCACTTACTTACCTTTCGTAGGACTTTCCATTTTTCATACGTATTTGTACACCTACGTCATCATCCGTATTTCATAATAGTACTCGTACCATACTTGTGCTCATATTCATATACATGTCCTTATTCGCATTCGTATACATAGTCTTTTCACATTCATATTCATATTATATACATAGCCATACACTTATATACATGCATAGCGTGCCCGACCATAAGGTACGGTGTTTCATACGTACTTAGCCAACCAAGGCTCAATGTTATTTCTTCCTGGCCCTACCAAGGCTTCAGGGTTATTCGTACCATCTGCAGAGATGTGCGCGCGTTACGTAATCGTATACATACTTTATACATAATCATATACATATATACATCCATATACATATATTCTAACTGGCATTATAAGCTCGGGGTGTCATTATAGCCCTTCATAGGCACATGTGAATATAATAACCCGTAGGCACCTTTAGCATCATTATTATTATTATTATCATCGTCATCACTATCATCGTCATTGTTGCTACATCCATATCTTAGGTTTACTCATCATATGAGGGGCGTAGTACAATCGTATTACATGTTAAGGATCGTGAGCTTATGAGCTCGGAATATCAATCATTTGAAGATAACATACTCATATAGAGGATTTAAGAGTTTGGCCAAAGAACCATGCCTTATGAAAGAAGGGTTAGCCTTACATACCTTTTCGTCGAACTATTCTACACTTGCACGTTCCCTTCCAATGCTAGCGTTTATACCTTCATTAATATCATAACAATGGCCATTAGTCATTCACATTATCCACATTATCTAGATTCCTCAATTTGCCTCTAATTCACCCACATTCATGGTCATAACACCCAACTTCGTACATTCGTCTAAAGTGTCGAGTTCATGGTCTTAGTACCATTTATAATACATTCATATCATAACACAACAACATTCATAATTCAATTCAAACTATTCCTCAAAATGTCACAATTCACCATTCATGACCTAGTTGACCACATTTTCTACAATCCATGTATTTTAATTCTCCAATACCTTAAACATCGTGTAAAAATCATGAATCTTACCTTAGAAGTTGTACGAACAAGCTTTGGTTGATAATACTCCTCTTTGAGCAAAATCCTAGTTTTTCTCCATTTGGATTTCTTGACTTGGATGATCCTTGATGATTCCCTTATCCTTGATTCACTTGTCTTAATGTTATTGATGGATTATAATCTTTGAAAACTCATATAATAAATGTAGAGAGAAGTGGTGTAATGTTGTAATGAAATAAGACAAGTCTTGATCCTCACATTTAATGAATTGAAAAATCTGTGCTGGGTGAACAGTGGTCGTCCATGGAGGTTTACGGTCCGTATTTCAGTTTACGGACCATCCCTCGTGGTCGTCTTTAAGCTTAAGCAGAACCAGAAACTTAAGGCTGCATGCATGGTGGTTTACGACCATGGTTTACGGGCCGTAAATCACTTTACGGTCCGTCCACCAGGTCGTACTTAACCATTTCCTCGGCTGGCAGAAAGTTGAAACCTTGCATGGCAGTTTACGACTGCCAATTTACGGACCGTATTGCACTTTACGGTCCGTATTTTGCAATTTACGACCACTGGGCAGTTGCAATTCTGCAACTTCCCATATTTCTTAGACTTCTCATTTTAATCACCCCCGTCCATGCACATGCATTGCTCACCTTGTATCTCATCTTAACTTAGCCAACTTCCTCGTCTCACATCGGATACTTTCGAAATCTCGCCTAAGGTCATCAACGTCGTTTCTTGCTCATGGACATCATGCACTCATTTTCATCACTAGTTCGTTCTCTTGCGTACCAACGGAAAATTTTTCCGAGGTGTAACACTCTTTTACTTGAGTGATTGTGAGAAGGCCGATGTCCAAGGTTCAGTTCCGGAATCGTTGATTGTGTGAAACTGATATTTGACAGACTCTTTTACTTAAGTGACTGTGAGATGGCTGATGTCCGATGAGCTATTCTGGCATCGTTGTTGCATGGCCGATTCTGATGTTATTCTGGAATCGTTGTTAGTGCATGGACTCCGCGGGGCCCCCAGGGTGGTGCCGGTGAGACTCCCCCTGTGAGCAATTAGCCAGGGTCCCGTCTGTCTGTTAGGCAAAGATCTGGGATGGGTGGCACTTAGATTTCGCGAGTCACGCTGGGTTGTGCTACCGAGACGTCGATATTTCCATCCGGAGTACTTATGTACACCTCATTTGCATGGCATGGCATCACATTCATGCCATTATTGCACTGGATTGCATTATGACTTGATTGAGATGTTGTGATGATTGGATTGTGATGATTTTGTTATGATGATGGATCGTGATGATTCTATTATGGTGATTGGATTGGATTGGGTACATTCGGACTTGACAGATTTGGGTTTAGATGCTTACGTAGGCGATGATGGATATCTGATTGTGATTATAGTGACTTAAACTTGCTAGATTCCTTGTTTATCTGATTTATCTTCTGAATTATGTTAACTATACTTAGTCGGTCGATGATGCCTACCAGTACTGTTGATTGTACTGACCCGCACTTGCTGCATTCTTTTATGAATGCAAAGTACCAGGTCGGATCTACTTCTCTGACCCGTGGCTGATCGACTCTTCAGCTTCCACTAGACTTTTCCAGGGTGAGCATGGCGTCCACTGATCTTAAAGACTCTCCTATTACTTATGTCTTGCTTTCTATTCTGAGACATGATTTGAGACTACTTATATATTATTATTTAGATTTTTAGAATTTAGATTTAGATGCTCTTGTATGACCAGACCAGATATTGGGGTGTGATAGAATGATTCAGCAGATTTGAAACATTCCACCTGTGAGACTTTGAAGGTGTGATAGATGTTATCAAGTCAAGGCCCTTGGATTATTAGTTGTTAATAGTCTGTTTCAAACTAAATCTGTATTTCCATTTTCCACTTATTGATTTTCTTTTTTGTTGTTGTTTTATTTATTTGATCAATCACTTTTGGATTGATATGTAAATATTTGGTTTATCAATAAATTTCCATCTTTCTGGTGGCTTTTCTTAAAAAAAAAAAATACTAGATACTGGGGTGGATTTCATTTACTTCCGCATTCGTTGATATTATATTATATTATATTATATTATATTATATTATATTATATTATATTGTGAGACTTACGTTATTTTACTTTCTTCCGCAATTTTCTATTATTTTTAATGTTGAGTTAAGGGTTCGCCTACCAAGGTGGGAAAGGTAGGTGCCTACACGACTTAGTTAAAATGGGTCGTGACAGTTAGTTTACTTATAACGCGAACGACGCAAAATTTTCCAAGGTGTAGCAGGGGGAAAGGGGGGGGGGGGGGGGGGGGGGAGGGGGAATTAACCATATTCTGTTTTGTTAATGCCTCCCAACATAAATTTTGACATGGTCCTCGAGGCACCCAATATGTTGAAGATATGGTGGGCTGGGTTCGATACCGAACAATAAAATAAGGTCACCGACTGTTTAGGACATTTACCCTCTCTCATGACTATGAAGGGTTGTAGGGAGTTGATTGATGTACTCACCAAATATTAGGATTGTGATAGGATGGTGTTTAGATTTGGGGAGATAGAGATGTCATGCCCCCAAAACCCACCCTAGACGTGACCGGCATCCGACGTCATGAACAACATCGGAAGAACCTTATAAATTAATAACGGCAAGCCCATTTTCGATAATCTTTCATTATTTAATTAAACAAGTGATGAATAACTAAATAAAATTTAAGATCACAATTATGAAACAAAATCAGCGGAAGTCTAACATAAATGAATAGTTATGAATGTGGAAAACACCTCAAAAAGTCATAGGAGACTTCAACATCTACCCACAGTATGACACTTGTCTATGGAGTTTCTAAGAAAAATAAACTAACTCAGGACACAACCCGAAACTACTAAGGAGTAATATTTGACTCAATGAAAACCCACGAAAAAATGTGTGGGCTCACCAACAATCTGGAAAGCAAGTACTCGTAACCCGCGAGATCTGTCTGTACCTACTCTTCTTCATTACCTAACATACCATCAAAAACAACAATGGTATGCCTGAGTACTGAGTACTCAGTGAGTGCCTTGGGGACAATAAGTAATATAACAAAATATGTATTTATATAAGATCAGTGATACAATTTCAACGACAAACAGTTGGAAATCCAGAGATAAAAATAGACCAACAACTTCACAACCATCAATAGAGAGACCATAAATCGGTATATAATTCAGTTCCAACTCATTATGTCTTTAAGTATAATTCCAGTATTTCCAGTGCTTAGTGAAAACAGTACCAATAGAATAGTTTGAAACCAAAGACAAGATCAATCGTACAACTCATCATTATCAATAGAAAACCATCAAGACAAGTATATATCTTTTTTGATTCAGTGTACCATTTATTACCATTTGAGTCTTTTCCATTCGAGGCCAATATCATCAACAAGCCACTCACAGGCAAACAAGTTCATTATTATCAACAAGCCACTCACAGGCAAATAGGTTCATTATTATCAATAAGCCACTTACAGGCACACAAGTTCATTATTATCAATAAGCCACTCACAGGCAACAAGATACGAAACAAGCCACTCACAGGCTAATCAAAGTATATTCAAAGTATAACACATGCCAATACAGGCCCAAACAAGTTAAACGAAGGGATGGCCACTTAAGGTTCCCTAAACCAGCATAGAAGCACCACATCGGGGTTGTCACCCTCGAAGGCTATCCTTCCTCCCGAATAGCTAGGCAAAACCACATCGGGGCATGTAACCCTCGATGACCACTCTTCCTCCCGAATGGTTAGGCAAAACCACATCAAAGTTATGAACTCTCGATGACCACTCTTCCTCCCGAATGGCTAGGAAAACCCCACTAGGATCCATAGTGACTACCCTTCCTCTCGAGTAGCTAGGCCAAACACAAACAATATAAATCATGGCAAAAGGGCCGAATCACCACCCTAGCATAGAAATCGAATCACTCAAATCATGACATGGAAGCCGAATCACAATTCATATCATGATAGTCACATTATTCATTAAGGATTATGTTCATCATCCCATTATAGGGGTACATCAAGCCATTTCAGTTTTAGAAACCGGGTTCACTTCTTTAAACAAGTTTCAAGTCCAACACAAACCATTATAGAGCGTTCACATGAGATAGTCAAGATTTTCAAATATCAAGTTTAAACATCCCTTGTGGGGTAATTCAAATTCAAATACCAAAGCTTTATATCTCAATTTTCAATCATCCTTTAGAGAGGAATACAATCATGAATATGTATATATAATATAGCACAAACAAGGTTTCATGTGGGCTTGTCCCTCACGCACACAAACCACAACCAAAGTCACACAAATCGTTTAAAGAGTAGGTTCAAAAAGAGACATACAAATCACTTTTATAGTCAAAAAGGATTTTTTTAAAAGAGACATACAAATCACCTTCATAGTCAAAAAGGATAGACATACCTTAAATACCGTTCATATATTCCCAACTTAACCTCTGCACTTTCAAGAGTCACTCTACATCCAATTTGAAGATTGCACAACTAAGATTTACAAGTTTTTATCAATTTCGTAGCTACGGTTAGCTCAAAACGCACTGCTACGGACTTCAAAATCAGATCTCCACCGTTTAAATTCAAGACCTACATGTGGTAACCACTCAGTTAAAGTTTGGGCTTGATCCAACGGTTAAATAAGTGAAAATTCCAATTAAAGATGATTGGTCGCAGGAAATTCTACAACAAAAATACTAGGTTTTGTCTTTACTAGAGTGCGTCTAAATCAATCCTATTTCATGATTCTATTGACCATTCAATGTATAAAACATAATAACAATTCCTTATAATCCATCAAAGTGAGAGTTTTACCTTTTTGAAGAAATCCCAATGCTTCATCCCATGTTTGACCTTGAATGAAGTTTTTACAATCTGGCGATTTCATATTAATGATTCGGTGTTAATCTAGTGTTAAGTTAATGTAATTGGCTTAGGGATTTGAGTATAAACTCACCTTAGGGGGTTGGTAGAAGCCTCTGGTCAAAAAACCCTCTCTTTAAACGTTTTTGGGTTGTATTTATAGGTTATCATAAAGGCTTGGGCTTTAAAACCTAATCCTACAAGAATCGGGATTTCCATTTTACACGTCTTCAGTAAATCAATCATAAATTTTTACATAGACCTTATTTTGAGCTCCATAATATATGGTTGGAAAGTTATTTCAAAGACCTAAAACTTTCATGTTTTGAGTTTTCTCAAATTCTTAACGAAAATACCCAAAAACTGGCCATAAGTACAGACTGTCTTAGACGAATTTAGAAGGCCTTAAAAACTTCACTTTTTGGTTTGACTTCAAAACGACTGTTTATCTCCCGAATGGATTCATATGGCTAAAATATGAACTTAATACTGGTTTTCATACATTCACACCTAACTCGGATTTACAGGATGTTATAAGAGATGACCTCGACTTTGGAGGAAATTCTAGACTGCATAGAGAGTAATGGGACTTGTATAAGGAGGAGGAAGAAACTTGACCACAACCTTTTAACCCCAAACAAATCCACCCCTGCCAAAATCATGAAGCTACTATCCCTAACCAATGCCAAATGGATCTTCGGACCAACCATAGCCTTTAGGGATTTGTACCGTCGCTTTGGAACCAAAAGTGAATTTGTAGACTATTCCCTAGAATTCCAAACCTACACAGGCTGAGAAGTTACCCGACCCTTTGCTTTTGCCATATGCTTGTTGGGACTCATGGTCTTTCCCCAAAACATACACCTCACCAGTGATACCCGTATCGTTTTTGTCGCCCATGCTATCTTTTATGGCATAACCACAAATGGAGAAACTAGAAACTTTGACTTGGTCCCCATCATCCTTGCTGATATGTATCGAGCCCTAGGACAATGCCGAAACCATCATAGGTACTTCGAAGGATGCAATTTGTTGTTACAATGGTGAATCATCAAACACTTGAACAAATCTGAGGTCCCCAATACATAAGCAACCAAAATAAGGATGACCTTAAATCCCATTGTCCAAATTTTGGAAACCAAACCAAGCAGGGGTGGGCCTTAATCTTTTCAAGACTTAGGGAATACAACGTACAGTAGATGTTCCCAGACTTCATATCCGAGCGAGTTGTGGTTAGAGGTAGAAAACGGTTGTTCTTACCACTCATGGGAATCCAAGGGATCCGCTCATATGCACCTGCTAGAGTCTTGAGACGTTCTTAGCAGTTTCGGTGTTTGAGGTGTGCGTCGAATCATAATAAATAATATTCACTTACTAAGCTTGAACATATATACATATATATGGAAAATTTTCAATTGATCTATTAATATAGATGGGTGAATCATTTTGTACGGGCTGATTCATAATTTAGGCCTGTCCAGATTTTTTGACTGTAGATCTAGTTGTTGTATTGAAGCCAGCTTTTTAAGCCATATGAGACCAACCGGATAATCAATCTGCACAAGGAAAAAATTGCACATATATCTCACAAGATATGTCCAATAAGAAATTTCCTTCCTTTGTTTGTAGACTTGTTTTTGTCCAAATCCAAACCCACCCGCCCCCGGGCCTTTTTTTTTTTTTTTTTCTTTTTGACGAAATCAACAAGCACAAGATAATGACAAAAAAGGCAAGACAAACAAGAATATTTCTATTATATATAAGCCCCGTAAAGAGACGAACACAGCTTCCCATGATTGTACCATGAGCTTTAAAAATTGTACCTTCATTAAATTCTTGTACCATGAGCTATAAAATTTGTATACTTTATCCAACTATTTTTATATCTCATGTAGACATGTGTCATAGTACTTAATATTTATTCCCTTCTCATGTATAGACGTATGCACTTTATTTTTTTAAATTATTTTTATTACATAGGGGGTAGGGAAGGGGAAATGGGAAAGGGGATTACAATGTGGAGATTCGAACCCTCACCAATAAGGTGAGAGTTCATGTAGCCAACCAACTGAGCTACTAGATCCCTACGACGTATGCACTTTAAATTTATTTCTCTGACACATTTATTTCCTCCGTGCACTTTCACTTGTTCACTTTTGACTTTTCGTGTTCTAGCTGAATATTTATTCTCTTCTCATGTATAGACATATGCAGTTCAATTTTAATTCTCCTATACAAATTTATTTCCTCCATACACTTTAATTTGTTCATTTTTGACTTTTCATATTCTTTGAGAATTAATAAATCCCACATGGATATATGTCATACTACTGAATATTTATTCTCTTCTCATGTATACACGTGTGCACTTCTATTTTAATTCTCCGACACATATTTATTTCCTCCGTGCACTTTTACTTGTTCATTTTGACTTTTCACGTTATTTAAGAATTAATAAATGACGTATTCCTTCCGTCTCATATTATTTGGCCACATTACTGTACTTGACTTTTCATGTTCTCTAAGAATTAATAAAAATAAAGTACTCCCTTCGTCCATATTAACGTAGACATGTGTCATAGTACTTAATATTTAATTCCCTTCTCGTGTATAGACGTATGTACTTCAAATTTAATTCTCCGACACATTTATTTCCTCCGTACACTTTTACTTGTCACTTTTGATTTTTCATGATCTAGCTGAATATTTATTTTCTTCTCATGTATAGACATATGCAGTTCAATTTTAATTCTCCTACACAAATATATTTCCTCAGTACAGTTTAATTTGTTCATTTTTGACTTTTCACATTCTTTGAGAATTAATAAATCCCACGTGGATATATGTCATAGTACTGAATATTTATTCTCTTCTCATGTATACACGTGTGCACTTCTATTTTAATTCTCCGACACATATTTATTTCCTCCGTGCACTTTTACTTGTTTACTTTTGGCTTTTCATGTTATTTAAGAATTAATAAATGAAGTGCTCCTTCCGTCCCATATTACTTGACCACATTACTATACTTGACTTTTCACGTTCTTTAAGAATTAATAAAAATGGAGAACTCCCTTCGTCCATATTACTTGGCCACGTTACTAAAAATATATGTCTAATTTTCTATTCTATATTTATCTTCTTTTCTATTTCTATTATCCCCGTTTTCCTTCTTTGTCAATACTTTAAACGTGAAGAGAGGACGAACAACAACAATGCAAATTTGTATCAACAGTTATTTTAATGCTCCTACACATAACTTGCTCACTTTTGACTTTTCACGTTCTTTGAAAATTAATAAATAAAGTATATATTATATCATAATATCCATACTTATTAGTATATAGTCTCAATAGCCTCAGAAAATGATTTAAAAATGAATAATTAATGTGAAGAGTAAAATAAAAAGAAGAATTTTTTTCCTTGATATGTTAACGTCGACAAGTAAAAGTAAAGGGAGGGAGTGACATTTATCCCTATTTTCCTTCATTGTCAATACTTTACTTATTTACTCTCCATTGAAGTTTCTGATTATTGTTTCTTTACATTTATAAAATGTATTACTTTATATTTTCATTTCAGAATTAAAAAGTCTTGATTAATCATATAACATATATCTTTCTAATTTTGATTTCTTTGTAACAATTAATATAAAAAACTATAATATATTTTTTAATTAATTTAATAAAAATATTTTAATCCAATATATACAACAAAATGGTTCTTATGTTTAGATCTGAACAATTACTTAATTGAAATGGATATTAACCTGTCGGTATACATATAAAATATTAAAGAATTTAAAAGAAAAAATTTAGAATTAAAATATTAATTTTCTCTCATATTCTTACTATTTTCTTTTACATCAACGAACAACTTTCATTGTCATGATAATGATAAAAATAAGTCCGACTCTTTCTATCTCAAAGACTTTTAATTACAACTAAAGTGATGGTACCTAAAATACATTTTGTATATATAACAACAATTAAAATATTTTTACAAATTATTTTCAAAATATAAATCTTAAAGATTGGTTAATTAAAATAAATAAATATGTTCGATCCATATATCACACGGGCATATATTGCTAGTACATGAAAATGTGTCGTAACAGCATCATCCAGACTGCAAAAAGAAGTGTAGTAGTTAGTTGGTCTGCCCAAAAGTAACAATAGAGGAAAGCCAAATGGCACAAAAAGTCTTGAGGGAAGTTTTATAATTGCAGTGTAATATAAAATGTGATTGGTCTTTAGGAATGAGAATAGGGGGAAAAAGTTTACTCGGATCGGGGGCATATACCTGCCATCATTTTCTAAACCAAAAGCGATCATCACTAATAAGATTAGAAATCATGTACTCCGCCGTTCATTTTCACATGTCATATTTTGACTAGATACGATTATTAAAAAGTCAAAAATATAATGAAAATTTTAGAATGTCACCTCTATTTATTTCTAAGTGACTTAATGATTAAAAGAAATATGCTTTAAAAGTTATGTAACTATTAAAATTTCTTTGAATTTGCCAACCCAATATTTAATAATAAAGGTAAAATAAGTATGAAATGGTAAATTTTCTCTTGATTTTCTAAACTGCACGAGTAAAAATGAATAATTATATTTAGTATAAACGACAAATAAAAATGAACGGAGCGAGTACCGAATTAATTGAGCTATCATAATTTCCTTATATACCTTTAAAAATCATAAATTAATTGAAATTTGATCTATAGTCAAATAGTAAAAACTTAATTGGTTTAGGTTCACACTGCTACGGATGTTTTTCTCTCAATCAAATCCTCAAAGATAAAAAGGAAATGCATTTATTTATTTAATAGATAAATGGCTTGCAACTTTTAAATTCAGTAATGAGGTAGTACTAGTACTAATTTGACAGCCCGAAAAGGTATGTGAAAAGCGGGGGTCAATGTTCCCTAACCCCCCTCTCCCCCGGGGGCCGGGCCCCCGGCCTAAGATCCAGCATTCAATGAATCATCCTCTTCTTTTCATTTTTTTGCGCGGACTGCCCTTCTTTTGGGTAGTCTTTAAATTTTGCCCCTCATATTTGTGGTCTTTAAATTATGCTCTTCATATTGCTGGTCTTTAATTTTTTCCCTTCGCATTGCAACACTGAGCGTTCACGCAGAAATCATGAGGTTCTGAGTTCGAACCCCCGCTCAAGCATAAATTAAAAAAGAAAACTGCAAAGCAAGGTTGGGGTCGCGTGTCTGCCGGACCCGGCATAAACTTATGAAGGAATTACCAAAGTTATGCCGGACCCGACATACTCATGCCTTATGGGCAGACTCGGCATAAGTATGCCGGGTCCGGCATAACTTTGTTAATTCCTTCATAAGTTTATGCCGGGTCCGGCATAACTTTGAGATCTCATGTCAACTTTTTACAGATTTTTAGTGACATCAAAATGCTCTATTAAAATTCAAGTGGTTTTTGTGTCAATGTGGCCTAAGACTTTCTTTGCTACATTTCCTGTATTGGATATATTATAACTGCTCTTGTTAATATATTATGGGATAGTGTTAGAAAAGAGTAGTTGTCGTGATTTTATTCCATTATATCTAAGCCTAGTTTTTCATGAGTATTAACACTATGATAATTGTTGAAAGCATTTGCATGACGATGAGTGGAAGAAGCCACGCATAAAGTTTTTACCATGAAGCCTTTTAGTTCTGTAATAATATTAGAAGGAGGACAATGAAATTCTTCCTAGGGACCCTCGTCCGGTGGGGGTATACTTTTAATGGGCAAACTTTTATGCCGGACCAGGCATAAACTTGTGAAGGAATTACCAAAGTTATGCCGGACCCGGTATACTTATGCCAAGTCTGCCCATAAGGCATAAGTATGCCGTGACCGACATAAGTTTGGTAATTCCTTAACAGGTTTATGCCATTGGGAGCATACTTTTAATGGGCAAACTTTTATGCCGGATCCGGCATAAACTTGTGAAGGAATTACCAAAGTTATGCCGGACCCGGCATACTTATGTCAAGTCTGCCCATAAGGCATAAGCATGCCGGGTCCAACATAACTTTGGTAATTCCTTCACAAGTGTATGTCGGTGGGGGCATAGCGAATTTAAACTCTGTCTTGCGAATTTTTTTTAAAATTTTAACTGTGTGGGAGTTCGAACCTGGACCCATGGAGTTTAACCGAAGAGCAAAACTTAAAGATTTCAAATATGAGGGGCAAATCTTTTCCTGCACACGTGCCCCACTCATCACTTTTTAATAGTAGTACATCAATTAATTCATTTACTCCTAATTTATTCAATTTCAAACTCTTTGATAGTGATTGATCCAATCAGATATATACAAGTACAATCATACGACATTTTCACATTATTAATATAATTATATTTTTCGGCAATTTTTCAGAGGAGAAATGGCGATATTGTATGCACTGGTAGCGAGGGGATCGGTGGTATTGGCGGAACACAGTGCTACATCGACAAACGCTAGTGCAATAGCGAGGCAGATATTGGAGAAAATACCAGGAAATAATGATTCTAATGTTTCTTATTCACAAGATCGCTATATTTTCCATGTTAAACGTACTGATGGACTCACTGTTCTCTGTATGGCTGATGAGGTTGCCGGAAGTAAGCCTTTTCTAACTTCTTTCTTTTAGGTAATATAGGATTAATCAATTTGATGTTTTATACTATCTCTCCTTTAATTTGTTTTTCTGATTTTGACTTTAATATAGATTTTAAGGAAGTAAAGAACATTTTTAAATTTTGTTGTCTTAAATTAAAGATGCATTGAAAGTATCAAAATGTCCTTTAATCTTGTTGTTCTAAACATAGAATTAAAGAATTGCAAAAAAGATTAGAGACATTCTTAGTAAGACAAACAAATTGAAAAGAGGAGTATATTTTTCAAGTTGCTTTTTGTTCAATTTAATTATGAAGACTGCCAACCAAAAGAAAATAAAAAACTTCGGGTGTAATTGACTTTGAAATTCAAAGAATGTTTTAATTTTCGATTAATTGCCGGGAATTTGAATCCAAAATAAAGAGTCATTCCCTGGGCAATTTGCATGATTGCCCTTATTCGAGGGCCCTTCGCCCAAAAATTTATGGGTTCCTGGTTCGAACTCCTGCTCAGTAAAAAATTATTAAAAAAAAAAATCGCAAGGCAGAATTTGCCTGTAAAATTCTACCTTAAGGCAGGCAAAATTCTCCCTTAAGGCAGAATTTGCCTGTAAAATTCTACCTTAAGGTTGGCAAAACTCTCCCTTAAGGCAGAGTTTGCTACCTTATAACGCAGAGTTTGCCTTAAGGTAGCAAATTCTACCTTATAAGACAGAGTTTACTACCTTAAGGCAGAGTTTGCCTTCAGGCATAAGGCAAGGTAGAGTTTGAAACTTTGAATTCAAAACTCTGCCTTGCGAATCCAAATTTTTGTCTTGCGAATTTTTTTAAAATTTTTTTTACTGAGTGGGGGTTCGAATCCAAAACTCATGGATTTTTAGGCGAAGGGAAAAAATTAAAGACAAACAATTTGAGGGGCAAAAATTAAAGACCAGTGCCTTTGAAGGACAATCCGCGCAAATAAATGTTGTTCCGTTGGCTAGATTTTGGATTGTACTGAGACCTTGCCAAAACTTCTACACCCAAAATAAAAATATAAAATATTAAAGGACACTATTATATTTTGGGAGTTAAAAAGTTCTTTCCTGTGATTTTGAAATGGTTTTCAAATAATTTTTATGGTAACATTTTATTTATGTAGTTTCTGAATATCTTAATTTTATTGAAAAAAAAAAAGAAATTCATATTTATAAGTACTAACTCTAATGTCATCTGAATCATGTCATTCTTTTTGTGATGATGGAGTCTTAAAAAAGTGTACTTCAGCATTGTAATCTTTCTCTATATTAAGTACTGTATTTTTTATTTTGGGTAATTTTCTAAGAAAACCATTTAGACATCATCAGAGGTTTAATTTAGTGTGGTTATAAGCTATGTTGCTCAAGGGACGGAAAGAGAAGGCTTTTGTCCTATCTGCTTCTCTCGTCAAAAGTATTGCCGTACCTGTGTAATATCCTCCAAAAATGCACTACTTTTGGCTTCGTAAAGAGTCCGAGCAACCTAGGTGGTTAGAATGTTTTAGGTAGTGCAATTGATATTGTCAATGAATCAACTGCTTCACGTCCAAATTATTTTGGAGCTATATGAGCCTAGTTCTTCCTTATTCTGGTATATTTCGATTCAATACTAAATAATCAGTCTTTTAAAGGAAAATATGGATTTTTGACAAATAAAAGTTCTCTAAATTTTACACTTAATGTTATTTGAACATTCAAGTTTCTAATCAGAATGAAAGGACTCCCGATAACCAATCTAATGTAATATTACTGCATTAGGACAAATTCATTTTGTAGTTTTGGCTGTTAGTTCAGAAGACTGTCATCCTCCATGGATATTTTACTGTTTATACTCCTTACAGGGAGAATCCCTTTTGCATTCCTTGAAGAAATTCACCAAAGATTTGTGAGGACCTATGGTCGGGCTGTTCTCTCTGCACAAGCTTATGCCATGAATGATGAATTCTCAAGGGTCCTTAGCCAGCAAATTGAATATTACTCTAGTGATCCAAATGCAGACAGAATAAACAGGCTAAAGGGCGAAATGAGTCAGGTCAGTTCCCATATATTTTTGAGGTAGCTAATGTGCTAGTTGAATGTACATAACAGATGTGTTGAAATCTACATTTTCTTCAATTTGAAGAGGCATGCACCTGTGAATATAGTTGCTCACTTTTAGATGCCTCAACAAAATTGTGACGGCACCTTATCAGCACCACGGGAAACGTAGCACTCTCTGTCCCAATTTTTTTGGCACTCTTTCCTTTCTGTCTATCCAGAATTTTTGGCACCTTTCTTTAATTAAATATTCTCATTTCACCCTTGATATGACTTGTTGTAAGCTCCACTAGATAAACGAACAAATTATTTGGTACAAGAGTACTTCGGTTAGTCTATACATATTTATCGATCAAAGGTCTTTCTTCCTTTTAAACTTCATATCCGGTCAAACAATGCCACGCAGATTGAAATGGGAGAAGTGATCAGTTTTAGGCAGTGTTTAAATCCCTTGAGATTATCGATCAGTCTTATTGTATTCCTTTTAGATCTCACTTTCTTTGTATTAATGACTTGCACTGATTCAAAGATCTTTGCAACGTCATACGTCTCTCAATAAAAGCTAGAAATTGTGTTTAATCATTTGTTAGCAGCCTTATTTTGTCATTTACTGAGAAGTTTGAGGATATTCCATGGATGTAACAGGTGCGTAATGTCATGATTGAGAATATTGATAAAGTTCTAGAGAGAGGTGACTGCCTGGAGTTGTTGGTTGATAAAACTGCTAATATGCAAGGAAACTCTTTCCGATTCAGGAAGCAAGCTCGGCGCTTCAGAAGCACAGTATGGTGGAGAAATGTCAAGCTCACGTACGTAACTTAAATAAGAGCTCTTTCTTTTCCCTTTTTAAAACTTTTTCTTTGTGTGTGTGTGGGGGGGGGGGGGGGGGGAGGGGGGGGGGGGGGGAGAAGGAGTTGGGATATCTAAATGGAGTCATATCTTTTCTCGGATAGGGGTTCAAGCTCAACTTCAAACACATTGGGATGGCATGTGTGAGGTACTTAATTCCCTTCAGAAGAAAAGGGGGGAAAAAAAAAGAGAGGCAATCCCTAGTGCCACTTGTTATCAGGGGCGGAGCTACAGTGTAACATGAGGGTTCGGATGAACCCAGTAACTTTTGCGTAGACCTGATATTTGCATTAGAAATTTTAGTAAGAATATATGAATATTAGGTGTGATTATATACAAAAACAAACAGTTGGCTCAGCGGTAAGGTGTCTAGGAAGGTCCTTGTGTCACGAGTTTGTTGGTTCGAAACCCATTTTAAGCACTTTCCTTTTGTATTTTTGCGAAGAAAACGTAAAGCTTTTTTGAAAACTTTAACAGTTTCTTCATCCCTGTACGTTTTTCTCAGAATATATATAGCCTTTTTCTTAAAAAAATTATTTTAAAAAATCAAAACATAAAATTTACAATTAGAAAAAGTAAAACGTTACTGTTTATATTTATATAGTGCTTAAGTAGTTCATTGCTTTTTTAAATATACGGAAAAGGCTCAAATATGCCATCGAACTATCAGAAATGTCTCATTTATGCCACTCATCAATAGTTTGGCTCATTTATACCATCGAACTATCGGAAATGGTTCATTTATACCACTCATCAATAGTTTGGCTTATTTATGCAATCGCCCGTTATCAAAATGACCCATCCATGCCATTTATCATTAACGCTTGGTTTTATAATACCAGATATGACATGTGGCCTCCAATTAGAGGTCTCCATCGTTTAATTAAACCAACCCAATTTTAAATCCCAAATTAATAAAAAATTCGACCCATACACCCTACCCACCCACAACCATAATCTAGTTGGAGGCCATATGTCATATCTGGTATTGTAAAACCGGTGTTAATGAAAAATGGCATGGATGAGTCATTTTGGTAACGGGTGATGACATAAATGAGTCAAACTATTGATGAGTGGCATAAATGAGTCATTTCTGATAGTTCAACGGCATAAATGAGTCAAACTATTGACGAGTGGCATAAATGAGCCATTTTTGATAGTTCGATGGCATATTTGAGCCTTTTCCATTAAATATATATTGAGTACGGTAATCCTTCGTTGGTTTGGCGGTTAGCCGGTTATTATATATTAGCTTGAGGTCGTTGTCCTGCCTTAAAGTTCCGAACCCACAAATCTCAAATCCTGGCTCCGCCTCTGCTTGTTATACTACATTGTGACTGCTAACGTTAGCTGCTTTATGTGGATCTCAGGATTGTTCTAATGGTGTGTGATTTGTGAAGTAGCTCTAATGCATATGATAGATTGCATATCTGTATTACTATGGTCATTCTCTTGAAAATCATTGTTGCTTTATCCTTAAGTGGCCTGTGATTTACTAGTATGATTAGGATATTGCGCACTACTCCAGCTTCAAGTTTTCTTGTTTATGTTTCTTTGTGATCTTGAGAGAATACTTATATATCTGATTTTTCACAGGGTTGCGTTAATATTCCTTCTCCTCGTGATAATATATGTTGTTTTGGCTTTCGTCTGTCATGGGATAACTCTTCCAACTTGTTTGAAGTAAGGATCACTCATCAGCATCTTCTGGGATTTGGCTGTTGGTTCCTGGCTCACTATTGTGTTTCTCATATGTGCAATTCTTTGATCTTAATTCTCTAGAGTTGAAGCTTGAAATCATGTTTTGATATTGATCTAGTCCTTGCAATCTAGTATCTGTACCAAGTTCTTCAGGGTGTCTATTTGCTTAAACTCTTGCTTGAGAAACATGGAAAGAGTTTATTTGGGCCCATGTTACCTATTCAGCTTTAATGTTTTGTGAAACCCGGTATGGAGTAAAATCATACATGTGGAATATATATTGCTGATTGTCTTTTGACATGTATTCTGTGGTGAAATATATTTTGATGTTTTTTTTTCATATTGTGCATATTCTAGTACAAGGGAATGAGGATCAGAAGGTTTCTGACCTAGGAATGTACTATCTCAATGTTGGTGTATTTCATCATGATACCTGGGAACTGCCTTGAGCAAACCCGGCTCTCTTCGTCATCCTTAGATGCAGCAATCGTTCTCATTAAACTAGATATCGAAGCCCGTGCTTCATAATTTTAATTTTATGCAAATTTAGAATTTATTTATTTCTCGGTGTCCATTTATATATGTGATACTTCAATTTACCTCAAAACACGCAAAAATAAATTTTATTATTCCTCATTAGTCATTACTTCTTCGGTGTCAATTTATATATGTGATAATCTTTATTAATCAATTTTAAAAAGAACGATATTTTTCTATATGTAGTACTCAATTCAATTCAACTTTACAAAGATTTGTAGTAACACAAATATTTATAACTTATTTTACCTAACAAATTGCAAACGCTTTTTTCCTTTCATTTTCAAACTTTGTGTTCAATTAAATATCATCAAATAAATAAGGATGACTGGAGTGATATTTATAATCAAATATTGATAGCTGATAAATAGTACTTATTAACGTGATAAAACATTATTAAGAACAACAATAATATCTATAATCAATCTAAATTTGTAATGTTGATATATACAAATCAATGTCTTAAGTTGATTACTCTAAGAAAACGTATTGTACTTGGTACTATGCTGATGAGTTTATAAGTTGAAACTTGAAATTGAATAAAGATGAAATAAATAGCTCATGTGGGGCCCTTGTTCAGAACATCCCAAGTCATTGCAAAGTAGTGCGTGGTATACATTATTCAAGTGGGGCCCACATTTAGTGAAGAGAAACAATAATGTGTCCAATAGGGTTTCTAATTGAGCGCGTAAATTTTTTCCAAGTAGGGTCCACCTTTCCCCATCAAAATAAGTCAGTACAAGGATACAAAAGAAATAAGGAAAAGATAGCTTGGTTTTCTTGTCCAAAGGAGAAACAATACAGATACCAAAGCACTTAAGTACAACAGTTAGGAAGGTCATAAATTTGAAATCCCATAAATAACCCTATGTTGGCAAGCACACATGTGGACGGACTCATGTCTGTGTCAACGATTCAGGCGTGTGAACCCATGCTTCTATAATAGTTAAAAAATATTAACGGAAGAGGGTCAAAAATGGCCTTGGACTATCCAAAAAGGTTTAAATATACCCTTCATTTATTTATTAGGCTAAAAATACCTTCCGTTCACCTTTTTGACTCACTTATGTCCTTTGACTAACGTTCAACACAGGATTAAAAATATGTATATTTAAATTCCACGTGACAATTTCTTATTGGCCAAAATTAAAAGCCGACCCAATAAAAAGATCCACACATATGTACCCGTTTTCCGGACTAACCCGCCCCGAACACCAACTTGACCCGAACAAAAAATTCAACTAAAAAAAGAGACCCACTTCCATCAAACTCCATGGAAGCAAAAGCTTCATGAAGTGAAGCGACTATTTTGCCCTTAAAGCAAGCATTATTTCAAGAACATTAGAGTGCAAAATGTAAATATATGTTCTAAAAAAAGGTAAAAAGGTTTAACAAAGGTCACAAAAACAAAACATAAAATCATATAATAAAGAGAATTGTGAGCGCCATTCACATAGCCACAATTGTGAAACCTCTTCAGATGATTACCATTTTTAAAGACATTTGACTTTCTTGGGAAAAATGTGTATGAAATAACTGAAGTCTAATTTAAGCTTTCGTTTGCTTTATCAAGTAAAGGTAATTAATTAATGGATTTTTGAATTCATTATTAGATCATTAAGTCTTCATGTCTTTTTACATCTCCTGATAATCAACATGTATGATAGTATAAGCCATTGATCCTTTGCATTTTACTGGTCCGTTCTCTATGTTTATATAAATTTTAGTTGGGTTTTGAAATAGTTCCATCAAACTAGGTGTGAATCTTCATATAGTACTCTTTGAAAAATAAAAATAGTAACTCCTTATAAATCACTATATTAACCAACATTTTCTTTATTGCTATAGAAGATTTGGAGAATTTGAGGAGTTACATTGAATAATTAATACACTAAATACAATTAGTTAATTAATACATGTACCATATTGATCTACTAAATGCCAATACATGGTGAAAAAATTGGTGACAAAAGTATCTTATTCATCAAGCTAATTTGAAGGTTCAGATTCCTCATTCCTCCTTTCATTCAATTGCATTAAAATTATTGTAGTTTTTCTCATATTTAAGGAAGGATTATAAAGAGCTTCAATGATAAAAGAGATCTTCGTGTTAGAAAATTGTGTGTTTGTGGTGAGAAATCTGGATATGCTTCAAGCCGTATACCTTATTTGGAGCACTTTCCAAAGAGAATTATTTGTCCCTCACAAATACTCTCCTGGGATAGAATGAAGCAAAGCCAAGAAATAATGAAATCAAGTCTTTGAACACAGAAGAATAATGCTGCAGTCACTAAACTTATGCAGTTTTTCTTAAGGAAGAATTCTGGTTTTTTTTGAGTATTTTTTATGATAGAAATATTTCCAGGATTTCATCTATTTATAGGGATGTTTTAATCCTTCAACCTGAAATGATGCAACCTTTAGGGAAGAGTTGCATCGTTTCATAAAGAAATATATTTTTTCAGAAAGAAAAGTACTTTTTCTTTTTGCAAAAAGAAAGGTATATATTTTTTTTCTCTTAAGAAGAAAGAAAAATACTTTTCCTTTAGCCTATTCCTTTTGTTTTCTTTTGAAAATTTCAACAATCCCCCAACATTTTCAAGTGAAAATAACAGCCCAACCCTTCCGTCAGAAATTAAGAGACAAGTGAATCCATGCATAAATAAAGTATCTAGCGATTGAATTTTACATTAGCGGAATACAATTTCTATTAAACTGAATAGTCAGGTAAGACAAGTCTTTTGAACTGACCACCATATTGTAAAACAGGATGTATCTCACACATGAATTGTATTACATTATTTCTTTATAACCAACACCATAGGCCTTGTGTTCCAATCCTCGAATGCATAGAAACCAAACCCGAGCTTCTTGAAGCGGGCCACTTCGCATCCACATAGGTAGACCCTTATTAATATGCTCCTGCAAAAGCACCCACCAATAGGTCTATTAAGAATTTATGAACTCAACCTCCTTTTAACAAATTGCAGGACAAAGCACTTACTTTGGAACGGTAATACCAAGTGTTATCAACCAATAATGAATGTTGTCACTCATTGAACTTGAGACTAGATGTTGTATCAAGCGTCAAGTTGAGGCTTCACCCTTAATGGTATTTCTTTATGGGTTTTAACCCCATCCCTTTGATGTTCTCAACACCAAGTCCCTTGCCAATCCCTTAGTTAATGGATCCGCAATATTATTAAGTGAATGCACATAGTCAATCATGATCACTCCATCTTTAATTAATTGATTTATAGAACTGTGTCTAAGGCCAATATGCCTACACTTTCCGTTATATATATGACTGTACACTTGGACTAAGGTGGCCTCACTATCACAATGGATAGAAATCGGTGGCATGGGCTTAGGCCATAATGGAATATCAAAAAACAAATTTCTCAACCATTCCCCTTTTTTAGAAGCGGATACAAGGCCACAAATTCTGTAGCCATAGTTGAATCAGTAAGACACGTTTGCTTCTTATATCCCCAAGATATCGCAACCCCACTAAACTGGTATATCCATCCACTTGTTGAGGATTAATCCTCTTGATCAGTGATCCAACTTGCATCTGAATACCCTTCTAGTATAGCGGGATCACCATTGTAATAGATGCCATAATCTAGCGTTTTCTTGAGATACTTTAGTACTCTTCTTATGGCATTCCAATGATGCTCACTTGGATTGCAAGTTTATCTACTCAACTTACCCACTGCATACGCAATGTCGGGTCTCGTACTAGTCATAGCGTACATCAAGCACCCGATCAACTTAGCATACTCAAGTTGAGCAATTGGCCTTCCACTATTTCTTTCCAATTTAAAACATGGATCATACGGTGTAGAAACAGGATTTCAATCAAAATGATTGAATTTCTTTAACACTTTCTCGATATAATGAGATTGTGTTAAGGTAAAACCCCCACCATTTCTAATAATTCTTATACCAAGAATGACATCCGCTTCTCCCATATCTTTCATGGAGAACTGAGCAGATAGAAATATTTTGGTGGTCTCAACCTGTTCTATGTCGGTCCCAAAGATCAACATATCATCTACATACAAGCAAATGAAAACTCTTTTTTTTTTTTCAAATTTTGAGTAAACACACTTGTCTGATTCATTGATTTTAAAGCCATTAGATAAAATTACTTCATCAAATTTTTGTTGCCATTGCTTAGGGGCTGGTTTTAGCCCATACAATGATTTTACAAGTTTTCAAACTTTCTTCTCTTGTCCTTTAACTACAAACCCCTCAGGTTGTCTCATATAGACTTCCTCTTCCAATTCACCATTCAAAAACGCAGTTTTGACATCCATTTGGTGAATTACTAGATTGTAAATGGAGGCTAGTGCAATAAGCAACCTTATTGTGGCTATTCTAGCCACGGGAGCATAAGTATCATAGCAATCAACGCCGTGTTTTTGGGTAAAACCCCTAACTACAACGCGAGCCTTGTATTTATCCACGATACCGTCTACTTTTAACTTCTTCTTGAACAACCATTTACCATCTATGGGTTTGCAACTGGGTGGAAGGTCTATTAAGATCCAAGTATTATTTTTCATAATGGAATCTATCTCATTTTGGATATCCTTCCATAACGGTGCATCAGGAGATTGCATGCCCTCACTAAATGTAATGGGATCATTTTCCATATTATAACAATAAGGAAATTCATTTTCAATTTTATCAGTTGAACCTTCTACTAAATAGAGGTAGAAGTCATCTCCATATGTCTTTTCTTTTCTAACTGTCACGACCCAGCCCCGTGGGCCGCGACTGGTGTCCTTCTGGGACACCCCAAACGAACTCACACCCAGACCATCGTAATCAGGCTCGTCCAAACTCCACGTACGTTATTCGAACTCATCATCGTAATCAGACATCTACCGAACACTTATCCTAAGCAGTCGCCCGTACAGATCAGACAAATCACAAATCAGAAGGAAGGCGGAATGTACATCGCCAAATTTCACACACACACATCAGAAGGGTGGCGGAATGCACATCGCCCCCAAATGCATACACACACATACAAATTCAGAGGCCGACTTGGCCATAGTAGCGTACGGGCCACTTAAGATCGTAAAACCGACTCACATGCAAACACACCGGACCCACGACCCACAAATCTGACTACAGGCCTCTAGACAAAACAGAACATAAGAACATAGGACGGGACAGGGCCCCGCCGTACCCACTCATCCAAATATACAGAATACAGACACAACAAAAGATATGTACCAAAAGTAGGCTCCGGATCAAGGGGAGCTTTCCAACACAGCAGAATGAGTAGCCTAAACTGGAGGACCACCCAAACGAGCTTCTGTACCTGCGGGCATGAAACACAGCCCCCGAAGAAACGGGGGTCAGTACGGGAGAAGTACTGAGTATGTAAAGCAGAAGGTACAGAAATCACAAACACAGCTGGAGTCAGAAAGAACAAACACACCAACATCGCAAACAAAGCAAACCTGTGCGGGAGGCGAACGTACAAATGCAAATCAAATCATGTATAGGGTTTAGGAACGTGGTCACCCCCCGACGCTGGTGCCACAACACATCATAACTCCAGAAGTTTTCAAATCTCCGTACAGTCTCCAGACACATCATATCACACACACATCATATCATCAGAACATATCAAATGCCATATCACATCATAACTCCATAAACGGTAACCGGCCCTATGGCGAGGCCTCGGAAACCGTAACACATCATAACTCCCGAATATATTATAGCGCGCACGATCACAAAGTCGGCCCGGGTACCGACGAACGAAGTCATAGCAGACAGCACGAACAGAGTAGTGCCGAAACCATATGCATATTAAAAATAATTTGTCAGACTCAACATATCGTTTACATATAGGTAGATACTGACGCCAGAAGGCTCGGAGTAGGAATCGAATTGATAAAAGTAGGCATATAAAGGTTACGAAGTTCCAAACTGTCAAATTCGTAAGAAAACTGTTCATAAGTCATTTTTCCGGAATTCTCACATCATCCCAAAGTACAGAGCATGCATTAATGGCATAGGAAGTTTCAAACACATCCTTGAGTCATAAATAGAAGATTGCGAATCATAACAGACACAAGCGAATCAAACAAACCGAATAAGGGGAGCCTCGGGGCTCGCGGGCCCACCTCGGGTCAAATTGAGGCGGCGGACACAAATCACAGACTTTCGGCTCCATAGAGCCATCTACGAAAGTTTCGAAGGGTTTCGGACACAACAGCACAAGTTATGGAGGTACGAACATTCTTTTAACCAAAAGTGACAAAAAGGGGTTCAATCGCGCTGAGTGAATAGTGCTCGAACTTGAACTTCGATTTCCAAGAGCAGGGTTATTCCCGAGATTCCGAAATTTACCTAGTGGGTCTAGGACATGCCAAAAGAATGAGAGGTAGGCTTTACATACCTGGTTGGCGCCTTACGCTCCTCAAATCGCAATTCCCGTTTCGTCCAGAAACTGCAAATGGTCACTTTTACCAGTTACTATTCATGAGAATTAACATTTTAGTCTTTGGGCTATATTTGGCTACCGAAACTTCGGCAGCATTTCCCCTATAAATCTAACACCCCCGAGACTTAGCTCGGCTCAAAATATAACAACATCAACAGCCCAAACATCATTACACAATACGAATCACAATCAAACACATTAACTTCACAATTGCACCTTATTTCATAAGTTGGTAATCCTATTTCCAAACTTCGCAATTTCAACTCATATCCACATTATTGTATTCATTCATTCAAGATTATTCCATTACATAACAAACAAGTTCCAAACCATATACAAACATCCCCAAGGTTCACTACTTTCCAATTTTTATTCAAAACACCAAAAGTTACGACGAACGTTCTAACTTGCGTCGTTTCATTCCAAATTCGTCATCATCAACCATAAGTCTTATTTAAGGTCTTTAGTATCATAAATATACTATGATATACACAAATATACCGAATGTATACACTTTCCGATAACGTTCGAAATTATTTTCTAACACCAACTCAATTCCTTAATCAATCCTTTACAACATAATGACCACAACAACACATCATTCAAGCTAAATAAGATCAAATTCCTATGCCTTAAACCTTATAAAACCCACGGCCAAACACACTCTCTTTGCACACACACGCCATGCACAAACACAACACCATTCCAAAATCTTTATGCCAATTCAATCACTAACACATATACATCCATTTCATATCATTAAAACATAAAAACCTTACCTTGTTCTTAAGATTCCGATTCGCCGCAAACGTCGACCTTACGCCAATCTAATTATACCACCACGAAGAGCACCTCGAACTCATCAATCATTCCAAAAGAGACTAGGTGATTGGATTAGAAACAAGCCACGATTTTTTTTTTCTTTCTCTTTCTTTTTCGGCCGAGAGCACCTTCAATGGTGTTCTTGAGATTTTTTTTTTTTTGATCTTGATCTTGAAAATTCCAACTCATGGCTTTGTATATATCCATTACATAGAGGTCATGTGCATAGCACATGACCATTTAAATTGAGTTTGGGCCTCCACAATGGCCGGCCACTTCACTTCCTTTGGGCCTCAATTTTTGTATTCCATTTTCTTAGCCCAATTCATAAAATGTCCTGTTTTGTAATTCCCGAAACTAATTTCCGAAGTTCCAAATTTACCCTCGGCCTTCCCCGACGTCTTCACATTAATAACTCCATAACCAACATATTCATATTCACCAAAATCAAAATATTTCCTCAACACACAAGTCTTCTTTATTTCTTGATTTCCCGTTATACGAAAATACGGGACATAACACTAACTCTCTTACTTCTTCTTACTTCAACAATGTCATCTTGATTTTCATTATCTTGAAAGATTAATGGTTGTGAAGTAGAAGAATTTAGATCACTTGGAACAATATCTTTTGGTCTAGGAATTGATACAAGTCGAGTTTCATCAAAAATCGCATTTCTTGATTCAAGGACGGTATTAAACGAGTATGAATCATTTGGTTCAATGACCAAAAACCTATAGGCTTTGCTATTTTCATCATATCCTATAAAGATGCATTCAATTCCTCTTTCACCCAATTTTTTCCTTTTAGGTTCTGGGACTTTAATTATAGCCCTACATCCCTAAACTTTGAGATGACTCAAATTTGGTTGTCTTTTATTCCAAAGTTCATATGGGGTTGTTGAATTTCTTTTATTAGGAACCCTATTAAGAATATAACAAGCCGTTAACATGGCTTCACCCCAATAACCATGACTTAGGCCTGAGTTAGACAATAAAGAATTAACCATTTCCGTTAAGACCCGATTTTTCCGTTCGGCTACACCATTTTGTTGTGGTGTATATGGTGCCGTTACTTGATGCACAATACCAGTCCTTTGGAAAAATGTGGGATTATAATATTCCCCTCCCCTATCGGTCCTTAAACACTTAACGGAAGATTAGCATTTCAATTCAACCTCAGTCTTGTAAATTTTTAATTTTTCCAGTGCTTCATCTTTAGAATTTACAAGATAAACTTTGCAAAATCTAGAGTAATCATCAATGAATGTAATAACATATTTATTTCCTCCAATTGTAGGAGTACTATGAAAATCACATAAATCACATAAGTCACTATGAATTAACTCAAGCAACTTAGTACTTCTCACAATACTTGAAAAGGATTTCCTTGTGATCTTTGTTAACATGCAAGTTTTACATTTTTCACTATCCATATTCATTATCGGTATCAAACCATATTTAAACATATCCCTCATTCTATGAAAATTAACATGTCCTAAACGTGAATGCCATAATGAAAAATTAGAGTCAAGCATGTAAACAGAAACTTCATCTTTCATTGCATTCTCATTATTGATAATTACATTTAACTTAAACATGCCATTGGCATAATAACCCTGCCCAACAAATACACCACCCTTAGACAATATAAACTTATTTGCTTCAAACACTTGCTTGAAACCATGCTTGTTCAAGAGGCTTCCGGAAACAAGATTTTTCCTAACACTAGAAACATAAAATACATTGCTTAAAGTTAACATCTTTCCGGATGTGAACTTCAATTCCACTAGTCCTGTGCTGTTGACTTCCACAGTTGAAGAGTTCCACATATAGAGGACAGTTCCATTATCAACTGATGTGAGTGACTTGAAGAAGGAATGATCATTGCACACATGCTTGGTAGCACCTGAGTCTATTGTCATTTTCAATAACATTGATTTCAGAGATCATGGCCATAAAGTTATTTGTTGATGCCTCTTGGTTGCCTCGACTCTTCTTTCTTTTCCAGATAGAGCAATCCTTCTTCTTGTGGCCCAGTTTGTTGCATTCATAGCATTTACCCTGAAACCCCTTCTTGTTTTTGACATCATCATAAGGCCTCTTCTTATTGTTATATTGTCCTTTGTGTGGTTTGGAGGATTCTTCATGTTCAACGACATGAACCTTTCCATTTTGTGCGCTAGGCTCCTTGGATTCATCTTGCATGCGGAACTCTTGTTTTACACGAAGACGATTAGCAAGTTTTTCCATAGAAATATCCTCTTTTTTGTGTTTTAGATTCCGTTTGGAGTCTTTCCACGAAGAGGGTAATTTATCGATAATAGAGGACACAATAAAAGTTTCTGTTATATCCCGCATTTTGTACATTCGGATAATTTAAGATAATTGCGGGAAGTTAAGAGCAAGGATATAATTTTGATCTTGTTTGGTGCATAAGTTGTTCATAAAATTTTTGATGTGGAAATATTGAGGAAGGCTAAGGGCAAATTTGGAAATAGTTCTCATGAATTACAAAAATTGGTCATGAAATAAAATGGGCTTGGAAAAAAAAAAGAGGAGGCCCAAGTGTGGCCGGCCATCTTGGATGGGCCAAGGCCCACTTGGGGACTTAATACTAGTAATAAAAAGGGGACCAATCCATCATTTTAACATCTTCAACCCAAAGAACAATCAAGAAACTTGGAAGAGAAAAAGAAGACCACTCCATTCGGTCGAGCATGGCCAAAATTGACCCCTTGAAATCTTGATAAAAAAATTATGTTCTTCTAGCAAACCAACCAATTGGAAGGTCCTCTTTAACCTGGGATAATTGTTGGAGCAAGAAAACCATCTATTCTTGCAAGGGGCAATCCTAGCCAAGTGAGAAGTTGAAGGAAAAAGGTAAGGTTTAATCTTCTTTTGATATGTTATAGATGGTTATGCATGTTGTAGTATGTAGAAAATGAATGAAATTCATGAAACTTTGTGTGTTGAGGTTGAGCCGTGTGGGTGGGGTGTGTGTGGCCGTGTGTGTTGTGTAGGAATAACAGACCAATTTTACTTAGCATTTTGGTTGTTGTCGTAATGAAATCTATGATAAAAATAAAAGTTTGATGATTCTAGTTGAAGTTGTAAGTGTTGGAAAGTTGTTTGAAAGCTAATGTGATGTTAAAAACCATTTCTTGTATATATGGAAAAATGATGTTGTTAGTGTGTGAATTGTTGGTGTAGTTCATGAATTTGGAAGGAAGAAATGTGTTGTTATTGTTCTTGTTGAATTTGGAAGGTTTCGGATGGAATGACATATTGGTTGGATTATTGTAACTATTGTGCGGATTATTTGAAGGGTTCTTGAATATTGTTTGAATTGCTTCGGATTAGTACTTGAATGTGTGAGCAAATATGAATTGAATATAAGTGAAACGCCGTTGAGGTTGTAGAAAGAAGTTGCTAATGTTAGTATGCGTTTTGAATCAATTGTGGATATTGTTAGAATAATTGTTGATATTGTTGCTGATATTTTGGCCGAGTTAAATTCTCGGATTTGTTGTTGTAATTTTGGCCGAGTTGAATTCTCGGGGTTATTGTATTTACAGGGGAAGTGCTGCCGAAATTTCTGTAAATAAAGTGTTGGATTAGAATTGAACTTTTAAGTGTTATGACTAATGTTTGGTATGTATGAATATTGTTGTAGATCTTGCGAGGCCATAGGCTTAAGTTCGAATTAGCGTAGGAAGCGGGCAAGGTATGTAAGGCTTACCTTTCTTTCTTTTGGCATGATCTCTACGAAACGAGCAAATGACGTATATGTATGAATTCAAAGAAATTTCCCATTCTTAGAGCCACTAGGATGGCTAACATTCTTGACTTCCATAAGTTTTTTCATATGGTGTTGACGCGTACCTATGATGTTCGAAGTTTGTTTGATATGTTCTAAAGGGCACTCGAAGGATAACCGGTATGACTAAAGTTCTGATCTTCAAATGCTAGCACGTCCTATTACTCTATTGAGTCTTTGATATGTTTTGATATGTACGTATGGTTCCAAAAGCTCTACTTGAATTGGTCCATAACGATATCCGAAAAGTACTTGATATGATTGTTGCGTTGATTTTCCAAAAATAACTTCTGAAACGTTCGTAGAAGGTTCTGTACTTCAAACGCTCATAACTTTCTTATACTAAGTCGGATTGACCCGAAACTTGTTTTTGAGCCTTCAGGGGTCGGTGAGTATACTTGTCCATCGAGTCTTAGAATTGATTTATATACATATGGTTCTCACTACTCCGCTCGTGCGTGCTACTATTATATCGTCCACCGAGCCTCGGGCCGGTTATATCATTGTGTGCACTATGTTATACTCGCCACTAACATGTTATGTTATATGTGGATCGGAGCCGATGCCTCGGCAACATGATATGTTCTATTTTCTGTATATATATGAGCAAGATATGTTTTTCAAAGGAAGTATTATTATGGATATGTATATGTTATATGTATGGATCGGGCTGCACGTTCCGCAGCAGTATAATATATGTATGGATCGGGCTGCACGTTCCGCAGCAGTATAATATATGTATGGATCGGGCTGCACGTTCCGTAGCAGTATAATATATTTATGGATCGGGTTGTACGTTCCTCGACACTAATATGTTATATATATATGGATCGGGCCGTACGTTCCTCGGCACTAATATGTTATATATATATGGATTGGGCCGTACGTTTCTCGGCACTATTATGTTATATATGGATCGGGCCGTACGTTCCTCGGCACTATCGCATTACATATGGATCAGTTATATGTATATGGTGGTATATGATGTCGGCACGTATGATCTGTGTTTGGAAAGTAAGTGTTTTGGTACTTTGGACGTTTTACTCATTTTCGGTACTTCTCTGACATATGACATCGGTAAGCATGATTTACGTTCGGAAAATAAACACCTTGGTATTCTGACTAATGTACTTACTTTCTGTACCGTTGTTCCGGTTATGTTTCCGTTTTCTGTATTCCATGCCTTACATACTCAGTACATATTCCGTACTGACCCCCTTTCTTCGGGGGCTGCGTTTCATGCCCGCAGGTACAGACGCGCACGTGAGTGGTCCGCCAGCTTAGGCCATCCATTCTGCTGTGTTGAAGTGCTCCCTCGTTCCGGAGCCCACACTTTTGGTACAGATCTTTCTGTTGTACATATTTATGTATATATGACTCTTTTAGGGGTACGGCGGGGCCCTGTCCCGTCATATGGTTCTGTTATGTTGTTAGAGGCCTGTAGACATATATGTGGGTCATGGGTCATTGTTGTTCGGTCATGTTTGTGTGAAATGCGCCCTAAGAAGTCCCAGTTGCTATGATAGCCTTAACGGCTTGTGCGTATGTATATGTATGTATATGTTTTTGGGCGATATGTCTTTCGACAGCCTTGGTGGCTTCTGTATGATATGTATGTTACAGGTGACCGCTTAAGACGATGTGTGTTCTCAGTATCTGTATAAATTAAAATATGTTGGATATGGATAAGTTACGGATATGTCGATTTGGTAAGTAGGTGTGTACGGGTGTCCAGCTCGGGCACTAGTCACGGCCCACGGGGTTGGGTCGTGACAGTTTCATCCATCATAATTTTGTGTTGGGTGAAGCGACTTACAATGCGCTGAATTTCATGGAACTGATCCATGACCGACCGACCTTCTACCATCTTATAATTATTAAATTGGGAGACAAGAAAATTCTTACTAGATGCATCTTCAGACATATATTTGTTCTCCAAAGCATCCCACAGGTCTTTAGCGGTCTCCACATGTTGATAGATGTCGAATAAAGCATCTTGACATTGCATTCAAAACTTGTCAAGTTTGGCAAAGTTGGTGGTGAGATGTTTCATGGAAGACATGATAATAATTCTCTTTGATGGTTAGAAAATTGTGTGTTTGTGGTGAGAAATCTGGATATGCTTCAAGTCATATACTTTATTTGGAGCACTTTCCAAAGAGAATTATTTGTCCCTCACAAATACTCTCCCGGGATAGAATGAAGCAAAGCCAAGAAATAATGAAATCAAGTCTCTGAACACACAAGAATAATGCTACAGTCATCAAACTTATGTAGTTTTTCTTAAGGAAGAATTTTGATTTTTTTGAGTATTTCTTATGATAGAAATATTTTCAGGATTTCATCTATTTATAGGGATGTTTTAATTCTTCAACCTAAAATGATGCAACCTTTACGGAAGAGTTGCATTGTTTCATAAAGAAATGTACTTTTTCAAAAAGAAAAGTACTTTTTCTTTTTGCAAAAAGAAAGGTTTTTTTTTTTTTTTTTAAAGAAAAATACTTTTCCTTTTGCCTATTCCTTTTATTTTCTCTTGAAAATTTCAATAGTTTGATGATTGTTCTGGGAATAGAAGTTGAGACGGCCAGGTATAATCTCCATTATATTACAATGAACTTATTCTGTCCCCTCTAAAAAGAAGGCATATCGAGGTATGAAGATAGCCACCATCCAAATTTGGGATAACAGCCACAAGAGCATATTCATCACAAGAAGACGATATCACTCATTCCTCCTAAAATGTTAAGAATCTCATATTGAAGTTGAGGTTACCATTATATTCATTTTCTTCCTTATAGGTAAGTTTAATTTATCTTTAATTATATATGCTATGGTGGTTTGGTATGTATAATTGTAGTGACAACCTTTTGGAATTACTCCTACAATTTTGCTGCTACGAGAGTGTTAATTCTCTCTTTACATTTTAATATTTTTGTATATATATATATATATATACACTAGTCTCTATGAACGTGCCTCGCACGTTATCTCGTGTCAATCATAACAAATATTATGTAATGCTATTTGAAATTATTTACCATTTATTTTATGAGGTACAAGTAGCATTCTTTTTCCTCTCCGACTTTATGATATTATTTTATCAAAAGTTAGTGATTAGCTGATAGTATCCTATCTCGACTAAGGGCTGACTACACTACTTAAGATTGTTGAATCTAATCCACTTAATACTTCCCATTAAAATGTTATGTTTGGTACATATCTTTTATGTTTTGGCCTATGTGGAAAAATATGTTAGGACTAAAAAATCCGACATTAGAAATTTAAAATGAATGTATCCCTCCATATAAAGATAAGAGGTGCTTCAAAGTCTTTCTTGTCCATGTGGAATTGGAGCTGTCTTGAAATTTCTAACACTAGTAAAATACAATATATCAAATAACTGAAGATTCAAACTTGATCTAAATTATTTAGAAGTTCAATTTTTCAATTCAAAGAGGTTAAACTGCAATCCTCATTCAATGTCATCTTCCCAAACTAGCCTTTTAACCCTTTTAATCTAGTCTTGTATAAAGTAGCTAAACTTCAGATTTTTCACTATATTAATGGTGGTTTAACAAAATGTACTAAAGTATTTCATTGTTGTCCAATTAAAATTGACTCCATAATTTCATTATTGCCTTATCAATTCAGGATCCATACTTTATTATTGCCTTGTCAAAATAGGCTTCATAATTAACGGGAAAATTTAGGTGAATAGAGGAGTAAATAAAGGAAAATCCAAAAAGGAAGAAAAGAAATATTTATTAGAAATCAAACAATGACCGAGTAATAACAAAGTCTAATTTTCAAAAGAATTTATTTTTAGATAAAGAGATTAAAGCATACAGTTGGGTATTGTTGCATCATCTTGATATGTTGACAAACTGTTTGTAGTATTGGATACCATAATTAAGGCACTACAAGGTGCTGCTTTGCCGATTCTTTTCTTACCACTGTACCATATATTTCAAAATCCTATACGTATAATACTTGATAGAATAAATTAAAGTTTGACATAGCATGAAGTGTAAAATCTGAATAAAAGATGTCAAAGATTATGTAATACTTGATAGACCAGAATTTGATTAAATAATTGCATTGAAACTTATATATAATGAACGGAAATCAATTTATTGTTTTCCGTATTATCTTTCCTTCATCTGCACCAAACAATTAGATTGTAAGAGGAGAAAATATTCACACATTAATCAAATAGCAAAGGATGTGGAGTAGACAATTGAAATTTTGAACCGGAACAAAATAGTTCCATGCCTGCGAAGTCATGAGCAGAGTACAAAGCCTATTGGCAGTACAATGCACTTTGGCCAACGTTTAAATTTCTTGCTAATAACTCTGCATTGCACAATAAGATCACCATTACTCCACCGAAAAAGAGGCCCTTAAGTTTCCATAAACTCAAGTTTCACAGCAACATTTTCCTCACGTATCTTTAGAAACTTGTTTTTGTAGGATACCAGCATAGCGATTCTGACTAAGAATTAGATTTTAGATTTGACTTGAATTCTAATTAGTAAAGGCTATAAAACTTGTTTAATATTTAAATGAATTTTTTGGTCAACCATCATTTATATTCGTGTCTCTATGTCATGTGTCTCGCACATGTAATCCCTAAAACTATTATAAAACTTATATCTAATGATAATTAACTTTTAGAGTAGTGAATAATTAAAAATAATTATTTAATTTATAAGCTAAAAATCAAAGCATACAAAAGTGTACGTTCCAATTCTTAAAAGTTATATTTGTTTTAATTAGATCCTATTTCAAGTTACTACTATTTTAGTGAGATTTATCTTGATTTCTCCTATTCATACTTAGGTTTATACACTACATCACACCCCTTGAATTGCGGCCCTTTCTCGCACTCTGCCAATGCGAGATGCTTTGTACATCGGATTACCTTTTATAAAGTAGCAAGATAGATTGCTGTCTGTCACCTTTTCATCAATTATCTCCTTTCTAATGATTTTATTTTCTTTTATTTTTCAAAAGAACATATCGTAAAATGAGGAGTATCTCCTGTTAACTTGTAGCAACAAATATCTCTTAAAAGGTTGTTATGTTTGAATGTTTTTAAAAGAGTTAAAACTTGCGAATGAAGAAATATTCTGAGTTCACTGTAATTTCTGATGCTATGAATCCTTCTTCGATTATATTGTAATTTTAATTATTAGCTAATTCTTTGTTTTGTTAGATAATTAAAAAAAAAACTAAATAAATTAGAAATAATACCCCAAAAGAAACCATACTCACACGGTTATAATTGCAAAAAGCACCAAAAGTCAAATCTATTTCAATTTGTTTACCAAAATATCCTATATAAATTTAATAAGTAGATTTACCCCTTAAAAGGAATTTGAATGTGTGGACTTCCTCCAAACAGAGCGTGAATGGGGTAGTATTATTATGACAAAAAAGAATAGGAATAGCCAACTTAATTAGAATTCTAACTAATTTCTGAATGACAATTTAAGGATAGTATTTGAAACTTGTATTCAACCCAAAAAAAAAAATAAAAAAAATTCAGCCTTATCCCATCTAATCTTCTTCTATAATTATTAATCATTCTCTAATTTTACTTCTATGAGTCCGAAGTATATTAGAATAGGTAGGATGTTGCTTTTTTCATCAACAATAGATAGGATGTGATAAGTTGAAATTTGATTGTGATTAGAATTCCAGGGAAGTTAATATCAGGGGAAGTTTCAAATTACAATTTTATCCAAGGTAGGATTATATTTTGAAGAAATAATTCATCTTGAAGGGCATAAAAGTCGTTCAATATTTGAAGGATATTTTGGTCAACCAACATTTATATTCATGCTTTTATAATATATATATATGCGCGCGCGCACCTCGCATGAATATCCCTTGTCGATTATTATAATATTTATGTTAAAATAATAAATTGTACTTGCATGTGTTGCGGTCACGTAATACCTAAATTTAATATAATTAGTTATTTTTAGAACGTTAAAATATGTGTTCTCTGATTTTCTAATTATGAGACTTATACTATAAAATACTCTTCTTCTTTTTCTACTGATAAGCAACTCGAAAAGAATAATATGTTATGAATCAAATTAGCGATTGGCTAACAAATCAATTTTTGTTTGTTTAGTTATTTTAAAAAGATTTTCTAACTTTCTAGTAAGGGAGCCTTTTGCATGAATCAATAACAAAATGCAAATGTTGATATACCACTTGTTTTCCTATAGTTTGTTGCCCGCAAACAGTTGTTAGAAATTTAAAGTATACGATTCTTAAATTATTTTCTGGATTATAACGTTTGTTTTGAATGTATAAAACTAAATATTTACTCCCCCATACGACGAAAATATCCAATTTATTTATTTTATTATCAATCTTTAATAAATAGCTAGTCTTTTCCGAAAATATTTTTCACTCTCTAATCAAATATGGGAGGAAAATAATTATTTTTCAAAATAACATTTGTCATATTAAATGCGAAGTAAATTAAAAACACTTTGACAAATGGAACATAATTAATTGAAGTAACAAATTAACACATTTTATTTTAAATTCTATTTTTATTTTTGTGATGCTTTTAGTTCTTGTCGCAACTCTTTCTAATCCTACTTGAAGTACTACAAAAAATAAAGCAATGGACGATACTATCACACTTTAATTAGAACTTGAATAGGTCTTAATTTCATTAGGTTTAGTTATCCTACAATAATTTTGACTTGGATTCTACAATTAATAAATTTGCGTTTTTTTACATCACTGTCGTAGAGACATCTCATTAATAAAGGGTATAAATGTCGTTCAATATTTAAAGGATATTTTCGTCAACCAACATTTATATTTATGCTTTTAAAATATTATATATATATATATATATATATATATATATATATATATATATATATATATATATGTTAATACCATATCAACTATTAGCAAGTGTTTTGAATCAAAAGACACCTTGTAAAATATCAAAATTATAATTAAATCATAATCTAAAGTGAATTTACATATTAACCAACACTGTCCATTCATAAAAAAAAAACAAACATAATTTTCTCAAATTTGGTCAAACATGTTATTAGTTGTGACATTTGGATGAACTGTCACCTTTTAATTTTAAATCTTCAATAAAGTAACCCTTAGTGTCTAATGAAATAGGAAACAAAATTCGAGATATTAATTTCCACATCAATACTACTTTTATTGTGAATACATATTATTAGAAACATCCGTAAAAGGCTACATACTTATAAAATAAATAAGAAAACAAATATGAATGAAATTTTGATTAAGATGAATTTGTTTGGACTTCTAATATCGCCAAGTTTGACTTTAATTTTTAACTAATTGAGATATATTTTGTCCATTTTGATAATTTATCGTGTATATATTTTACAACCGGTGGTAATTACTTTTGTGAAAAAAAAAGCCACATGAGAAGAAAAATTGAGAATGTATCATAGATAAATATCGTTTGTTAAACAAATTTCTTAAACAAAGTTACATAGTATTACAACAAAGACACCGTAATAATTAAGTCTAAAATAATTTTTTTAATAGGTTAACGTTAAGAAGAATGAAAAGTCCGACAAACACTATGATTCCTCAAGTAGTCTCTAAAACAAAGACTAAATAATAGTGAATCACAAAGTCTCAGATTTCGGCAAAGTTTTGAATATTACAGTTTTAATTTTGAAAATATTTTGCACTCTCCAATCAAAGATCGGAAGATATTTTTTGTCATATTGAACGTCAGTAAACTAAAGACCCTTTGACAAATGGGACATAATTAATTTAAGTAAAAATTAACACATGCAATTTTATTTTAAAATTTGTTTAATTTTAGGGATGTTTTTAGTTCTTGTTGCAGCTCTTTAATCTTAATCCTACTTGAAATACTACAAAAAATAGGACGATAGTTCTATCTCACTCTAATTAGAACTTGAATAGGTCTAAATAGTATTAGGTTTAGTTATCCTACAAGAATTGACTTGGATTCTACAATAAATGAAATACTTTTATGTTTTTGTACATTAGTGTTGTAGGGATATCTGATTAATAATGGGTATAAAAGTCAATCAGCATTTTAGGGTTAATTTCGTCTATCAAATCTTTTACTATTTTATCCCTAATATTTTTATGCAATTCCTAAAATACCTTCTTTTAAAATAAAATTCCTTGCACTCCCCATGATTTTACTATCTCGTATGTTCTTCAAAATCTAAAATTTTATCCACCTCTTCAATGAAAAACAACCATTCTATGGTATTATTTGGGCTTAGAAATTTCTCTTTAATATTTTTTAGTAGTTCTTCTAATTCCCCGATCAAGCACGTAACCCTTCTCTAACTGGACATCAATGGCATGGATTTGTGGGTTTTGTAGAGAATGGACCCTTTCGTACTTTTGTATGTTCTAAGATATTTACTAATGATTTCAAGAGCTAATCAAAATGGACGGAAAATAATACTACAATTGATAAACATAAAATATAAAATTCCAAAAAGAAACAGAAAACATGATAACCCTTTAACATTTGGATGGAAAATTTTGTAAAAATCACGTTGTTATCAGTGTAACTAACTTTAAGGACATTTAAGTCATTAATTCAACCGAAAAAATAGTATTTTTTTTTATCAAATACTTTAGCTGTTTATCATCCGTTTCAGCACTTTTATCCAAACACATAACTGCTTATTTATATAATTTGAATTAACTCTTAACGCTTATCGGTTACTTCAAATCAGCTAAGCCAAACAGACTCTTGATATTGTCGTTTTCTAAAATTTAATTCTAAGCCAAAGTAAACATAAACCGAAGAAGATAGATGTGAATGTGATGTTATCCGTACCGTATGAATTTGGAATATTTCCGTTTTACATAGAGACTAAGGTAAGATGCGGTTTAAATTGGACTTTCGCTCAAATTAGAGAAGGATTCATATTCCAATACAAGTTTTAAATATTCTATATGAATTACTTCAAGTAATCCTTAATATTATAGTTTTGTCGACCAACATTATTTATTTATTTGATGAAATATTTGCTTTAAGGGTAAAGTAGTCTATCTTCAGTCTATAATTTATATAAATACGTGCATATGGAGCAAATCGATCAATCACAAATTGTTTTTCATCTTTTGATCTGTAAACTCGGTGCTAATGCTGAAGCGACTGTCAGCCACGGGAGACAGAGGAAGACCCAACTTGGTACTCTACATTCATAAAAGAATGCAACAAGTGCAGATCAATACAAACTACAGTACTGGTAGGCATCATAGGCCGAATAAGTATAGCTAACATAATTCAAACAATAAAGCAAGATAGACAGATAAATCAACAAGTATAAGTCAAACATAATCGAGCCAAGTACACGTCATCGCTTAAGTAGAGCATCTAATCCCAAATGTGCCAAGTCTCAATAACTCAAATCTGAATCCAACATCGCAAGTAATCACCACATCATCTCAAAGTAAGCCGTGATGCAATGCAATGCAATAATGTATGTATGCAATGCAATGCCATGCAAATGCTGTGTACACATGTACTCTGGACGGAAATATCGACATCTCGGCAGCACAACCCAAGATGACTCGCGAAGTCTAAGTGCCACTCGTCCCGGATCTTTGCCCAACTGACAGGCGAGACCCGGATCTTTGCCTACGGGGGTTCTTATCGGCACCACCCTGGGGGACCCGCGGAATCCATGCACTCACTCAATGTATGATTCCAGAACTAACATTGGATATCGAACTCTCACGTCCCTCTCATTTAAAAATCGAGCCCAGCTCATCACACTGTTTCATCAAGTACCAGCAATATATAAACATTATATCATGAGAGTGCGTGCAATGCATGCATCAACATCAATAATCAGATCAATATCACAAGTACCAACAAACGGGTACGCCAATAACATATCAGTGTCACGAGTACCAACATAGGTACGCCAACAATATCATGAAAGACTACACAAGCCATATAGAACTCTATCCTCGTATCAACATCAACCCGTAAGATACTACCATATCACAATCAAGATGGAAACACAGATTCCAATATCTACTGACAGCACGTGGCATCAAGCCAACATAATAGAACAATCAAGTCACAACACAATGGGGTGGCTAACCCCAATCACACAACAGAGCCCAACCTAAGACAATATCCAACCCAACTTCATACCCGAACGTTTACATGCTGTCTCCGACAATATCATCTAAATATATGCTTCGCTACACAAAGTCTCACCAAGGGTAAGCCATAACCTACCTGGATGACCGAACATCAACACCGACAAATCACTCTTTTGCCTTGCCTTTCCGCTGAGCCTCAATATCAGAGAAGTCTAGGCATATTCGAAATCTAGATTAGAAATCATGAAGAACGATACTAATATTGCTATCATTCACTTTAGGTCAAAACCAACCCTAAAATTTAGGGAAACGGGGCCCACAAGGGCAAAACAGGAAATTCGGGGGTAAATTATCAAATTAAGTACTAGGTGATCATAACCCAACAACTAATTGTTGATTTAACTCAAAGATTTACCTAATTTCAAATTTCAAGTAAAACCCCCAATTTTAGGTATAAACCCTAACTCTTTGATTTAAGAATTCAACACTAATAATGGAAGATATATGATTAACAACCTTAGATTTATCAAAATCTAGCATAAACTCCACCAATTACATCATTAATAAGCCTAGATAGAACATTCATTAACTCCACTTTTATCTTCCATTACTAAAGAATTACTAAGGAAAGAGGAATCTATGATGATTAGGAGCAAGGAATTAGTAAAGAGGTTAGCAAGACTTACCACCAAGAGTTTTCTTCAATAATCTTCTAAAACAGATCCCAAGAGCTCTATTTTTGTAATGGTATTAAATGAGAGACTAAGGGCTTATTTAATACACACTTAAAGAAATAACAGGCCCATTACTGCCACGGCGGTATCGGGGCTGCAACAGCGACGCCGCCTCAGCGCTCCAACAGACCGCTGGGACGGTCTGGGTCAATTCTCACTTGGCCGCCCCAGCGGTCCTACCTCCGCAATAGAGGTGCTGCTGGGACGGCACTGGTGCCTCCAATGCGGGCACCAGGTACCAGAAATCCCACTCATCTCTAAGTCTCAATCGAAATCCCGAACCACTCCCGAGGCCATCTGCTCACAAACCACATACACAGATCCACACAAAAATAAGCTACGAACGCACTCGTGGCCTCAGAATTTACGAACGCACTCGTGGCGTCAGAATTTCCAATGGAGGTCTCGTTGGCCGAGTCAAACCCCGATACCTCATTTCTAATTTCCCAACCCAAGTCCCAAAATGTATCCGAATGCATTGGGAACCGTACCAGATATACACACAAGTTATAAACGACCATTCGGACCTCTCGGAATCGACGAATTTTCAAAAAATATCTGTTTATCCAAAAGTTAACTTTGGGTAAACTCTTAAAGCTCATATTTCACAAACATTCGCCCGAATCAAGTCTAGACACCTGGGGAAGCATGCCAACGGTCCCCTCAGGTCAGAAGTGAGCTGACCAATGCTTAAAAAGGGTTGAAATGCCGAAAAGACTATTACATCAGATACTAATTTAAACATCGCTTGTCCTCGAGCGAATAAGAGAAAAGGAGCAGAAAGTACCTGAATCAGTGAACAACTGGGGATATCGGCTACGCATGTCTGACTCGGTCTCCCAAGTAGCCTGCTCAATAGGGCGGTGCTTCCATTGCACCTTCACAGAAGCAATCTCTTTCGACCTTAACTTTCAAACCTGTCTATCCAAGATCGCAATAGGCTCCTCCTCATAAGTCAAATTCTCATCCAGTAATATAGAATCCCAATGACCAATGTAGGTACCGTCAGCATGGTACTTCTTCAACATCGAAACATGAAAAATCGGATGAACTCCCGCCAAGCCTAGCGGCAGTGCCAACTCATAAGCTACATCACCCACACAGTAAACAATTTCAAATGGACCAATATACCTTGGGCTCAACTTGCCCCTCTTACCAAACCTCGTAACACCCTTCATGGGTGAAACCTTCAATAGAACCTGGTCACCAACCACGAACTCTAAATCTCAGACCTTCCGGTCTGCATACATCTTTTGCCGACTCTGAGCTGTCAAAAACTTGGCCTGAATAACTCTCACTCTATCAAAGGACTCTATCAACAGATCCGTACTCCAAAGCCGAGCCTCGAATCCATCAAACCAACCAACTAGAGATCTACATCTCCCACCATACTAAGCCTCAAAAGGCGCCATACCAATACTCAAATGATAACTATTATTGTACGCAAACTCTACTAATGATAAGTGTTGATCCCAATGACTACTGTTAACATGTCCTCGAGCATCGGATGGTCCTCTCGGACTAGCCATCGGTCTGGAGATTAAAAGCTGTACTAAGATCCAATCGGGTACCCAACTCCTCATGAAATGCCCTCCAGAAACGGGAAGTGAAGATGGTACCCCGGTTAGATACAACAGAAATAGGGACCCCATGCAATCTCATAATATCCCGAATGTACAACTTGGCTAACTTCTCCGCGGTATAGAAAACCTGAACTGGAACAAAGTGAGCGGACTTAGTCAATTGATCAACTATCACCCAAATAGAGTCAAACTTTCCTAGGGTCTTCGGAAGACCCATAACAAAATCCATGGTAATCCTATCTCACTTTCACTCGGGAATGGGCATTCTCTGAAGTATACCACCGGGTCGCTGGTGCTCATACTTTACCTGCTGACAATTACTACACTTAGCCACGAACTCAACTATATCTCTCTTTATCCGACGCCACCAATAGTGCTGTCTCAAATCACGGTACATCTTAGTCGCATGGATGAATGGAATAGCAAGAGCTATGAGCCTCAGACAAGATCAACTGAATCAAATCACCAACACGAGGAACGCACACGCGTCCTCTAATCCTCAAAATGCCCTCAGAATCAATCATGGCCTCACCCCTCAAAACTCTGTCTCGAATTTTGCTCAACTGAGCATCCTCAAACTGAAGAGTCCTGATCTGATCCAATAAAGACGACCTCGCCTCTAGACACACTAAAATCCTGCCTGGGGCTAAAATTTCAAGGCGAATGAAACTGTTGGCCAGAGTCTGAACCTCCATGGCCAACGGACGCTCAGAACAATCAATCGAGCTAAACTCCCCATACTCACTGCCTTGCGACTCAAGGCATCAGCCACCACATTTGCCTTCCCGAGATGGTAGAGAATAGAGATGTCATAGTCCTTCAAGAGCTCCATCCATCGGCGCTGCCTGGAATTAAGATCTCTCTAGGTAAACGCATTCTGAAGACTACGATGATCGGTGAAAACCTCACAATAGACACCGTACAAATAATGCCTCCAAATCTTCAAAGAGAAGACTACGACCAACAACTCCAAATCATGGGTAGGGTAATTCTTCTCATGAATCTTCAACTAACAAGAAGCATAAGCTATCACTCTACCCTCCTGCATCAACACAGCACCTAAGCCCACACGAAAGACATCACAATAGACCGCGAAATCCTTACCCTCCACGGGTAATGCTAAGATTGGGGATGAAGTCAAAAGAAGCTTGAGCTTTTGAAATCTCTCTTCACAATCATCTGACCACTGGAAGGAAACATCATTCTGAGTCAATCTGGTCAAAGATGAAGCAATAGCAGAAAAACCCTTCACGAAGCGACGATAATAATTAGCCAAACCCACAAAACTACGAATCTCAGTAACAGTAGTGGGCCTCGCCCAACCCCTTATAGCTTCAATCTTCTGTGGGTCAACTATAATCCCATCCTTAGACATAACATGGCCCAAGAATGCCACAGACTCCAAAAAAAACTCACACTTAGAAAATTTAGCAAACAAGCTATGCTTGTTCAACAACCCAAGAACAGAACGAAGATGGCTCTCATGCTCCTCTCTATTCTTGGAATATACCAAGATATCATCAATGAACACAATCACGAAGGAATCAAGGAATGCGCTAAAGATGCCATTCATCAAAGTCATAAATGTAGTCGGGGCATTGGTAAGCCCAAAAGACATCACCAGAAACTCATAGTGTCTATATCTCATCCGAAAGGCTATCTTCGGAATATCCTCGGCCCTGATCTTCAACTGGTGGTAGCCTGAATGCAAATCAATCTTTGAAAATACCGAAGCACCCTGAAGCTGGTCAAACAGATCATTAATACGAGGCATAGGGCACTTGTTCTGAATAGTAACCTTGTTCAGTTGGCGATAATCAATGCACATCCTCATGGTTCTATCTTTCCTTTTCACAAATAACACAGGAGCACCCCAAGGGGAGACACTCGGTCTAATGAACCCCTTGCTCAATAAATCCTGTAAATGCTCCTTAAGCTCTCTCAACTCAGCAGGTGCCATCCGATATGGCGGAATAGAGATAGGGCGAGTGCTCGGATCTAAGTCAATATAGAAATCAATGGCGCGATCGGGTGGCATACCTAACAAATCCGACGGGAATACCTCTATGAACTCAGTCACAATAGGAATGGACTCAAGGGGTGGAGATGCAATAGTTGTATCACGAACATGAGCGAAATAGGCTAGACACCCCTTATTGACTAACTTCTTTGCCTGAAGGAAGGAAATAATCTTCTTCGGAGCGAGACTAGGAGTACCTCTCCACTCGAGCCTAGGAATGCCCTGCATGGCTAAGGTGACTGTCTTGGCGAGACAGTCCAAGATTGCATGATAAAGAGAAAGCCAGGACATCCCCAATATAATATCAAAGTTCACCATATCAAGAATCATCAAATTTACCCAAGTGTCATACCCCATAAAAGTAACCAAACAAGATCGGTAAACTCGATCAACAGTCACAGAGTCTCCAACCAGAGTAGACACACGAACAAGTATATCTACGCTATCACAAGGTAAATCCCAACCAACAACATGATATGTAGATACATACGAATAGGTAGATCCAGGATCAAATAACACAGATGCTGCTCTATGACGGACAAAAATGGTATCTGTAATCATAGTATCTGAGGCCTCTGCTTCGGGCCTACCCGAAAATGAGTAAAAACGGGCCCCACAACGTCCAGTCTGAGACCCTCCGCTCGCACTCTGGGACCCATCTCTAGCTGCCTGGGATCTACCTCTGAAACCCTGAGAACCACCGCTGCCTGATGAGCGCCGCCCCTCTGAGAAGCATCACCTCGACCACCAGACGATGTCAGAGTCCTCTGTGGCTAATAATCCCGTCTGGGTCGGGTGCACTTCCTGGCAATATGACCAACCTCTCCACAAGAAAAATAAATCAGAAGGGAAGAAGGCTCATAAACTGAAGCTGAAGACCCGGAGGAAACAACCCTGTCTACTGGTCTGGAAAACGAACTCTCGGGAGCTCTCTGCCTGGGTAGCTCATTAGGGGAAGCTTGTAAAGATGAAAGCACAGGACGGCCGGAATATGACTGATGCGGCCTAGAAAACTGATCGACACCTCTCGAACTAGAACCACCATAACCCCCAGTGTGACACGGTCTCTTGTCACCACCACCAAATGCACGGGCCTTAGTGCCCTAAACCATAGAAGCATGCTCGATGATGGATTGGAAGGAAGCCTACGTAGACTCCATCTAAAGACAAAGAATCTGTAGCGAGCCAACTAGCCCACCAACAAAACGCCTGATCCTGTCGGCCTCAGTAGGGATCAAAGGAGTGGAATAACGGGTCAGATATAAAAAATGGGTCACATAGGTCTCCAAAGACATGCCCCTCTGCTCAAGATGTAGAAAATCCTCCCTACGCGCCTCTTTCAAAGATCGGGGCACATACTTCTCAAGGGAGGCCTGGTAGAACTGAGTCCAAGTCAGGGGAGGGAATCCTCAGGTCTGCAAGCCATAAAATACCTCCACCAAGTCTTCGCGTCGCCACGAAACTGGTTGGACACATAGTCAGCCCCATGGGTCTCCACGATCCCCATCCGGTGAAGCAACTCATGCATATCTTCAATGAACTCATAAGTGTCCTCAGAAGAAGTACCCAAAAACCTCGGCGACTCTAACTTCCTGAACCTCCCAACAAGATCCTGATACGACACAGTCATAATAGCCCCATCCATGGGCCTAAGATAATCACCAGAAGCGGGTATTGCATCAATATGGGGAGTAGTAGCAGCAGCGGGGTGTACTACCCGAGTAGGTCCCTGCTCAGGGCTCTGCGTGTTACACCTCAGAACTTTGGGTTGCTGAGCGGTGAATGGACTAACGTAAGTTAAGGTGTACATGATTTCCCTACAAGTAAGAAGGGATGCTTAACGATTCTAATTAAGATTCCAAAGAAGTTAGAGGCAAGGGAGAAAAGTTCATCAAATAAAACTTCGCTGCAGTTCTGCGAAAGGGGGGTTCGACGGTCGTTCTTTGTACCATCGGACGGGCCGATGATTCGTCGATTGTGTCGTAGAATCATACCATTCGACGATCATATCGACGCTCCATCGATCAGTTGCTCACTGGAAATTTAACGACTTCGACGATCAGATCGACGCTCCGTCGATCGTACCGTAGAACTGGTCAGGACATATTGGGTTCATTAAATAAGGGATTCAAGTTTCATTTCATTTCATTTCCATATCACATTCCTTCTCTCTAAAACATCTCTCTACATTTATTCTACAAGAATTCAAGAGGTATTAGTGATCAACAACATAAATTAAGTGAATCAAGTGTAAGAAAACCCATTAAAGATCATTCAAGTCAAGAAATCTCGTTGGAGATGAACTAGGGTTTTGCTCAAGTGAAGTATTACCACCCAAGGCTTGTTCCTACAACATCTAAGGTAAGATTTATGATATTTCCATGTTGTTTAAGGTATTTGAAAGTTGAAATACTTAGATTGTAGAAGGATATAGAAAAATGGGTCATGAATGTAGAATAGTGCCATTTTGAGTAATAGCTTGAATTGAGTCATGATTCTTGATGTGTTGTGATATAAATAGGTTATAAATGATATTGAGAACATCGTATAGGCAATGTATGTGAATGAACGTAGTCGTGTGTTATGACCATGGATATGGGTGAATGGAAGCGAAGTGAGAAATATAGATAATGTGGATGAATGAGGACTATTGTTATGATATTGTGAATGTATTATTGACGTTTGGGAGTTGATACACGATATGGGGGAATGTCGTATAAATAAAGGAGATACTGTCCAATTTTCTCTAGTGTTAGTTGTGTATGCTAGCTATCGATTTTCTAATGATAGTATAACTCCAATGAAGGTAAAAACGTGAGCATTGAAGGAGAACGTGCAAGTGGTAAATAGTTGAACGGAAAGGTATGTAAGGCTAACCCTTCTTTCATAAGGCATGATTCTTGGGCCAATCATCTAAATTTTCTATAAGTCTATGATATCCTTCAAATGATTCTAACCTTCTAGCTATTAAGCTCATGATTCTCGATATGCTATGATTGTACTAAGTTCCTAATATGACGAGTAAGCCTATAAAGATAGATGTAGTGAATGACGATAATAGTGAGAATGATAAGGATGGCGACTATAATGGTAATAACGATGACGATAACTATGACGATGATGATAGTGATGGTAATAGTAAAGATGCTTATGAGCCAGTGTGTATATGTATCTATGTATGACTATTATGGAACCCCGAGCTTATAAGGCCGGGTAGAATATGTATATAATTATGTAACGCGCCCACACTTCTGCAGATGGTACGGATAAACCCTGAAGCCCTGGTAGGGCCAGGTATGTGTAACCTTGAGCCTTGTTTGGCCAAGTATGTATGAAACACCGAACCTTCGTGGTCGGGCATGCTATGTAAATGTTATGTATATGATATGGTTATGTAGATGATATAGATATGTGTATGAATACGAACATGGTACAGATATGAATATGAAAAGATTATGTATATGTATACGATTATGGATGTAATGTAACTGAGTACAGATACGAATACGGATACAGATACGGATGTATGTACACAACATCGCATTAGAAATGAAAGTACCTATGACAAGCAAGTGCTTATGACGATGATTCTACTATCTCCCATCTTATGCTATTTCTCATGTTGCTTATTATGCTCATATATTGATATTGATCATGCTTTACATACTCAGTACATTCTTCGTACTGACGTCCTTTTGTTTGTGGACGCTGTGTCATGCCCGCAAGTGCCCAGGGAGGCAAACTTGATTCATAGCTACATTATTTAGGAACTACATAGCGGAGCTCCATTTATTTCGGAGTTCAAGCTTTTGGTACTTATTCTTTTGTGTATATATTTATGGGCATAGCGGGGTCCTGTCCCTCCTATATGATAAGATATACTCTTCTTAGAAGCTCGTAGACATGTGTATATGGTTAGATGTGTCTGGCCTTGTCGGCCTATATTTTGGATATTATTTTGTTAGCCTTGTCGGCTTATGTACATTGATATGGGCATAGATGTCGATGTTGATATAATGGTATTGTTGTCCAATGGGACTAGTATGATTGATGAATAGGAATGTATAATTTTATGTAGCTCACCTAGATGAAAGGAGTAATGTATGATAAGGGGTGCCCGGGTGGGTTAGCACCGGGTACCCGTCGCGGCCCCTAGTCGGGTCGTGACAAAAGTGGTATCCGAGCAGTTCTGTCCTAGGGTGTGTCTACGAGCCGTGTCCAGTAGAGTCTTGGTTATGGGTGTGTTGCGCGCCACACTTATAAACAAGAGGCTGCGGGCATTTTAAGAATGATTGACCTTCTTTCTTCATAACATCGTGCGATAGAGCTATGATATAAGAACTTCCTTCTCCTTTACTGTGTATTGTGTATTTCAGAAATGCCTATAAAGAGAAAGGCTACGGCAGCCCAAAAGGGCAAGACAGCGGCAAAAAAGTGGGCTGAAAGAGTACCGCCAACAGTGGTAGAGGAAAGTGAGTCCCAGAACGCGACTCAATCTCAGTCCTCCCAGACAGTCCCTATTTCTGAGGAGCGTGAGGGATCCTCAGCCCTAGCTCCAGCACCTCCGGCTCCTCCACCGGATGCTTCAGGCCAAGATATAAAAGAGGCCATTCATTTGCTTACTCAATTGGTTGCTGCTCAGACTCAGCGGCAAAGTGCAGGGCAAGGTGATAGGGTTGTTAGTGCAAGGGCCCGTGACTTCATTAGTTTAAACCCTCTGAAATTCTTTGGATCAAAGCCGGATGAGGACCCTCAGGACTTTATGGATGGTATGTTGAGGATGCTTCGGTTGATACATGCTTCGGACACCGAGTCAGTGGAATTAGCGTCCTATAGATTAAGGGATGTCTCGATCCATTGGTACACGGTTTGGATGGCTTCACGAGGAGCCAATGCACCTCCCCCGGTATGGTAAGAATTTGTTGATGCTTTCATCCGACACTATATGCCTTCGGAAGTTCGACGAGCTAGAGCCGATAAGTTTTTGAATTTGAGGCAAGGTAGCATAAGTGCTTTAGAGTACATTCTCCGCTTCAATTCTTTGGCTAGGAATGCTTCGGCCATGGTAGTGGATATGGGTGACCGAGTGCACCGATTTGTGAAAGGCCTAGGGCCACATTTGGTGGATAGGTGCTTGACTGCATCCCTTTAGGACAATATTGATATTTCACGCATTCAGGCCCATGCTCAGAATCTGGAAGAAAGACTACAACAACAAAGAAGTGAATGCGAGTAGGATAGGGGACATGGCAAGAGAGCCAGATCTTCGGGTCCGATGAGCGAGTTCAGAGGTGGGCACAGACAGCAGTTTTCTAGGCACTCAGGATATTCTATGACTAGTGCGCCTCCATGATTTTCGGGCCAGAGATTTGATAGATCCACTCATTCCGGGCCGAGTCAGAGATTTTCGTGATCTCAGTTTAGAGGTGATTTGGGTTAGGCGAGGTCACACGTGCCACGATGTTCCCAGTGTGAGAAGTTACATTGGGGTCCATGCCAATTGGGTTAAGAGGTTTGTTATTCATGTGGTCGACTAGGCCATATTATGCGTGATTACCCCTCAGTTCATGGTAGAGGTATGACCCAGCCATCAGGGTCGGTAGCCGGATCTTCAGCGTCTGTACGCCCTATGGGGCCAGGTTCACGTGCGCCAGTCGGCCATGGTAGAGGTAGAGGGAGAGTCCCCAGTTCTAGCGGTCCTCAGCACCGTATTTATGCTTTGGCTGGACGTCAAGATCTTGAGTCTTCTCCTGATGTGGTCACAGGTATATTATCAGTATTTTCTCATGATGTATATGCTTTGATTGATCCGGGCTCCACATTATCATATGTTACTCCGTGTATTGCGGGTCGATTTAGAGTCAAACCGGAGTCGATCAAACCTTTTGAGGTGTCTACACCCGTTGGTGAATCGGTAATAGCTAGCCGAGTATATAGAAACTGCATAGTCGTGATTTGTGACCGTCGTACTATGATTGACTTGCATGAGTTAAAAATGGTAGACTTTGATGTAATTATGGGCATGGATTGGTTGGCTTCTTGCTATGCTAATGTTGATTGTAGAATGAAAATGGTTCGCTTCCAATTTCCGGGAGAACCAGTTTTAGAATGGAAAGGGAATATGCATCACCAAAAGGTAGGTTTATTTCCTATCTAAAGGCAAGGAAAATGATCACAAAAGGATGTATTTATCATCTAGTCTGGGTTCAAGATGTAGAAGCTGAACCGCCAACTCTTCAGTCAGTTCCCGTGGTGAATGAATTTCCGGATGTGTTCCCGGAAGAGCTTCCAGGCCTTCCTCCGGAGCGGGAGATTGATTTTGCTATTGATGTGCTGCCGGACACTAAGCCTATATCTATTCCTCCTTATAGAATGGCTCTCGCAGAATTGAAAGAGTTGAAGGAGCAATTGAAAAACTTGCTTGAGAAAGGCTTTATTAGGCCTAGTTCATCCCCGTGGGGAGCACCCGTATTGTTTGTCCGAAAGAGAAAAATGGCTCCTTGAGAATGTGCATTGACTATCGGCAATTGAATAAGGTAACGATTAAGAATAGATATCCTCTACCGAGGATTAATGACTTATGTGATCAATTACAAGACGCCAAATGGTTTTCAAAGATAAATTTGAGGTCCGGGTATCATCAAGTGAGAGTTAGGGAGAAAGATATCCCTAAGACAGCCTTCAGAACAAGATATGGCCATTTTGAGTTCCGGGTAATGTCATTTGGGCTAACTAATGCACCAGCAGTATTTATGGATTTGATGAACAATGTGTTCAGGCCCTTCCTAGATCTGTTCGTGATTGTATTTATCAACGATATCTTGGTGTATTCTAGATCTAAGGCCGAACATACAGATCATTTGCGTACTGTCCTTATAATTCTCCAAACTCGAGAGTTGTTTGCAAAATTTTCTAAGTGTGAGTTCTGGTTGAATTCAGTGACATTTATGGGACACATTGTTGCAGCCGATGGTATTCGGGTAGATAGCCAAAAGATTGAGGCCGTGAAGACTTGGCCAAGGCCCATGACTCCTATGGAGGTTCGTAGCTTTCTGGGCTTAGCAGGTTATTACAGGAGATTCGTTGAGGGTTTTTCTTCTATTTCTGCACCACTCACAAAGTTGACCCAGAAATCAGCGAAGTTTCAGTGGACAGATGCTTGTGAACGTAGTTTCCAAGAGTTAAAAGATAGATTGACTTCTGCCCCAGTCCTGACACTTCCAGAGGGATTGGAAGGATATGTTGTTTATTGCGATGCTTCAGGCATTGGGCTAGGCTGTGTGTTGATGCAACATGGTAAGGTGATTGCGTATGCTTCGAGGCAATTACGGAACATGAGAAAAATTACCCAACCCATGATCTAGAATTGGCTGCAGTGGTTCATGCATTAAAAATATGGAGACATTATCTATATGGTGTCCATGTGGATATTTATACAAATCATAAGAGCCTTCAGTATATCTTCAAGCAGAAAGAGTTGAATTTGGGCAACGACGATGGTTAGAATTGCTAAAAGATTACGATGTTGGTATCCTATATCACCCCGGAAAGGCAAATGTTGTGGCTGATGCTCTTACCCACAGATCTATGGGAAGTTTGTATGATGTAAGACCAGAGAAGAGAGAAATGACTCGTGAGCTCCAGCGGTTAGCTATCCTAGGAGTTCGAGTAGTGGACTCAGGTAGCAGGGGAACTACCATTCAAAATTCAGCAGTCTCGTCGCTAGTAGCGGAATTGAAAGAGTGATAATACGAAGATTCCATGCTAATGCATTACAGAGATACACTCCCTCAGAAAGGGGAGTCATCATTTGAGATTCCAGGAGACGGGGTTCCCCGATGCCGAGGCAGATTATGTGTTCCTGATGTGGTAGGTTTATGCCACCGGATATTGGGAGAAGCTCATTGTTCTCGTTATTCTGTTCACCCCGGAGCAACGAAAATGTATCATGATCTTAAGTCTATGGGATGAAGAAGGATATAGCAGAATTCGTAGCTCAATGTCCCAACTGTCAACAAGTGAAAATCGAGCACCAAAAGCAGGGCGGATTGCTACAAGCTATAGAAATTCCAATTGGAAGTGGGAAGTGATTAACATGGACTTTATTACAGGCTTACCCCGTTCTCGGTGTAAGTATGATCCTATATGAGTGATTGTAGATAGACTCACAAAGTCAGCTCATTTCTTACCAGTCAGAACGACATATGTGGCAGAAGATTATGCAAAGCTTTATGTTAAAGAGATAGTGCGACTCCATGGTGTTCCAGTATCTATTATCTCTGATAGAGGGACTCAGTTTACAGCTAATTTTTGGAAGTCCTTCCAAGAGGGTTTAGGGACCCAAGTGAGCCTTAGCACGTCATTTCACCCGCAGACTGATGGACAAGCTGAACGCACCATTCAGACTCTCGAAGATATGCTACGGGCATGCATGATAGACTTTGGAGGAAATTTGTTACACCTCGTAAATTTCCCCGTGAACGTACAACGAATAGACTAATGAAGAATACGAGTATATGGTGTTTTAATCAGAAGGGAATGATGTTTGACAACCCTAAGTAAGATTTCAAAGGAAATGGGAATAAGAGATAAGGTTATGCTCCACAATGACCAATTATAGGTTATGAAGACGTGAAAGTTGCAGATCTTGCACTTTGGCCCAGTTGGTCATAAAATGAAATACAGACCGTAAAATAGTATATGGCCCGTAAAACACCATGTCGTATTCTAACTTACAAAAATTCAACTATCTTCCAAATTATCAAATGGTTAAATACGACTTGGAATACAAACCGTAAATTGAAATACGACCCGTAAACTGCGATCGTAAATCACCATGATCCCCAGCATACCTTTTCTGGTTTTGATATACTTAAATACGACCACGAAATACGGCCCGTAAACTGGAATACGGACCGTAAACTGGGTTTACAATCACTGTGCATTCAGCTACTGTTCATTCCGGATAAGATTTTAAGTCATTAAAAGGAGACCCAAGCTCATTAAATTCATTTCATCTCCACGATATTTCTCTCGAGAAGCCTCTATAATACTCTCCACTCTTCATTACAAGAAAATCAAAGGAAATCCATGATCAATAACCCCAAATCCATGAAACAAAGTGTATGAAAACTAGCTAAAGTTCATCTCTCTCAAGAAAATCCAAAGGAAGTGAAGTAGGGTTTTGGTGCAAGAGGAGTAATTCCATTCAAGGCTTGTTCAACCGTCATCTAAGGTAAGTTTCATGACTAAACCATGTTGTTTAAGGTATTGGAAGGTTAAGATAGTTGAAATGTTAAAAGACATAGGAAATGGGTCATTCATGAGTGAATAGTGTCATGGTTGAATGGTAGTTGGGTTGAATTATGAATGTTGGAGTGTTGCGATTATGAATACGTTATAAATGACATTTACACCATGAAATAAGTATTATATATGAGGAAACACGATAGTAAGCTATAACCATAAATGTGGAGAAATTGAAGAGAAATGGTGGATTGTGGTCAATGTATATAAATGATGGTTGTTGATTTCGATATTGTGAATGTTGTTGTGAGCGTGTGGGTGTTGATATAGTATATGGGAAAAGTAGTATAAACAAAGGAAGCGCTGCCAAATTTTCCCTAGAAATAGTCACACGTTTTTATAGTGGAATTAACTAACGTTAGTGCGAATTCTCTCTTGAAGGTAGGAACGTGATATCGAAGGAGAACAAGAAAGCGATAGCTTAGTTAAACATCAAAGGTATGTGAGGCTAGTCCTTTCTTTCTAATGGCATGAATCTCATAGCATGATTTCCTTCCACCTCATGAGTTCCTATATTCCAGAAAGCTACAAGCCTATGTCTATGAATAGCTATATAAGATAAAAGATATGACATGATGTTATTTATTGCTTACACTCACCTTATGTGCTAATTCCTTAAAGGTGAGGCATAATGTCAATGATTACTCCATAATGAAATCGGGGGAATCACGACCTTACGTCACCCCGATAAAGTAAAGTTATTCTTAAGCCTTATGCATGTATTATAATAATTATGTTATGATAAGCATATTATGATGAGCATGTATGATGATGATATAACACCGCACCTATTTGACTGGGCAGTCACCGCTAAGGCGGGCAGCTATACGATAGACCATGGCCAAATGGCATGGGCAGACACCACTAGTGGGCGGCATGAGATGGTACCCCGGACGCGGGAGGCCTGGACGCAGGCTAATGTTATGATTATTACATCGATCCGATATGGACGGGCAGCTTATACATTATCACACCGTACCTATATGGACGGGCAGCTTATATGTTTATGCATACATGACATGATGAGGATTATGAGTAAGCCAGCATGCATTATTTTCTTTATACTTGACAGTCAGATACAGATGTTCCATATCGATATTTTCTTTATGTCAGTCTTATTTCCTTGTTTATGCCTCTCATACTCAGTACAATGTTCGTACTGACGTCCGTTTTATTTGGGCGCTGTGTTCATGCCCACAGGTATACAGGGAGGAGAGCTCGACCTAGACCAGTAGTAGCTGTCAGCTGATTGAAAGCACTCCTTTGTTCGGAGGTGCTTATGATGATTCTCTTATGTATAGTCATATATATGTGTATTTTCGGGCATGACGGGGTCTTGTCCCGTCCTTATGCATAGCACTCCAGTAGAGGCTTGTAGATGCGCAGTGTGGGTTACATGGTCTCACGAGATGCTATTATATGTATATATTATTTTGATGGCCGAGAGGCATATGTATATAAAAGTATTTATGTTCCATATAAAATATGATTTTCCTACAATTTGAGTATAAAGTTGATAAAAGAGCATTAAATGAGTAAGATGAGTAGTAGAACGAGTGGTGGTCGGTGGCTAGCCCCGGGTACCCGTCACGGACCCTAGTTGGGTCGTGACAAAAGTTGTATCAGAGCGCTTCAGTCCTAGGAAGTGTCTACGAGCCGTGTCTAGTAGAGTCTTGTTTATTGTGTGTTGCGAGCCACATCAATAAACAAGAGGCTACAGGGCATTTAGGAAAAATGACCATCCTTCTTCTTATGAAATCGTGTGATAGAGCCATGTATAAGACTTTATCCTCCCTAATAGTGTGTTGTGATTTCAGAATGCCGCCAAAGGGAAAGGCTACAGCCGCCCAGAAGGGCAAGACTACGACAAAGAGGCGGGTAGAAAGAGAGCCTCCGATGAATATAGAAGAAGGCGAATCACATAATGAGGCCTTGTATAATACTTCTTCTACCCCGCCTAATTTGGAAGAACAAGGAGGAGCTCCAGCTCCAATTCCTCCACCGGTTGCTTTGGGTCAACAAATGACTGAGGCCATCCATTTATTGACAGAATTGGTTGCCGCCCAGGCATAATGACAAAATGCGAGTTCAAGTGATCGGGCAGCAAGTACCAAAGCCCGTGATTTTATGAGTTTAAATCCTCCGGAGTTTTTCGGGTCAAAGTCGGATGAAGACCCGCAAGGTTTCATTGATGACGTGTTGAGGACATTGAAGATTGTCCATACCTCTGAAACTGAATCCGTGGAGTTGGCATCTTATAGACTCAGGGATGTGGCAGCTTTATGGTATAATAACTGGGTATTATCAAGAGGAGATAATGCGCCTCCTTCGGTTTGGCAAGAATTCGTGGATGCTTTTATTCGTCACTATTTGCCACCCGAGGTCCGCCGAGCTAGAGCGGATAGATTTCTAAATTTGAGGCAAGGGAATATGAGTGCCCGGGAGTATAGCGTGCAATTTAATTCTTTGGCTAGATACGCCCTGGCTATGGTGGTCGACATGGGAGATCGGGTACATAGATTTGTGAGTGGCCTAGGGCCACATCTATTCAGAGATTGTTTGACAGCTTCCTTGCAAGACGGGATGGATATTTTCCGAATACAGGCCCATGATCAGAATTTAGAGGGGCGACAACAACCACAAAGAGGTGATCGTGATAGTGATAGAGGGCAAAGCAAGAGGGCTAGATCTATGGGACCAGGTAGTGAATATAGAGGGGGATCAAGACAGACATATCCTAGTCACTCAGGCCAGTTGGTGGTGAGTGCACCTCCTCGATTTACGGGTAGGAGATTTGATCGCTCCTTCCGTTCAGGACAGGGCCAGAGTTCGAGGGCCTCAGATTCCCAGTTCAGGGAAGACTATAGCCAGAGGAGACCCCAGTACCGCGATGCAGCCAGTGCGGTAGATTACATTGCGGACAGTGTCGCCAGGGTTCGGATGCTTGTTATACTTGTGGTCAAGTTGGGCACATGATGAGAGATTTCCCGTCGATGAGTGGTAGAGTGGGAGTTCAGCCTACAGGTTCAGCAGCTGGTTCTTCCTCAGCACGCCCGGCAGGACAGATTCCCCAGGGGTTAGCAGGCCGAGGCAGAGGCAGAGGGGCAGCATCTACTTTAGGTGCCACTCAGCCCCGTGTATATGCTTTAGCCGGACGGCTGGATCTTGAGTCCTCCCCGGATGTGGTTACAGGTATATTGTCTATATTCTCCCGTGATGTATATGCACTGATAGATCCGGGTTCTACTCTTTCTTATATTACTCCATATGTTGCTGGTTGTATTGGGGTGAAACCTGAGCCAATCAAACCTTTTGAGGTGTCTATTCCGGTTGGTGATCCCGTGATAGCAAAGCAGGTGTATAAAAATTATGTAGTTGTGATATGTGATCGCCAGACCACGGCTGATTTGATTGAGTTGAAGATGTTAGATTTTGATGTAATTATGGGCATGGATTGGTTGGCATCGTGCTATGCTAATGTTGATTGCCTATTGAAAGTGGTTCGATTCCAATTTCCGGGAGAGCCTGTGCTTGAATGGAAGGGTAATGCAGCATCTCCAAAGGGTAGGTTTATTTCCTACCTTAAGGCAAGAAAGATGATAGCCAAGGGCTATATTTGTCATCTAGTTCGGGTTCATGACACCGAGGCAAAGCCGCCAACTTTTCAATCCGTTCCGGTAGTGAATGAATTTCCGGATGTATTTCCTGACGAACTACTAGGTCTTCCTTCAGAAAGAGAGGTTGACTTCGCCATTGATGTGTTGCCGGACACCAAGCCTATTTCTATTCCTCCTTATCGAATGGCTCCGGCGGAATTAAAAGAGCTAAAGGCACAGTTGAAAGACTTGCTCGAGAAGGGATTTATTAGGCCCAGCTCATCACCGTGGGGAGCCCCAGTCTTGTTTGTGAGGAAGAAAGACGGATCTCTGCGAATGTGCATTGATTATAGGCAATTGAACAAAGTGACGATAAAAAACAAATATCCTCTTCCGAGGATTGATGATTTATTTGACCAGCTATAGAGTGCCAAATGGTTTTCAAAAATAGACTTGAGATCGGGTTATCATCAAGTGATGGTTAGAGAAGCGGATATTCCCAAAACAGCCTTCAGGACGAGATATGGCCACTATGAATTCCGAGTGATGTTGTTTGGATTGACTAATGCTCCGGCCGTGTTTATGAATTTGATGAACAATGTATTCTGGCCTCTCTTGGAATTATTTGTGACAGTATTTATTGATGATATTCTGGTGTATTCTCGCACGGAATCAGAACATGCAGATCATTTGAGAATTGTTCTTGGAATTCTTCGTGCCCGAGAATTGTATGCAAAATTTTCAAAGTGCGAGTTCTGGCTAAATTTTGTGACATTTTTGGGCCATGTTATTTTAGGTAAGAGTCGACACTCAGAAGATTGAAGCTGTGAAGACTTGGCCAAGGCCTACGACACCTACAGAAGTTCGTAGTTTTCTGGGGTTGGCAGGTTATTATAGAAGATTCGTAGAGGGCTTTTCATCTATTTCAGCCCCATTGACGAAGCTAACCCAGAAGTCAGCCAAATTTCAGTGGAATGATGCTTGTGAGCGCAGTTTCCAAGAGTTGAAAGGCAGATTGACCTCAGCTCTGGTCTTAACACTTCCAGAAGGGTCAGATGGCTACATGGTATATTTTGACGCTTCCGGTGTCGGATTAGGATGCGTATTAATGCAGCATGGTAAAGTTATTGCATATGCTTCGAGGCAATTACGGAAACATGAAAAGAATTATCCCACTCATGATCTCGAATTGGCCGCGGTTATCCATGCCTTAAAAATATGGAGGCACTATTTGTATGGTGTGCATGTTGATATCTATACAGATCACAAAAGTCTTCAATACATTTTCAAGCAAAAGGAGTTGAACTTACGGCAGAGGCAATGGTTAGAATTGTTAAAAGATTATGATGTGAACATTTTGTACCACCCCGGGAAAGCGAATGTAGTAGCTGATGCCGCCGATCAATGGGCAGTTTATGTGAAGTTCCTCCAGAAAAGAAAGAGATAGTTTATGAGCTCCGCCAACTAGCTAATCTGGGAGTACGTGTAATCAATTCGGATAATGTGGGGATTAGCATCAATGACCCCACAATTTCGTCCTTGGATATGGAAGTGAAAGAACGACAACATGAAGATCCTCTATTATGTCGTTACAGAGACACATATCTTGGAAAAGATAAGTCTTCATTTGAAGTTTCTATGGATGGAATCGTTAGATACCGAGGCAGATTATGTGTGCCGAATGTAGCAGAATTGCGCCGACGAATTCTAGAAGAAGCACATTGTTCTCGGTATTCTATTCACCCAGGTGCAACAAAAATGTATCGTGATCTCAAGATGATGTATTGGTGGGATGGCATGAAGAGAGACATAGCTGAATTTGTAGCACAGTGTCCAAATTGCCAACAAGTAAAAGTTGAACATCAAAATCCAGGAGGTTTATTGCAAGCAATAGAAATCCCTACTTGAAAATGGGAAGTAATCAACATGGATTTTTATTTTGGGGTTACCTCGTTCCCGCGGCAGGTATGATTCTATATGGGTGGTCGTGGATAGATTGACAAAAGCAGCCCATTTTCTCCCAGTTAAGACTACATACTCAGCCGAAGATTATGCGAGGTTATATCTCAAGGAAATTGTGCGACTTCATGGTATTCCATTATCTATTATTACATACAGAGGAACACAGTTTACAGCCAAGTTTTGGAAGTCCTTCCAAGAAGGTCTAGGCACTCAAGTGAAGCTTAGCACGACATTTCATCCGCAGACCGATGGACAAGCCGAGTGTACTATTCAGACCTTGGAAGATATACTGCGAGCATGTGAGCTGGATTTCGGTGGTAGTTGGGATAATCATTTGCCGCTAATCAAATTTGTGTATAACAATAGCTACCATGCCAGTATTCAAATGGCCCCATATGAAGCTTTGTATGGAAGAAAATGTAGGTCCCCAATCGGATGGTTCGAGATAGGAGAAGCACAACTAGTAGGTCTTGAATTGATTCAGCAAGCGGTGGAAAAAGTTAAGGTGATCCGAGATCGACTATTGACAGCCCAAAGTCGCCAAAAGTCTTATGCAGACAATCGCCGACGAGACTTGGAATTTCAAGCTGGTAATTAGGTATTTTTGAAAGTATCTCCAATGAAATGGGTGATGAGATTTGGTAAGAAAGGGCAGCTAAGCCCTAGATATATTGGACCCTATAGAATTATCCGCAAGGTGGGTCATGTAGCCTATGAATTGGACTTACCTTCGGAGCTTGAATCAGTCCATCCAGTCTTCCACGTTTCGATGCTCCGCAAGTGTATTGGAGATCCCACAAAGATTGTCCCGATAGATGATGTGCAGGTAACAGGAAAGCTAACCTCTGAAGAGGTACCTATTGCTATTCTAGACAGGCAAGTGCGAAGACTCTGAAATAAAGAGGTAGCTTCAGTTAAAGTCTTGTGGCGAAACAATAACTGGGAAGAAATGACTTGGGAAGCGGAAGAAAGTATGAAGTCCAAGTACCCGCATTTATTCCAACCCACAGAGGAGATTCAAGATAAAATGCCAACAATATGAGGTAAGTATGCAATAAATGAAGTGTAATAATTAGAGTATCTGAACACCCCTATTTCCATCATTACTCAGATATTATATCCCCTACTTTCGAGAGCTTTCGTATGCTTTTCTTAGAGTTTTATCGTGTTGTGGCACTGTGAGGCAATGATATTGTGGGTTGTTGTGACAGGATGGTAGTGCCGTATTACAAGGGAAACTCTGGCGAAATTTCGTAGGATCCCGAATGTTTAACATTCCCCGTGAACGTACAACGAATAGACTAAGGAAGAATATGAGTATATGGTGTTTTAATCAAAAGGGAATGACGTTTGACGACCCTAAGTAAGATTTCAAAGGCAATGGGAATAAGATAAGGTTATGCTCCACAATGACCAATTATAGGTTGTGAAGACGTGAAAGTTGCAGATCTTGCAGTTTGGCCCAGTTGGTCGTAAAATGAAATACGGACTGTAAAGTAGTATACGGCCCGTAAACCACCATGTCATATTCCAACTTACAAAACTTCAACTTTCTGCCAAATGATCAAATGGTTAAATACGACTTGGAATACGAACCGTAAATTGAAATACGGCCCGTAAACTGCGATCGTAAATCACCATGATCCCCAACATACCTTTCTGGTTTTGATATGCTTAAATATGACCATGAAATACGGCCCGTAAACTGGAATACGGACCGTAAACTGATTTTACGACCACTGTGCATTCAGCTACTGTTCATTCCGGATCAGATTTTAAGTCATTAAAAGGAGACCCAAGCTCATTAAATTCATTTCATCTCCACGATATTTCTCTCTAGAAGCCTCTAGGATAATCTCCACTCTTCCTTACAAGAAAATCAAAGGAAATCCATGATCAATAACACCAAATCCATGAAACAAAGTGTATGAAACCTAGCTAAAGTTCATCTCTCTCAAGAAAACCCAAAGGAAGTGAAGTAGGGTTTTGGTGCTAGAGGGGTAATTCCATTCAAGGATTGTTCAACCATCATATAAGGTAGGTTTCATGACTAAACCATGTTTTTTAAGGTATTGGAAGGTTAAGATACTTGAAATGTAAAAAGACATAGGAAATGGGCCATTCATGAGTGAATAGTGTCATGGTTGAATGGTAGTTGGGTTGAATTATGAATGTTGGAGTGTTGCGATTATGAATACGTTATAAATGACATTTAGACCATGAAATAATTATTATATATGAGGAAACACGATAGTAAGCTATAACCATAAATGTGGAGAAATTGAAGAGAAATGGTGGATTGTGGTCAATGTATATAAATGATGATTGTTGATTTCGATATTGTGAATGTTGTTGTGAGCGTGTGGGAGTTGATACATTATATGGGAAAAGTAGTATAAACAAAGGAAGCGCTGCCCAATTTTCCCTAGAAATAGTCTCGCGTTTTTATAGTCGAATTAACTAACGTTAGTGCGAATTCTCTCTTGAAGGTAGGAACGTGATATTGAAGGAGAACAAGAAAGCAATAGCTTAGTTAAACGTCAAAGGTATGTGAGGCTAGTCCTTTCTTTCTAATGGCATGAATCTCATAGCATGATTTTCCTTCCTCCTCATGAGTTCCTATATTCCAGAAAGCTACAAGCCTATGTCTATGAATAGTTATATAAGATAAAAGATTTGACATGATGTTATTTATTGCTTACACTCACCTTATGTGATAATTCCTTCAAGGTGAGGCAGAATGTCAATGATTACTCCATAACGAAATCGGGGGAATCACGACCTTACGTCACCCCGATAAAGTAAAGTTGTTCTTAAGCCTTATGCATGTATTATGATAATTATGTTATGATAAGAATATTATGATGATGATATAACACCATACCTATTTGGCCGGGCAGTCACCGCTAAGGCGGGCAGCTATACGATAGACCATGGCCAAATGGCATGGGCAGACACCACTAGTGGGCGGCCTGAGATGTTACCCCGGACGCGGGAGGCCTGGACGCAGGCTAATGTTATGATTATTACACGGATCCGATATGGACGGGAAACTTATACATTATCACACCGTACCTATATGGACGGGCAGCTTATATGTTTATGCATACATGACATGATGAGGATTATGAGTAAGCCAACATGCATTATTTTCTTTATACTTGACAGTCAGATACAGATGTTCCATATCGATGTTTCATTTATGTATTTGTCTTATTTCCTTGTTTATGCCTCTCATACTCAGTACAATGTTCGTACTGACGTCCGTTTTCTTTGGACGCTGTGTTCATGCCCATAGGTAGACAGGGAGGAGAGCTCGACCTAGACCAGTAGTAGCTGTCAGCTGATTGAAAGCACTCTTTTGTTCGGAGGTGCTTATGATGATTGTTTTATGTATAGTCATATATATGTGTATTTTCGGGCATGACGGGGTCTTGTCCCGTCCTTATGCATAGCACTCCAGTAGAGGCTCGTAGATGCGCAGTGTGGGTTAGATGGTCTCACGAGATGCTATTATATGTATATATTATTTTGATGGCCGAGAGGCATATGTATATAAAAGTATTTATGTTTCCATATAAAATATGATTTTCCTACAATTTGAGTATAAAGTTGATAAAAGAGCATTAAATGAGTAAGATGAGTAGTAGAATGAGTGGTGATCGGTGGCTTGCCCCGAGTACCCATCACGGCCCCTAGCTGGGTCGTGACAAAATTGGGATGATCACTTGCCACTCATTGAATTTTCTTACAACAATATTTATCATTTTAGCATCCAAATGGCACCGTATGAGGCTTTATATGGACGAATGTGTAGGTCCCCAATTGGGTGGTTCGAGGTAGGAGAGGCTAAGTTGATAGGGTCGGACTTGGTCCAACAAGCCATAGAGAAAGTCAAGCTCATACAAGATCGGTTATTAGCAGCTCAAAGTCGTCAAAAGTCCTATGCGGATAATCGCCGAAGAGACTTAGAGTTCCAAGTGAAAGATTGGGTATTCTTGAAGGTGTCACCAATGAAGGGTGTAATGAGATTTGGCAAAAAGGGGAAGCTTAATCCCCGGTACATTGGACCCTATGAGATTGTGCGCAAAGTAGGCAAAGTGGCCTATGAGTTAGATCTACCTCTTGATTTAGAGTTAGTTCACCCAGTTTTCCATGTCTCGATGCTTCGTAAATGTGTTGGAGATCCTACTAGGATCGGTCCAGTAAATGATGTTAATGTGACAGAGAAGTTAACTTATGAAGAGGTGCCCATTGCCATACTAGATAGGCAAGTACGGAGGTTTAGAAACAAAGAGGTGGCCTCAGTTAAGGTTTTATGGAGAAGCAATAAACGAGAAGAAATGACATAGGAAGCGGAAGAAATTATGCGATCCAAGTACCCGAATTTATTTCAGCCCCTAAAAGAGATCCAAGCTGAGACATCAAGATCATAAGGTATGCATCCTTTCCTTTTATGCTTTTTGGTCGTGTGTTGCCAAATTCTGTTGCTATTATGTTATGGCCCTGTGAGGCATTGTTGTTATGGGTTGTTGTGACAGGATGGTAGTGCCATATTATAGGGGAAACTCTGGCGAAACGTTTATAGAATCCCCGAGGACTTAACATTTGAGGACGAATGTTCTTAAGGGGGAAGAATGTTACACCTCGGAACTTTGGGTTGCTGAGCGGTGAATGGACTAACGTAAGTTAAGGTGTACATGATGTCCCTACAAGTAAGAAGGGATGCTTAATGATTCTAATTAGGATTCCAAAGAAGTTAGAGGAAAGGGATAAAAGTTCGTCAAATAAAACTTCACTGCAGTTTTGCGAAAGGGGGGTTCGACGGTCGTTCTTTGTACCGTCGGACGGGCCGACGATTCATCGATTGTGCCATAGAATCAGACCATTTGATGATCAGATCGACGCTCCGTCGATCCGATCAACGCTCCTTCGATCGTATCGTAGAACTGGTTGGGACAAATTTGGTTCATTAAATAAGGGATTCAAGTTTTATTTCATTTCATTTCCATATCACATCCCTTCTCTCTAAAAAATCTCTCTACATTTATTCTACAAGAATTCAAGAGGTATTAGTGATGAACAACATAAATTAAGTGAATCAAGCGTAAGAAAACCCATTAAAGAGCATTCAAGTCAAGAAATCTCAAGTGATGTATTACCACCCAAGGCTTGTTCCTACAACATCTAAGGTACGATTTATGATATTTCCATATTGTTTAAGGTATTTGAAAGTTGAAATACTTGGATTGTAGAAGGATATAGAAAAATGGGTCATGAATGTGGAATAGTGCCATTTTGAGTAATAACTTGAATTGAGTCATGATTCTTGATGTGTTGTGATATAAATAGGTTATAAATGATGTTGAGAACATAGGATAGGTAATGTATGTGAATGAACGTAGTCGTGTGTTATGACCATGGATATGGGTGAATGGAAGCGAAGTGAGAAAAATAGATAATGTGGATGAATGAGGACTATTGTTATGATATTGTGAATGTATTATTGACGTTTGGGAGTTGATACGCGATATGGGGGAATGTCGTATAAGTAAAAGAGATACTGTCCAATTTTCTCTAGTGTTAGTTGTGTATACTAGCTATCGATTTTCTAATGATAGTATAACTCTAATGAAGGTAAAAACGTGAGCATTGAAGGAGAACGTGCAAGTGGTAAATAGTTGAACGGAAAGGTATGTAAGACTAACCCTTCTTTCATAAGGCATGGTTCTTGGGCCAATCATCTAAATCTTCTATAAGTCTATGATATCCTTCAAATGATTCTAACCTTTGAGCTATTAAGCTCAGGATTCTCGATATGCTACGATTGTACTAAGTTCCTCATATGACGAGTAAGCCTATAAAGATAGATGTAGTGAATAACAATAATAATGAGAATGATAAGGATGACGACTATAATGGTAATAACGATGACGATGATGATAGTGACGGTAATAGTAAAGATGCTTATGAGCCAGTGTGTATATGTATCTATGTATGACTATGATGGAACCCCGAGCTTATAAGGCCGGGTAGAATATGTATATAATTATGTAATGCGCGCACACCTCTGCAGATGGTACGGATAAACACTGATGCCTTGGTAGGGCCAGGTATGTGTAACCTTGAGCCTTGTTTGGCCAATTATGTATGAAACACCGAACCTTTGTGGTCGGGCATGCTATGTAAATGTTATGTATATGATATGGTTATGTATATGATATAGATATGAGTATGAATACGAACATGATACAGATATGAATATGAATAAGACTATGTATATGAATACGATTATGGACGTAATGTAATTGAGTACGGATACAAATATGGATACGGATGTATGTACACAACCTCGCATTAGAAATGAAAGTCCCTATGACAAGCAAGTAAGTGCTTGTGACGATGATTCTACTATCTCCCATCTTATGCTATTTCTCATGTTGCTTATTATGCTCTTATATTGATATTGATCATGCTTTACATACTCAGTACATTCTTCGTACTGATGTCCTTTTGTTTGTGGGCGCTGCATCATGCCTGCAGGTGCCCAGCGAGACAGACTTGATTCATAGCTACATTATTCAGGGACTACATAGCGGAGCTCCATTTCTTTCGGAGTTAAAGCTTTTGGTACTTATTCTTTTGTGTATATATTTATGGGCATAGCGGGGTCCTGTCCCGCCTATATGATAATATATACTCTTCTTAGAGGCTCGTAGACATGTGTATATAGTTAGATGTGTCTGGCCTTGTCGGCCTATATTTTGGACATTATTTTGTTAGCCTTGTCAGCTTATGTACATTGATATGGGCATAGATGTCGATGTTGATATAATGGTATTGTTGTCCAATGGGACTAGTATGATTGATGAATAGGAATGTATGATTTATTATGCGGCTCATCTAGATGAAAGGAGTAATGTATGATAAGGGGTGCCCGGGTAGGTTAGCACCGGGTACCCGTCGCGGCCCCTAGTCGGGTCCTGACACTGCGCCCCAACTCTGGTCTGTGAACCTCCACCAGGAGTAGTAACTAGGGCTGGGTGTTCGATCGGTTCGGTTCAGTTTCACAAATTCGGTTCGATTTTCGATTTGTAAAAAATAGGAACCGAAACCGAAACCGAACTGAAATAACTTCGGTTCGATTCGATTTTTGCTAGTTCGGTTCGGTTTTTTCGATTTAGATATGGATGACATAGTTAAGCATCAATCTAACAGAAACCAAATGACAACCATTATATTATCTTCTCTCTGTCCAATCTTTAGCACTGGTATACAAAAGCCAGCTACAATCAATTGGATCCAGATTTTATGGTTTCACCATTCATAATAGATGAAAAAAATGGAGGATTAATAAGACATACTGATAGTGAGAAGCAATCAACACTTAGCTAGACAATCAACTGTTTTGGTCTCTTTGTTTCTCCTCTCAGTATAAGCTTTATACATTTTCAAGAAATTTGTCGTATTTTCTCTACTATAATAACACATAGACCACAATCACATATTATAAAGAGACATCTATAATATTATCCATATTTAGATGGATAGTTGGATACGATATCAATAATTGGGTTGGACTTGGATATTTTTATATTGGGATTGGGATTGGGATTTGGGCCTTTTAGTTTATTAGTTATGGGCAGAAGCCCAATATTTATGTATAATATATGTTTCAAGAAAAAAAGGCTTGTTAAAATTTAGTTTTTCGGTTTAACCAAATTAAATTTTGCATAAACCGAAAACCAAACCGAATTATTGAAATCCTATAAATTTAAACCGAACCGAACCGGACCGAATAAACCGAAAAATCGAAATCGGAATTAACTTCGGTTCGGTTCGATCGATTTTTTCGGTTTGAACCATATTATGCCTAGCCCTAGTAGTAACACCAGCAGTAGCCTGCTGGGCATCTAGATGAAGTAAGACTCTAGCCACAGTGTCGTGCATAGCCTGATCAGAAGTAACCTCGGGTTGTATCCGTATTGGGGCAACACCATCCTCTGCGGCCTAGCCTCGATCCAGCTGATACTGAGGCTTGGGAGACGGAGATCTCTCGCGCTGCTGTCCTACTGCACGAGCCCTGCCCCTGGTTGGAGCATCCCACTGGCCTCTCGCTCTGCCGCGCCCTCTGGCTGTCGCTCGTCCTCGGGTGCCCGCCGTAGCTGCGGGATCTGGCACCTGACCTCAGGCCATAGTAACTCGAGTCCTCACCATCTGTGAGAGAAGAGATAAGAGTCAGATACCAATTTAATCTTTCCAGATACTAATTAGAATAAAGTAACACAAAAGAATGAAAGAAAGTGAGATTTCCTAAATGTCCTATAGCTTCTCTCAGATAAGTACGGAGCTCATCGTACCGATCCACGAGACTCTACTAGACAAGCTCTTGTATTATAGATCGGGTAACCTAGGGCTCTGATACCAACTTGTCACGACCCATTTGGACTAAGTCGTGCGGGCACTTACCTTTCCCACCCCGATAAGCGAACCCTCAACCCAACGATAAGTAAAGACATGAATAATTAAATCGAGCAAGCGGAAAAGAATAAATACGTAAGTCTCACAATAATATATAATATAAATAGTGTAGAATAAGGAAACACCCCCAGGGTTTGATCTAAGTCATACAAGAGCATCTATGAAAATATACAAGTCTGGAATAATAATACATAAATATGTCTATGTCTCAGAATAGAAATAGTAAGACATAAATAGGAAGAGTCTTCAAGGCAGCGAACGTCTCATGCTCACCCTGGAAACTCGATGCTAATGCTGAAGTGATTGGCAGCCACGGGAGACGGAGGAAGACCCAGCTTGGTACTCTACATACATAAAAGAATGCAGCAAGTGCAAATCAGTACAAACCACAGTACTGGTAGGTATCATAGGCCGACTAAGTATAACTAACATAATTTAGACAATAAAGTAAGACAAGCAGATAAATCAACAAGTATAAGTCAAACATAATCGAGCCAAGTACACATCATCGCCTAAGTAGAGCATCTAATTCCAAATGTGCCAAGTCTCAATAAGTCAAATCCGAATCCAATATCACAAGTAAACACCAAATCATCTCAAAGTAAGCCGTGATCCAATGCCATGCAAATGCTGTGCACACATGTACTCCGGACGGAAATATCGACATCTTGGTAGCACAACCCGAAGTGACTCGCGAAGTCCAAGTGCCACTCGTCTCAGATCTTTGCCCAACAGACAGACGAGAGTCGGATCTTTGCCCACAGGGGTTCTCTCCGGCACCACCCTGGGGGACCCGTGGAGTCCATGCACTCACTCAATCCACGATTTCGTAACTAACATCGGATATCGGACTCTCACGTCACCCTCATTTAAAAATCGAGCCCAGCTCATCACAATGTTTCATCAAGTACCAGTAATGTATCAACAATATATCATGAGAGTGCATGCAATGCATGCATCAACATCAATAATCAGATCAATATCACAAGTATAAACAAATGGGTATGCCAACAATATATCAGTGTCACGAGTACCAACATAGGTACGCCAAAAAAGACTACACAAGTCATATAGAACTCCATCCTCGTATCAACATCAACTCGTAAGGTACTACCATATCACAATCAAGATGGAAACACAGATTCCAATATCTACTGATAGCCCGTGGTATCAAGCCAACACAATAGAATAATCAAGTCAGAAAACAACGGGGTGGCTAACCCCAATCACACAACAGGGCCCAACCTAAGACAATATCCAACCCAACTTCATACCCGAAGGTTTACATGCTGTCTCCGACAATATCATTTAAAAATATGCTTCGCTACACAAAGTCTCACCAAGGGTAAGCCATAACCTACCTGGATGGCCGAACAACAACACCGACAAATCACTCTTTTGCCTTGCCTTTCTGCTGAGCCTCAATATCAAAGAAGTCTAGGCATATTCGAAATCTAGATTAGAAATCATGAAGAATGATACTAATATTTCTATCATTCAATCTTGGTCAAAACCAACCTTAGAATTTGGGGAAACGGGGCCCACAAGGGCAAAATGGAAAATTGGGGGGTAAATTATCAAATTAAGTAATAGGTGATCATAACCCAATAACTAATTTTTAATTTAACTCATGGATTCACCTAATTTGGAATTTCAAGTAAAACCCCCAATTTTGGGCATAAACCCTCTCTTTGATTCAATAATTCAACACTAATAATGGAAGATATATGATTAACAACCTTAGATTCATGGAAATCTAGCATAAACTCCATCAATTACATTATTAATAAGCCTAGATAGAAATAATAAGCCCATTACCGCCACGAGTTTTCTCCAATAATCCTCTAATACAGATCCCAAGAGCTGTATTTTCGTAATGGTATTAAATAAGAGACTAAGGGCTTATTTAATACACACTTAAAGAAATAATAGGCCCATTATCGCCACGACGGTATCGGGGCCGCAACAGTGACGCCGTCCCTACGCCCCAACAGACCGCTGCGAGGGTTTGGGCCAATTCCCACTTGGCCGCCCCAGCGGTTCTACCTCCGCAACAATGGTGCCGCTGGGATGGCACTGGTGCTGCCAATGCGGACACCATGTACCAGAAACCCCACTCATATCTAAGTCTCAATCGAAATCCTGAACCACTCCCGAGGCCATCTGCTCACAAACCACATACCTAGATCCACATAAAAATGCGCTACGAACGCACTGGTGGCCTCGAAATTTTCAACGGAGGTCTCGTTGGCCGAGTCAACCTCCGATACCTCATTTTCAATTTCCCAACCCAAGTCTGAAAATGTATCCGAGTGTATTGGGAACCGTTACAGATATACACAAAGTTCTAAACGACCATCCGGACCTCTCAGAATCGACGAATTTTTGAAAAAGGTCCGTTTATCCAAAAGTCAACTTTAGGTCAACTCTTTTTCGCTTAAAGCTCATATTTCACAAAAAGTCACCCGAATCAAGTCTAGACACCTCGGGAAGCGTGTCAACGATCCCTTCGGGTCAGAAGTGAGCTAACCAATGCTCGGAAAGGACGGAAATACCGAAAATACTATAACAACAAAACGGGTCGTTGCATAAACAATTATATATATATTTGAGTGTTTTCTAGTAATACACTTCAATTACGTAAATTTCCATGTCCACCAAAGCGTTAACGCCAACCTATAAAGGCAGGAACACGTTGATGCATGTTTTTGCTCAAAATTAAAAATTTAAATTGCAAATACAATTAAGAGAACTGGGTATCTGACATGGAGAGGGTTAGTTTTTATTTTTACCTGATTAAAAGAGATCATTTTTTTATCCTAAAATAACACTGATTAAAAGTAATGGTAGATTAGAAAATTTTGAAAAAAAAAAAACTACATGCGCTAAAAAGATAACAAACATTGCCAAAAAAAGAGATCAACGTGTTAATGAGAAATCTTGAAACAGAACACAACTAATGCCAATAATTAAAGGAAAAAAATTGAAAAAGGCACAGCGTAAGAAGAAGAACCTGAATCTCAGATGAATTATGATACCTGTAAGAATATTGTGAAATAATAATATTGCACACACCCTATGGGTGTCATGACCTCATATATATATGTAGGAATAATATTTACATATTACATAAATACCCCTAGGTATCCTCTATTACACCCCCTCAAACTGTGCGGGGGAAACCACGCGCAAGTTGGACCGTAAATATTCAAAGCGTTGACCGGATAAGTTCTTCGTGAAGATATCAGCCAACTGGTGCTGAGTTGGTACATAGCGAACTACCAGATCACCATGAGCAACACGCTCTCGTACATAATGATAATCAATTCGAATATGCTTACTACGATCATGGTGAACTGGATTCACTGCTAAATACGTCGCTGAAACATAATCACAATAAAGTGTAACAGGAGAACGTATCATCAAACCCAACTCTACTAATAGAGAACGGATCCAAAGAGTGTCTTGGACCGTGTAGGCAACTGCCCGGTACTCTGCCTCGGTGGACGACTTGGACACCGTGGGTTGTTTCTTTGCACGCCAAGAAATGAGGCTGTCCCCATAAAAGATCACATAACCCGTGGTAGACCTGCAACTATCGGGACAGCCAGCCCAATCGGCATCTGAGTAAGCTACCATAATTGAAGATTGCCTGCAAGGACGTAACCACAAACCAAAATCTGTTGTACCAACCAAGTACCTGTAGACACGCTTAACAGCCAACAAGTGAGATGTATGAGGAGCATGCATAAACTGAGAAACCAAGTGCACAGCATATGTAATATCAGGTCTAGTCATGGTCAAGTATTGCAAGGCCCCTACCATACTACGGTACTCACTAGGATCAGACAATAACTCACCATCGGTGAGAGACAAAGTGGTACGACTGGGAAGAGGAGTTCGTACTGGCTTAGCCGTATGAAGGTTGAATTTACGAAGAAGATCCTTAACATACTTGTGTTGACATAAAAATAAGCCATGAGACTTACGCACGGCTTGCACCCCAAGAAAGAAATGCAAATTCCCCAAATCTTTCATAGCAAACTCCTTGGCCAAAACGGAAATAAGCTTGGTAATTAAAGGAGTAGAATTGCCCGTAAGAATGATATCATCAACATATAAAAGAAGATAAACAATGAATTTGCCCTTACGAAAAATGAAGAGAGAATTATCGGATTGTGCACAAAAGAAGCCCTGCTGCAACAAGAAACTACTAAACAGATGATACCAAGCTCTTGGAGCTTCTTTAAGACCATAGATAGACTTTCGGAGACGACAATCATGATCAGGAAAATCAGGGTGAACAAACCCCTTAGGTTGTTCCATATACACTTCCTCTAACAGAGTCCCATGTAAGAAGGCATTCTTAACATCCAATTGCCTAATAACCCAACCAAAAGAAATAGCAAGAGTTAAAACCAACCGAACAGTAGTTGATTTCACAACAGGGCTAAAAGTCTCAGTGTAATCTACACCAGGTTGTTGATGCATTCCACGAGCAACCAGACGAGCCTTAGGCCGAACCACATTACCATGCTTATCGCATTTTAGTGTATAAACCCATTTTTTACTAACCAAGTTTTTATTAGAATTAAATGGTACTAAGTCCCAAGCATGATTAGTGAGCATTGCATTAAACTCCTCGGCCATGGCTTGGCGCCACTTTGGCACCTTATTAGCTTGGGAGAAGCAAGTCGGTTCTTTTTCATACTCAATAGTGTTAAGATTCAATAGAGTATTTGGTTTGAAAATTCCATCTTTAGCTCAGGTCCGCATTGCATGAACATTGGTAGAAGATGGTGGAACAAAGATGCCACCTAAAGGAGAGGCGACAGGCTGTTGGTCGACGGTATCAGAAGGAACAGAAATGGGCTGCTGAAGTTGGGGCTCGGAAGAAGACACAAGCGGGGAAGACGACCCGGCAAGGTATTGGCTAGGTGGGACTTGTGGACTGGGCTGCACAGGTAGACTAGGATGTGACAACGCCTGAGGAGACGGAGGAGGTGGCTGCAGCAGTGGAGTAGAAATTAGTGGTGGACTAAGATGACCACAAGATGGGCTGGACCACGACGGTGAACTAGGGGATGGGTTAGACGGACTGATGTGATTTGAAACAGAGTGGTCACCTAAGGAAATGGTGGGAGCCACATTGGTCGGGGATTGGGAGAAAGATAAAAGGGAAGGGTCCGAATCACTAGTCCCAATGACTCTGGATGGTTGACTCGACACTAAGGTGCGATATGGATAGACGGACTCGTGAAATCCAACATCCCGACTCACATATACCCGACCCGTAATTGGATCCAAACACCTATAACCCTTATAACCGGGAGCATAGCCAATGAAAACACATGACACTGACCGAGGAGCTAGCTTGTTTGATGGTTTAGCAGGAAAATTAGGAAAACACTGACTGCCAAAGACACGTAGGAAATTATAATCTGGAACCCGTTTAAATAATGTCTCATAAGGTGATACACCATGCAAAACTGGAGTGGGCAATCGATTTATTATATAAGTGGCCGTATAAGCAGCATTGACCCATAATTGAGCAGGTAGTGAGGCTGCAATGAGCATTGTTCGGGCTAACTCAATGATATGTCGATGCTTGCGTTCGGCTACTCCATTTTGTGCCTGGGTGTCCGGGCATGATTTTTGAAAAGAAATACCATTATGTAAAAAATGGTTAATTAAAGGACCATTATCAAACTCACGCCCTCCATCACTTTGAAAATGTTTTATTTTTGTATCAAATAAATTCTCAACTAAATTTTGAAAGAAAACAAAATTTTGATAAACATCGGACTTTCGTTTTAAAGGATAAATTCAAGAGTAGCGAGAATAATCATCCACAAAACAAACATAATATTTGTATCCAAGATGTGATGCAATAGTAGATTGCCATAAATCAGAATGAACAATTTGCAAAGGTTTATCACACGAATGAATGACATCTTTAAACGGAAGACGATGAGATTTTCCTAAACGACATGGAACACAGTCATGAATAAAACTAGTTGCACAAACAATAGCTTTATTTTTCCTAAGTGTGTCTAGAACTCTATCTCCACAGTGACCAAGTCGACGATGCCAGGTTGGACCAGGAATGGAGGTTGTCAAAAGAGCTATTGGCGGAGTAGAACGATTGGTGATGGTGATCGGGTATACACTCCCCTGACTAGTAGCCTTGAGTAGCACCTCCCTCGAGTGGTTGTCCTTAACAAAAACATGATGCTCATCAAAACTCACAGTACAATTATTATTTTTGCACAATTTTTGAACCGACATTAAATTAAATTTAAGTTGGGGAACATGATAAACAGAGTTTAACTTCAAAGATTTATTGTTGGAGTTTAAAGAGGCATCACCGATATATTTAATAGGGACTTTAGTACCATTTGCAACCTGAATTTGAACTTGGCCAGAGTAAAGAGATTTATTCGTTAAAATACCTTGATCATGGGTCATGTGGGAAGATGCTCCGGAATCGGGAAACCAAGTAGCGGTCTCATTCTCGCCCGTAGGAAGTGCAGCAAAAGCTGACGTAGACGACGTCTGAGCATAACGGGATGGACAAGAAATTGCTGAGTGACCTGGATGATAACATATGTGACAAACTATAGGAGGAGTATTATTCCCAAACACCCCCTCAACATTAGAATTACCTGCAAAAATATGGTTAGTACCACAGGAAGTAGGGGCCAAAATACTCTTAGATGCTAAATCTGAATTACAAACTGCCATACCGCCTTGAGTATTCTGAGTTGGTGCATTTTGCTGCGGCCCCGAGACACCCCCTTGCTGCTGCCCGTGTTGCTAGCCACTGTGACCGCGACCACGCCCGCGGCCTCCACGGCCTCCACGACTGCCACGCCAACCCCCTCGTCTTTTACCATTAGTTTTATTGTATTGTTTCTGCTGCTGATGGTTGTTAGAAGTAGAGAAGGTGGTGGTGTGAGGAGCAGACAAAGTACTTACAACAAACGCTTGATGAGTCACCAGCCCATGTTCCCTGTTCTTCTTGAAATTCACCCGTTGTTCTTGAACTAGTAGCATTGAGCGTAGCTCATCAAAAGGCGTCGCCCCGAAAAAATGAGTAACTCCAGTAATGAAGGATTCATAATCCTCACCAAGACCCAATACGGTGTATTCAATCAAATCTTTATTCGACACAGGAGAATTGATAGCAGCAAGAGAATCAGCTATCAGTTTAATCTGACGAAGATACGCCTCCATAGACTGAGTCTCGCCCTTCTCGACATGAGACAACATACGTTTCAACTCCATAGACCGAGCCATACTTGCATTCATAAACCGAGACTGTAATCGCTCCCAAATCATTATCGAATGTTTAAGATCATGTACATCCACTAAAGTCTCTTTAGACAACGTAGAAAAAAGACACACACGAACAATTTGATCAATGCGTATCCAATGATGATAATCAGTATTGCCAATCTCACGATGATGAGCGTCCAATATATAAATAGGAGGCTTCAGAATGGAACCATCAATCATGCCAAGCAGACCATGAGCAAGAAGAAACGATTCAAATTGTGTACGCCATGGTAAATAATCCTCAACAACAGTTAGAATAGTAGTAACAAAATTCTTGACATTAAATTTAGATGGCTCGAGACTAGCAGCGAGAGAGGCAAGACCAGAAGACGGGGTTGGCTGGGAGACGAAACCTGGATGAGCAGCAAACGTCGAAACCCCATAGGAGTTACCACGCTCAAACTGGCTGGTCTGGAAGAGAGGAGAAGGAGCCACAGACCGTGTTGGAGTCCACGAAAAATTTGTCGAGTATTGCTCTCCGATACCTGGTCGCAGAGGAAACGAAGAGACACGAGGGCTTCCAGTCGTAAAGGGCAGCGACATGGTGGCGCCATGAACAGGCAGCGTCACCGACGACAAAGGTGAAGAAAGAGGCATGGACAAGACAGACTCAGCAGTGGCTGAAACTGTGGAAGAAGAAGGTGCAGAGGACGCCATGGAACTAGGCGGAAGCAGGTGGCTAGGGCTGCGGAACGAAGGAAAAAAAAATTAACCCTAGGATAACGTGGCTCTTGCTACCATGTGAAATAATAATACTGCACACACCCTATGGGTGCCATGACCTCATATATATATATAGGAATAATATTTATATATTACATAAATACCCCTAGGTATCCTCTATTAAATATGTAAGAAGACTATCAATATGTAAAATTCCTAGATGGTCGAGATATATAGGGAATGCGTTTTAGAGTTTGATTGCAATAAGAAAAGGAATTTGTTAATTTCTACGTCTCAAAAGCCTAAATTTTAGTTAATCCAAAATTGAATATTGATGGTGATTACAATTTTATCCTAACTTAATTTAAAAATTTAAGGGCGTAAAAGTCGTTCAATATTTAAAGGATATTTTGGTCAACCAATATTTGTATTCATGCTTTTAAAGTAATATATAGCTAGTTTCTACGAACGTGCCATGCACATTAATACCATGTCAATTATTCGCAAGTGCTTTGAATAAAAAAAAGCATTATAAAAAATATCAGAATTATAATTAGATAGTATCTAAAGTGAACTTGAATATTAACCAACCACTCAATTATAGAAAGTTTTGGTCCTTAAAATCATTATCTATCATAGCAGTTCCGCATTTTAGTCCTAAACGTAGACATGACATCAACTGCACTTTGCAATAAATTTAACACATAGTGGACTTCAATTTTGAAACTTGAGTATTAGATCCACATCTCCATCATACATGAAATCTTATGCTTTTCTTTTGATTGTCAGGATAAGCTAAATAGTTCATTCGTTTTATGTTCTTTTCTTTTTCTCAGTGATCGTGTGTGTGGGATATCAAAATTCTTGCAAGAGCATTAAATTTCTTATATGGAGATCCTTTTTTCCCTTTTCCCTATGTCATTTCCCGTTGACTCTACTCGACAATATAGTGTTAATTAAATTAAACATTCCTATAATATGACTCAATTTTGCATATCTTCTATATTTTAAAATCAAACACTTATATAAATATAATATAAAAATTCGACATTTACACCCTCTATGAAGTATAAAAATATTAAAATATAATTATTAAAAAGTTAAAATTATTAATAAGAATTTTTATCAGATTTTTAGCTTCTAATAATTGTAGAAATTTATAATAGTATGAGTGGATCTCCTCTAATTTGTCTTATGTATCTCTTAGGCTCGTTGATTTTGGTTAATGAGAGATTCTTTGCCATAGAATCAAGTTTTCACTTAATTGGAAATTGAAATAATAGTTTTTCTATTGATTATGGAATTATTAATTTTTGAAACACAAGAATACTGCAAGGCAGTAAAAATTAGGGCAAACAATCAGAACACGTATTGCCAAATATTATTATACATGAACAATTAGAACCAAGATTATACATGAAGCATGAAATGCTCTAATATTGTTGAGAACAAAGTGGGAGCATGGTTATTAAATATTTCAAAATTGTTTTGTTGCTTCATTAGTAATCTTCACATATGTTTTTTAAAATTTTCTCCAACTCAAATTCCTATTGCTTTCACTATTCACTTGGAACACTAAAATTAGTCAAATTGTCGGTGTTGTCCAAAAAATTCGGATAACGCGAGTTAATTAAGTTCCTAATAGGATTAAAGTTTATTATCATGAGTTAAATTCTTAGTCTACGGCAAATTTTTATCCTAACGTGCATTATTCCAAATATGTCCTTTTCTTGTGTAATCTTGTTTAAAGTAACGAAATAATTAAAAATATAAAAGTCATTCAATATTTGAAAGATATTTTGATCAACAAACATTTATATTCATGCTTTTAAAATAATATAGATAGATTGTGCTTGTGGTGGAACTCTCAGTGGGGCCTTTTTTTTTTTTTTTAAGTCAAAACTACCTCACAAAATGCCATACTCTTTCAGTTGTAAACCATGTAATAAAGCAAAGCCAGTAAACTAAAGGGCTGTAAAACAAGGAATCACACATCTGGAAAACTGGAAAACTCCAATATGAACATAGTGACACCACGTATTAGTCTCTATTCAAGCTTTTTGCCTTTAAGTGGACCTCTCGGAATTTTGCTAAGAACATTGGCGTCAAAAACAGCATAATGCTTCTTGATCTCCGCCTCTGCCTTCTCAGCAAAAGCATCGACCTTGTCCTCATACTTCTCATAGAGCACAGGTACAGTATGCAGTAACACAAAAACTATGTAAAACAAGGTGAGGAAGTTCCAGATATTCCCCAATATAGAAACTACCCACAAGCCAACAATGACAACAAGGAATTTCTTCAAGTCTTTCCCAGATGCAATATCCCGTAGAATCTCAAGGGCCCTATTGATTTCAATCCTCAATGCGGATGCAACACCAAGGACAATATCCTTATGCAGAACGACTTCTGGAATTTGAGGTGGAGCCGTGTTGATGAACGCAGATGCATTGGACCACAGGAAAAGCACTGCTAAGGCAACAATTAGAATATGGCAAACAAGTGTGAGCAAGTGGTATTCAAGCAACTCAAAAAGCGCCCAGATAACAGTGGCAAAACCAAGCACGCCAGCTGTAACTTTCTTGTCCCTCCATAGGAAAATGTCAGCGGGGTTTCCACCGCCTAGAACCTTATGAAGAGGCCTTTCTCTACCGAAAAGACGATAGATCTCAGTGGGGCTTTTAGTGTTGATTTAAGAGCTATTTTTACACTAACATAGATTTTGAAAACTTTGGGAAAATACATAAAAACCCCCCAACGTATAGTCGGATTAATTATGACGCACCCAACCTTTGAGGGCGACCTATTACCCCAGTCTTAATTTTTCAGTATTTTAGTGACATTTTAGCGCTGATCTGGCAGTGTGCGTGACTACACGACCAAGCAGCGCGTGAGGGGGGCATTTGACCTGTTATTTTTTGCCACGTGGATAAAAAATAACAGGAAAAAACCCGCCCCACCCCCCTCCCTTTATTTTCTCTTCCTTCTCTCTTCATTTTCTAATCTTGACTCCATTTTTGCCAAAGCTTGAAGAAAAAAAAATTGAAATCTGTGTCATGCTTTCTAGTGGTAAGTAATATTTTCTCCAATCTCATTATTATTCTCATCTTTTATTTATATGTTATATCTTTCACTTAATATTTTTTTCTAGGGTTCTTAATGAAAGAGTTCAAATCGGAGTTGAACAATCTTTGTACTCAAAATGACGATCCAAAGATGAAGCGTCAAGTGCGATGCCAGCACAGAGTATTATTAAAAATGCAGATTTCTTGATCTCCTAATAATCCCGAAAGAATATTTTGGACATGCCCATTCTATGGGGTACGTTTATTTTTTTATTTTTTTATGTTGCGTGCCTTATTTCTGCCACACATTACAGTGTGCCTAACGTGAGTTGAATTTATTTTATAGGCTAAGAAATGTAAGTTCTTTGAATGGAGGGATGATCCTATTGATGAAAGGTCTAAGTTTGTTAGTCACAAATTGATTAAGAAAATGGAAGAGCAAGCAGTGGAATTGAAGAAGAAAATGGAAGAGCAAGCAGTGGAATTGAAGAAGAAAATGGTGGAAGAAGTTGGTTTGACAAATGAAATGGAAGAAGGAGAGTCTTCTTGCATTGATGGAGATATTAGTAATGACAATAGTGAAATGGCCATCGGTAATGGGAATATCACTACAAATGAAGAGATGAAAGTGTTAAAGGTTGAATAAGAGATAAAAGTGTCAAAGCTTGAAGAAGAGATGAAAGTGATGAAGCTTGAACAAGATAAGAGTGGTAGATGCTTTACTATTAACAAGTTTTTGTTTTTGTGTTTCTTTGGTGTTGTTATTTGGTTTATTGGGTGTTTTTGAACAAGCATTACCAATGTCGATTGCCATAGTAGGATTACATGTTTGTATGTTGAAGCATGTTTAAGTGATTGTTATTCACTTTATGTATGTAAGTTGAAGAAGTTTCTTGTCATGGATATTCAATTAAAAAGTTGTCTTCATTCAACTTGAGAAGAAAAAACATAGATAAAGATAAAGTTCATAGATATAGATTTCATTGATAATTCATAAACTTTACATAATAGGGAGAAACCTAATCTATTTCGATAACTTCCCTCTTGATATTAACAAAGAAGGTTACTTTCTCATTATGTTCACAACCATTAAAGCATAAGACGTGTCCCTCCCTTAGAAGGTTTGCATCAATGAAATCCTTCCACCTTTTGCAGAGGCGGGTATGCGCGCCAAACTTATACATCATATTTGTCACGACCCAACCCCGTAGGCCGTGACTAGTACCCGATCTGGGCACCCAAACACATCTATCCAATGCTATCCCAAAGGTTATCGAACGCATTCAAGTATAAAGCAGAAGCCGTCAAGGCTATATTTCAAATTTGGATAATTTCCAGAAAAATTTTGGCAGAGTTTCCTTTGTTTTACAGACTATCCAAAATAACCCTGCGCACAGAAAATACCAACAAAGGCCTCACCGGCCAACAAAGCAACATATAAACATATGCGGACCGGCCGCCGCGACGAATGGGATCGCCCCAAACACAACCTATACACACATCCGTACAGAAAGACCCTAACCCACAAACATGTCCACAGACCTCTAAACAGACATACAGAATCATATGACGGGACAGGGCCCCGCCGTACCCAGAGTTACCATACGTACAGAATGTACAGATGTCAGAAGATATATACCAAAAGTACACGCTCCGGATCAAATGAGCTCTCCAAAATAGCAGAATCTGAGCCATAGACTGGCGGCGTGTCTCCAGGTGCGTCCGTACCTGCGGGCATGTAACGCAGCCCCCGAAGAACCGGGGGTCAGTACGAAATATGTATTGAGCATGTAAAGCGGAAACATAACAAACATAATCATGGTCAGAATCAGAAGCACAGAAGTATAGCAAACGGAATCGTAATCCAACGAACAGACAGAGATATACCGGACAGAGTCGTAGCTCAGACAGACAGACGGAAGGATACCAGACAGAATCATAATAGGGCACAAGAACGTGGTCGCCACTCCTGCCTTTGGCGCCACAACATATCATATTTCAGAAGATTTCATATCTTCGAACATCTCCGTCACATAACACATCATATCATAACCACGGTAACCCCGGGGACAGATTACACGCCGGGAACCGGACACATCATACTTCGTAACATATACACGGTAACCGGGAACGACATGTACCACAGTACCCCGGAACCGAACACATCATACTTCGGAATTCATACATGGGACCCGGCCCCCGACAAGGGACTCGGCGGCCCATCCGCACGATATCAACCAGCCCGGGATCCGGTGAAAGGAATCATAACACATGCACGAACTGATTAATGAGAGACCACATACATAAAAATCATTATACAGACCCAATCAAATTGAGGAAGGCCATATGGCGAGTCAAATCAGAGTATTCGGATAGTGTTCATAATACGCGCCTCTATCCTACTTGGGAAGGCACGACATATTATCACCGAAATCAGATTTCCAGATACCAAAACCATTTCGTAGGATTTATACAAAAATAGTCATATCGTGATCAGGATAATAGTCCAGATGTTACTTTTGAAAAACGAACGGGAATAAGGCAATTTAGGTCATACAAGAGGTATCGGGGCTCCGTGGCCCACCTCGGACCAACCCGAGGCGACATACGTAAATTACTGATAATAGACCTCATGAGGTCATCCATACTCATTTGGAAGTACTCCGACTCCGTTTAGGAAGGTTTCGTACAAAAGTTCACTTTAAAGGCATTTTATAAGGAAATGGTTTCAATCGTACTGAAAGAATTGGAGCGGATTTCCATCTCGAATTCCGAGGAACGGAGTCGTATCTAAGGCTCGCGGCCGAGCCTATTATGTTCAGAACATGCCTAAGAATGAAGGGGTAAGCTTTACATACCTCGATTGCGCCTTACGCTCGCTTGGCTTCGATTCCAATCTTGTCCAGAATCTACAAATGGTCATGTTTGCCAAATGTCAAATTCAAGCTTTTCAATAACCCAAACTTATTACATACTTGCCTACCGAAATTTCGGCAGCATTTCCCCTATACATATAACATCCCCGAGACTTAGCTCGGCTTAATATATCAACACAGCAACCCAACAACAACATCAATAACAACAAGTATCACAAAACACATAGTATGGCCTACTAGCCATCTTTCCGACATATCATAACATCCTTCATTCCGACCTTGCATTTCCAAACCAATCTTACCATTTTCATATTCATTACTTATCAAGGTCATTACAACATACTTCGGGGGCATATCATACCATTTTCACAAAATATTCATAAGGTATACACAATATACAAGCTTACTACCAAAGTCATGTTTCACCCACAACTTCCAATCTTTAACCTAAACATCCATAGCATATTCTTATCTTCCAATTCCATTTACATACCATAACAATTTTCATTCTTACAATTTCATTCTCATAATCACATAAACTATACTAACATCACCTACTTTCCGACAACCAAATAACAATATTTGTTTTTTCATTTTCATCACAAGATTACCACACAATTAACATACTAATTATAACAAATCCATGTTCCTTCCAACATATAGCACCACACGGCCACACACATAATTTTTCAACTTCCACTAATTCATTCAACTTTCACTTCTAATACAATTTCTACCATACTACAACTAATTTCCAACATGAATTCAAATCTTCATGAACATACAATACATGCACACTTTCGGCCAACATGCATACCACCTCAACACACAAGATTTTCATGTTTTTCATTCATTTCCACACACTACAACATACATATACCTTCCATATCATAACAAAAGCATAAAATCCTTACCTTTCTCCCAAGTTCTTTACTTGCTACAAAAATCACTTTCTTGCCAAGATAATTATACCATCTTGTAGAGGACCTTGCACTTGGTAAGATTACAACAAAATTATAACTCTTGCATCAAAGTTGAGGCTTGGAGAATTTTTTTTTCTTTTCTTTCTTTCTCTCTTTCCTCCACCCGAAACCTCTCTTCTTTTTCTCCTCTTGTTTGTTCTTTGCTTTTCTTGTTTTCTCTAGAAGGTTCTTAGGATATAGATGACTTATAATATAATTTGTCACATGGAAAATAATTCCATGGACTTGGATCAATGTATATGGCCGGTTGGGCCTTCCCTTTTGGGCCTCATCTTCTCTTATTTTTTTTTCTTTTGAGCCCACTTGGCTAACCTTTGTAATTCATGGAACAAGTTTCCAAAATTTCCAATTTTGCCCTTGGCCTCCTTTCGTAATTCCACACCAACATATTCATAACCGACACATTCGTACCAATCAAGGTCCAAATGTGGCCTTGTCCATTACAAGTCAAATTATTTCGAATTTTTCGAATATGCAAAAATGTCGGATCTAACAATATTGTATTCACACTGTTCGTAGAAAACAACAACTTGTGTAGTTGTGTTTGGAAGAAAATCTTGTATGTTAGAAGGTAGGATCTGCACAAAATACATGAGGCATTATGATTAATTAAACACATCAATTGAAATAAGTTTGCAAAATAACACTTACAAAGTCATCGTTGTCAACATATGATTTGGTTAGTTTCTTCTCGAAGTAAATTACTTCATCTTCACCTAGAGGCATTTTGCTATGAAATTCGTTGTTTGAATGAGAAACAATGGTGTAGGGATGAGTTGAAATGGATAGCTTAATAGGCTATTTATAGGCTGATGATATTGAATGGTTACAATTCTTATTAGCCTTCCCAACTACCAGTCAATGCACATGAATTCAATTAAATTGAATTGAATCGTCCAATGCAGACTGACTGAATTCATTTCAGTCAATGTACCTGAATTCAAGCCGCCACATAAATCTACCCACATTTATATGTACACACACTGCACGGTACACACACTGCACATTTAATTTTAGTGCTCAATGTACACACTGCCCAAATTACAATACCATAGCTAACAGAGCACAAACAATGGACACAAACAAGTATGATTAATAAGTCATTCTAACACTTAATTAAGCAGGAAACATTAAGTCATTGTAACTGATAATTCAAGTCTTCCAAACTGCCGAATTCATACAAAGTGTTTAATATCCAAAAACAACTTAATTCTTGTAATCTAAATAATGGTCATCACTTCCATGGCCTCTTTCCTTTGCTGCTAGTGGCCTTGTTGAGTTTGTCCCTTCTAATCTCATCAAGCATACTTCTTGAGTAGTATGGTTTGCCTTTGTACCTCATCCCTTGCCGTGCCTTGTGACCAAGGTCTACTGTGACTTCAACAGATCTTATAGGATGAGTTGCTTGATATTTACCACCAAAATTCAGCACTCTACTAGTAGGCATGCCATGCTGCAATAAACAAATTTGAAAATTAGTCACTTCACAACTTCACATACCAATGCCATTGTAAAGAAAATATTGAACTTACATTCAGGGATGTGTAACCACTTTCAGCAACAAAGACTCACATACCAACTGTTTTAGATCTTTTATTTGGGTAAGAAGGGGGACCCTCAGAATCAACTCTTTTGAGAACAGCAGGGGCAGGACTAGCAACAACCTTTGTTACCTTTGTTGGCCTTCCTCTAGGCTTTAGAGTAGCAACTACAGGTTCATTTCTTGGCCTTCCTCTAGGCTTTGGAGTAGCAACTGCAGGTTCTTTTCTTGGCCTTCCTCTAGGCTTTGGAGTAGCAACTACATGTTCTTTTCTTGGCCTTCACCTTGGTCTTGGAGGAGCACTAGGCACATTAGGATCTTTTCTTGGTCTACCCCTTGGTCTTGGGGGAGTTTCAGGTACCACAGGTGCTTTTCTTGTTCTCCCCCTTGGCCTTGGGACATTGTTTGAAGCAGCAGTTGTTTGTGAAGCAGCAGTTGTTTGAGAAGCAGCATTGGTTTGAGAAGCACCAAATGTTTGAGAGGCATCATTATTTTGAGAGGCATCATTGGTTTGAGAAGCATCAAATGTTTGAGAAGCAGTACTGGCTTGAGAAGCAGCAAAAGCAGCCCATGTTCCACTCTACAAGTAAAATGCAAAGTCATAAAAATTCAATAGTTCAGTGCAAAGTTAAGAAAATTGTAGGAAGGACATACCTTCTGACAGCCTCTTTTATTGTGGTATTTACCTCCACATTGGCTGCAAGTCATCAGCATGCCTGTTCTTGGCATTTTTCCAGATTTCTTTGTTTCACTAGTCTCTTTCCTTCTTGCTTTTGAGGGCCTGCGGGCATTTTTCTGATGATTGGTGGTGCAATAGCAGGATTAGCAGACCTAGGCCACATTGCCATATTTTTCATTGGTTGAATGTAGTGACAATAGGTTTTGAACCAGTTCTTCTTGCTATAGTATTCATGGACATAGTCAATAGGTTCATACTTCTTGTACAACATGGAACAGATGGCATATGCACATGGTATTCCTTTGAGCTGCCATGACCTACAACTACATTTCTCATTGACAATATCAACAGTGTGCTGATATGACCATCAAGAATCTCAAACCCATGCTCACCATTAAACACAATATTACAGTTCATTAAATTCCTCATGTTTTCTTCTAATGTCCTTAATGCCATTGGAGATATTCTTGTGACCCAAGTGTTTGCAAAATACCTCATCACGCTTATCCTAGTCATTACCTTCATCCTAATCTCTTCTAGCATGGTTATGATGGTCTTGTGTCTTGCAGGCAAGATCCAAGCATTAAAGCTCTAAGCCATATTATTGTCAATGATGTCACACTTAGTTTCAGTATTAAAGTATACCTTACAAAAAGTGTGTTCCTTGTAGTAGAGTAAATCCTCAACAATCTTCTCACCACCAAGCAGCTCTAATTTGTCCAAATTTCTTCTCAAATCTGCCTCAAATGTGCTTCTAGCACATTTCCAAAAAATTAGCCTCATTTCAAGGCCTCCCCAATCTTTTGACTAGTTTGCAAGGATGTGTCTAGCACATTGCCTTTGCTCCACTTCTGGTAGAAGCTCTTTTATAGTGGCAAGAAGCCCCTGAAAAGGAACAGTTTAGTACCTTCTGTATATAAAATCAGCAAAATATAACAACATAAACAATAAAAAATCAACAGTTTAGTACCTTCTGCATATCTGAAATAACGGTGTAACCAGTCCCATCGCCTAAGTTCAAGTCTTCAATCAATATTTTCATAAACCAAGTCCATGTGGTTTTGTTCTCATACTCCACAACAGCCCAAGCAATTGGCAACATCTGGTTGTTGCCATCCTTAGCCACAACAACTAGCAGTTGACCCTTGCTACAACCCTTTAAGAAACAGCCATCTAACCCAATGCCTCTTCTACAACCACTCAAAAATGACCTTTTCAAGGCATCAAAACAGATGTAGAAACCTAAGAAGCAAGGCCTACCATCTTCAGCAAATTTTGTAGTAGACACTTTCACCACACAAGTACTTCTTGGATTTGTTTTCAACACTTCATCTCTGTAATCAAGTATTCTTCAAAACTCCTTTTCTTGATCAACCATGATCTCTAGTAAAACCTTAGATCTAGCTCTCCTAACAGTGAACCTGCCAACATGTACACCAAGTTCCTTCCTAATTGCCTCTTGGAGTTTGCAAATTCTGATGTTTGGTTGTTCAGTTATTCTATCTTTGTAGTGGCTGGCTAGGTACTTAGAATTACACATATAGTTCCTTGTGGTCTGAACACATCTATGTTTAGGATAGTATGTTTTGATTTGAAAATTCTTGGTTGAATTGTCCAGTTTAGCATAAATTATCCAAGGACAACCATCCCTACATGTGACCCTCACCCTTGAAGGCTCATTGACAAACTTATCTAACTGAATATGCTTCTGAAGTGAATATCTAGTCACAGCATCTCTAAACTCATTAACACTTTGAAAAATCATACCAAGCTGCCATACTACCTTCTTACATGTAGGGTCAAACCTTATGTATTTACTTTCCCTTCTAGGTTTCAAGGTTACCCCCACCTCAGCATCATCCTCATCAGATGTACAACTATATGCATCAGAACTAAAGTAAAAGGGTTCATCACCACCTACCCTTCCTTCCAAATCTCTTTTATTAGGTTCTGTTTCATCAAATCCTATGTCTTGTTCAACTTCACTTAAAGGTACATCATCAAGGTTAGGTTTCTCCTTTTTCTCTCTTCTAGTCTTTCTCTTATAATCCCTCCTTTCAGCCCTAAATGCTCTAACTTCCTCATGTACATCAGATCCATCATCACCACCTGGACCATCAAATACTGCCACATGGTCTGATTCTACATCAGATTCAACATCTGATTTAACATCAGAATCTGTTGATTGAGAGTCAACATGGTCACTATTTACTTGCTTTGCATTTTCACCATCTGCAGGTTCAGTTTGTTTGGGTGAATTTTCAGTAGCTTCTGTTTGTGGGGTTGAAGAATTAGTGGGAAATTGAGAGGGTGAAGTAGTAGTTGCCGCAGTTTCAAGTGGTGTATTTTCAGTGGCTAGGTTCTCATTAGGGTTGCTTTGAGAAACATTTGGTTCACAGTGGATACCCTCACCAACTTTATTAAAAGCATCACTTTTTGTTTGGTTGTTGGGAACAATATATTCCAAAGGCAATGGGGGCACATCTGGTTCATCTACCATGTGGCAAACATAAATCTCCACAACGTCCCCATCTTTCAAACTTAGGGAAAGGTCAAAAATATCCTTGTCAGTAAGTACATCTACAAGAATGTCATTATTAGGGGACTTCACCTTAAAACCACAACTTGGACTATATCCTAATTCCTTTATGTAGTCCCTAAGCTCAAAATATGACAACCTATCAACATCAACATCTAAGAATTCTGTACAATTACCACCCTCATATCTTGGCACATCATTACTTAAATCAAATACCCCACCATAAAACCATCTCAACGTAACATAAATAAAATCAGCCATACCTGAAAGTTACAAAGCAACAATACTTAACAAAACCCTTAAATTACAAAGCAACAAAACTTCTCACCAACAAGCAACATCAAAGGGAAACATATGATTTTTAACAAAATCAGCAGCAAAAGTTACTCGTTCATTTACCTCATTCTACTAAAAAAACCCTAGATTAACAAACACCCGATTCAAAACCCTAGAATGCAAGCAAATAATTAAATGTGTCAAAACCCTAACAACCAAACTATATCAGTAGAGAAATACACTACAAAATACACAAAACGAAAAAATCTAAACCTGCAAAATCACGAATGATAGCCCTCTTCAGCAAAACAAACTTCACCAAACTTGAGAATGCAAAAATGACCCTAGAAATCACTAAGTAATACGCGAATTAATGTATGTGGTGGAAGATCGGTTGAAAATTATCAAGGTAAACAATGCAAATGCTATGAAAATCGATGAGAGAGAGAGAGGGGAGTGGAAATGAATTTAGTTTATGTTTAAGGGGGTGAAATGAAAAGGGAGTTAAAAAATAATGCTGATTTGGAAATTTAAAAGGAGCGTGTACAACACGTAAGTTAAGAAATTGGGGGTCACTAAAAATCAGTGCTAAAAGGTCACTAAAATATTGAAAAATTAAGACTGGGGGGGTAATAGGTCGCCCGCAAAGGTTGGGTGCGTCATAATTAATCCGACTATACGTTGGGGGGGGGGGGGGGGGGTTTATGTATTTTCCCGAAAATGTTAGTACAACTCATATTTTATCTTTTAAATTTATACATGATCGGATAAAAACTTAAAATAAAATAGGGAGGCATCCACAGTTCAAAATTTAAATTTTAATTGATAATGATCATTGAAAATTATAACAAAGATGGAGTTGGTGAAAGACTACGACTTATGAGTCATAATAGGTGTCACGGTTAGGTTAAAAACCGATCCAAACCGAAAATCAAAATCAAACCGATTAAATAAACCGATATTTACTTGGGTTAGGTTTGGTTTGGTTTTGATTTTTTAAAAACCGATTATATTTGGTTTGGTTTTGGCCTTACTAAAAGGAAACCGAAGAAAAAACCGAACCTAACCGAATTTTTTTATACATATTATTTATAATTATATATATACAATATATTTATTTTTATAAATACTTTTAAATAATTTATATACTTTTTACATAAAGTTTTATATATCGCTAGTAGGCTAGCGAACTTTATACCTTAAGCCGATTTTAAAAAAGAAATCCATGAATTCAGACTCATTTATTCAAAGAAACAACTATATGAGATTTACCTAGATTTTTTTTTTTTGTAATTTCTTATAAACTTTATTCACTTAATTAAAATCATAAATGCTAAGACATTTTCTCTATAATGCAAGAAACTGTAACTACCACAATAAAAGGTAATAAGGGAATATTAGTTGGAAAAGGATAGAAAATTCTCTCCTAATTGTAGGAAAAAAAAACACGAAAGACATAAATACCGTTAATTTTCTTAAAAACTTTAAAACCGACCCAAACCGACTACAACCAAACTGATGGATATGTATTATATTTGGTTTGGTTTGATTTTAATAATTTTAAAAACCGACTAGATTGATTTGGTTTTGGTTTTAACCCAAAACCGACCCATGAACACCCCTAATAAGCGGTATCAAGGATATGCAATAATGATGCTAACTTTTTGCATATTTTAATTTCTAATGTATATTTCAATTTAATGTATTTAGAATATATATGCAAATTTTTAACTATATTTAGATATATACTATGTAAAATTGATATGAGATGCCACGTGCACCGCACGTGTCCAAAGACTAGTAAGTTCAAAAATATGATTGCATAGTGTTAGAAAATATTATTGGGTCGGGTCCACCCATAAGGAGTGTTAGATGGCCCACGATTTCATTAAATAGTTCTCCACATTGAACCCTAGAGTTAGCCTATATAAACATCACAAGTTGTTGAAGGCCCGGGCTCAAACTCAAACTCAAAATATAAAAATATTATATAATTTTTATCAAATAAGTACATTTTTCTACTATATGATTAATTTAATGTAATTGCATGTTAATCATATCTTCTTGATAAGTTTTCATAATTATCAAAATTTGTTCCGTCATATAATTGAGTAATTCTTAAATAAAAATTATTTATGAGGAAATAAGTTTGGTAGGAAAATTAGCAAACACCAAAAGGATGCAAGTGATTTCATATTCTATAAATTCACATGATAAAGTATGATAATTTCAACTCAGCGAAATCTCAAATTAGAAATAATCAAGTTAGCTCTTCATATATATATGTTATGCTTAAATAGATTAATCCTTAGTTAATCAAACAAGAGATCTTAAAGATAATCTGATCTTGACTGATAACGCTATCTTCATTTTCAACATCATACAATAAGTATTATTCAATAATTTTTACTTTATGTATTTGTAAGCACATATGATCTTCACTAAAGAAGCAAAAGTTGGAGGTTTAAAATAAATAGAGAGAAACATATGACGTCAGACATGTTTAAATGTAAAGTAAGACATAATAAATGCTTCAGTTGGAAAACAAAAATTGGCTCTAAAGTTACCTAAATTTTACCAAAATGTCTAAGGACAAATAATGTAAAAGGAACTATAACGACCCGTTTGGTCGTTATTGCGTTTTTCCGTTTTTGCCCCCGTTGACTCATCCCCGAGCCTTGTTAGTACTATTTTGACCCGCGGGGGATCGGTGGCACATTTCCCTAGGCATCGTTTTGGGTTTTGGAATGACTTTTAGAAAATTTGGTCTTGAAGCGAAAACCGTTTGACTCGAAGTTGATTTTTGCGTAAACGTGCCCGTAATCGAATTCCGACAATTCCATTAGGTCCGGAGGATGATTTTTGACTTAGTGGTGTCATTGGTTTGGTTCCCGAAGGTTTCGGGTGTGATTTGGGTCATGGTTAAGAAACTAGTTAAGTTAGGATTGGAGTTGACCACGGTCAACATCCGGTCAAGATGAACCCGTGTCGATGTTTTGAAAGTTCCAATAAGTTTGTATGATGATTTTGGACATGTCCACAAAGTTTGGTAAGATTCCAATGAGCTTTGGATAAGTTTGGGTTATATGGTGATTATTTTCGGTTTCGACGTCGATTTGAGCATAAAGTGTACCATATTGAGCAAACGACCTTTGATTCGTATTTCTACTAAACCATTATATCCGTATCGTAATTTCGGAACCATAGCAACTGAAATCATCAAGTTTTGACATCGTATGAGGGATTATGGTCATTTTACTAAGAATTCGGTTGCCAGATTTTTAGATTAATTACGAAATTGCCACTGAATTCGTATTTAAAAATATGCACTCTTCCAAATATTAAAACCACCATATCTCATTCATTATAAGGTCCAATGGAGTGATTCAAAAGCCTAACTTGAGTGAAATTGCTCAAGGAATCCATTGGAGGCATCAAAAGCAAGTTTTGGGATCGTTTGGCACCAGAAACGAGGCAGAACAACTGGGCCTTTTTGCTAGTTATTGTTGTTTGGAGTTTCTCTTATCTTGAAAGCTTGGGTTTGGGAAAATTCAAGGATGTTCTTCAAGTTTCTTCCCTAGGGTAAGGTCTAAACCTTAATCTAAGTATTTCTCTTTGATTCATTCCCTTGGTTTAAGCTTTAATCCATGATTTCTAAAGTAGAAAATTGGGGTTTTGTTTATGAAAGAAGGTTTAATGGGTCTTTTTTGAGAAGTTCATAAAATTGGTTGGACTTCCTAAGTTTCTTTAAATGATGAAATTGATTGAGTTTATGCTATATTATGATGTATCTAAGGTTGTTAATCATATACCTTCCATTATTAGTGTTGAATTCTTGAATTTAAGAGTTAGGGTTTATACCCAAAGTTGAGGGTTTTGCTTGGATTTCGAAATTGGATGAATCCTTGGGTTAATTTAGCAATCAGTTGATGGGTTTTAATCACCTAGTGTTTAATTGGATAATTTACCCCTGAATTTTCCGTTTTGCCTTGTGGGCCCCGTTTTCCCAAATTCTAGGGTTGGTTTTTGACCCAATTTGAATGATAGCAATATGGGCATCAATCTTCATGATTTCTAACCTAGATTTCGAATATAACTAGACTTTCTTGATCTCGAAGCTCAAAGGAAAGGAAAGGCCAAGGTGTGATTGTTGGTGATATTGTTGTTCGGCCTTCCAGGTAGGTTACGGTTTACCCTATGGTAAGACTTTGTTTAGCGAAGCATATATTTAGATGATAATGTTGGAAAAAGCATGTAAACCTTCGGGTATGAAGTTAGGTTGGATATTGTCTTAGGTTGGGCCCTGTTGTGTGATTGGGGCTAGCCACCTCGTTGTGTTGTGATTTGATTTGTTCTATTGTTGTTGGCTTGATGCCACGTAGTGATGGTAATATTGGAGACTATTGATTTATCTTGTTCATGATATTGTAGTATCTTACTTGTTGACATTTGATACAAGGATAGTGTTCTATATGACTTGTGTAGTATTTCATGATATTGTTGGCGTACCCATGCTTGGTACTTGCGATATTGATCTGATTATTGATGTTGACTCATACATTGCATGCATTTTCATCCTTCATGATATACTATTGATACATTGTTGATACTTGAGGAAACACTGTGATGAGCTGGGCTCGGTTTGGATGAGAGTGACATGAGGTCCGATATCCGATGGTTGTTCCGGAATCGTGGTTGAGTGGTAGCAGTATCCGAGGTTATTGCCGGATCGTGAGGTACATGGACTCTGCAGGTCCCCCATGGGTTGTGCTGATGAAAATCTTCCGTGGGAAAAGATCCGGAGTCTCATCTGTCTGTTGGGCAAATATCCGAGATGAGTATTACCTAGACTTCGTGAGTCACCCTGGGTTGTGCTACCGAGACGTCGATAATTCCGTCCGGAGTACATGTGTACACACATTGCATTTTATTTGCATTCATACATTATTGCATTGCATTATGGCTTATATTGTGATGGTCTGGTGATTTACTTGTGTTATTTGGATTCAGACTGTATATATTGAGACTTGGCATACTTGGGTTTAGATGCTACAACCTAGGTGATGACAGTTACTTGGTTCTGGCTTGTGTTGGATTTATACTTGTTGATTTATCTGCTTATCTTACTCTATTGTCTGGATTATGTTAGCTAAACTTAGTCGGCCTATGATGACCTGCACTTGGTGCATTCTTTTATGAATGCAGAATTCCAAGTTGGATCTCATGGCTGATAGTCGCTCCGAGATTTGCTTAGAGTCTACAAAGTGAGCACGAGACATCTGCTGCCTTGAAGATTCTTCTTTATCTATGTCTTATTTTCCATGCTGAGACATATTCAGACTTGATGTATTATTGATATTCCAGACTTATAGATTCTAGTTAGATGCTCTTGTATGGATTAGACCAGACTCTAGGGTGTATTTTCTTATTTCCGCACTTGTTCTATACTATTATCATCATACTTACGTGATTTATTTTCTTCTGCTTATTTAATTATTTATTTACGTTTTTACTATCGTTGGGTTGAGGGTTCGTTTATCGAGGTGGAAAAGGTAAGTGCCCGCACGACTTAGATAAATTGGGTTGTGACAGGAACTTCCTCTGATCCATACCGTATGTTGTTTTTAGTACGGGCACATCCTTTAAAAAATCACTCACACCTAGGAATTAAGAAGTCTTTTCACTAAATTATCCTTAATTAAATACTACTCTCTCGGTCCATTTTTTACTTGCCAGTATACTAAAAATAAATGTCCCATTTTACTTGTCTAGTTTGGAAAATCAAGACATAATTTACCACTCCATACCTATGTACTCTTATTATTAATTATTGGATCGAAAATATCAAGGAATTGCTAGTGGATGTACAACTTTTAAAGTATGTTGATTGATTTAGATTATCGAGATAATTTATAATTATTAGAGGTGACATAGTAAAATTGTCATTTTATTTATTGCTACTTAAGGGATGTGCCAATTCAAACATGAACAACTAAAAGTGGACGGAGAGAATATCAATTTAACATGGTTTCATTGTTATAGAAAAGAGGGTAAATTTGAAAAAAAAAAACAAATAATACGTTATTAATTATATCAAAAAATTATTTATTAGAAACTAAATATAAAAGTTAAAACAACCATACAATATGGACAGGGGGAAGAAGAGATTCTTAAAAAGTTGGACAAGGACCAATTATAAAAATTCATGTGGAGAAGTCTTCAAAAACTTAACGAGAGCACAAAATGAAAAAGAAAATAAGCAAGAAAAATTCAATTGAAGAAGCCACATGTAAGCATCTTATTAGAATTATGAGGATGTGAGGACTACAAAACTCACTATCCTCACTTATATATAGTTATAATTATGGGTGTTTAAGAAAAAATTATCAATTATTTAGAGGTCGCTAGGGTTTACACATAAGATCTATCTCTGTATCAAAAAGGAATCTAGGCTGTGTATAAAGGGGATGCATCCGCTTCGTGAGGATTGTAGATGACCAGTGACACGAGTCGTGCTTGCTACAAATCTGGTTCCACTGAGGAGAAACCAGTAAGTCGCCAAATAATTTTTTTACTTCAGTGGTATCAAAGTCGATTGACTTGTTTTCTAGTTATATGATTTTTTTTATACACATTACATGATTTTAGGGCTTTTAAGTATAGAACCCATATCTTAATTGCGTGATTTCATGTTTGAATCTGCATGTTTAATACATGAAACCTTAGTGCTCTTAAAGATCTCGCGAGAGATTTCCGACAATATGTAGATCATAATTTTTGGCCAAGTACTTTGTGCGATTGTAGATGATGAAATTTTATTGAATTTAAATCCACAAGAGATTCTGATTATATTCAAGATATATTGGTCCAAACAAATAAATTATGGGCTATTATAATTGAGTTAATTATTTAATTTCAATAAATATGAATTTAATTAAAACAAACCAAATGCGTCGGGCTAGTCCATTTAATTGGGTTATAAATGATGAGCCCACTTTATTTAGCCCAAGATGTCATCTTATCCTACTGGCTCATATTGGTGTCACGTGTCTTATGACGTGGCACAACAAGTCAAATGAAGGTGCCAATAGGGTCATACCACGTGTTAAAATGATGCAGCATGCCTAGTCAAATCAAAAGCCAATAAACATATGCCCCATGTACAAGTGACACATTCCGACCAATCAAATATCGCCATGTCAGCTATCTGAATGGCCGAAAGGAATCTGTCCTTATCACAACTCCTCCATCCTGCAACTATAAATAGAGGTGTCATAATTCAGAAAAAGGATCAGAAATTCTAACAAGAAGGTAGAGAGAGCTCGTGGATCAAACGCCGCGAATTTCTCTACAAGCTAAAGCATTCAAGCACTCAACTATTTCCCTAGAATTTCTAGAGATCAAGACGAGGATTCAAGATCAAGCTTCAAGCCCCTGAATCCAAGTACAAGTTAATATTAAATCCAAGCTCAAAATCCCTTGAATTTATTATCGAAAAGACGAATCAGAGGAATCATAGAGATTATAACACTCATATTTTGAAATCAGACAATATGATTGTTGTGATATTTTTTTGTCTTGATTATTACTTTCTCGACGCGTGTTCTATTGTTTACAAATTATAGCATGCCCAGTAGGACAATCTCTACCTCTCATCTCAACTTTTCGATCATCAAAGTTCAAAAACATTAAAATGGCTTCAAAGAAGATCAACTCAAAATGAACTTCCTCCAGGGTTGCTGATTCCAAGTTGTCTGATGATGTGGAAAGCATCCTCAACATTACTTTTGAAAGTATGGGACCAATTACGAGGAGTAAAGCAAGCATGTTGGGACAACAAGCGCTCCAAATGTCGTCCGCATCAACTCATATTTTTGGATCTTTTTCTTGAAAAGGAGCCAGATCCTCTACCGGTGCATCAGAGGGAGGAAGCAGCATTGCAAAAAAGATTAAGAAGACTCTAGCTCTACTTGATCTCTCTAGATCCAAGAACTCTGCCATGAAGGAAGATGACAGATCCTCTCCACTCACACCACGTGAAGTAAGCTAGTCAAAGATCAATTTATGCGACAATCATGCTATTCTCCTACATCCCACAATCTTGCAAGTGATGGTAACTAACACTTCATCCATGGAGGAGACACTAGAAAACTTGACAAAGGTAATCGACGGCTTGGCCAAACATGTGCAAAATCAAGATGCTCGGATTGAAAAGTTGATAGACAAGATGGATGGCTTAATGGAAGGAGAATCCAGCCATGCACATAGGAAGCAGGGCTGTTCAAAAGCGAACCGTAATCGATAATCCAACTGCTAATTTGGCTTATTGGTATTGGGTTATCGAATTAACAGTTGGTGAATGGATTAAGATTTTATAAGTAACGGTTTATCGATGCGGGGAAGGATTACTCAATTTTCTTATCGGGTAAATCTTTAACCCATTAAGAATTTATTATTTTTACCTCTAAATATATAAAATATATATCGTGTATAATAAGTTTCTAACTAGGAAATCAGTTTCTTAGTTAGATGAATGCAACCACGCTAGTCACATTTATTTTGTCCAAGATTTAGCTTTCTACGAAAGCACCAAAGAATGTCATTCCCTTAAAAAAGTACATAAAAAGATGTAAAAATGGTTATTGGCGTATTTAATAAAGACAATAATATTGTTTTCAGTTAATGATGTTTACAAGAAATGATTCCCATTTGAGTAGAAGTACTATTTCAGTCAAACAAATCGAACTTGGAAAAAAATTCAAATTCCACATTTCAGTTATTCCATTATAAGGATGTGCCTAGTGGCTTCATTCATTATTTTGAGCGTTTCACTGTGTCGCTAATGTAATTTCGTCGGTGAAAGTTGGACTACATGTTCTGATTTTAATTTTAACTTTTTCTTAGATTTAGCCAATATATCGGCCGATAACCGCCCAATAATTGCTAACCCGATACCAAACCAACCAATCTCTTATTGGTTGGCTAGCGGATTAATACATTTAAAAGTTGATATCCGATAAGCTGAACCGTTAAGTGTAATTATCCGCCTTATCCATCCGATAAGCAGCCCTACTAGGAAGGGTCCAGAAGCACAAGAGACTGAACCTCATGCAAAACAAGTACTGCCTACAAAGGATGTTCTAGTTTCTTCTGAAGGGATGATTCTACTTGACCGACTAAAGGAGTTCATTAAAGGGACTATCAAGGATAAGTACAAAGTTTCTGCCAAGTCTTTTTTTACTTATACAAATCCGTACAATACAAGAATTGATAGCTTCAAGATGCTCAAATTTCAGCAGTTTGAGAACAAGGGAAATCCAAAGCAACATGTTGCACATTTTTTTAAAACATGTAACAGCGCTAGAACTTATGGAGACTATCTTGTCGAGCAGTTCCTCCTCTCCCTCAAAGGGAACGCCTTTGACTGGTACACTGATCTTGAGCCTAATTCTATTGACAGTTGGGAGCAACTAGAGCAGGAGTTCCTTAATCGATTTTATAGCACAAGGCGTACTGTAAGCATGGTGGAACTTACAAGCACTCGCCAAAGGAAGGGCGAACCAGTTATCAATTTCAACAATCGATGGAGAAACACAAGTCTGAACTACAAAGATAGGCTCAATGAAGCTTCTAGAATAGAGATGTGTATCCAAGGAATGCACTGGCGACTTCATTACATCTTGCAAAAAATTAAGTCAAAGTCCTTTGAAGAACTAGCTACTCGTGCTCATGACATGGAGTTGTGCCTGTCTTCCACTGGAAATGAAGTAATGCCAGTCTACGACCCTCACAAAGGAAAAGACAAGCAGGAACCCAAGAGATGGAGCAAATTTGTTCCCAAGAGTGACAACAAAGAATCCATGAATGTCAATGTCTCGCATAAAGTTTACTAAGAAGGTGAGCAAGAAGCAGAGTTTGAAAGCAACTTCCTTTCAAGACAACACAAGCCAAAAATTGACCTTGAAGGAGATGCAAGAAATAGAATACCCCTTCTGGATTCTGATGTCCCTGAATTTTTTGATGAACTACTTGAGCTGAAACTCATTGAGTTTCCAGAGATAAAGCGGCCCAATAAGGCTAGAAGAACAAATGACTCGAACTATTGCAAGTATCATTGGCTTATGGGTCACCCTCTTGAGAAGTGCTTTGTCTTCAAGGACAAAGTTATGCAATTGGCTAATGAAAAAAAGATTCTGCTTGACGATGAGAAGGTAAGTTCGAATCAAGTCTCTATCACCTTTGGTTCTCTCGATACGATCCAAATATGCATCTTTGAAGAACATAAGGAATGACCATTGAAGGAAGAAAAAAATCAAGTTGATGAAGCCGATGATGAAGGTTGGATTCTAGTGACTAGATGGAGACGCTACAAAACAAGTCCACAAAAAGAATCATCTAAACAACCAACTAGGAAGAGGATGGTTAGAAGATCAAGGAAGAAAAAAAATAGTTGAGCATCTGAAGAAAGAAAAAGTGGAGGTGAACTACTACCAGGAACCACGACGTCTCGTGACTTTGGAGGAATACCCACCAGGTTGGTTCTGCACTAAGACTGCTCAAGACAACATTGAGGCATCATGCTTCAATATCGATGAAGAAGAAGTAAAGAATGAAAGCCTACCAACACTGTCTCCGTCGTCATCTGAAAAGTCTGTTGAATCTTCTTTCCAAAAAGTATACACATATGATACAAAAATCACATTCACAGATGACAATCTTCTACTTGGCGAAACGCTACACAATCGTCCTTTGTATATGGTGGGTCACGCGCTCAAAAAGAGGATAAACAGAATGTTGATAACCGATGGATCTGGAGTTAACATTATACCTATTCACACAATAAAGGAACTTGGCGTCATAATTGAAAAACTTTCTGAAAGCCGCTTAATGATACAAGGATTCAATCAAGGGGGGCAAAGGGCCATAGGTTCTGTCAAATTAGATATCACCATCGAAGATTTGCAATCAAGTGCATGATTGCATGTTATCAACGCAAAGACTTCATACAATATGTTGCTGGGTAGGCCATGGATACATGAGAACAAAGTTGTCCCATCCTCCTACTATTAATGTTTGAAGTATCTCGAAGGCAGCTTCGAAAAGAAGATAGTTGCTGATGATAAGCCATTTACTAAAGCCGAGTCACACTTCATTGATGCAAAGTCTTACTTGAAGAACTACATTCTGAAAGAAGTAAAAGTGGACAACATCGCAACGACCAAGAGTGAAAAGATCACAACTAAAAAAGCTGACTGTTGGAAAAGTCAAAGTTGGTGGTGAGGTGTCATACTCCAGTCCGAATAAGGGGAACATCATGTTTTTGAAGAAGAAGGTAACGCCTATGCTCCGCAATGTTCCAAAGGTAAAGAAAGAGGATGGTCAATCATTTGACACTCAAGGAAATATGCTGGGGGGGGGGGGGGGGGGTAAATCTTCCTATAAGATGAATTGACACGATAAATTTGTCCTCAAATATACTTGGAGAGTTTGTGGCTTAGAATCTGCCGCAAAATATGACACTCCCTACGAAACGTAAAAATGAAGGCTTTGATCCAAATGCTTACGAAATATTTATAAAGGTTGGGCGCAACCCCAACGAGCCATCAAAGTTAAGAAAACTTCTATCAGGAGCAGCCACGATACAGTCACTAAAGGTTTGGGATACAAACAACCTCCGCTAGTTCGCATCTCTATAAAAAGGGTAATTACCAACTACATCACTGTGGAAGATGAGTCAGTTTTTTCCAACAAAAGGCCTTCAGTGTTTGATCAGCTTGGAAAGTCAACTGCAAAAACTTTTGTATTTGGGAGGTTAGGGCCATTCAAGAAGAAGAAGAAGAAGAAGTTCCACAAGAATCATTAAAGCGTGAAAACGCCCGTCACACACTATGGTTTATACCAAGAAGCATGATGAACACAAGGAAAGCATAGGCTCTTCATATCATATAACTACACAAAGTGATCAAGATACCTCATTGCGGATGGAGGTTGCCGAGGACATTTCCTGGTGTTACCACATATCTTTCAATGATGGCGATTCTTAAGAGGATGAAGATGCTAGAGATGCTCCTTTAGCACTTGAAGAAGTGGTGAAGACCACTGTAGACTCCTTGAAAGAAGTTAATCTTTGTACTGATAAAGACCCAAGGCCCACCTACGTAAGTGCTATTCTAACAGTTTATGAAGAAGACACTTACATGGAGATACTCAAATAATATAGGGATATTTTTGCTTGGAGTTATAAAGAGATGCATGGATTAGATCCCAAAGTAGCATTCCATCACCTGGCAGTTAAGAATAGTGCTCGTCCTATTAAGCAAGCCTAGAGCTACTTCAGACCTGACTTGATTCCTTCGATTGAAAGTGAAGTTAACGAACTCATCGAAGTTGGCTTTATTCGTGAAGTTAAATACCTTACGTGGACTTCAGGGATCTCAAGAACGCATGCCCTAAGGATGATTTCCCGCTTCCTATCCCAAAGTTGATAATTGATGCTACCACTAGTTAAGAGGCAATGTCTTTCATGGATGGTTCATCCGGTTATAACCAAATTTGCATGGCACCAAAAGAAGAATATCTTACTATATTCCATACACCCAAAGGTATTTACTGTTACAAAGTGATGCCTTTTGGTTTAAAGAATGTTGGTGCCACATATCAAAGGGCTATGCAGAATATCTTTGATGACTTTCTCCACAAAAATGTTGAATGCTATGTAGATGACTTGGTGGTAAAATCAAGAAAGAGGAACGACCACTTACAAGACCTGAGAATGGTGTTCGAGCGACTTTGGAGATATCAACTTGGAATGAATCCAATGAAATGTGGCTTTGGAGTTACTTCTGGAAAGTTCCTTGGTTTCATTGTTCGACATCGAGGAATCGAAATTGATCAAGCCAAAGTTGATACGTATTTAAAAATGCCCGAGCCTCGAAATATTCATGAGTTAAAAAGTATGCAAGAGAAGCTAGCATAAATTAGGAGATCCATCTCGAATTTAGCTGGAAGATGCCAACCATTCAGTCGTCTCATGAAGAAGGGCGCTTATTTCAAGTGGGACGAAACATGTACTAATGCCTTCGAGAGTATCAAGTCTTATTTAATGAAGCCTCCAGTTTTGGTAGCCCCTGTACCTGGAAAACCATTGATAATATACATTTCAGTACAAGAAAAGTCGGTTGGAGCACTGTTGGCCTAAGAGAATAGTGAAGGGAAAGAAAACTCTCTTTATTACTTGAGTAGAATGATGACACCAAATGAGCTGAATTACTCACCGATTCAAAAGTTGTGTTTGGTGCTAGTCTTCTCGATTCAAAAGTTGAATCACTACTTTCAAGCTCATAGTGTTCACCTTATTTCTAGAGTAAATTCCATCAAGTTTGTGATGTCAAAACCAGTCCTTAGTGACCGACTAGAAAGATGGTACCTACAGTTTCAATAATTTGAGATTACATATATCCCTCAAAATGTTGTAAAAGGGCAGACATTGGCGGACTTCTTGGCGGATCACCAGTACCTGTTGATTGGGAGCTAACCGATGAACTTCCCGAGGAAGATGCAATGGTCGTTGAAATTCAGCCTCCGTGGAAGATATACTTTGATGGTGCTGCACAATTTGATGGAGCTGCTGTCGGTGTGGTGTTTGTCACTCTGCAGGGAGAAGTTCCACCATACTCTTTTACTTTAACACAGTGTTGCTCTAACAATGTCGCTGAATATCAACCATTAATACCTAGATTAGAAATGGCTGTCGACATGAAACAGTTGCAGTTACAAGTCTTTGGTGACTCTCAGTTGGTGATCAATCAACTCTCAGGAAGCTATGAAGTCAAGAAGCTCAGATTACTCCCCTATCATGATTATGCTCAGAAGTTGATAGGATGGCTTGGTGAAATGACTCTTCAGCACGTTCCAAGGAAGCAAAATAAGAAAGCCGATGCTTTAGCTGCTCTAGCTTCAACGCTAACTCTGCCAGATCAAACGCAAGTGACTATTTTCCAAAAATGGGTAGTACCATCGCCAAATGAGGATGAAGGCGTGGAAAATAAGCTTGAGCATCTCGTCGCTATTTCTGAAGCTGCGAAGGAAGACTGGCGACAACCCATCATCAACTATTTGAGTTATGGGATGCTGCTAGAAGACTCAAGAAGAACTGAAATCCGCTGTTATGCACCTTGTTTCCTTTACTACAAGGATATTTTATATATAAGATCATTTGAGGGATTACTTTTCTTATGTTTGGGGGAGGATGAATCAGTCCAAGCTTTGCAAGAGGCACATTTGGAAGTGTATGGATCACATCAATTTGGATCGAATCTCCATTTCCACATAAAAGGGAGATATTATTGGCCAATCACTACTTAAAAACTGGCAAAAATCGACGACGAAAACTGACGGACCGCGTCGGTTTTTTCAATGAAACCGATGGGAAACCGACCCTTTACGGTCCGTCGGTTTACATAGCCTCGCTTTTTTAAAACCGATGGCGACGTCGGTTTTTTCCGTCGGACTGCGTCGGTTACGTGGTCCGTCGGGTTTTATCCAATAATTTAAAAAAATTAAAAAAATTGACGGACTGATTCGGTTTTTTTAATTTCTGATTTATTATCTTATATAAAAACAATATATATTTTATGAAAAAACTGACGCACTACGTCGGTTTTTTATTTAATTTTTTTTATTTTAAATACAAAACCGACACAATGCGTCGATTTTTTCATAAAATTTAAGAATTATTTTCCAGAAAACCGACGAACTAAGTCGGTTTTCTGGAAAATTTCCAAAATTAATTTCCAGATAATCGACTAACTGTGTCGGTTTTCTGGAAGATTTCCTGCGTGCAATTCCTTCATTTTCTGCAGCCACACCTACACAGAAACCAGTACCAAAAGCTGCTCAAAACTAGCATTAAAATGCTCCAAATCAATTCTAAAAGAGCTACAACACATAAAATCACCCTAAGTAATAATAAAACACATTAAACACTATCTAAACACATCAAATACGATCTAAATAAAACTTCAAAGTTCAGAAATATTTAAATGTCCAATCAAAGTACCATTAACTAGTTTTAACATAAGTCCATTATTAAATCCAAACTACTACAACTGATCATCCGGTGTCCGGGCTACGTAATCACCGTCATCATCATCTTCTGGGTCAGAGGGGGGGGGGGGGGGGGGGAGAAAGGGGAACACCAAATTGTCCACATGCAATGTGGCTTTTAACTTGTGCCATGAGCGATTCAAGGCTCGCTTTCATGATGTTACTTTCCTCAATTCTTTTTGCCTCAGTCTTAGCTAATTTCCTATTAAGTTCAGCAATTTGCTGTGCCATAGCTGTGATCTGAACACCATCAACTCCCTCGGCTTGTGGAGAAGACCCTTCACCTCGCAATCCTGACCGACGGCGACTTAAGTTGTTCCTTGGGCCTAGATCGTACGCTATACCCTTTTGTAATCCCCCAACTGCTCTACACCAAAAATCTATCTCTAATTCCGGTGGAGGACGGCTCGGATGCTTAGGCTGAGTTTGGCTGTACTGGTCCACATCATCCATAAATTGCGTCTGTATATTAAAAAATGAAACTTAGTATATAACGAATATATCATAATTAAACTTATATATAATTACTTAAATAATAAAGTTATCACTTACATAGGAATTACGAGCCCTGTCCTCAACCCATACGGTCGGATCCGACTCCTGCTTCTTCTTTTTTGTGTGGGTCTTTAGGAATAGCTGATCCTAAGTTGGCATCTGTCCCGTAGCTTTTTTCTGCAAAAAAAAAAAAGAAAGTTAAACAGAAAATTAATAACTCAATAATGATATATTGATCGTAGGTAACGTTAAAAGTATAAAATTACTTACCATTGTCCTAACCACGTGCCCTTGACTTCTTGCACCCGCAGTGTGCAAAGAGCCACCTTTCTGGGATGCACGGGCAGCCTTTGCCTGCTTAGACTTGGCGATAAACTCAGGAGTTCGCCAATATGCCTTAAGTTTCTCCCACTGTTCAGCATTTAGCCATTGGGACATCTTCATATACCTTCTAGCTCTCGAAAACCAATCAGACAACCTTGCACTCCCCTTCTTCTCAAAGTTTGCAGCAGCCCTATCATTGTCCATTGGATCCCATGTACAATACATCTACAAATTAAATAGCTAAGATTAGATGATTTAAATAAAATTAAATTCAAGTTATGAAATGTATAATAAGATGCATACGTTAAACTCTCTAAACATAGCCTGTCGAGTATCATATGGGATTTCACCCCATGAAGTATAAAAATGATCGCCATAAAGCCTCCGAACAACATCCAGTAAGACTTTTGTAGTTTCGTGATCTGGATAGAACCTGCAGTTAAAAAATTTAATGCATATAAGATTAAGATGAAAAAAAAACTTTAGTAAACTTAATAAAAGACAATCTTCCCCTGATCCCTCAAGCACGATGAAAATCTGACCCATCGCATCTCTATCTCCTGGATGTAAACCATGATATATAGGTGCCTGTATAGGAGCCGGTGCAGCCATTAACAATGTACTTTTTCATTGTCCTAACTTCATTGCCTGGTCCAAAAGCTATATCATTCACAAATTGAGAATGTTCTCCTGTATGATAAACCTATATAATAAGGAGGAAAATTAAAATTCAATAAATTCTATGTAGCCTACATTTAATTGAAATTATGCAATGAATTTCCACACTTACAAAATCGTACAGCCAATGGGAAAACTTAGAATATATGGCTTCATCGCCCTCAAGTTCTACGAAGTAACGGCTCGACATATGCAAGATTTTCATTAGTTTCACCCTTATCAATTACCTATTTAATTCAGTAACATAATTCGACACTCACCGAATATATACTTGAATTTCAGGGCAATTGAGCAAAACATGTGTCACAGCTGATTGCCTCTCCATACTACTCAGGGTTTGTTTTGGAGGCGTTTTAGAACCTCGTCCTGGTTGATTAAAGATGGACATTGGTGGGTAGTTAGGATCAACCCCACCCTCATCATTATGGTTGGGTCTATTTCTCATACACGACACTTGCTCTCCGAAATAATATGAACAGAAATGTGTTGTTTCCTTTGCAAGATACGCTTCACAAATAGATCTTTCAATCTTAGATCTCTGCTTAGCCAATTTGTTTGCATTTTCCAATGGTCCTGCACATGTTTAATATCAATAGGAACAGTAATTATTTAACAAAATACTGTTAAAGAAAAAGGTAGTAAGTTTGGTTACTTACCTCTCGAAAGGATACATCCACCTAGTTTGAACCGGGCCTCCAAGGGGCGCCTCTTGTACAAGATGAATGGGAAGATGTTCCATCACATCAAAAAATCCACGTGGAAAGATCTTCTCGAGCTTAGTTGTAATGACTGGTATATTTTGTTCCTTTCTTTGAAGGTTTTCTACCGTCAAAGTGTTAGAACATAAATCCTTGAAGAACAAACTTATCTCTGTGATTGGTTTCTATATTCTTTCCGGTAGGCGGCTAAATGAAATAGGAATCAAAGTTTCCATGAAAACATGGCAATCATGACTTTTCATACCAATCAATTTTCCTTCATTCATATCAGCACACTTGTCAAAAGTAGACGCATACCCCTCTAGCATCCGCAAATTTTTAACCCATTGACAAATCTGTCGTTTCTCCTCCAAAGTGAATGAAAAACTAGCCTTGGGCTTGAATACTTTATTATTCGCTAACTCTTGCAAGTTCAATTCAGGGCACCAACAATATTCCTTTAGGTCCAATCTAGCTTTTGGGTGACTTTAGGCAAGTGACAAACCCTCCCCCAAATTTCTTCTCCTGACAATGTTCGAGGTGGGGGATCATTTTCAATTTTATTCTTTCTAAATGCTTGTTTCATTTTCCTGAATTGGTGATCCATAGGCAAGAATTGACGATGACAATCAAACCATGAATATTTGTGGCCATGTTTTAAAGTGAAAGCTTTACTATTTTCCATGTAATGAGGACAAGCAAGCTTTCCAGCAGTCATCCAACCAGACAACATCCCATACGCAGAAAAATCGTTAATTGTCCACATCAAAGAAGCACGCATATTGAAATTGCTCTTAGTTGATATATCATATGTCACTACACCTTCACAGCACAATTGTTTTAACTCATCAATCAAAGGTTGTAGATAGACATCAATCAAAACTTTTGGATTACGAGGACCAAGGATAACACAATTTAGGAATATATAGGGACTTGTCATACACATCTCAGGTGGTAGATTATATGGAGTAAGAAATACAGGCCAACAAGAATAGGTGCAGCCGAAAAAGAGTATGGTGTGAAACCATCCGCACACAAACCCAAACGAATGTTTCTTGGTTCACTAGCAAAATCAGGATAAGTTCTATCAAAATGTTTCCACGCTTCTCCATCCGATGGATGACACATAACACCAGGTGGCCTTCTATTTTCGTTGTGCCATCTCATGTGAGGAGTAGAACTTGGCGATGCAAACAACCTCTTTAACCTAGGTATAATAGGTAAATAATGCATCGCCTTAATTGGAACCATCTTCCCACCAGGTGTCCGCTTATAACGCGCATGTCCACATATTTTACATTCATTTAAATCAGCATCTTGCTTATAGAACAACATACAACCGTTTGGGCAACAATGAATTCTATCATACGACAATCCTAAACCAATCTCTTTGCTTCATAGTAACTCTTAGGTATGTCGAATTCCGGACTAACTAGTTCCCCTACAAGCTTAATCATTGAGTCCATAGTAGCTTCAACAACAGTCCAATCTGATTTGATGTTAATCATTCTAACTGCAACAGACAACTTAGAATGCTGACTCCCTACCCAAAGTGGACGACTAGCCTCTTCTAATTCTTGATAGAAGCGCATTGCTTCTTCATTAGGAGGTTCCTCAAAATTTTGCTCAGGTTCAAACCCAGACTGTACGCCAAAAGCATCATTAACCATATCATTAACTCTATCATAATGGACATGACTATATTCCTGCGACACACTACTTTCACCGACAACCATATTGTAAAATATACCATTGACCCCACCAGTCTCTCCATGATCAGTCCAAACATAATATTTCTTCTTAAACCCACGACTATATAACTGAACTCTAACCACTTCCGGTTTCAAATACTTCATACACCGGTAATGAGAACAAGGACACCTAATTGCCCCTTCATTTTGAAAAGGGTGAAGTGTCATTGCATGTGTGATAAACCCATCAACACCTTCAACAAATTCATCATGTACACCCACACGATTACTATTATTCATATTATACATCCACATACGATCCATCTACAAAAATATACCCACAAATTATTGAGGTTATAGAAATATATTATAACTTAAGAATTCTAACTTAAAATATAACTTAAGAAAACACAATCCCAACCACTTCTAACTTTGAATTTCCAATAACAATTCTAACTTTAATAATTTATAAATTCTAACTTTAATATAATTTTGAAAAGCACAATCCCAACCAATTCTAACTTTGAATTCTCAATAACAATTCTAACTTTAATAACTTATGGATTCTAACTTTAATTCTAAAAATAGAAAAGTAAATCTAGTCAAATAAAGTCTACATTTTAGTTTTGAGGTTATAGAAATATTATAAATTAATAATTCTAACATAACTTAATAATTCTAACTTTGAAAAGCACAATCCCAACCAACTCTAAAAATTGAAAAGTAAATCTAGAGAAATAAAGTCTACATTTTAGTATTGAGGTTATAGAAATACTATAACTTAACAATTCTAACTTTGAAAAGCACAATCTCAACCAATTCTAATTTGAAATGATCAATAACAATTCTAATAACTTATGGAATTCTAACAAAAAACACAATCCAACAAAAAAAAATAGTGAAATAATTAAAGTATACATTTTTGCATATATTCAACATCAATCATATTACAAAGAATGATAACTAAGCTAACACAAATACATTGACAAAGAACATGAAATATAGCACAATCTCAAGCCAAAAAAAAAAATGACAAGTAAACTAGTCAAATAAAGTTTACCATTTTTTCACAAATTCAACATTAATAACATTGCAAATGATGTTTAACAAAGCTAAATAGACTAGCATTAGGCCTAAAATCTACAAATAAAACTAAAATTGAAAGAATTTTAAAAGCCCTAATTTAAGAGAAACTAAACTCAATTTATTAACTTCAAAACAGGTCTGGGGTAGGTGGGGACGGGCTGCGCAGGCGGCGGGGCTGGACGGCGGGGAAATGGGTGGCGGGGCTGGGCAGAGGGGAGGGGGGCGGCGGGTAGGGTTTGAGGGGAATGGGAGTTTTAATTTGGAAGAGGAAAGGATATGGTTATGAACCCGTCTGTCATGTGTTTAAAGAAAAACCGACGGAAAAAACCGACCCTGTCCGTCAGTTTTTCCCACACACTGACCAGATTTTGACCCAAATTTTTTTTAAAAAAGGAAACCGACCCTGTCCGTTGGTTTCTTAAAAAAAATTATTTGATATTTAAAAAAAAAATGAATTTCATATTATTTAAAATATTTTTAAAAATAAAATCGACGTCGTCCGTCGGTTCTATATTAATTATTATTATTATTTTTTAATAAAATCGATGTGGGACGTCGGTTTTTTGGCGGAAATATATTTTCAAAATTCTGCCAAAAAAACCGACATCGTCCGTCGGTTTTCTAATTAAAATAATAAAAACAATTAGAAATGCAAAAAACCGACGCAGTGAGTCGGTTTTTTGTCTGTCGATTTTTGGCAGTTTTTTAGTAGTGAATGATGGTGAAAAATTGCTTGGACTACGCTTGAATATGCAAGGCTTGTCAGTTTCATGCAAATTTTATACATCAGCCGCCTGAAGCACTATACCCGACTATCGCGTCTTGACCATTTGACGCTTGGGGATTAGATGTTGTTGGTTCGTTACCCAAATCTTCTGGTGGGCACTCATACATATTGGCTGCTATGGATTACTTCTCAAATAGGCCGAAGTTGTCGCTCTTAAAGAAGTAAAGAATGAGAATGTTGTGAACTTTATCCGAGTAAATATCATCTACTACTTCGACATTCCTCGTTACATAATAACGGACAACGGCAAGCCATTTGATAAGAAATTGATGAACAAGATTTGTGACCTCTTCTATTTCAAGCAGCGTAAATCTTGTATGTATCATGTTTCCGCCAACGGGCTAGCTGAAGCATTCAATAAGACTCTATGTAACTTGTTGAAGAAAGTTGTCTCTAAGTCCCAACAAGATTGGCATGAACGAATGGAAGAAGCTTTGTGGGAATATAGGATGACTTACCGCACACCCACGCAAGCAACCCCATACTCGCTTGTTTATGGAGTTAAAGTAGTTCTACTACTTGAGCGTCAAGTGCCTTCTTTACGACTTGCTATTCAAGAAGGGCTCACTGAAGAAGAAAATACACGATTGCATCTTGCAGAGCTAGAAGCACTTGATGAGAAGAGGCTAGAAGCTCAATAAAATCTTGAATGTTATCAAGCCCGTCTATCTCGTGCCTTCAACAAAAAGGTTCGCTTGTGGTCCTTCCAAGTTGGAGATCAAGTCCTTGCAGTAAAAAGACCTAGCATCGTTTCCCATAAGTCTAGGGACAAATTCACCCTAAATTGGGATAGACCACATGTCGTATAAGAAGAGTATTCAAGTGGTGCTTACAAGCTTGTTGATACAGATGGCATGAGGATCGGTCCTATTAACGCAAAGTTCTTGAAGAAGTACTATCCTTGAAGTAAGATGATGCTCCTTGACGTATGAGCATAAACTGCATGTTACTCCTGGCCCGCCAGAGTATGAACTGTACACATCCCAAAAGAAAAAAAATATTCGCTAGGTTGAAAACATCGCAGGGGGCGGCCTAGGCAAACGTTAAGACACAAAAAAACTCATTTTTCTAAACTACGGAATGACTTGTTCCTCTTCACCAAGGTACGTAGGCCGCTTAGAGTTTCATTCTAGGCTCAGTCTCATAAGTTAAAAAAAAATACATCACTCTATGTGTTGTTCGAGTAAAGTATGATGAAATGAACTCCGCTTGACCAGGCACATGCATATCACATATTCAAGCATCCTTTTATTGAATTTGTCACGACCCAACCCCGTAGGCCGTGACTAGTGCCCGATTTGGACACTCATATCACCTGTTAACTATAATCATCTACAGCTAGCATATCGAGAACTTATTGGTATAAAAAGGCAAGACGTAATTTTAAAGCTATCACATATATGCATGTCATAGTCACCTGTCTCCTGAGGAATTACAATTTCCAACAACAAACATATATAAATCTACGCAAGCCGACAAGGCTGCCACTACACGCAACATCCCAAACATATGTATATATATGCAAGCTGACAAGGCTGCCACTACGAATGGGTACGCCCCAAACATAAGTCATATCCATACAACGAAACAACAACTATATACAGACCCACACAAATGTCCACAGACCTCTAAGAGTAATGACAGTGTCATATGACGGGACAGGGCCCCGCCGTACCCCGAACAAACACATATATATACAACAAAAGGGATTTATACCACAAGCTAGGCTCCGGAACAAAGGAGCTTCCCAAAGTAGCTGGATAGATATCCTAGGCTGGCGGATCTCCAAAACGAGCGTCTGTACCTGCGGGCATGAACGCAGCCCCCCGAAGAAAGGGGGGTCAGTACGGAATATGTACTGAGCATGTAAAGCGTGAAATATAGTAAATAGAATCATACTGAGACAAGGAGTGTAGGATCTAATGCAACAAACAGAAATCCATAAAACTTACCTTTGAACATAATTCATATTTATCAACCTCATACCAATATCAATATAGAGTTTAGTAGTCAAAGCTGAATAATCATTCTGTACATAACATATATAACGTGTCCCGGCCCTCTAGTGAGGGGCTCGGTAATTAAAATCATAGCATCATAAACATGTACATATACGTGTCCCGGCCCTCTAGTGAGGGACTCGGTGAAATAATGATCATATGCCCTCCTGGCCGCCATCCCCATATCATCATATCATCATATCATCATGTCATCATATCATCATGTATATATATAACGTGTCGCGGCCCTCTAGTGAGGGACTCGGTGAGTAATATAGTAAATATGCGCACGAAAACGTGTCCTGGCCCGGGACTCAGTGAAGGATGTAACGGTAAGCACGAGCAGAATAATAAGCAACCACATACATGCAAATCATCTTTGGAGACTCAATAGATAAGTAACTAATCAGCTTTCAAGTGTCAGGATAATAATCATATTCAGTTCTTTCTAAATCTTATTACAAACCATAGCAAGGAACATTTCAGGATTCATATACATGTATCAATTTAACATGATATAGCTTTTAAAGGTCAAGTATGACTCTAATTATGGAATTCTTTAAGAATAGGAATTTCCATACATCATTTGTTAGTCAATCATATAGTAGGCTCGTGACAATAACATTAAGGAATGAATAGAATCATAAGTCATGCTTGGAACTAGAGAGTAGAGTTTACCCCAAGGCTCATATCATTTCTTACTTACGTCTAGGACATGCCAAAAGAAGGAAGGATTAGGCTTTACATACCTTTAGCGTTTAGTCGTATTATAACTCGTACTCGCTGCCCAATAGTACCTTATCCTATATCAAGATATCAAGAGTTACGATTAGTCCACGAGGGAATTCAATACGTATTTTAACGTTAATAATCCCTTTCTAACATTTAGACGACGTTTCGTTCGCATTCAACCCAACTAGTACTCCAAGCTAATATTGCTAGTCATACTTTCAAGTACCAACCCGGATTATTTAAAACATGACTTAAGGGAGCTTCGGACAGCCCGTACATTATTCAAAACAGTCCCCTATTCACGGCCAAACAGCTTCTAAATATCATTCATAACATATTTACAATCACAACATATCGATAATCATGTCTCAATCCAAACCTTTACCCAATTATGTCACTATTCACACATTCATGACCCATTTCCTATATCTTTCTACAATTCAAGTGTCTTAGCCTTCCAATACCTTAAACAACATGGAATGATCATAAAACTCACCTTATATGATGGGAGAATAAGCCTTGAGTGGAAATTCCTCTTCTTGCACCAAAACCCTAGCTCTCTTCTCTTGAGATTTCTTGGTGTAGATGAACTTTGATAGGTTTCATACACTTGATTTTGTGGATTTGATGAAGTTGATCATGGATTTCCCTTGGTTTCTTGTGGATGAAGAGTAGAGAGGGTTTTCTAGAGTGTTCTTAAAGTGAGAGGTTAAAATGAAATGAAATAATATGAACTTGGGTCCTCTCATATAAATCATGAAATCTGTCCCGACAAGGATATACGGACCAACGTACGGTCCGTACATTTTATACGGGCCGTATGTATGGCCGTATGTTTGGTCCAGTGAAAATTGCCCCTCTTGGATAAATATACGGCCTAACATACGGCCAGTATGTTGGGCCGTATAATGCCCAGCTGTTCCGATTTTGTTCTCGTCGACTCATTTGATCTCCAATCCTTATGGAACCTTCTTAACACTTGTTTAACACTTCAATACCAATCTAAGGGACGTTATTACTCTTCTCTAAAGCATCATTTAATCATCATACATTGTTACTCGTAATGCTTTCCGACATATGCCTTGCCTTCCTTGACAACTTTCGTCTCTTACTTCAAACGTCTTTGAAATCTAATTTAGAACCATCAAATGCTATTTCCTACTCATTGAAACGTCGAATACGTCACGCCCTTCATCATTCTATTCATTTTGCATGAGCGAAAAAATTTCCGAGGTGTAACATTCTTCCCCCCTTGGGAACATTTGTCCTCGAATGTTAAGCTATCCGGGAATTCTACAAAAATTTCGCCAGAGTTTCCCTTGTAATATGGCATTACCATCCTGTCACAACAACCCACAATAACATTGCCTTACAGGGCCACAACACAAAAGCAATATACTTTGGCCACACATGACCAATATGCATACAAAGAAAGCATACATACCTCAAAATCTTGGTGTTTCATCATGAATCTCTTCTGGGGGTTGAACCAAATGCGGGTACGTGGATTTCATTCTCTCTTCCGCCTCCCAAGTCATTTCTTCTCGGTTGTTATTTCGCCACAAGACTTTGACTGAAGTTACTTCCTTATTTCGAAGTTTTCGTACTTGCCTATCTAACATGGCAATAGGTACCTCTTCATAGATCAACTCTTCTGTCACTTGAACATCATTTACTGGCATGATCCTAGTAGGATTTCCAACATCTTTACGAAGCATCGAGACATGGAAAACTGGGTGAACTGACTCCAAATCAGGAGGTAGATCAAATTCATAAGCCACCTTGCCTATTCTGCACACAATCTCATAAGGCCTAATGTATCGGGGACTAAGCTCCCCCTTCGTTCGGTGATCTTATTGCATTCATAAGTTGTCACACCCCAAGGCTACCGTAGGAAGCGTATAGCATGTACTTATGTCATATTCCAAGTAATTGTCCTGTTTATCTCTAACGATAATCCCGACTCAACATTTCAACTCAATTTACTAAATATTTTCCTTTAACTGACTCGAAGTATCATGACTACACTATCCTTGTTTACCTCCTACTCCTCTTTTTAAGTACCCACTTGGTTTCATTGGCGACGCATAAATATCTGCAAGTTACACAATCGTTCTTGCGTGATTCGTGTACATACACATCTATACATATACATGTATCCATATCCGTATACATATTCGTGTCCATATTCATATCCACGGCACACCACTTGAAGGTTCGGTGGTTTTCACATATCCGGCCACGACAAGGCTCGGTGTCATTCATACCAAAAGTCTTTTGTCTATTTGTAGTAACTTATCTCATCATGCTCTCTTCCTTCCTTTTATATTCCCTTGATTATCATATCTTAGGTTCTACTATAGAAAACATTAAGTCCCTTTCATAATTGTCGCTTATAAATAGCAATATCTTTCACAACGACTTTACTGCTAGTGTCTTTACGTCTATTCTAGTATAACACCGTTATCCTTTACGATATCCCTTGAGTTATTTGTTCTCACTGTCACATGGTTCAAGGTCTTCGCGAATGGTTTCCCGTATAGTCTCAGATGCCTGCTCAATTCGTGTTCATTTATTTACTCATTATTAGACTCATTTCTACGTAACTTTCACTCTTTGTTTTAGAGTCTATATCTGTCACATCTTAGGGTCCATCATTTCAATCTCCACACTTGTATCCTATTTATTCATATAGAGCATGTCACATCCTTAGTCGTTTTCCTCGCTACACTTTACTTACAGTTCTTGTTACGTTCTCATTATACCCTGATCACAATCAACTCTATAGAGTGCCACTTCTCGATCTCATTCGCAAGACTGCTCGTAAAGTAGAATAAACCTTGCGAAGTAAGCATACTCAACCTGTTACTCTTTCTAGTCATCCCTATTACATTTACCGCATAAGTTATCTTACCAATGTATTCATATTCGTTATAACCCTTCATATTCGTACTTCTGTCTCCGGGTACTGTTACTTTATTTGCTAGTAAACTTATCGTATCTTTCTCGTGCTTATCCCTCCAATCAATACTTCGGTATCACACTCTATTAGAGTCACCCTTTCTCTTCTATGTCGTGCTTTAGCACTACCAGTCTTCCTAATTTACCCTAGTATTTCTCTTTACCATATCATTGTCGATCTTATAATTACCGTTACTCATCTCTTGTAGTTGTCAATGATACTCCTAACTTAATCTCGTCCTGCCATTACCGTGTTGCACATCATCATTTCTCGTCAGGACATATCGCAAGCTTATCCTTATCTCCTTTAGATTCTAGGAAAATTTCGGCAGAGTTTCTCTTGTAAGCATAGCAATCCCAAACCTGCACATAGCCCAGAAAACACATCCGATGTCTCAATAGGACATATATCGGGACACGCATAATACGCAACTCTGCAACATAAGATCACTTACCAGTAAAGGGTATAAATAATAGGGCTTGTCTCATAAGTTGTGCTTACAGACCCTGTCTAGAACTCCAATATATGTATATATATATATATTTTCTACACACAGTCAAGCAACTTATTCATAAATTATGATTCTGGCTATCACTGAGTCACTAACAAGCGTAGACATCTCAATTTGCTTGATTGGCCCAGACTTTTACTCCAACACAGTCAATAACATCAGAAGTAATATATGACGGCATAGGACCCGAATCAATCGATGCGTACATATCATAGTGACAATATACCTGGAACAATATCAGGGGAAGACTCAAGATCTTGTCACTTAGCTAACACATGGATATGATCCTGGGATCCACTTGAACTGGGCGTTCCTCTCTGGTCTCTATCACCACCTACTAACATCAGTGGCCTTGGCCTTAGAGGGCGTACTGATGATGAAGAGCCAGCTACCACTCCTGTAGTCCGAACCTTACCTTTACCACGCCTCCATGGGCAGTCGCGTATGATATGGCCTAGCCGAGCACATGTATAACAAACATCCGAGCCCAAGAGGCACGGTCCTTAATGTAACCTGCAACACTGAGTACATCGTGGTACCAAGGATCTCGTCTGACTAGAACCACTCCGAATCCGAGAACTGAAAACTCTGAGACTCTGGGGTAACCTAGAATAAGTAGATCAATCAAATATGGGTCTAGGAAGCTGCGGAGGAGCACCACTTGCTGAACGAACTGAGTGCCTAGAAAATTGTTGCCTCGGAGCACCCCTAAACTCATGATCAAACTCTGAAGAACTAACTCTCTTTCTCCAACCCCTGTTATCATGGCCCACATCCTGCCGCTGAGCTTGAGCGGTTACCAATTGAGTCAGTAGAATAATGGCCTGTCTCATCTCTTGGCCCGAGGCATCTGGTGGAGGAACGGGGGGTGCTGGAGTTAAAGTTGAGGCTCCCCTCTGATCCTCAAAAGTGGGCGAAGTATGGGAAAACCGAGGTGGGGCCTTATTCTGGGGTTCTCCCTCCTCCATATCTGTAGACGGCTCTTGTTCAAGCCCTTCTCCAACCACCATCTTGCCCTTCTGGGCTGCCGTAGCTTTTCTTTTCATCAGCTTTGCTGAAATTATAATGCACAATTAGGGAGGATAAAGTATTATAACACAGCTCTATCGCACGATCTCTTAATATGAAAGATGGTCATTCTTCCGAAATGCCCTGTAGCCTACTGTTTATTAGTGTGGCGCACAACACACCATAAACAAGACTCTACTAGACACGGCTCGTAGACACTTCCTAAGACTGAATTGCTCTGATATCACTTTTGTCACGACCCGTGGCTAACCACCGAGCACCACTCGTTCTACTACTCATCATACTCATATAATAAGAAAATCATTTTTCATTTGGAAACATAAATACTTTTATATACATAAGTCTTTCGGCTATCAAAATGATAATATATATATATATATGTACAATAGCAACTTCGTGAGACCATATAACCCACACCTGCGTATCTACGAGCCTCTACTAGAGTGCTATACATAGGATCCCATCGTGCCCAAAATATACATATATACACAAAAGAATAGTCAAAGGCACCTTCGGAACAATGGAGTGCTCTCAAATCAGCTACTAGCTCCTATGAGTCTGGATCAAGATCACCTCCCTGTCTACCTGTGGGCATGAACACAACGTCAAGAGAAAACAGACGTCAGTACGAACATTGTACTGAGTATGAGAGGCATATGTAATAATAACATGTCAATGAGATAAAGGAAGCATCAAATAAAGAGCAACTGTAACTGACTGTCCATCATAAAGAAATAATGCATGCTGGCTTACTTCATAATCGTCGTCATGTCAGGTATGCATAAATGTATAAGCTGCCTGTCCATATAGGTACGGTGTGATAATATTTAACCTACGTCTAGGCCTCCCGCGTCGGGGGTATAAGCTGCCCACTGCAGTGGTGTGTCTGCCCGTGCCATATAGGCACGGTGTAATATCATCAACATATACTTATCATAATGCATATATAATAACTCAAGGATATCTATACTTTATCGAGGTGACATAAGGTCATGAACCCCCGATTCCATTATGGAACATTTCTAAGTATTCTGCCTCACCTCGAAGGAAATAGTATATAAGGTGAGTGTATACAATAAATGACATCATTAACTTAATGGTATTCTGCCTCACCTTGAAAGAAATAGTATATAAGGTGAGTGTATACAATAAATGACATCATTAACTTAATGGTATTCTGCCTCACCTTGAAGGAAATAGTATATAAGGTGAGTGTATACGATAAATGACATCATTGGCGTTATAGGAACATCATATCATGAACTCTAGAATCTTTATACTTAACTCATCATCATCATTATTGAACTCATTATATATCTCTCATCTCATATGGCTATTCATGAACATAGGCTATTAGTTTTCCGAGATATTGAGGATTGATGGAGAAGAAGGAAAAATCATACCATCGGATCCATGCCATAGAAAGAAAGGACTAGCCTCATATACCTTTTACGTTTAACTAATCTATCGCTTGCTTGTTCTCCTTCACTACCCACGTTTCTACCTTCAAGAGAAGTCGCGTGAACATTAGCTAATCGATTACTTAAACGTGCTTACTAAGGCTAAAGAAAATTGGGCAGCATTTCCTTTGTTTCTACTACTTTCTCCATATCATATTTCAACTCCCAACAACCATAACAACATTTACAATATCATGGGCAACAATCATCATTCATCTACATTATCTGCATTTCTCCATTTCACTCCAATTTCTCCATAATCATGATCATATTTCATTATCGCATTTTCTCACATATAATACTTATTCCATGTTCTAAATATCATTCATAACATATTTACAATCACAACATATCGATAATCATGTCTCAATCCAAACCTTTACCCAACAATGTCACTATTCACACATTCATGACCCATTTCCTATATCTTTCTACAATTCAAGTGTCTTAGCCTTCCAATACCTTAAACAACATGGTATGATCATAAAAATCACCTTAGATGATGGGAGAATAAGCCTTGAGTGGAAATTCCCCTTCTTGCACCAAAACCCTAGCTCACTTCCCTTGAGATTTCTTGGTGTAGATGAACTTTGATAGGTTTCATACACTTGATTTTGTGGATTTTATGAAGTTGATCATAGATTTCCCTTGGTTTCTTGTGGATGAAGAGTAGAGAGGTTTTTCATGAGTGTTCTTGAAGTGAGAGGTGAAAATGAAATGAAATAATATGAACTTGGGTCCTCTCATATAAATCATGAAATCTGTCCTGACAAGGATATACGGACCACCATACGGTCCGTACATTTTATACGGGACATATGTATGGCCGTATGTTTGGTCTAGTGAACATTGCCTCTCTTGGCTAAATATACGGCCTAACATACGGCCAATATAATTTATACGGCCAGTATGTTGGGCCGTATAATGCCTAGCTGTTCCGATTTCGTTCTCGTCGACTCGTTTAATCTCCAATCCTTATGGAACCTTCTTAACACTTGTTTAACACTTCAATACCAATCTAAGGGACGTTATTACTCTTCTCCAAAGCATCATTTAATCATCATACATTGTTACTCGTAATTCTTTCCGACGTATGCCTTGCCTTCCTTCACAACTTTCTTCTCTTACTTCGAGTGTCTTTGAAATCTAATTTAGAACCATCAAATGCTATTTCCTACTCATTGAAATGTCGAATACGTCGCGCCCTTTGTCAGTCTATTCACTGTGCATAAGCGAAAAAAATTTCGAGGTGTAACACCAAGCACTTATCATGAGGTTGTTCAGCCGAAGTTTGACCGGAGAAGCCTGAGAATGGTTCACGATGCAAGACATACGTCGTTGGGTCACATGGGAAGACATGGCTGCGGCTTTCATGGAAATATTTCGCTTTAATATGGAGCCAGTACCAGATAGATGCTATTTGGAGAAAGTGAAACAGAAGTCCACTGAGAACTTCCGCGAATATGCAAGCAGGTGGAGAACAGAGGCTGCCCGAGTACAACCTCCTATGGGCAAAGAAGAGCTTGTGTTGGTTTTCATCCGTTCACAAGAAACAGATTTCTATGATAGAATGCTTTCAATGGCAAGAATACCTTTCTCTGAATTGGTCAAAAAGGGCGAGGCCATAGAAGATGGTCTCAAAACCTGCCGAATCATAAGCATGACTGGAAAATCCGCTGGTTCAAGTTCAGCCGTGTTCGTGCGCAAGAAGAAGGAAGACATGGCTAGCATATCCCACACTCCTGGTCCCAAACCTAAAAGAAAAGAATATTTCCCGATGGAAGCATACGCTTCACCTCCCCAGAATACCTACATACCCACCCCTTACAACGCAGTGCTTGTATATTATGCGCAACCAACTTTCCAATCACCACCCCAAAATTACCAAGCTCCACCAAATGCCTTCCAATCACCTCCCCCAAATTACCAAGCTCCACAACCAAACTACCAAACTCCCCTACCAATCTACCGTAACCCACAAAATAACCAACCCAATACCTACAAAAATTAACCACCACCAAATGCTTATAATGTGCCCCGTCTAAATTTTGAGAAGAAACCCCCTCGGGTATTCACTCCACTGATGGAATCTCGGACTGATTTATTCAAAAGATTAAGTGCAGCCGGGATGATTCAAGTGCTTCCCCCAAAGGTCATCGATCCAAAGAGCCGGATTTACCGAGCTGACCAAACATGTGCCTATCATTCCAATGGCATAGGACACAGTACTGAAGATTGCATTAATCTCAAGTACAAAATACAAGACTTAATTGACCGAAAGGAAATCGTACTCCAAACGGCCCCTCCAAATGCGAACACCAACCCCTTACCAAACCATAGCAACAATGTGATTCACATGATTGAGAGAAAAGAGGACTGGGTTGCAGGAAGGCCCATAATCCATGATTCTGTGAAAGAACTTGAACGCACAGTGGCGTCATTGTCTGTGCAAGAGTGCTCGCAATTCAAATTATTAATCCCTGCGCCAGTGACAGCACACATTTCTCAATTGACTCCAGTGCCACCCCGCAAAGAGTTCGTAGTCCAAGTTGCTGCCGCATATGGCATTAGATGATCAAGACGATGCTACACTCTTGAAGACCTGGCCCAAGGGGCACCCCGAAGGAAGGGAAATTAGAAAAGGACGATCACTAAAGGTGAAGCTGAATATTTCTAGTGCTGGATGCAGCCAAAGGAATACTCCATTGTTGAGCACTTAAAGAAAACACCGGCCCAAATCTCGGTACTAGCATTGCTGCAAAGTTCACCTCAACACTGCCTGGCTCTAATGAAGGCATTGGAGGAAGCTCATGTCCCATCTGGAACAAACAGTGAAAATCTGGCCGAAATAGTCGCTCATGTTATGGAGGAACATCAAATTACCTTCACAGAGAAAGAGTTGCCCAAAGAAGGCACAAATCACAACAAAGTGTTGCACATCACTATCATGTGTCGCAATAAAGGGGTAACACGAGTATTAATTGACAATGGAGCGAGATTTAACATTTGCCCCGAATCTACCCTGACTCAGCTGGGATATGACCTTGGAAAGGTTCGTCAAAGCCACACTAACATAAGAGCATTTTATGGAGGACGTTGTGATGCCACTCGAGTAGTTGATTTAGACGTTCAAATAGGACCCGTTGAGTTCACCACTGAATTCCAAGTCATGGAAATACACCCTGATTACAATTTGCTTCTGGGAAGACCATGGATCCACATGGCAGAAGCAGTACCATCCTCGCTTCATCAATCTGTAAAGTTTGTCTTGGAAGGGGAAGAAGTGGTGATTCACGGAGAGGCCAGCATGCACAATTATCCAGACAATTTTGTACATGTCATTGAAGCCACACCTAAGGGAACGAATTTCCATGTCATGGAGTTAGTAGGAGCGGCCCACAAGATAGAGTCCCTGGAAGCTCCCATGCCAGCGGTTTACAAAATGATTGTTTCCACTATGATCTTAAACGGGTTTGAACCCGGGAAGGGTCTTGGAAAGAATCTACAGGGCATTACCGAGCCCATTCCCATTCTGCAAGATTATTTTCTCTTTGGTCTTGGCTACATCCCAGCAGAAAAGGAGATACCTACTAAAAAGAAACAAGAGGTCGCGGATCTTTGCAAACCCATTCCAAATATGTACCAGTCATTTCCCCCACAGAATGCCTATGCCTGAAGATGCTGACGCTGAAGAAGGGATAAGGATGCTATTCCAAGAAGAAGATTGCTCCATGATTCTGGAAGAATGTGTTGAAGCACCCTCCATCAGAGAGGCAGAACCCGGTGAGCAGCTGTCCAACTGGCCCTCTACACCGCTACTGGCTTTTCGGTAGAGAAAGATGAATTTATTTTAAAAATAGGGAGAATCGGTCGAGGCCCGATTGCTCACCTTTTTGTCACCTACATACCTCGTAATGTTTTCAAAAACATAAATGGCTTGATCTAAGCCAGGACCACAGTTTGTACTTCTAAATATTTTTAAATCAATGAAAGCCTCGGTCTGTCAAAACTATTTTATTCATTTATTGCATGCATGTTTTATACAAACATATTTTGCCTTGAATTTCTTTCAGTAATAAAAACAATAAAGCGACCTTAAATGTCATGACATGTTGCGAAACGAATGAATCCGGCAGCATAGAGGAAGAAGAGTATGAGGAATATGAGTCAAACCGGATCTTAGTATCCAAATCAAAGACGAAGTGGAGAAACAGATTGAGTCAAGAGTGGTGGATGTGACATCATACCCCACATGGCTGGCCAATATAGTTCTGGTACCCAAGAAAGACGGCAAGATAAGAATCTGCGTGGATTACCGAGATCTTAACAAGGCTGGCCCAAAGGATAATTTTCCTCTCCCAAACATCCACATACTCATATATAATTGTGCCAATCATGAGCTATATTTATTTGTGGATTGTTTTGCCGGCTACCACAAGATCTTAATGGACAAAGAGGATTCTGAGAAAACAGCCTTCATCACCATATGGGGAGTGTACCATTACACGGTAATGCCCTTCGGCCTCAAGAACGCCGACACAACCTACATGAGAGCCATGACTACCATTTTTCCATGACATGATACATAAAGAAATTGAAGTCTATGTGGACGATGTCATTATCAAGTCAAGGGAGAGTCCGGAGCATATCACATATTTGAGGAAATTCTTCGACAAGCTCCGAAAGTATAACTTCAATTAAACCTGGCCAAATGTGCATTCAGAGTACCGGCTGGAAAATTACTGGGCTTCATAGTCAGCCGAAGAGGCATAGAGCTAGACCCAACAAAGATCAAAGAAATCCAACAATTACCTCCTCCCCAAACCAAGAAAGAAGTCATGAGTTTCCTGGGAAGGCTGAATTACATTGGGCGATTCATAGCTTAATCCACCATCATTGTGGAGCCCATCCTCAAGCTTTTGAAAAAGAATACTCCTACAAAATGAACATAGGAATGCCAAATGACATTCGACACTATCAAGAGATACTTGTCCAACCCACCAGTCTTGGTACCACTAAGGCCTGGGAGCCCATTGCTGCTATACTTATTAGTTGATGAAAAGGCCTTCGGCTGCTCGTTAGGGCAACACGATGAAGAAGGGAAAATGGAGCGTGCCATTTACTATCTGAGTAAGAAGTTCACAGCCTGCGAGGCAAGATATACGCTGGTGGAGAAATCCTGCTGCGCTCTAACTTGGGTGGCTCAGAAATTGAGGCATTACTTATCTTCGTACACCACTCACCTCATATCCAAGATGGATTCGTTGGGGTACATATTTTGCCAGCCCATGCCCATCAGGAAGTTGGCCAAATGGCAGATGCTGCTAAGTGAATTTGACATAATGTACATAACCCAGAAAGCCGTCAAAGTATAGGCCTTGGCTGACTTACTAGCCGCAAGCCCGGTGGATGAAGAGCTCTAACCACTTCGCACCCATTTCCTAGACGAAGGGGTGTTGGCTATAGAAGAAGAAGCAATAGAATCCTATGCTGGCTGGAAACTGTTCTTTGATGGAGCGGTAAATTATAAAAGTTCTGAAATCGGAGCGATCTTGATATCAGAAGATAGGCAACACTACCGCATGGCTGCCAAGCTCAAATTCTGCTATACCAACAATATGGCTGAATACGAGGCCTGCATCCTAGGTCTCAAAATGACACTGGATATGGACATCAATGAGTTATTGGTCATTGGAGATTCTGACCTGCTGATTCATCAAGTATAAGGTGAATGGGCCACTAAGAATGAAAAATCATACCATATGTGAACTTGGCACAAAGATTGTACAAGAAGTTTAGAAAGATTGAACTTTGACATACGCCAAGGGCTCAGAATGAATTTTCCGATGCACTGGCCACGATAGCATCAATGATCCAACATCCTGAAAGCAGTCACATCGACCCGCTAAGGATAAGTCTGAAAGAAGAACATGCCCACTGTTGCCATGTAGAAGCAAGAACATGCCCACTGTTGCCATGTGGAAGCTGAGCCATATGGAAAGCCATGGTACAGTGACATCAAAATGTATTTGGAAAGACGAGAATATCCTGAAAGAATTACAAATGGACAAAAGAAGACCATCCGAAGATCGCAAATGGCTTCTTCCTAAACAAAGAAGTGTTGTACAAATTGATGCCTGATTTGGGCCTACTTAGATGTGTAGATGCCGGCAAAGCCACCAAACTTCTAAAAAAAAGTACATGCTGGGACATGTGGTGCCCATATGAATGGATTCATACTAGCAAAGAAGATTCTACGAGCAGGATACTATTGGATGACCATGGAGAGTGATTGCTACAAATATGTACAAAGGTGTCATCAATGCCAAATCCACAGTGATCTAATCAAGGTCCTTCCAAGTGAGCTTAATGCTATGAGCTCGCCATGGCCTTTCGTTGCTTGGGGCATGGATGTTATTGGACTCATTGAACCCGCAGCTTTGAACGGCCACCGGTTTATTTTAGTTGCTATTGACTACTTCACAAAATGGGTAGAAGTAACGTCTCACAAATCATTAACAAAGAAAGTGGTAGCTGACTTCGAGAGAAACCACATCATATGCTGATTCGGTGTACCCGAGTCCATCATAACTGACAATGGAGCGAATTTGAATAGCCATCTGATGAAGGACATTTGTGAGCAGTTCAAGATCACTCACCGAAATTCGACAGCCTACCGGCCATAAATTAACGGAGCCGTAGAAGCAACAAACAAAAATATCAAAAATATTGAGAAAAATGACTGATAACCATAAAGGTTGGCACGAGAAGTTGCCTTATGCTTTATTGGGATATCATACCACGGCCAGAACTTCAACAGGAGCAACTCCATACTTGCTGGTCTGTGGAACCTAAGCAGTCATACCTGCTGAAGTTGAGATACCTTCCCTGAGAATCATTCAAGAAGCAGAATTAGACAATGCTGAATGGGTCCGAGCTCGATATAAGCAATTGGTTTTAATTGACGAGAAAATGATAGTTGTCGTTGTTATATCCCGTGCTTTTGCGTATTTGGAAAAATTGGAAATAATCTTGATTTGTGAAAAATAAGGTCTTAAGTTAATTTTATGTAACACATGAGTTGTTATGAAAGAATATTAATGTGAAAGTGTCGGGGAAGGTTAAGGGCAAATTTTGGAATTCTGGAAATTTGTTTCGGGAATTTCAAAATATGGAGTATAAGTCATAGGGCCAAGAATAATGAAAAAAAAATAATAAGGCCCATAAGTGGGGGGGGGGGGGGTGGCCGGCCATGCCATGGCTTGGCCCAAACCCATGATGTTGGTCATGTGACTTAGCATGTGACCAACTAATTATAAAAAGGGTTAAGTTTCAAGAAAATTCAAGAAACATTGAACAAGAGAAAAACAAAACAAGCAAGAGCAAAGAGAGGAGAAGGGTTTCGGCTGGTCCTAGTGAAATTCAACCACCAAAAATCTTACCAAAAAAATTATTCTCTTGTCGGATTTTCACTAATTCAAAGTCCCTTTACAACTTGGTGTAGTTGATTTGGAGAGAGAAGCACTCAATTCTTCAAGGTGACCATTCATTCAAGTGAAGAAGAGGGAGCAAGAAAGGTAAGAATTCACCCCTTATTCTTGGGTTATAAAGTCATGTTTATGTTGTAGTATCTAGAGATGAATTGATTGTATGGAAACATAGAAGTTTGCAAAGTGGATAAGAGAGATAGCCTATAGCCGTGTGTGTATATGTGTTGTATAATTATGGTGAGTCGAAATTATGTTGAATTCTAGTTATGTTAATGGAGGAATTCACATTGAAAAAGGAAGTTGAAGTTGGAATATAGTAGTTGGCCGTGTGGTAGGGTTCTTGGAACATGGCGATGAATTGATGTTATTTGGTGTGTTAGTGTGTTATTGTGATGTTTGCAATGTAAATGAAGATAAAATGATATAAGTTTGCTTTGAAATGGAATGTAGAAAACTTATGTCGTTTAAGTATGATTTTACGACATTATGAAAATGAAGTTATTAGGTTGCAAATTATGACAAGTATTGATGAACTTGGAAGAAGGAAACATGTTATGAATACGTATGCCAAAGATTAGGAGTTTTGGATAAATTATGACTTTGGCGGAAAGTTTGTATATTATGTATATCGTGTGTATAATTTGAGGAAAACGATATGAAATGCTTCTAAACTATGTTGTAGTGATCTAGATTGATAATGAATGTGAAATCGTTGAGATTAGTTTGAAAGTTAAGGTTAAAGTAAAGGTTATGGCATTATGTCGGCAAGTAGAACTAGTTGTGCCATGTTGTGTTTCTAGTGTTTGTTGTTGATGTTGATGTTGTTGTTTGGGTTGTTGTTGATGATTGTGAGCCGAGTTGAATTCTCGGGGGTGCTATATGTATAGAGGAAGTGCTGCCGAAATTTCGGTAGACAAATAAGAGTTGAATTGAATTTGTAGCATCTATAACTTACAATTGGTAAATGTGACCATTTGCAGATTTTCGACGAAACGGAGAGTGAGCTTGGATAGGCTTAAAAAGCTCAAAAGGTATGTAAAGCTGCCCCGATCCTTCTTTTGGCATGTCTAAGTGTTTTAGGATCGGATTCGGGCCTCAAAAGACCTTCTTGGCCATCGGAATCCGCAAGAGAAAATCTCAGTTTTTCCTTCAGTAGAATTGAACCATTTTGATATGCTTTTCCTGAAATTATGCAAACTTTCTCTAAACTCCTTGAAAAGCTATAGAATGTCCGTAGAACCTTTATAGGTGACCCCATAAGCTTAAAGGGCGTAATTTGAGCCCACCGCCTTGCTTGTTCCGAGGTGGGCCCGCTATTCCCGGTTTTGCCCTTAATGTACTAAAGTCTCCTTTTCGAACGATTTTTGAAAGAAACGTTTCGACTACCCTTTTAATTACCTAACGAAAATGGTTTTAAATATTCTATTAAGTCTGATAAATTATTTTGACACTCAGAACGACTTCAGGAAGGTTATACTTCTGTAATTTATTATGATGTCCGAAATGCTTTTATTATGATCCCGTCCGACTTCATTGGATTTGTTTGCTCTTGATATGCCTCATTGAGTCCTTGAAAACATTTATGATATTTTAATTGCATTAGTCTCTCACTACTCCATTCGTGGATGCCCCAATGATTCCCACACTGAGCCCGGGCCAGGATATGTTGTCAAGCGTAATCCCCTGCATTGTTCGCCGTGCCTCGATGTGAGGGGGCAGGTATACGCGTACATGGGTTTGTGGAGTATGCTGTGCCATGTACGTTTGTTCTGATATGATTTACTATGGCCATCTGATATGACATATTATGTTACGGGGTTATGCCCTTATTCTGATTCTTCTGTGTTGTGGCACCAGCGTCGGGAGGGTGGCCACGTTCTGTCTGCCGAGCCCCTTGGCAGGGGCCGGATTTGATATGACATATGTTTCCGTACACACTCTGCATGTTTTGAAAATATGTGTTTGATACTTTGGATTTTCTGCTTACTTTCTGTACGTTCTGTACCGGTTATGATCTTGTTTCTGTAATTCAGGCTTTGCATATTCAGTACATATTTCGTACTGACCCCCTTTCCTCGGGGGCTGCGTTTTCATGCCGCGCAGGTACCGACGACAGGTTTGCTGATCCGTCCGCTTAGGATCTCCTTCTGCTATTTTTGGAGCGCTCTTTTATTCAGAGCCATCTTTTGGTATAGTCTGTCACCTCTATTTATGTATATTCTCGTTCGTGGGTACGGCGGGGCCCTGTCCCGTCATATGATTCTGTCGGTCTGTTCGAGGTCTGTGGACATGTTTGTGGGTTGGGATCTTTCTGTACAGCTGTGTGTATATGTTGTGTTTGGGCGATCCCATTCGCCGCGGCGGCCGGTCCGCATATATTTAAATGTCACTCTGTTGGCCCTGTGTGGCCTTTGTTGGTATTTTCTGCGTGCAGGGTATATGGGATAGTCCGTAAAACAAAGGAAACTCTGCCGAAATTTTTCTGGAAATTACCTACATTGGAAATAAAGCCTTGTCGGCTTCTGCTATATACTAGAATGTGTTTGAGTGCCCAGATCGGGCACTAGTCACGGCCTACGGGGTTGGGTCGTGACAGTCGTATGTCACGGTCAATTGTACCGACAAAGAATGGCAAGAGCCTTCAACAAGTGAGTCAGAACTAGACTTTTTCAAATTGGGCAAATCGTGCTCAAAAGAATTTTCCCACATCAAGATGAATACAAAGGGAAGTTTGCTCCCAACTGGAAAGGTCCTTATGTGGTCCGCAAAGTACTCTCCGGAGGAGCAGTAGTATTGGCAAAAAAGGATGGACAAGAGTGGCCAAAGCAAATCAACTCAGATACAATCAACCGCTACTATGCATGAAGAAGGAGTTTCTCAGTAGCAACAATACTCTTTGCTTGTAATCGTTATTCTATTTGCTTGTATTAGTTATTTCCTTTTGCTTGTAATCGTTTTGTAATAGATAGGCAAAACAAAACATCTTTTGTAATCTGAATTACGCAATGACCTGACTTCCTCACAGTGGGATACGTAGGCAGTCCATTTGGATCCCGGTCACACTATTAGTAAAAATGAAAAACTCTTTTACTTTTATTTTAAACTACATTCGACCTGAATTTCTGCTGTGACAGGATACGTAGGCGCTCTTTGAGCTTGGTCACACCAAAAGAAAAACCAAGAAACCCCTAGGAAGCCTCTGAAATAGGACTTCACAAAGGAGCAAGGATTGCTACACGCCCTACTAGGACAGAATTTATGAGAAGATCTCAAAAATTCATACCGTCAATCCGCTATAATGAGTCAGCTAACCCAGAGTTTCAAACTAGGTCAGAAGTTTTGAGAGGCTCTCAAAATTCCTCATTTATTCAATACTGTAAACCAGGGCAGAAATTTTGAGGAGACCGCAAAATTTTTCGCAACTCGGAAGATTCGGCATGAGAATTCGTCGATCGAGATTTAAACTGGAGCAGAATTTTTGATAAAAGGTCTCAAAAATTCCGTGCGAGGAAGTGAAGAACCCCAGCCACGGAAGAAGGGATCTCCCTTATTCAAAGCGCATGTCATGATAATTAATCTTACCGCTCCCAAAATAATGCATTTACTTTTCTACAAATTATATATCTTTATGGTAACACTACAAAAATGATTTTTTTTCTGCATAATGAAAATAGATTTATCTTTCCAATATCGGATCTAAAAGGGTGTCGAGTCTAGAAAGCCGAAGATGTAACAGCGCCGGCAACACGAATCAACTTTAGATAGGAAAAAACTAATCCATTTCTGATGCAGGTCCCCGGAACGTCTGAAGACGATCCTTTTTCTGACTTTGCTTCGTGTGCAGGAAGCGATTCGCCAAAGAAGGTCAAACCACTGCTAGGATCCGGCTTTCAGAATACATGTCTAGAGCCACAAGGGCTAGAAAAAGTCAGAATGCCATAAAGGTTAAACATCTTACCACAAGGGCTACGAAAGATTTTGAATGCCAAAAGGATGAATATCTATCCATAAGGGCTATGAAAGGAGGAAAAATGCCACAAGGGCAAAATATTAAACCCACAAAGGTTGCAAAATGACTGAAATGGCCGCAAAGGAAAATGTTTTGTCAAAAAGGTCGTAGTAAAACAATACGGTATATCTGACCAAGAGGGTCACAGCTGGCACAAAGGACGAAAGAAAGACGATTTAGCCGAGAGGGTCATTGCATATCTATTTTTTCTGCTGCCGAGAGGGCCATCACTTCTTCTTATTTGCCGAGAGGGCCATTGCATATCTATTTTTCTGCTGCCGAGGGCCATCACTTCTTCTTATTTGCCGAGAGGGCCATTTCATGTCTATTTTTTTTGCTGTCGAGAGGGCCATCACTTCTTCTTATTTGTCGAGAGGGCCATTGCATATCTATTTTTTTGCTGCCAAGAGGGTCATTCATACAAACTTGCCAAGTGGGCCATTCATACAAACTTGCCAAGAGGGTCATTCATACAAACATGCCAAGGGGGTCATTCATACAAACTTGCCAAGAGGTCCATTCATACAAACTTGCCAAGAGGGTCATTCAGACAAACATGCCAAGAGGTTCATTCATACAAACATGCCAAGGGGGTCATTCATACAAACTTGCCAAGAGGTCCATTCATAAAAACTTGCCAAGAGGGTCATTCAGACAAACATGCCAAGAGGGTCATTCATACAAACATGCCAAGAGGGTACAAACATGCCAAGAGGGTCATTCATACAAACATGCCGAGAGGGCTATTCATACAAACATGCCCAGAAGGCCATTCATTTCAATTGCCGAAATAGCCCTCCATATAAACTACCGAATACAGAAAGATGACAAAGCGATGTAAATATCGGTCATGAGACTGCAGTATTCACCTCAAAAGACAAAGAGATGTAAAAATTGATCAAGAGACCGCAGTATTCGCTCAAAAAGACAAGACGATGTAAACCCGGTTGGATGACTGCAGTATTTGTCACCCCAAAATCCAGCATATGGAAGCAGATCTGTAGCCGTCAAATAGAGCAGGTTGATCAAATCGAATCCAGACAGATTTCAGAGCAAACGTGGAACTTTTTCTTATGCAGCCAGTCGAGATAAGATGCCCATGAGAGTCAAGCTCTCCGGCCAGGACTTGGAAGACCGCTTCTCACCATGCTCAGCCATACAAGATTGTTTATTTGCTTATGTGCCTTGTTTGTTTTTATTCCGCTACCGGTCGGACACACACCGACACACATAAAGGCACTCCCACATAAGGGATGACCTTTTTCTTCCTATAGAGTTGAACTACAAGTGACTTGGTTCCCAATAATAGGGATATGTAGGCCGACTCAATACCAGAGAGTCAGTCACACTCATACTAATCACACCGGACTTCCCAGCTTGACAGCCAGGAAATCCGAGAATTTGCCTTAATTTGCACTTAGAAGTCATAATCGAGTCGAACTACAAATGGCCTAAATTATCACGAAACCTGAGATATGTAGGAAACCCGAAAACCAGGGTCCGACCAATAATTTAAAAACTGCATGAAGAATGAGAGGGATATAAATTGGGTCAGTCAAAAATAAGGGTTAGTCGAATTTCATTGCTCAGGAATGGTCCTTGTCACGACCCGTCTAGAGGGCCGCGACGAACGCCCGATGCTAGCCCACCCGGGCACCCCCTTAATTTGCAGTTAAGCTTACATCTAGGTGAGCCACATAATTCTACTCATTTATCTTGCTAGTCCCATTGGACGACAATGCCTTTATATCATAATTGGCACCTATGCCACGTCAACGTACATGAGCCAACCAGGCTGTCAAAATGAAATACAAAATATAGGCCGACAAGGCCAGACATATCTAACCATATACACGTGACTACGAGCCTCTAAGAAGAGTATAACATATCACATGAGCGGGACAGGACCCTGCTATGCCCATAATTATATACACAAAAGAATAAGTACCCAAAAGTTATGGCTCCGAATGAAATGGAGCTCTGCTTTGAGAAAGTAGCTATGGATCAAGCCTGTCTCCCTGTGCACCTGCGGGCATGATGCAGCGCCCACAAACAAAAGGACGTCAGTACGAAGAATGTACTGAGTATGTAAAGCATGATCAATATCAATATAGAAGCATAAATAGCAACATAAGAAATAGCATAGAATGGGAGATGGCAACATCATCGTCATATGCACTTACTTGCCTTTCTTAGGAACTTTCCATTTCTAATACGTGTTTGTGTACATACATCATTATTCGCATTCATAATAGTACCCGTACCATATTTGTGCTCGTATTCGTATATATGCCCCTTATTCACATTCATATACATAGTCATACCATATTCGTATTCATATCATATACATAATCATATCATATACATAGCATTTACACAGCATACCCGACCACGTAGGATCAGTGTTTCATACTTACTTGGCCAACCAAGGCTCAAGGTTACTTATACCTGGCCCTACCAAGGCTTCAGGGTTACATCTACCTGGCCCTACCAAGGCGTCAGGGTTGTCCGTACCATCTGCAGAGGTGTGCGCGCGTTACGTAATCATATACATACTTATTTACATATCTTACCCAGCCTCATAAGCTCGGGGTTCTATAATAGTCATACATAGACACATATACATAATAGCTCATAAGCATCTTTACTATTTACATCATTATCATAATCGTCATCAACATCATTATTACTATTATCGTCATTCATCACATTTATCTCTATAGACTTACTCGTCATACGAGGGATTTAGTACAATCGTAGCGAGTCAATAATCGTGAGCTTACAAGCTCGGAAGATCAAATCATTTGAAGGATATCATAGTCTCATAGAAGATTCAGACGTTTGGCCAGAGAAACATGCCTTATGAAAGAAGGGTTAGCCTTACATACCTTTTCCGTTCAACTACTCTACACTTGCGCGCTCTCCTCCAATGCTAGCGTTTATACCTTCATTGAAGTCATACTATCATTAGAATCTATAGCTAGCATATATGACTAAAGCTAGAGAAAATCGGACAGCATCTCCTTTATTTATACGACATTCCTCCATAACGTATATCAACTCCCAAACGTCAACGATACATTCACAATACCATAACAATAGTCATTATTCATCCACATTATCCACATTTCTCAATTTGCTTTTGATCACTTACATCTATGGCTATAACACGACTATGTCCATTCACATACATTACTGATCTCATGTTCTCCGCATCATTTATAACACATTTGCATCACAATACTTCAAGATTCATAACTCAATTCAAACTATTTCTCAAAATGACACTATTTCATATTCATGACCCATTTTGCCATACCTTTCTACAATCTAAGTATTTCAACTCTTAAATACCTTAAACAACATAGAAATATCATGAATCTTACCTTAGATGTTGTAGGAACAAGCCTTGGTTGATAATACTCCACTTGAGCAAAAACCCTAGTTTACCTCCATGAGATTTCTTGACTTTGAATGATCTTTGATGGTTTTCTTACACTTGATTCACTTGGTTTATGTTGTTGATCACCAAATATCCTTGAATTCTTGTGGAATATATGTAGAGAGATGTTTTAGAGAGAAGGGGTGTGAAGTGGGAGTGAAATGAAATAACCTTGGTCCCTTTATTTAATGCACCAAAAATCTGCCCCGACCACTTATACGAACCAACATACGGTTCGTATAATTTATATGGACCGTATGTCTGGCCGTATATTTGGTCCAGAAACGTTTTGCCTTTCTGGGATGATTATACGGTCCCAAACATACAGACCATATAATTTATACGGCCAGTATGTTTGGCCGTATAACCCCCAGTGGTTCCGAAGTTCGTTTCGTCGATTCGTTTGATCTCCAATCCTTATGGAACCTTCTTAACACTTGTTCAACACCTCAATACCAATCTAAGGGACGTTATCACTCTTCTCCAAGTCATCATTTAGGCCTTGCTAACTCGTTACTCGTATTTCCTTTCCGATACCTATCGTATGCCTTGCCTCACCTTAGCCAACTTTCTCGTCTAACATCGGATGCCCTTGAAATCTCACTTAGGGTCATCAAACGTTGTATCCTACTTATGGAAATATCGTATACTCGTACTCCTCACTAGTTCATTCACTTGCGTACCAACGGAAGATTTTCCGAGGTGTAACAGTCCTGCTATCCCCGAACACCAAAGAGGCAGTTGTTGACACCTAATTTTTGACCTCCCATAATTTGCTTTAATTATCCATAGTATTTGAAATATTAAACAGAGGGAAATTGTTTTTAGAAGTCAAAATAATTTTCTAAAATTTATTAAGGCTATATTTCGGCCAATTTTGTTTGATAAGATAATTTATGTAATATTATAAATTAATTGAAGTATTATACAATTATTACACTTTTGATAAATTATCTAAGAAGAGAGGGTAATTTTCCATGATTATCCACTTAATTGTCTAAAATATTTAAATAGCAATTTGCAAAGTATTTTACTCTGTTTAATGCAAGGAATATATTTAATTAAGTAAATTAGTCATTTTATCCTTAAATTCTTATTTGATCAATTATTGGATTTTTATCATAATTAATTGAGTTTTAATTGCAATTAATTTTAAAATTGCCATTAAGTGGCTATAATTAAAATAATTAATTATTAGCCAATTGTGACAATAATTTAAACTAGTCAAAATTGAATGAAGGTCTTGTGACAAAGTTTATTCATTTTATTGCTATTTTATTGCTATTGTTACTTTCCTTTTTGAATTAGAGCAATTAGTTTAATGGGGTCTTATTTTTAAATGTCAAATTAGTGGACATCATTTTAAAATTGGGCTATTTATTGAATTTCGCAGTCTCACCCGCTCATATACATGATATATACATAAATATACGTGTATACTCGATATATCATGTATATAGGCAGGCCCCTTTTATTTTCTTTTTAAATTGGCCGAGCCCGGCCCAAAATAGGGCCAGACCCGGCCCAAACAACAAATACATATATCCCTTTCCTCAAACAAACGGGCCCCTAAGGGGTCATTTGTATTTTTGCTGAGGTTTCTTTATGAAACCCTAGCCGCCAAGGGGCGACTCCCTTCTCTCCTACGTCATCGTCGCTATTTATGGCAAACTTTCAAGCGGGCTATGTTTTTTCAAGCTTGGTGTGGCTAGAACGAGTAAAGCATTAATTGCTTCAACTCGATTTAACCTAACATCGCCCCAAACACGGTATTACCTCTCCATTTCCTTCACCTTTTACATTGTCAACGGTAATGTCCTGCAAATCTTTAATTGTTTTTGGTGGTTTGCGATTTTGAATACTCAATTTTTATTGGTTCATGAAGAACCCCACAGATTGACCTATTTCAAAACAGATCTGACCCTTCGTTTGTTTTGTTTTAGCTAATCTCGACCCTACAATGGGGATGTGAGGAGGAAAGCTCATCTATGGGAAGTTATCCCAAATCGTGGATTCAAGGGTTTTGAAGTTTTGGGGATTCCTATTTAAAGAACTCTATTTTTCATTATTGCAATAAGTTTGGGCATATTGATATTAAAATATACTCACAGACTCGAAAATACTTAAAGTTTTCAAAGAAAATATTTGAGATCTTATTCTTAGTCAAATAAAAATTTTAAAAAATATATTGTTCTCGTTTGTTTGGCTGGTTTTTGTGGCTGAGTGTTAGGATTTTGAGGAGTAAAGGTTCTTACAAATCCAAATCTCTTCTGAGTTGCGCATCAAAAAGGTGATTTCCTATCTCTTTTATTTTATTTGTATTTTTCTATTGATTATGCTTTGCTAGTTTAGTGTTAATTTTATCTTAATGTAGTTAATTATGTTTGCTAAGTTGATTTTGTCTAGTTTAAATTAAGTAGTTAGTTGAATACTAATTTTGTCTAGTTAATGGTGTTTGTTAACTTAGTTACTGGCTATGTTAGTGCTAATACTTGGATTTATAGTAATCAGGGGTTGTTTTGTGTTGGTCTAAATTATTGATGTTATGTTTTAAACCCTTTGTGTATGACTTCATCCTGGTCAGTGCTTGCTTTATATATATGACTTGAGCTTCTTCATGAATTTTGCTAGTTAATGACTTGAAGGTTAACATGCTAAAACTTCTTTAAAACAGTAGCTAATCAGTCTAGATATCTAACATTTACCTTGTGATTAGTCTTCATTTGATGTGGATTTCTAGAAAAAATACCCTGTTTATCTTAGCTAAGGATTAATCATATCTATGTGATTCTGTATAAAGTTAATATATAAGTTAAAATAAGTAGTAAAATGGTTCATTGATATTAATGTTTGGCTGTAATTATGTTTCAATGTGATTTGGAAGGTTAGCAGTTAAACTTGTTTATAATCTTAGTTTTAATCCATGACTTGCTAAACAAGTTTACACAGTCTTGTTAGGAGTTTGTTCTAGCTTATGAACTGTGTTAGTATTCTAATTGGAAAAAAATAACTTTGAAAGAAATTTAGACACCCTAAGTGACTAAGTGAAGACCTGTTTTGACTCTTATTCTTGTCTATGACATTTAATTGCTCCTCTTTTGTCTTTTCTGTGGATTAAGATCTCTCCTTTAACTATAAGAACTAATAATCAGTTATGTGTTTCAAACCTGAGCACTGTGGGTCATTTTGTCACTATCTAGTCTTTAAATATGGACATGTGTGGCCTGTTGTTGTGTTAATGGTAAAAACTAACTTAATTTGATAGGATGAACTTATCAAATGTCCTACTGTTTTGCCTGAAAATTGATTCACACCTATCTTTATAAGACACCTATGTGAACTTATATTGTCATGCCTCATTTGTTAGCCTGATCCAACTTGCTTTTAATAAAAGTATGATTTTTTAGTTAATCCTAACGTAGGAAAGAAATGGTGCTTATGTTTGTTTAAATCAAATTAGCCATATCATGTGTTGTTGTAGTCTGCTTCGACTTAGTTAAGTATAAACTCTTTAAGTCTGACTTGTGTGGTCAAATATTCCCTTCTTGTTTATTTATTTCATGTCTAAATTTACTTATGTCCAACATGTAATATGTTAGTGGAACAATGTGTGTATTGCTATCTTGTTGGGAGTTAGTTAAATCATTTTTAGATATAGTGGGCTTGAATATGATTAGTAAGATTAAGTGTTAGCTTAACTGTTTTTCTATAACTTACCTAAGTAGGTTTGGTTCTGTTGGGCCTAATGTCTCATGTTTGATGGGTAATACTGTAATAATAATAAGTGTGGGAAATTTGTGAGGCTCATGATATTTGTTAAGAGTCTTGTGTTTGGTAAGATGTGATGAAAGGATGATATGTTGATCCTTTTGAACCTGTTTACAAGTTGTATTATGAAACAATCCTGTGTAGGGCATGTCCTAACTTGCAATAGCTATAGCATTATCATATGTTACTTGGTTTAAAATGGCTTTAGGAACCTGCTGTCCTGCTTGTATATTTCCTTGTCCTACAACTCTGCATACTTGTTTCCCTCTATCTATGTCTGATTAAAAGAAGTGTTTGCAAAAAGTGGATTTAAGTGCAGTGTCTAGTGAGTGTGTGTTCATGAATTTGAAATATTAAGTTGGTAAGAGGCTGTCACTTGATGTTGAGTAACTATGGGTGTGACTTACCTAGAGTAAGGAGTAAGAGTGATGAAGCTTTGAGTTTTCTAGTCAAAATTTCGCCTCTACCCATACCTCTACCTACTGAAGACTAAGACTCACGCCCAGAAGGACGCACTGATGCGGACGACCCTGCTACAGAACCTGTCGGCTAGGCCACACCACCCTGTCCCCTCTGTGGGCACTCTCTCATGAAATGATCTGGAAGCCACCAGTATAACAAGCCCGCGACCCATACTGATATCGCTCGTAGTGCGCTCTACCACAGTTACCCCACTGCTGTGGTAATGATCTGGTCTGCCTCGAACTTCTCTGCTGCTGTGACCCTGATGCACGGGAGCTCTAACCTAGTCCAGATATAACATTATAACCTGATCTAGACCCCTGAGACTGAGGTGGTGGTGTCCTAGATGGCCTACCCTGATACTGGCGTCTGAAACTCCCTTGACCATCACCCTGCTGACCAGCGGACCTAGCCCTCTTATGATGCTCCCTCTCAATCCTCTCAGTCACCCACTGCTGATAACTACGATCCTCATAATTTTACGTGAATGCTTGAATATGAGCAAGGTCTATATTATAGTTCACCGTAGCAGGTGGTACAAACCTCAACATAATCGGGGTGCAATCCTGATATACATATATGGATCCTGGCCCTCGACAAATCAAAGAAGGATAGAGCATATCTGGCCAAGGAATCTAATCAGATGCAATAATCACGAATGCTAGAATTTCCCTGCTGGACGTCAAAACTGATCAACCCGAGCCTCTCGTATCACCAACGGTAAATAATGGAGAAGAAAGGCCTCTGAAAACTTAGACCTACGTGCTAGATGTGCCTCAGAACCCCTAGAATGATCCCACCCCTCATACCATAAGACGACTATATCTCGAAGCCTGAAAGCTGCTAACTCTGCGACCTCGGTCTGGGTAGCATGCATCACCCAAAAGATGCGGTGAAGTTGATCTACGAAATGTTGTGGGTCCTCATCTCGCCTGATCCCTGAGTGCTCTAGGGGCTCTAGTTCAAAGAACTCACAAACCCTCGAACCCTCGAACTGCTGGGCCCCTCAGTAGGTCCTGAACCAGCAGGTGCTCTCGACTGCCTCTGAGTAGCCACAATCTGAGTCAATAGTTGTATCGCACTCTTAAGGTCTTGATCAGTCGATGCAGGAGGGGGTACTGGAGGTGTTGCCTCCCTCGGAAGCTCCTCATATGGTGGAGGAGTCGACGATGGCTGTGAAGGGGTCTCACCCTAGGCCTCTGCTGGGTGTGCTTTGCTAGTCCCCTCACCAGCTGCCGCATTATCTCTCTGGCTAGCTGTGGTACTTTTAGTCACTAGCATCGCTGTATGCAAACACAAAAGGGTAAGTTTAACTCAAATCTCCTGTAACTCGGCTCTACAGCACGATTTAGATCTGAAAGAAGGGTAACCAACTCCTAAATGCACTGTAGCTCCCTGTTTATATAATGTGATGCACAACACATCTATAAATAAGACTCTACTAGACATGACTTTTAGAATCCCTAGGATAGACCTGCTCTGATACAAATTTGTCACGCCCTAAATCTGGAGAGGTGTGGCCGGCACCCGGTGCCGCACTCGGCCTGAGCAAACCACTCTGAACCTGTAACTCTGGAGGGGTGACCCTCAACTTAGGCCGACAAAGCCTACCTGTAAACGGACAATACCAACAGGGCTAACAAGGCCACATCTTGAATATCTGTAAAACTAGGTATCAAGTCTGGAAGGGCACACACACCCAAAAAAAAAAAAAAAAAAAAAAAATATATATATATATATATATATAGAGAGAGAGAGAGAGAGACACACACACACACACATACTACGCAGGCCTACAAGGTCGTCATCAACCAACAACACCAAAATAGATTAGTACAAGGGTCGGCAAGGCCACAATACTACATACTACATATAGTACTCGTCTATAAGCCTCTAAAGAGTAACCAACTGTGTCATGGTTGGGACAGGGCCCCGACCTACCCAACATATCTATATACACAAAAAGAAAGACTTCAAACTGGACCTGGGAACTCCAGATAAGTGGAGCTCACCAATCAGCTAATATCTAGTCCGGCTTACTAGGGCGGTCTGCTAGTCTGTCTATCAGCAAATGCAGGCATGAATGCAGCGCCCTCAGCAAAAGGGACGTCATCATGAAATAATATACCGAGTATGTAAGATAATAGAATAACTGAAACTGAAATTGAACTGAAAACATAATAATTTGGGGGTCAAGGAATACCCTGAACTGACTCACCTGATTTGTCTCATGTCATAATGCAAGATAATGGTAATGTATATTTCACTGACCAAGTGCCAGGCAACTGTAAAATCTCACTGACCGTAAGGCCAGACAATAATGTCTCACTGACCCGTCGGCCAAACAATAATGTCTCACTAACCAAGCGGCCAGGCAATACTGTCCCACTGACCAAGCGGCCAGGCAATACTATCTCACTGACCAAGTGGCCAGGCTAAAGAAAATGCATATATATCATATTGTATATCATGCATATGCTGAAAGGTAATAAAACTATAACTTGTCTCTTATGTCTCTATATAACCTCAACGACATAAGGCGGGGACATGGGACCTGAGGAACCTAACGTGACACTCAGAAAACTATACAGCAATAGGACAAGCTCTACTTGACAAGTCTCTAATCATAAGGTTCATTACGCTCTTGCTAAGATTGGAATCATGCTAAGGGAAGAAGGAACAACCTTTACACACCTCAAGTCGCCAACATAATCTTACTATGAACTGGTCATAGCTAGTACGCCAATCCTATAACAAATGAATGCATATACGAACTTAGATGACACTAGTATATCGCGTATATCAATTGGTAATTCGATTCTAAAATGAATCGGGCAGCATTTCCTCTATTCTCTAACAACTACAACTCAACCAACAACCAACAATAGCAACAACAACCTTTTTTAATCCTTTTTAAACTCACACCATCTCGTGTATATCAATTGGTAATTCGGTTCTAAAATGAATCGGGCAGCATATCCCCTATTCTTTAAAAACTACAACTCCACCAACAACCAAAAATAGTAATAACAACCTTTGTTAATCCTTTTTAAACTCGCACCATCAATAACCAAGAATATACACCAAGACAACCCCAATATACGCTTCGTATATAATACATTATGCACACCCTTCTTCCAAATTCATGAGGGAAAACAACAACAACATAATAACAACATAAAATCCTATCTATACATAAGGAAATGACCTCAACAACACAACAACAACATAGACAAAACAGTCCATAAGCTCAACATAAGCTCTAGCACAAGTTTGAGCTTTCTTTCACACTTTCTTCCTTCAATCAAGTTGTTTAAGGGCTAAATAATTGCATGAACATGAAGATGAGATGGTAACTTACCTCAAAAACTCAAGAACGCACCAATTCAGGGATTACTTTACCATGAAGTATCTTCCAGAACCTCCACAAGAAGAGAAACTAGAACTCAATAAGTAACCCGAAACTTTCAACACTTGAATTACACTTTAATCTTGGATTTCACCTTGAGGTTACCTTAGATATGTTTGAGGGGGGTTTTAGAGCATTTAGGAATATGGGGAAATGTTAAAATGAAGCAAAAGTTAAAAGGGGTCAAAATATATGCAACTTAAATCTCCACCGCCACTGATATACGGTCTAATGTACAGATCGTAAATGAATTTACGGTCCGTAAAACTGGACCATAAATCAGCCACAGAATACCACCCCCACTGTTTCAATTATACAGTGGGGTCTATCAATTTTACGATCCATTTCCCAATATACGGTCCGTATATCACCCCTCAAAACTCAACTTTCATCGAAACGTATTCTCGTCGATTCATTTAACATCTAATCCTTCCAAAACTTACTAAGCATGAACTTAAACTCTTGTATACTTCAGATGGACAGATGTAATCTCATATAACCTCAAAGAGAATCCCGCTCTCCAAGTCTACAATGACCAACTCACGGCGAAACTCAACGTACGAAAGTACGAGGTGTAACACATGATATGCATGAGTACAGTATATATGCGTATATAACACCGTCATACATGTATATATGCGTGTATAAAGCCGTCAAGCCTTTATGGACATCATAATCATAATAACCAACTTATTAGTGACATGTATATAACGCCGTCATACATATATATGCGTATATAATGCCATCAATCCTCTGTGGGCATCCTCATCATCATTCTAAGCCTATCAGAGTGACGTAAGGTCGTTACACCTCCGATTAACATTATGGAACTAACATCATCATCATGAACTTCATTATGAGTCAAAGAGCAATGCAATATGAATCAGAGACACATCATGAAGGCCACAGACATAAGCTCCTACAACTATTGAGAATAGAGTCGTTATGAATATTATTCAACTATGTTTTGTTCATACGGAATCATGCCAAAAGAAGGATAGAAAGTGCCTTACCATACCTTAGCCAACTTGAATTCGACAAGCCAACTTAAGCAGCCCACAACGCACTTCAATCTACGCAAAAATAAGTGCACAAACATCACCAACGAAACTTTACTATATAACACGATGACCTTCAAGCTAGGTTTGAAACCCAAAACCCAACGCTCTATATCATCTCACAAACCACATCAAATAATCCAACAAGATATAGTAATATCTTACACAACTTTCAAGTGTTATCTTGTAGCTTTTTCATCAAAGAACTTAACCAACACATAGATAAAATTAATGATAAGCAAGAGAAAAGGCTTAACTTACCTAAGCACAAGAACAACCTGCAACCTGAACCTCCTTTAGCTTGGAACAACCCTCAATACCATAACAACACTATAGAAGCACTATTTTCTAGTCTCATAAGGTGTTTGGCGTTTGATTCACCTTGAATTCATCCTTGAACCTTAAGGATATGTTAGAGGAGACTTTGGAGGGTTTATGGATTGAGTTTGGTCGAGAAATGACCAAAAATGACATCAACGATATATATAAAACGAACAAGGTCGGTCACCGCCTTGGAAATGCATTGGGATATGCAATGCATTTCACTATGTGTGGCCGCACTTCCCTTCGCATTTCCAGGAAGAAAGTTTGGCATCTGTTAGCCTCTATCTGCGACCCATTCTACGAGGCAGAATAAGTTTTGCGATGCAAAACACCCTTTCAATACCCCCGAACTTCGATGAAACTCGCTTCGTTCAATTCGTTTAACCCCTAACCTTTACGACATACACTTAACACTTGTTCAAGGCCTTCCTTAAGCTTATAGGGGTTTCATGACCTATCTGGGCTTACATTAGTTTACTTATGACACAATGATGCGAAAAAAGTTCGAGGTGTAACAAGTTTATTGTATGGTTGGCTAGCCAAAACAGGTTACTAACCAAGGATATACTTTAGAGGCTTAGCATTCCAGTAAATAGTGCTACCTGTTGTTTGTGTGATAAGAACCAATTGGAGAACCCAAAACATCTGTTTGTTGACTGTTCTTGGGTGAATGAGGTGAGGAATGGTTTTTCAAATGGGTAGGGCTCTAGTTCAAGCAACAAGAGGTGCAATAGTGTCACGACCCTAATTATCGATCGTGCGGGCACCTACCTTATTATCACTAGTAGGCGAAACATTACCCGTTAACCCATTAATCATTAGCCAATTTCAACTTCTTTAATCATTTATTAACAATCAATAGATAAGTGAATGAATGAATAAATAAAACAAGTCATACTTAACAGATAATATATGTGCGGAAGTCTAACTATTACACCCCCAAAATCTGACAGTTATCATACAAGGACTCTAACTAACAATGCCTAAAGAATGAAGCATATCTCATATATAATAACAAAGAATGTCTTAAATAAAAATAGATATCTGGAAAGAGAGATATTCAGGTGGCATGGCATGGATAAAGCTCACCCTCGGATCTGATCGAGCAAACTAGCTTCAAGCTAGAGATATAATCTAGATGAAATCTCTGGAACACAATCTGCACTAAAAAAGGGTGCAGCAAGGTAGTATAAGTACAAACACTATGTATCGGTAAGCATCATAGGCTGACTAAGATTAGTTCACGCATGTAAGTATAAAATCAACAAGATAAACAGATAGGCACTTAACATCATATTAACATGTGGGAACGAGCGTGACAAAACCCAAACCCATCTGAAACTCTTCGGAACCTCTCCAAAACTTGTGGACAAGTTCAAAATCATCATATTAGCATGTGGGAACTTCCAAAACATTGGCATGGGTCATCCTAACCCGACGTTGACTGTGGTCAACTTTAACTTGTTAACTTAACTAGCTTCTCCATCAATGACTCAATTTACACTTGAACCTTGTGGAAACCAACCCAATGACTTCATTAAGTCATAGATCATACTAACGGGACTTGGGGAAGGGTCAATAAGGTTAAATGGGTGAAAACACTATAACGACTAAGTGCGCCCTAACCACTATCCATTCATCTTATCAGTCAAAGCTCCTTATAGTTTAGCTAAAACATCCATTTTCCATATTTCTGTATTCGAACCTACCACAGGAATTGCTACAACACATATGCTTCATCTAATATATCAACGTTTGATCATACTAGTCCCAATTTATACCTCTAACGATTATAACTTCTCTAGACCCTTATGATCACCAACGCAAACAACAAATCTTTCTTAGATCAGTAAACTAAAATTTTATATCTCAACATGCTTTGTTTAATACTAACTATGTCAACCTTTTACTTATCAACCATTCAAGCCAAGTAACAGTTTATCACGGACTTACCCGAACCTCTCTGTTTCTATCACTTACTTAATACTACAAAAGGACCATGTGAAACCCAACAACCTTATCTACTCCCCCAACTCATTTACCCTTTTTCCTCGAGACTAATTCATTAGGACAGTTTTCATAATATCTCATCCTCTCGGAACTGTTTAACATCCCTATATTTCTCACATAATGACAAATTTACTATTTATAAAAAAGTCACAACAATATATCAACTCTTAGACAAATCTCAACTACCATCAATTTATTACTTATTCCTCATATCTATCTCAACAAACCAGGACTCATACACCTGCTTCACTACGTTCATACTTAACCCTTTTCCGACTTAGACAACTAATTTAACTAAGATTACTATTACTTTAATACGACGGAATTTAACTCAGAGATCGCGGAATAAGCCTTACCTTAGCAAGATGTCGTACAACTCGGGAACACCAACCAACAAACATATAAGTAAGCTCAATAATCACATAAGTAATTACGAAAATATAATAAAATAAATAATATCATCTCTCACCAGCCATAACTAACACAATCACCACTAAAGTCTTCATTTTTGTTATCCAACCAATGTCCTCTATAGCCTATGACATACTAGAACTTACCAATTCATACATAACCCTCGAGTCGACTTCACATTGTACAACCTCAACATAACTCTCAAATTATTAGCTCTTGTTTCGAACGATCCCCCTTTTTATCTATCTTAGTCTAGATTAGAGATTCAAGCTTATGATTTACTACCTCATGAAATCCCATCTTACTATAGGGAAGACTTACCAATTAAACTAATATTTAAAGCCTATTATTCAATTCTCAATGCTAAGGTAGAAACTCATCTTCTCCAACTAGTCCTCATACATTTGCACCATTAATTCAGGCCTAAGATGATAGATAATCATAAGATAAGGCAAGGGAACTCACCCCCAAAAGAAACAAATTCAAGAACTCTCCAAGTTACCCTCAGTGTTTCTTGGGAACTGTGTTGGATTGAAGAGAAAGAATAATTCGGACTAAGTGTTTTAAAACATGGCTACTGTTTTCCTCGACCGCTACAGCGGTCGTTACGCCGCTACTGCGGTCTCGCTATAGCGGCTAACTGCCCGCTATAGCGGACCTCAGAGAAGTAACCACCGTCATGGCGGGCCATGTTCCGCTATAGCGATATCGCCATAGCGGTACATTTCCCGCCACAGCGGACACCCAAATAATAAACGACCGCTGGAGGCGAGGGACTCACCGCTACAGCGGTACACCCTCCGCCACAGCAGTGCCAATTGGGCAGTGAGCTCGACTTTTTGCCTAGTTTTCCACCCTATCACTCAACATTTCATCTGAGGCCTAACACACACAAACAAAACATGCATATTAATGTAAAAACACCATACGAATGCACCCATGGCCTCAGAATACCCAACGGAGGTCTAATTTCCTACGTCACACCCCAAATGGACTCAGTACGACCAAACTTCAAGTCACAACTGGAAACTGAACTTGGATCATGCGTCCGAATCAGGAAGACGCATTTAGTACCATACCATACCATGCATAACACAAACCGCTCGCATAAGAGTTTAGGGGAAGGGTTTCGACGATTCGTGGAAGAATAAGACAACGAAGTGCGGATACCAATTAGAACCGTCTAGATACCAATTTGAATGAAGTAGCACGAAAGAATGAAAGAAGTGGAAGTTTCCTAACCGTCCCAAATCCTATCGCATATAGGTACAGAGCTTTTCGTACCGATCCGCAAGACTCTACAAGACACGTCCTTGTACAACGAGATTCACGAACCTAGGCTCTGATATCAACTGTCACGACCCTAATTACCGATCATGCGGGCACCTATCTTATTATCACTAGTAGGCGAACCCTTACCCGTTAACCCATTAATCATTAGCCAATTTCTACTTCTTTAATCATTTATTAACAGTCAATAGATAAGTGAACGAATGAATAATAAATAAAACAAGTCATACTTAATAGATAATATAAGTCCGGAAGTCTAACTATTACACCCCCAAAATCTGAAAGTCATCGTACAAGGACTCTAACTAACAATGTCTAAAGAATGAAGTATATCTCAAATATAATAACAAAGAACGTCTGAAATAAAAATAGACATCTGGAAAGAGAGATCTTCAGGTGGCATGGCATAGATAGAAGCTCACCCTCGGATCTGATTGAGGAAACCAGCTTCAAGCTAGAGATGTAATCTAGATGAAATCTCTAGAACATAATCTGCACTAAAAAAGGGTGCAACAAGGTAGTATCAGTACAAACACTATGTACCGGTAAGCATCATAGGCCGACTAAGATTAGTTCACGTATGTAAGTATAAAATCAACAAGATAAACAGATAGACACTTAACACTCAAATCCAAGTCACAGAGTATCCCATGATGGAGTCAAAGCCTAAGATGAAGCTTCTAACCCACAAGTCCGTCAAGTTTCAATAATCTCACCTGATAATCACAAGTCCAAGTTCTTTCCATAGGTAGAGTCACTAATCCACAATTTAACTCAGTCAATGGTCATCATTATATTACAATAGGCATCAACATCATGCCACAAGTCTTCCAAACCATTTCCATCATGCATGAGTGTATGAATGCATAAATGAGTGTAAATATAGTAAATCAATGCAAACCAGTAAAGCAACAATGAAGGTACAAGTCACAAGCCACAAGTCATATCAAGACTTGGATCAACTCAACCATGAAATGAATCATACAAATTGTCTCAACCAACATAAGAGTCTATGTCCCTCTTTACTTCCAGCAAGTACGCCTCATAACTAAGTCTTGTGTCACCAAGATGCTACATTTTTCTATATATTATCATCAACAGTAAACCATACATCAAGTTTTCATCTATGTACTGTCATCAGTTTATATCACAATTCAAGCCTAAACTCATTATCCTTCCTTTCTCTGATAATATATGTCATAATAAGAGAGAACTGAGTACAACACGACAATTTAGGTAATAAGTTTAATCACAATAACAAGGCAACGAGACACCATCAACAACAATCAACCCAATAGAAATCCATCCCGAAACGCCACAGTATGAATACAACTACACCTCATATTTCAGTACATAACGTAATGGCGATGAGCCCACAAAATCAGAAGTCATACCAACCTAGCTAATATCCAACCAAAACACCATGTCCAAAGACCTAATCATGCTTTCTCCCGTCAATTCTACACAATACATACATTTCGCTAATCAAAGTCTAACTAAAGAAAACCACAACCTACCTGGAATGCAGAACAGGAGCCACGAACTACTCCACACGAGTCTTCTATTTCCGAAGCGCCTCATAACGGTCAAAGTCTAACAATATGATGCTAAGTAAGCAACAAACCATGTATGTAAACAAGAACAACAATTTGGGGAAGAAGACCCACTTACTTCTACCCTCTTCAATGGATGAAACCATCCTTTAATGGTGAATTTATCATAACTTCTATCTCTACAATCATTAACCTTCAATCCATGGGTTTCTAATCAATTTACCCTTCCAAACAGATTTTAGGACAAAATTTTCATTTTTATTAGAACCCTAAGTCTCAACATGAAATTTCAACCGTAAGAAATCAAATTCACTTCCTAGAAGGTGATAATCTATACTCCTAGATGATTAATCAATAACAAAATCAACAACCCACCAATTATTTAAGGGTTACCTAATTCTAGGGTTCTAGGATTTTCACCCACCATTGATGGACCTTAAAATAATCATGGAACTTGAAGAAGAAAGGAGAATGAACAAATAAAGATGGGGACTTACCCTCCAAGATGCTTTCACCAAAGAATGGAATGAATTTTGCCTCTTTCTCTCTTGAAAATTGACTTTGGGGTCTTGGGAATAATGGTTAGGAGTTGGAGTATAAAAAAGAGTATTCTTCCCCCATCTGTCGCTGGCAGCGGTCAGGTGGTCGCTGCAGCGGCCCCGCTATGGCGGCCCTTTGGTCGCTGCCAGCGGCCAGTTGAAACAGTCCGAACGAAAACAAGCCTAACTCCCTCATACGGAGGCCAAATGCGACGATTCTTTTTGCTATGGCTTTGTAATTTTGATACGGATCTAATGATTCAAACCTCACTCAAAACAAAGGTCGTTTGATCAATCTGGAGATATTTCTATCTACAGACCTATGGCGAAAACATCGAATACGAGCGCGAGAAAACGCAAACCCATCCGAAACTCTTTGGAACCTCACCAAAACTTGTGGACAAGTTCAAAATCATTTTATTAACATGTGGGAACTTCCAAAACATTGGTACGGAGTCATCCTAACCCGACGTTGTCCGTGGTTAACTCTAACTTGCTAACTTAACTAGCTTCTCCATCAATGACTCAATTTACACTCGAACCTTACGGAAACCAACCCACTGACTTTATTAAGTCATAGATCATACTAACGGGACTTGGGGAAGGGTCAATAAGGTCAAATGGGTCAAGACACTATAACAACTAAATGGGTCGTTACAGCTTTGATGAAACTCGCTTCGTTCAATTCGTTTAACCCCTAACCTTTACGACATACACTTAACCCTTGCTCAAGGCCTTCCTTTATAGGGGTTTCATGACTTATCCGGGCTTACATTAGTTTACTTACGACACAACGACGCCAAAAAAGTTTGAGGTGTAACATGTTTATTGTATGGTTGGCTAGCCAAAACAGGTTACTAACCAAGGATAGACTATAGAGGCTTAACATTCCAGTAAATAGTGCTACCTGTTGTTTGTGTGATAAGAACCAATTGGAGAACCCAAAACATTTGTTTGTTGACTGTTCTTAGGTGAATGAGGTGAGGAATGGTTTGTCAAATTGGGTAGGGCTCTAGTTCAAGCAACAAGAGGTGCAATAGTGTTTGAGATGGTTTAAAAGAAGGCATTGAAGTCAAATGAAGAAGTAATTGCTTGCTTGTCACGACCCAACCCCGTAGGCCGTGACTAGTGCCCGAATTGGGCACCCGAACACACTTATCCAATCCAAATCACATACAGATAGCGTATACGGGCACAAATATCACACGCTGCCTCAAATTATATCAAACTGTCTCAGACACATTTCAACACAACTATATATATATAAATATATATTAGAAGCCGACAAGGCTATCAAATGGCGCAACGGCCCAAAACATATGCAAATGCACGCCGACAAGGCTGCCATGACGAGTGAGATCATACAAACACACATGTACAGAAGTAGGCACAAAACCCACATATACGTCTACAGACCTCTAAATAGACCAACCGAATCATATGGCGGGACAGGGCCCCGCCGTACCCCTGAACAAATATATACATATGCAACGAACGAATATATATACCAAAATGTAGGCTCCGGAATAAGAGGAGCACTCCAAACAGCATAAGAGGGTGTCCTAGACTGGTGGATCACCAAACTGTGCGTCGGTACCTGCGGGCATGAAACGCAGCCCCCGAAGAAAGGGGGTCAGTACGAAATATGTACTGAGTATACAAAGCAGAAGATACAGAAAACAAATCTGAGGCATAAATGAAATAGAAGTACAGAAAATAAGTGCAAGCCCAAAATATCAAAATGTTTACTTTCGAAATATAAGTCATGCATAGGGCACAGAAAATATGGTCGCCCGCCCGTCGATGGCGCCATAACACAACATAACACCAGAAGGTTTCAAATCTCCGTATCCCCGTCACACATCATAACACAGCAGAATGCCATACACAGTATAACACCATACACAGCATAACACCAAATATAAGTGGAACCCGACCCTCTAGCGAGTGGCTCGGTGAACCATAAACATAGCATAACACCGGAGTATATCAAAGTGCGCACGACAACAGAACCGGCCCGGGACTCGGCGAAAGATATAACAAAGCGCACGAGCAGAGTCGTGAGTAACCATATGCATAAAATCATTATCATGGACTCAATTATAAGTAAAATGACCATACTTGAGAATCGAAATAATAGTTATACCAAATTCTTTCAAGAGTCCTCCGAATTACATAAAGGAAAGTCGCGGGACCCACGGACGGGTATCAACCCGATCCGGGCCCGCCTATGGAAATCATACTCACCATACGCCATGCAAACTCCTACGAAAATATCGGAGCAATCCGAGCCTTTCTGTGAAAGATACGGCGTCCGGAGTTACGGAATTCTTTAAAACAAAGCTTTTTGTGCAACATTTGGAAATCAATTATTTCGAAGACATAAGGGTTCCTATTTCATCACATCAAACATACGAATGCCAAGAAATATATATATATATAAGAGTCATAACGTGCTCGTATTGCGGATTTAGAATTTCCTCGAGGCTCGTAATATAGCCTATTTATAACTAAGGCATGCCAAAAGAAGGAAGGTTTGAGCTTTGCATACCTCGTACGCACTCCAAGCTAGCCCAACTCAAGCTAATCCCAACCTACGCCTCGAGCTCCCCACGGTCTACAAATACGTCAACGAATATCAAACATTAGCCATAGGCACTTAGGCAATTTATTCCAAACTAACACTCAATTCTACAGAAATTTGGGCAGCATTTCCCCTGTAAATAGGCCAACCCCGAGAATTTAACTCGGCCAAATCAACAACAATAACCAACCTAGCAACCCCAATGACCAATCCGAAAGGCAATATAACATTAATAACTCTCTTTTACATCATTCAACAACATTCACAATATTCAATTCGACGACTTACATTCAAGCCACATCACCGCTCATACATTCAAATACCAACCCGAACCCATACCAACAATATTCAAGGACATTTTAAACAATTTACACAATATTTCCAACAATCCAACAATTGCTCCAATTTTCCCGAAAACAGTCCCAAACCCGAAAACACAACCATAACCCATTCTTGTCATGCAATATGACCTACATTCGGCCACACTACACATATACATATATTGATGATTCTTATTCTTTTCTCCACACTACACAACTAAATATGCTACATAGAATCAATTCATCAACCCAATCACAACACACACATCTACACGATCATACACACCATACACGGCTCACCTCCAACCTACTATATTTCACAAATTTCATCCATATTAACATGCTACAACATGCATAAAACATTCACAACACATAAAACAAGATCAAATCTTACCTTTCTTCTTCAACTCCACAATAGGTTAGGGTTTGCGATCTACTAGACGGATGGTTTGATCGCTCCAACAACACTTCCACATTACTTAGGGACCTTCAATTAGTGGATTTGCACCAAAGAAATATTTTTGGGATGGCTAAAATTGGACTTGGTTTTTCTTAGGCTTGGCCGAATGGTTGTTGTTGTTGCTCTTCAACTTCTTGATTTTTTTGCTAAGTGTAGAATGATAGAAGATGACTTAAAAGTCATCTTTTAAGCTCCTAAATGAACCCTCCAAGTGTCCATGGCCCACACATGAGTTGGACCATTTAAAATTGGCCACAAAATGTGTGGGACCAATTTCAAAGCCACACGGCCAAAGGGCCTATTTTTGCATGATTTTCAACTTCCAAGTATATGACTTTTGGTCCCAACTTTTCCTAAGTGTTCCATGCCTACAATTTCATGTACAACTTATGTCTCAAAATAAAATCGAAGGTCAAAAGTCCCGACTTCATGTCCCGGAAAGGTCTTGGCCCTAACTTATCATAGTTAATCCGGATTGTCCCAATGTATAAAATACGGGACGTAACATTGCTGCTGTTTGAGAGCTATGGTGTATCACATACGGTAGACCAGGAACTGGGAAATCTTCAGGAATACAAGTGTAAATTCCAATTTTGTTGTTAGGCAGATTCAAACGGAGATGAGAGATAGGTTAGCTATACTGCATAGTTCAAAATTGAGTAGTCAATACCTGATACAAAAATTGTGTAACTAGTTTGGTTTGTTTTGTTATTTCTGTCGGAGGCCTAGGAGACTGTAGCACCCTTCCTGGAAGGTGGCTGTAGTCCTTAGTACTCTTTAGGTTGTAAATATTTTGGTTGTTAATGGTAATATTCACAGTTATTATAAAAAAAAAAGTTTCCAAACAAAACTTACTTCAGACACTTTACAACCCCTAAAATAACGACCTGAACTATTTGGTATCCTTGATGTATTGAGCCTACATTATTGTTCGTACAAACAAATATCTGGTTCTATATAAAATATTGACGTTTCAGAGTCTTTAGACATGACTAATCGTTGGCTAAAGTATGAAAAAAGAGTGAAAATATAGACGATCAATGAAGACTTACGTGTTGAAAAATTTAGAAATTAACGCAGGAATTTCCTATGTTAAAGTAGATATATAATTTTTTTAATTGAATATTTTGGTTCATTTGATTTTTTCTTGGGGCATTTAAGTTCCGGACTCCCTCCAAGAAGTCAAAAGGAAAATTCAAGGGAACGAGAGTGAGAAAATCATTCTTAATTGGGACATTACCTTTTATTTATTTAAAAATTGCTATAGGTCTTATGTTGGGACAACATAAGCAGCAATATATTTAAGAAAACGTCAGTAACCTTAAAAATATAGAATATAGCAATAAATAAAAAAGGAAAGGGCTTGCTCACGATAGTTAACGTGCACCCTCGTTGTTACTCCTCTGTCTCACTCTCTCCACCCACAAACATTTTCGCATAATCACCATTCCTCCTTTTTCTTCTTCTCCGCCATTGATCATCACCACTATTACATTCTTACACACAATTGATTGGTATATAATATTACTAAGAGAGAAGAAGAAGAAAACTCGGAAATATAATTTTCAATTCAAATTAAATTAAATAAAAGAAAAAGCCATTCCTAAGCTCAAAACCAGCAAAAAAAAAAAAAGAAAAGAAGGAAAATGAAAAACCACCACTACCACAATTTGGGCGGAGAGACGGCGGTTTCATCATCAGCTGAGCACCATTCACAGCCGTCCTCGGCCGTGCAGCCATGTAGAATGACGTCGTCATCATCATCTCCGGCAACCACGTCATCATCGGAGAAACCAACGGTGGCTGTGGATGATCCTACTGCAGCAGCAGCCACGTCTTCATGTATAACAGTGGAGAGGCGAGGTGAGTATGCGGCTGTGTGTAAATGGTCAATAAGTAATTTCACAAGAGTTAAAGCTAGGTCATTATGGAGCAAGTACTTTGAAGTTGGTGGTTATGATTGCCGTTTGTTAGTTTACCCTAAAGGTGACTCACAGGCATTGCCTGGTTATATATCTATTTACCTTCAGATTATGGACCCTCGTAATACGACGTCGTCTAAGTGGGACTGCTTTGCTAGTTATCGTCTCGCTGTTGAGCTTCCAACCGACACCTCAAAGTCGATACATAGGGACTCGTGGCATAGATTCTCATCCAAGAAGAAATCTCATGGCTGGTGTGATTTTACTCCTTCAAATTTAGGGTTTTTACTTAACAACAATGATTGCATACTTATTACTGCTGATATACTTATACTTCATGAGTCGGTTAGTTTTACGCGTGATAATAACAATGAAATGCAATCTAATTCTGCTTCGAATGTAGTAGTTACGGGCGCAGCTGGTGGTGATGTTTTGAGTGGGAAATTTACTTGGAAGGTTCATAATTTTAGCTTGTTTAAGGAAATGATTAAAACTCAGAAGATTATGAGCCCTGTTTTTCCGGCTGGGGAGTGTAATGTGAGGATTAGTGTGTACCAAAGCTCGGTAAATGGGGTGGATTTTCTGTCAATGTGCTTAGAGAGTAAGGATACTGAAAAGACTAGTTCGAGTTCAGATAGGAGTTGTTGGTGTTTGTTTAGGATGTCGGTGTTGAATCAGAAGCCGGGTTTGAATCATATGCATAGGGATTCTTATGGAAGGTTTGCTGCTGATAATAAGAGTGGAGATAACACGAGCTTGGGATGGAATGATTACATGAAGATGGCAGATTTTATAGGGTCAGATTCAGGGTTCTTGGTGGATGATACTGCAGTTTTCAGTACTTCATTTCACGTGATTAAGGAGCTTAGTAGCTTTTCCAAGAATGGAGGATTAATTGGTGTTAGGAGTGGGAGTAGTGCCAGGAAGTCTGATGGTCATATGGGCAAGTTTACATGGAGGATTGACAACTTCACAAGGTTGAAAGATCTCTTAAAGAAACGAAAGATTACTGGGCTTTGCATAAAGAGCAGGAGGTTTCAGATCGGCAATCGGGATTGTCGGCTGATTGTTTACCCCAGAGGTATGCCTTTATGCTGTCTGCACTAATTTCATATCTGAAATTTTGTTTATTTGATGCTGGTATGCTCTATTAGGACGCTTCTGGATTTTGACATACAGATTTCCTTAAAATATTTTTTGGTATAATTAGAGGTTAAGTGCTTTTCAAAAAAGTACTTTTGATGAGAAGCAATTTGTTTTTGGCTAATTCATTTGAAAAGTGCTTTTGATTAGCAGATTGTGTTTGACAAGTATCAATGCACTTTTACTATTAAGATTATTTTATAGAGAGAAATTATATTAAATATTTATGATGAAATACTTTAATTAGGTTTTTAATTTTATTTAATTAAAATTGAAAAGTATATATTAACATTTTCAATCAATATAATACATATATAAGTCAAAGAAAAATGATGATTTAATTAAATAATAGTGTTATTCTTTCAAGTAATAAAGCTGCTTGAAGAGCAAAAGAAAAATAAATGTCTATTTTGGACAAGAAATGAATTATATCTGCAGTATAAAACATATAAAATACAACTTGATAATTGTACAAGAATTTGAAGTAACTGTACTTTTATTTTTATCATTTAAATGCATGGTTGAGATCTCATGAAGAATCAAAAGAAAATGAGTTGCTATACGTAGTAACCAAACGGGTTGTTTCATAATTAGAAATTAATGAATTAATTCGGGATATACTTAGTAAATATGTATTTATGGTAGGGATATTTTTGTCTTGAAAAAAATAATTTTCTGCTTCTGCTTCTTTCAAGAAGCAGAAATTTTTAGCTTCTTCCCAACCGCAGGAAAACTACTTCTGCTTCTACTTGAAAGTTCTTTTACTTATTGGCCAAACACCTTGAATTTCCAAAAAAAAGTACTCCCTCCGTTTCAATTTATGTGAACCCATTTGACTGGGCACGACATTTAAGAAAGAAGGAAGACTTTTGAAACTTGTGGTTCAAAATAAGTGTTGAATATTTGTGTGGCCATAAATCATTTCATAAAGTGAATTTGTTTCCAAATTAAGAAAGAGGTCATTCATTTTGGCACGGACTAAAAAGGAAATAGGTTCACATAAATTGAAACAGAGGGAGTATTTTTTTCCCAAAAGAGTGCTTTTAGCCTCCAACCGCTTCACCAAATAGGCTCTACAGCTTCATTGATCGTCAGGCACACTGTTGGATGCCTCCTTCTGTTGTGAACTTGTTCATGTACTGACAATTGCAACTGTTTTAGTCATAAGCATGTTAACTGCTGATCACCATGAGTACTTGGACTCCAGAATATATGAAATGTTTAGATTCCTCTTGCATCAGTCTTTCATTTGGAAGTATATGAGCGGTTTGAGTTGCTTGTCTACTGCTCCTGCCACTAAACTAACGTAGTACATTTATTCACTGTATCAGGACAGTCTCAGCCTCCATGCCACCTTTCTGTATTTCTTGAAGTCACAGATTCAAGGAATACTAATAGTGACTGGAGTTGTTTCGTGAGCCATCGGTTGTCTGTTGTGAATCAAAAGATGGAGGAGAAGTCTGTAACGAAGGAATCTCAGAATCGGTATTCTAAAGCTGCAAAGGACTGGGGTTGGCGCGAATTTGTGACCCTTACTAGCCTCTTTGATCAAGATTCTGGATTTCTTTTTCAGGATACTCTTGTGTTCTCTGCAGAAGTCCTTATTTTGAAGGAGACATCCATCTTCCAGGAGTTGATCGATCAGGATAATGAGTCAGCAAATGGAGGTACCCAGTTGGACAAAGGTGGGAAGAAAAGTTCTTTTACATGGAAGGTGGAGAACTTCTTGTCCTTCAAGGAGATAATGGAGACACGGAAAATATTTAGCAAATTCTTTCAAGCAGGTGGATGTGAGCTTCGTATTGGTATGTTGCTATTCCCTTCTCATCCTCTTCCTCCTCTCCCCCTTTTACTTCTCTCTCTTGTGATTCTAAAAACCGTTGTTGAAATTCCATGGCTGACAAACTGGCATTTATTTATTTATTTATTTATCATACAATGCAGGAGTATATGAATCCTTTGACACTATATGTATATATCTGGAGAGTGAGCAGTCTGCTGGTACTGATCCAGACAAGAATTTTTGGGTTAGATATAGGATGGCTATTCTGAACCAGAAAAATCAATCTAAAACAGTGTGGAAGGAGTCCTCCATTTGCACTAAAACTTGGAATAATTCCGTTCTTCAATTTATGAAGGTCTCAGATATGTTGGAACCAGATGCAGGATTTCTCGTACGTGATACAGTTGTCTTTGTTTGTGAAATTCTGGATTGCTGTCCCTGGTTTGAATTTTCTGACCTTGAGGTTAGTGATTGACCCACTTGTGCAAATATGTTTTCCGTGTTTGTTGGTTGGGAGGTATCTGCCACTTCTTTCTCTCTGTGGCTTATCTAACACAAAATGAAAGTGTATTTCAATAACCTTATTTTCTAATTTATGGAGACATGCATTTCAACTATGCTCCTTACCTAATCTACATGAATGTATCGATGATGTTCATTCTCCTTCTTTTCTCTATTTGCGATGCAGTGAAATATGTGCCTCTAGAATTTAGGTTTTTGAGTATTAGGTACTGTCATGATTTGTAGTTTTTGTTGTTGTATGTACTGTCATGATGCAATATGTAACTTACGACACATTGCTTCCTCTTTATATGAGAGGAGAAAATTGCTCCAGCTGCACTTTTTCTGTAGGATATCATATAGGTTACAAATGAATTATAGATTTAACGTGTTTGCTGTTAAATCTTCTTCATTGAATGGGTGGATTCTTTCTGAGAATGTCTAGGATGTTCATTAGGACTGAGTATCCAACTTAAACTCCTTCTCATCTCTTTCCTGTCACTAGTATTGGTGGAATTAAAAGGGGGAGGGGGTGAGGATGCATATATCTAGGCACACATGCACAGACACCCCGCGACAAGTTAGTAAATCCGTCCCTGAGAAATTGACACACTTTGGCTAGTGTGGAGGGTTAGAGCAAGTTTAAATGGGGCTTTGTATTCAATCTGGACTCCAAAGGACTGAGTTATCTCCCAAAAAGAATTTAGAGTCCAGACTTATCTCCAAAATAAAAAGAGTTTAGACATGATAAGTTAAAAATTTGTTTACTATCAATCGAAATTACATCCGTCTTAAATGTATAAATGTACTCTATTCAACAAGTATATAAGGACCAAAGTTGCTCTGACTCTTCACTTTCGGTGGCGCACCAATCTCGACACGACGTGGGTGTGGAATCCGTACCGGATTTGGTCAACCTATTTTGAGTACTTTGGCCAAAATCGACGGAGAAATTGAGGACAAATATAATGATTTTTGTAATCAAAACAAAAGCTAAGGTGAAATTCAAGAAAATGGAGTACCTTGTATATAAAAACTTCTATGTCAGTCCCTTTCCTTATATCTCCTTCTGCGATTCTCCTCTTGATCAACATTTTCTCCTCAGAATACCTTGTGTCCTGAGGAGATTGTGGCAGGAGGAAATTGTTGGCTGGAAAGCGAAATCCAGTTGGAGATTCCAGAAGGAAACAAAGATTCATATGCACAAGCAAGTGGGGGGTGGGGGGTTGGGATTTGCGGTTGACATTGGGATTGAGAAGTCGGTTCTTTATGCAGACAAAATAGGTTATGTGTGACTTTCAGTTTGTCACTATGTTGGTGTGGGCTCTTTGTATGTGAAGTTTAACTTAACATACCCTCATAATATACTAACCTAGCTAACATACAGTAGTATGTTAATTATCTGTAGTCAACTGGTAAATGACCAATATTAATTGTCAACCTAGCTACTTTCAGCTCATTGTGTAATTATAATTTTGTTAAGCACTTTTTTTGGGCTTTTCCTTTCACTGCCCCCTTTGTTGAGCTAACCATAGGTTTGGTTCAAGGGACATTGCTCTTCAGCATCTTTTGTTGCATATATTTCACTACATATTCATGTTATAATTGCAAAAAGATAGTAAAAAATGCAAGGGTATGTGCCTGTGTGGTAATCATATCATGATAGAACTTTCTGCATTAAGGAAATGAAGAATTCTGCTTGGGAACTGAGTACTATAGGTCACTTGATTCATTATGGTTAACGATTAAACGTTCTCCTGAAAACTTAAAATGAATTTAGAACTGTTCAATGTGAACTGACAATTTTGGCATCATTCACCACGGGTTTGACTTGGCAGGTATAGAGGCTCTTGTCCAGTAGAGTTAAGTATGAGCCCCTTTGCATTCTTAACTCATTAGGAAATACAGGATATCGTATCATCTTTTAATGATCACCAAAGTCTGAGGTTTTATATTTTACGGCGAGTGCCACTCTCTCTAGTTATTTAAGGACAGTAGCACCTTTGTGGTCAGACTAGAGCTTAATTTATAGAGGCTAGTTTGGGATTGAGATGTTGTTGATTGATTGAGGTACCTTTGTGGTCAGTGGACATATTTGAATGCCACCATGCCACAAGTCTCTCAAATTTTGCATCCAGGTGGAATTTTATGTTTTGATTTAGCAATTTCACTTTTTCTTCCTCTAGGTGTTGGCGTCCGAGGATGATCAAGATGCTCTGACAACTGATCCTGATGAGCTCCTTGACTCAGAAGATAGCGAAGGAATCAGCGGAGATGAAGAAGATATCTTCCGGAATCTTCTTTCTAGAGCAGGGTTTCACCTCACTTACGGAGATAATCCTTCACAGCCACAGGTCACTTTAAGGGAAAAACTTCTTATGGATGCGGGTGCAATAGCTGGGTTCCTGACCGGACTTCGTGTGTATCTTGATGACCCTGCTAAAGTAAAGCGCTTGCTCCTTCCTACTAAGATATCTGGCTGTAATGATGGAAAGAAAGTAAATAAGAGTGAAGAATCTTCCCCCAGTTTAATGAACTTGCTGATGGGCGTAAAAGTCTTGCAGCAAGCAATCATTGATTTGCTTTTGGATATAATGGTCGAATGTTGTCAACCTTCGGAAGAAAGTTCTAGCAATGAGTCATTTGAAGTGAGTTCTAAAGCTGTTGCAAATGGCAGTGGAGGAAATAGTCAATTGGAGTCTGATAGGTGCAATGGTGCAAATGAACCTTCGCAACCTTTAGTCCATGACAGACAGGATTCAGCGGCGGATGAAAGCATGAATTCATCTGCTGTGCAAAGCTCTGACATTGGTGGGAGTGATGCTCCTGAGAAAGCTTTCTCGGTCCAGCCTATTTGTCCATCAGAAACATCTGCTGGCAGTTTCTCTGAAAATCCTTCACTGCGCGCAAAGGTACAACTGCTATCTTGTTCTTGAAGTTTTATTGTTTAACTTGTTCTTGTATAGACCATTCAAAGACACTGTAATTTCAGACCAAATGGCCGGAGCAATCCGAGGAGCTTCTTGGGTTGATAATCAACTCCTTGAGAGCACTTGATGGAGCTGTTCCTCAAGGTTGTCCTGAACCAAGGAGGAGGCCGCAGTCTGCGCAGAAGATAGCGCTTGTACTGGATAAAGCTCCCAAGCATTTGCAAGCAGACCTAGTTGGTCTTGTACCGAAACTAGTTGAGCATTCGGAACATCCTCTTGCTGCTTGTGCGCTTCTCGAACGACTTCAGAAGCCAGATGCCAAACCGGCACTAAGGATGCCAGTAAGATAATCAGAAATCATCTTTCTTTTATTCATTCGAGATATGAAAATGTAACTTTGGTCTTTAATCATGTATAGCCTTGGGATAATATAGATTCCGGATCCTTAAAGTTGCAGTTCTGATGATCTGATTGCTAATTCTTTCAGGTCTTCAGTGCACTCGGCCAATTGGAATGTAATAGTGATGTATGGGAACGTGTTCTTTTTCAGTCATTTGATCTTTTAGCAGATTCCAATGATGAACCTCTGGCAGCAACAGCGGACTTTATATTCAAGGCCGCACTTCACTGCCAACATCTTCCAGAAGCAGTATGCCTTTGAATTGGTTTTGTATGTATTTAGCCATTCCTTTCATCTTTTTATTGGTGTAACGTTTTGATTTCCCCTGCAGGTTAGAGCCATACGTGTCAGGCTTAAAACTTTGGGAACCGAAGTCTCTGCATGTGTTCTTGATTATTTGAGTCGAACTGTAAATAGCTGTGCAGATATTGCTGAAGCTCTTCTGAGAGATATAGATTGTGAGAATGATTTTTGTGACAACTACTCCGCTGTACCTTGTGGGCTTTTCTTATTTGATGAAAGTTGTCACAATTCTGACAGACCACATACAGGGGATGAACACGCTTTCCATTTGACTCATCATTTTTCTGATATTTTTATACTGATTGAGATGTTGTCAATTCCCTGCCTTGCTATTGAAGCTTCCCAGACCTTTGAAAGAGCTGTAGTTCGAGGGGCCTTTGTCGCCCAGTCTGTAGCAATGGTTTTGGAGAGGCGGCTTGCTCGGAGATTAAATTTGACCTCTCAATACGTTGCTGAAGATTTTCAGCATACCGATTTGGTTGTAGAAGAGGGAACCATTGAGCAATTAAGAGCTCAGCGAGATGACTTTACTTCAATTCTTGGTCTTGCCGAGACATTGGCACTTTCTAGAGATCCGCATGTAAAAGGTTTTGTAAAGCTTCTTTACACCATTTTGTTCAAATGGTATGCTGACGAGTCTTACCGATTGAGGATCCTCAAGAGGCTTGTTGATCGTGCCACAAGTTCTATAGAAGGTGCACGTGAAGTAGACTTAGATTTGGAGATTTTGGTGATCTTGATTAATGAGGAGCAAGAAATTGTCAGACTAGTTCTTAGCATGATGAGGGAGGTGGCTGAACTTGCAAATGTTGATCGTGCTGCACTTTGGCATCAGTACTGCACCAGTGAAGACGAAATTCTACGCCTTCGTGAGGAAAGGAAAGCGGAAAGTGCCAATATGGCTAAAGAGAAAGCTACCATTTCCCAAAAGCTTAACGATTCAGAGGGTACTAATAGTCGTCTCAAGGTATTTTGATCATTTGTGTTGGGTGTCTGATTCTTTTTCTTGGTGGATGCTTTTGTGAAGAAATATCTTCTTTAATGGAATTTAATTTGACAAACTTTACGGCGCAGTCTGAGAATAGGGCCGAGATGGATCGTTTTGCTGGAGAAAGGAAGGAACTCATGGAACAAATACAAGAAGTTGAAAGTCAACTTGAATGGCTACGGTCTGAACGTGATGACAAAATTACTAGGCTCACAGCAGAGAAAAGGGCTCTTCAAGATCGCTTGCATGATGCAGAAACACAACTTTCCCAATTGAAATCACGGAAACATGATGAATTGAAGGTCGGCAGTTCATTTTTTGAATTGGCACCTGTTATTATTTTTCATAAAGGCTTGATTTTGTATTTTTTTCTTGATGAGTTTATTAAAGCCTTGAAGCTAAACAATTTTGAACTTTAATACCATCTAAGCAAAATTAAAGTTTAATCTTGTTTGGGTAGCTTCGAGGCTTTATTTAGCCCTATGCTCAGTCCTGTCATTTCCGCAGACGCTTGGTTTTATATAGATAGCTTCAAAGCTTAATGACCCTCACTCCATGTTCTGCCTTAATTTCCAGTGATCTCTTTTTTATTTCGTATCTTTTTTCTGCCTGTTTTCATTACTCACTACCTCATTTGGTATGACAAAATTATCTTGGAGGATCAAACTTCTTTTCCTTTTATGGTTTTCTTAAGTAATTGTAGAAAATTGATAAGAGTGGTTAACAATGCCTTTCAGTGTAGTGTCAGAATATACAAGTTTTAATTTTAACTCATATCAGTATCCTACATCAACCTGAAATTTGGACTCCTTAGCACTTGTACTCTGACTAGTTATAAATTTATCATGCATTTTAGAATTACGGGAGTAATTTCTTTTCTTTTGGGAGAATCAAAATATTGCTTATGTTTGGTGAGGGGGGAAAATCATTTTGAGTTGTGAATTTTGGTTGTTTCATTATACAAATTTATGTAACTAGAGACGTCATACATTCTTTGAATTTGGGATTCTTGGTCTGATTGAACCAGAATTTGTTTATGCATTCAATTGGTTATAAGTACAATAGTACACAGGGATTCAACTCAACGGCAAAGGCAATACATTGCTAAATGTGTGGTAGACACATGTCCAGTTTGCCTTGCTGTTGCACCAAATCTGGTATTTAAGTGGAGAAGGGTAGAGGAGTCGCTGAGTGGGTTCATTATTCCTGAGTTGCAAAGTTGAAAAGTCAGATTCCTCGGTCAGTGAAAAAAAAAAGAAGAAAGAAATTATGTGTACAATAGTTCATGTACTTTTAAGTGTCAAGTTGGTTCAACTTGTCAGTGTATTGCTTAGTTATGGCGTAATTAATCCTCTTTTACGTCCTAATTAGGTTTATCAATCCTAAATAGTGTGCTCTTTTCTTTGCTGTTTCGTTGCTGGAAAACCTGTGAAGAAAATTAAGAATGGAAGGAAATAAAAGTGTAGATTCACACATTTTTTCTTAGGAACCATGCTGTAGTCTCCTTAATATGGGAATCTCATGAAACTGTGTGATTGAAAGGGGATAATTATGACACACTGTATAAAATGTGGTCGTTTATATAGAAACACCATATAAAATGTCCGATTCTTGGAGGTCGTTTGGTTACGGGGATAAGGGATTATAATATACCTTACCATTATTATATATATATATAAAGTAAAAGGATAGGAATTATAATCCTGCGATAAAATGTGCAATTATTTTATCCCACGTTTGGTAGAATTTTTAATTCCAGGACTAGTAATCCCGGGATTGGTTATTCCATAATGTGGTATTATTTTTATGCCACACCCTATGTAGGACAACAATCCCCCGATTACTAATCCTGGAATAAAACAACAAATGACATATGTGCTCTTCTCCAAGCCTTTTCTCCCGAAGTCTTTTAAGAAAGCCAAGTTTAAAATTGAAAATGAAAGTTTATCCAAGTTTATCTAATCTAAAGCAAACACATGTTTTATATTATACCTTGTATATCCCATTTTAGTCCAATAAACCAAACATCCACTGATAAAAGTATATCCACTAAACAATCCCGTCATTATTTAATCCCCATACAGTAATCCTACATTATAATTACAGTATAACTTGTCCCCCAACCAAATTTCATTTGATTCACGAACTAGTTGTGCAGGGATTATAATATGTAGATTGCTGTTGAATAATAATACATCGATTGGAGTTTTTTTTTTTTAAAAAAAATTGGGGGGTTGCTCAAATTAATTGACACTTAAGACGTGTTATCTTTTTGGCCACTGGTAGTAATTTTGCAATCTTACAGAGAGTGATGAAGGAGAAAAATGCTCTTGCTGAAAGGTTGAAAAATGCTGAAGCTGCTCGAAAAAGATTCGATGAAGAATTGAAACGTTATGCGACAGAAAATGTGACACGAGAAGAAATACGGAAATCGCTTGAGGATGAAGTACGGCGGTTGACACAAACAGTTGGACAAACGGAAGGGGAGAAACGTGAAAAGGAGGAGCAGGTTGCTCGCTGTGAAGCATTTATTGACGGGATGGAATCCAAATTGGAAGCCTGCCAGGTTTTTGCTCTTGATACTGCTTTTCCCCTTTCTTTGATGCCGCATATGATGCATTATATGAATTTTTTTCCTCTTGTTATTGTTCCATGTGACTTTGGTTGCACTTCCTCCTGAAGATGGGTATAGCAAGAGCTGGAAAAGCAAGAAATTTGCCAATGTCTTTATAATCTTTTCGGGGGCTTCCTTTATCATGTTGTAGCAAGTTTGAGCATTTACTTGTTATCATGTTGTAGCAAGTTTGACCGTTTACTTGTTTGCCCTTGTCCTTTGTATATTTATCTTTCTCTTTTCACCATCTTCCACATCTGACCATGCATTGTTATTTTGTAAAACTTACATGTGATACGAGACTAGGAGTCAGAACTGATGCCTTATCATTTTATTGGTTGTTTCATCTTCAGCACTACATCCGTCAGTTAGAAGCATCACTTCAGGAAGAAATGTCTCGGCATGCCCCATTATATGGGGCTGGTTTGGAAGCTTTATCGATGAAGGAGTTGGAGACATTAGCACGGATTCATGAAGAAGGACTTAGCCAGATCCATTCCATCCAACAGCGTAAAGGAAGTCCAGCTGGTAGTCCTCTAGTAAGCCCCCATAACCTTCCACCCACTCATACACTGTTTCCTTCTGCTCCTCCTGCTATGGCTGTTGGACGGCCCCCTTCCCTGATTCCAAATGGTGTTGCAATTCAGAGTAATGGACATGTAAATGGTTCTATCAGGCCCTGGTTCAACCATTCTTGAAACTGGGTCTCAGACTCGTCTTGCACCACTTGACGACGTGGTTTTTGGTCTCATCCTCAAGCCTTGCTCATCCATTAGGAGCTTGCTAGTAATTAAATGTGTAGGGCGGTAATCTTTTATCCATTTTCCAGATCTCTTGGCATAGCTTGTAGGACTGTTGGAGAAAGGGAAAAGTCATTAGAGTCCAATAGCACTAACATTTGCAAATGCCATGCTCATTATTGAGTTTTTTTTTTTTTTTTACTCATATCAATTAAAAGCATTAGAAAGTTTTGTTTACTGCTCATCTCGTTATTCTGAAACTTTCCACGATCCTGATTTATAACTTTCAAGTTACTTCTTCTCTAACTTAAAGAAAGAGAGTTAGTTCTTCTCTAACTTCCGTGGACAGTGCCCTTATAACTTGCATACCCACCTTTACCACTTGCTGATAAGTTTTCTGTCTTGAATCTTCGTACATTGTTTGCTTCAGTTCAGTTGTGTTTGATAGGTTCTGATCTGGGAAATGGGATTCTTACGCTGCACATACATACATATATATATATATATATAGATATGTAATTTGATGAGTTCTTACACTGCATATTCTCTGTATATAGATATGTAATCTGATGAGTTCTTACACTGCATATTCTCTGTGTAGATACGTAGCGTCCCTGCACAAAATAGAGGCTCATTGTTGTTGAACCATGATAAATTGCTTCAATTGTCATTTATTGTAAGACTTGGTTAGCTCGGATTCAAATTTCGTACATTATTTCTCTTGCAAAACTTGTCCACACAGAAGATGATAAATTTGAAAGACAGAACTTCAAAAGGATAAATATAGTGGGGCTAATTTTGATAAAAAGAAAGAGGCTGTGAAAAAGCGGAGAGCTCTTAGACAAAAAATACTTGGTGATTTCTTTTTATCTGTCTAAATTTTGGCGGGCAGAGTTATTTGGTACTTGTATTGGTGGGAGGTAGTAGGTAGTAGGTACTCGGCGGAATAATTGAGGTGCGCGCAAGTTGATTATGACAGCATCGTCATTAAAAAAAATGAAAAGCTCTGGTTCACCCCAAATCCCTTGGTTAAATTTCATGTTACTTTGTCACCAGCAATTTTTTATGCAAAATTAGTTTTCGTACCCTCTAACCCGTAGAGCGAAATTTAGAGGCGGGCTGACTCATGTTTAAATAACGGGAAATGACCAAAATTCCCTCTGTATTATATGTTGAATTATATGCTCAGGGAAACATTTGCATGTCATTAATAGTTGGGCATCTTTCATGTCTCGCCGGTACAAAAGTGGTACACAATTGTCCTTATATCTTTCTAGAATCATATTTCCCATTTCAACTAATGGAATCTTTAAAAATTTAAAAAATCAAAAATTCATATAGAAAAGGGTAAAGGTGTTTTATCCTGTATAGCTGAGGGGCAATTTTGTCCTTTTCCAGTTCTCTCATCCTATTCTTGAGGGGCAATTTTGTCCTTTTCCAGTTCTCTCATCCTATTCTTTCTTTTTTTCCCCCTTCATTTTGTTTCTTTTTCTCTCTTTCATCTTTGTTATCATTCTTCAACTGAACTCTATCGAAGGGAAGCTTTGTTTTAGAGTGTTTGAGGGTTAAAGGATGGTTTAAGGGCATCTCGGTGATGGCTTTATGATGGAGATGAAAATGATTATCTATGTTGGTGAAAGGATTGAACGGTTTACCGTTTACGTGGTGGTTGATGAAATTTGTGGTGCTTTTAATGGAGAGATGCAATTGGAAACCATACTTTTCTTTTATTACCCTTTTTTCTTGTGATAAAAATTCTTTATAAACAATGCCTTTAGCGTGATTTTGTCAAATTTTTTTAAATTATTAAGTTATGTATGTTATTTTTGCTTAGTTAACTGTAAGGAATATTGAAGTCGCCAACATCAAATACTTGGGCAAAAAGATTAATTGTACATCATAAATACGTTGTATAACCTCGTTCAAGACAAAAGAATTACCCTACGTGTTTCATTTTGCACGACACTTCTTTTAGTCATTCAAATAGTGTTTAAGGTATACAAAATGTAAATTGTATATTTAAAAGGTATCGAAGTAATACATGTTGGGTACTTTGTAAATATCTTTTTTCCTAAATAGACATGGAGTACAATATTTTTTTTAAATGGATATTATTGCGTAATCTTTTACCGTTAATGCACGCCGCGTAAATGCCCCTTTTATCTTAAAAGAAATGGTGGTATTTTGTTGGTAAGCATGTCAGCAAAACTAGGCCGGTCGGTGGGTTAGTAAAATATTTTCTATATTGCTTATTTGTTTTTTTTACAAATTTTACACGGCAATCTTAGTTTATAATTTATGCATGTTTGTTTTGGTTGCCCCAGATCTCGCTTATGAGATTACAATAGATTTGTTATTGTTGGTGGTGTTGTCTCTGGGTTGGGTCATTACAGATGTTAAACAAGACGTATCGGATGTCACTGTAGACAAACCAGTTGGTTTGCAAATATTCATGGAAAAGAATTGGTCACAATTCACATGGGGTGGGCATGGTATGATAAGGTATGTGTCACGACCCGACTAGGGGGCCACGACGAGCACCCGGTGCTACCCCACCCGGGCACCCCCTTATCATGCATATCATAACATCTAGGTGAACCATAATTCATTTCATGCATTTTAAATCATTAATCAAGCTAGTCCCATTGGACGACCATCATCAATTAACATATCATGGGCATCTATGCCATGTCAAATATACAAGGCCGACGAGGCCAACAAAAGATATACAAAACATGGGCCGACATGGCCAAACATCTCTACCCACATACACATGACTACGAGCCTCTAAGAGTATGACATATCATGAGCGGGACAGGACCCCACTATGCCCATAATTATATATACAAAAGAATGAGTACCCAAAAGATATGGCTCCGAAGGAAATGGAGCTCTCTATGAAATCTTCAAATAGGCAGCTATGGGTCAAGTCTGTCTCCCTGTGCACCTGCGGGCATGACGCAACGTCCACAAACAAAAGGACGTCAGTACGAAGAATGTACTGAGTATGTAAAACATGATTAACATTGATATACAACATAATGAACAATATATGGAATAGCATAGGAGGGGAGACAATAATATCATCATCATCATGTCGCTTACTTACTCACATCGTCATTCGTGCCCCATAATAAAACTCGTACCATACTTGTGCTCGTATTAGTATACATGTCCTTATTCGTATTCTTATACAGTCTCATCACATTCTTTTACATAATATATACATACATAGTCATTTCGTATACATGGCATTTACATAGCGTACCCGACCTCATTGGATCAGTATTTCATATACATACTTGGCCAACCAAGGCTCAATGTTACTCATACCTGGCCCTACCAAGGCTTCAGGGTTATCCGTACCATCTGCAGATGTGTGCGCGCGTTTCGTAATCGTATACATATTCTAAACATATTCATACACATATATTCTACCCGGCGTTATAAGCTCGGGGTTTCATTATAGCCCTTCATAGGCACGTATGATTATAACAGCCCGTAGGCACCTTTAGCATCATTATTATCACCATCATCATTACTATCATTATCGTTATCGTTACTTCTATATCGTAGTCTTACTCGTCACCTGAGGTGCGTAGCGCATTCGTAGTACCAATCAAGGATAGTGAGCTTATGAGCTCGGAATGTGAAACATTTGTAGTCAACATGCTCATATAGAGGGATTAGGAGTTTGGCCAAAGAACCATGCCTTATGAAAGAAGGGTTAGCCTTACATACCTCTTTGTCGAATTATTCTACACTTGCACGTACTCCTTCGATGCTCACGTTTCTACCTTCATTAAGGCCATACTATCATTAGTATCGATAACTAGTGCACGTGGCTAGAACTAGAGAAAATTGGACAGCATCTCCTTTATCTATACAACATTTGTCCATATCACAATTCAACCCCCAAACGTCAACAACATATTTATAATATCATTTCCATGGCCATTAATCACCTACATTATCCACATTCTCAATTCACTTCCATTTGTCCCTATTTATGGTCACAACACCCAACTTCGTTCATCCATATACAATGTCTATTTCATGATCTTAACGTCATTTATAACACACTCATATCACAATACAACAACAATCATGATTCAATTCAAACTATATCTCAAAAACATCACTATTCATCATTCATGCCCTAGTGGACCATGTTTTCTACAATCCATGCATTTTAATTCTCCAATACCGTAAACATCATATAAAAATCATGAATCTTACCTTAGAAGTTGTAGGGACAAGCTTTTGTTGATAATACTCCACTTTGAGTAAAACCCTAGTTTTTCTCCATTTGGGTTTCTTGACTTTAGATGATCCTTGATGGGTTTCTACCTTGGATTTACTTGTTTAATGTGGTTGATGGATTAATACCCTTGAAAACTTGTACAAAAGTTGTAGAGAGATGTTTTAGAGAGAGAGAGGAAATGTGGAAATGATTTTCATGAACTTGGTCTTTATTTATTAAATCATCACTGAACTGTCGGGTTCCATTATACGGTCCATTATACGGTCCATTATACGGTCCGTATAATGGTTATACGGTCCGTATAATAGACCGTGAAATGGGTCTGCCCAGCACCCCTTCACTGTGACTACTTGGCGGTCCGTTATATGGTCCGTAAAACAGTTTTACGGTCCGTATAACTGACCGTAAAACGTTACCAGTGAGCAACCTTTCACTGTGACCATTCGACGGTTCGTTATACGGTCCGTATAAATTTTATACGGTCCGTATAACTGACCGTAAAATTCCACCAGCAACCAACCTTCACTGTGATGGTTTTACGGTCCACTATACGGCCCGTATAATATTATACGGTCCGTATAATGAGCCGTAGAACTCATCAGTCACTGAACTTAGTTTCGCCACTTCGTTTGATCTCCGATCCTCATGGAACCTTCTTAACACTTGTTTAACACTTCAATACCAATCTAAGGGACGTTATAACTCTTTCCCAAAATGCCCTTAAGTCATCATTAACCCGATACTCGTATTTCGCTAGTTCATTCACTTGCGTACCAACGGAAGATTTTTCCGAGGTGTAACATTCTCCCCCCCTTAAGAACATTCGTCCTCGAATGTTGAGAACACCCGGGATTTTATAAAAAATTCGCCAGAGTTTCCCCTATAACATGGCACTAACAACCTGTCACAACAACCCATAATATCGATGCCACACAGGGCCACATCATAACAACATGAAAATTTTTGGCCACACACACGACCCAGAAGCATAAAAGGAAAACATCCATACTTTATGATTTTGACGTCTCATCTTGGACTTCTCCCAAGGGCTGAAATAAATACGGGTACTTGGATTGCATATTTTCTTCCGCTTCCCATGTCATTTTCTCTCGATTATTATTTTTCCACAAAACTTTAACTGAGGCCACTTCTTTGTTTCTAAGCCTCCGTACTTGCCTATCTAATATGGCAATGGGTATTTCATCATAAGTTAACTTTTCTGTCACTTGAATATCATTCACTGGGACGACCCTCGTAGGATCTCCAACACACTTCCGAAGCATCGAGACATGGAAAACCGGGTGAACTGACTCCAAGTCCGGAGGTAAGTCTAATTCATAGGCCACTTTGCCTATCTTTCGCACAATTTCATAAGGCCCTATATACCGGGGACTAAGCTTCCCCTTTTTGCCAAATCTCATAACGCCCTTCATCGGCGACACTTTCAAAAACACCCAATCCTTAACTTGAAACTCTAAGTCCCTTCGACGATTATCCGCATAAGACTTTTGGCGACTTTGAGCCGCCAACAACCGATCTTGTATGAGCTTGACTTTCTCTATGGCTTGTTGGACCAAATCGGGCCCCATTAACTTGGCCTCTCTCGTTTCAAACCACCCAATCGGGGATCTACACTTTCGCCCATATAAAGCTTCATATGGTGATATTAGGATGCTGGAGTGATAACTATTATTGTAAGCAAACTCAATGAGTGGCAAATGGTCATCCCAATTTCCCCCAAAATCTATCATGCATGCCCGTAACATATCTTCAAGAGTCTGGATGGTGCGTTCAGCTTTCCCATCGGTCTGTTGGTGAAATGCCGTGCTAAGGCGCAGTTGGGTCCCTAGACCCTCTTGAAAGGACTCCCAAAATTTGGCCGTAAACTGAGTTCCTCTATCGGAGATAATAGACACTGGGACACCATGGAGTCTCACTATTTCTTTAACATAAAGCCTTGCATAATCTTCTGCCACATAGGTCGTCCTGACCGGTAAGAAATGAGCTGATTTAGTGAGTCTATCCACAATCACCCATATGGAATCATACTTGCGTCGAGAACGAGGTAGCCCTGTAATGAAATCCATATTAATCACTTCCCACTTCCAAGTTGGGATTTCTATATCTTGCAATAAGCCACCCGGCTTTTGGTGTTCTATTTTTACTTGTTGGCAATTGGGACATTGGGCTACAAACTCCGCTACATCTTTCTTCATCCCATTCCACCAATATATAGACTTAAGATCATGATACATCTTCGTCGTTCCAGGGTGAACGGAGTAACGAGAACAATGAGCCTCTCTCAAAATCTGGTGGCGTAAGTCTGCCACATCGGGGACACATAGCCTGCCTCGGCATCGGAGGGCTCCGTCTCCCGAAATATCAAATGGTGACCCCTCTTTCTGAGCGAGCGTATCTCTGTACTGCATTAGCCTGGAATCCTCACCTTGCCGCTCTTTTACTTCCGCTACTAGCGACGAAACTGCCAAATTCTGAATGGTAGCTCTGCTGCTACCTGAGTCCACTACTCGGACCCCTAGGCTGGCTAGCTGCTGAAGCTCACGGGTCATTTCTCTCTTTTCTTGTCGCACATCGCATAAGCTTCCCATAGACCTGCGGCTAAGGGCATCGGCCACAACATTTGCCTTTCCGGGGTGGTACAGGATTTCGACGTCATAGTCTTTTAGCAACTCTAGCCATCGTCGTTGCCGCAAATTTAACTCTTTCTGCTTGAAGATGTACTGGAGACTCTTATGATCTGTATAAATATCCACGTGGACACCATATAAGTAATGTCTCCATATCTTTAAAGCATGGACCACCGCGGCCAATTCTAAGTCATGGGTAGGATAATTCTGTTCATGTTTCCGTAATTGTCTAGAAGCATACGCGATCACCTTACCATTTTGCATCAATACACAGCCTAGCCCGACGCCTGAAGCATCACAATAAACAACATACCCTTCCACTCCCTCTGGAAGTGTCAAGACTGGGGCAGAAGTCAATCTGTCTTTCAACTTTTGGAAACTACGTTCACAAGCATCTGTCCATTGAAACTTAGCTGACTTCTGAGTCAACTTTGTGAGCGGTGCAGAAATAGAAGAGAAACCCTCAACAAATCTTCTGTAATACCCGGCTAAGCCCAAAAAGCTACGAACCTCTGTAGGGGTTGTGGGCCTTGGCCAAGTTTTCACTGCCTCGATCTTTTGACTATCCACTCGAATACCATTAGCCGCAACAATATGGCCCAGAAATGATACCGAGTTCAACCAAAACTCACATTTGGAGAATTTTGCAAACAACTCTCGAGCTCGAAGAACTCCAAGGACGGTTCGCAAATGCTCCGCATGCTCAGCCTCGGATCTAGAGTACACTAGGATATCGTCGATGAATACAATCACGAATAGGTCCAGAAAAGGCCTGAATACATTGTTCATTAAGTCCATAAACACTGCCGGTGCATTAGTTAGCCCAAACGACATTACTCGGAACTCGAAATGGCCATATCTTGTTCTGAAAGCTGTCTTAGGGATATCTTTCTCCCTAACTCTTACTTGGTGATAGCCGGACCTCAAATCAATCTTTGAAAACCATTTGGCACCATGCAATTGATCAAATAAATCATCAATCCTAGGGAGGGGATACTTGTTCTTAATTGTCACTTTATTCAATTGCCGATAATCAATGCACATTCTCAAGGAGCCATCCTTCTTCCGGACGAACAATACGGGTGCTCCCACGGGGATGAACTAGGCCGAATGAAGCCTTTTTCAAGCAAGTCTTTCAATTGCTCCTTCAACTCTTTCAACTCTGCGGGTGCCATCCTATAGGGAGGAATAGATATGGGATTAGTGTCTGGCAACACATCAATCGCAAAATCTATCTCTCGCTCGGGAGGAAGGCCTGGAAGCTCTTCCGGGAACACATCCGGAAATTCGTTCACTACCGGAACTGACTGAAGAGTCGGCGACTCAGCTTCTACATCTTGAACTCGCACTAGGTGATAAATACACCCTTTAGTGATCATCTTCCTCGCTTTTAGATAGGAAATAAACCTACCCTTTGGTGACGCCGTATTCCCTTTCCATTCTAAGACTGGTTCGCCCGGGAACTGGAAACGAACCATCTTCGTTCTACAATCAACATTGGCGTAGCAAGAAGCCAACCAATCCATGCCAACCAATCCATGCCCATAATAACATCAAAATCTACCATTTTTTAGTTCATGCAAATCAGCTACTGTACGACGGTCACATATCACAACTACGCAATCTCTATACACTCGGCTAGCTATCACCGATTCGCCAACGGGCGTAGACACCTCAAAAGGCTTAATAGACTCCGGCTCAATTATAAATCGACCCGCAATATATGGAGTAACATAAGACAATGTGGAGCCCGGATCAATCAAAGCATATACATCATGAGAGAATACCGATAATATACCTGTGACCATATCAGGATAAGACTCAAGATCTTGGCGTCCAGCCAAAGCATAAATACGGTGCTGAGGACCGCTGGAACTGGGAGCTTTGCCTCTACCTCTACCATGGCCAACCGGCGCATGTGAACCTGGCCCCATAGGGCGTGCAGATGCTGAAGACCCGGCTATCGACCCTGATGGCTGGGCCCTACCTCTACCCTGTACTGAGGGGCAATCACGCATAATGTGGCCTGGTCGACCACAAGAATAGCAAGCATCTGAACCTGATCGACACTGACCCCAATGCAACTTCCCACACTGGGAACATCGTGGCACGGGTGGTCTAGACTGGCCTGAATCATCTCTATACTGAGGCCCTGAATAACTCGGGCTCGGCCCTGAATGAGCAGATCTATCCAATATCTGGCCTGAAAACCGTGGGGGCGCACTGGTCATAGAGTAGCCTGCATGCCTAGGGGGCTGCTGCCGGTGCCCACCTCTGGACTCACTCATCGGCCCCGAAGATCTAGCCCTCTTGCTATGTCCCCTATCCTGTTCACGTTCATTCCTCCGCTGCTGTAGGTGTTCCTCCAATTCCTGAGCATGCGCCTGAATACGTGCAATATCCATGCCATCCTGAAGAGATGCAGTCAAGCATTTATCCATCAAATGTGGCCCTAGGCCCTTCACAAACCAGTGCACCCGATCGCCCATATCCGCTACCATGGCCGAAGCATACCTAGCCAAGGAATTGAAGCGGAGACTATACTCTGTAGCACTCATGCTACCTTGCCTCAGATTCAAGAATTTATCGGCCCTAGCTCGCCGAACTTCTGGAGGCATGTAGTGACGGAGAAAAGCATCGACAAACTCTTGCCATACCGGCGGAGGTGCATTGGCTCCCCGCGAAGCCATCCAAACCGTGTACCACTGGATTGAGACATCCCTCAATCTGTATGACGCTAGCTCCACCGATTCGGTGTCTGAAGCATGTATCAATCGGAGCGTCCTTAGCATACTATCAACAAAGTCCTAGGGATCCTCCTCCAGTTTCGACCCAAGGAATTCCGGGGGTTTCAAAGCAATGAAGTCACGGGCCCTTGCGCTAACAATCCTGTCACCTTGCCCTGCGCTTGGCCTCTGAGTCTGGGCCGCAACCAACTGAGTCAACAAATTAATGGCCTCTCTTACGTCTTGGCCTTAAGCATTCGGCGGAGGAGCTGGAGCTGGGGCTGAGGCTCCCACGTGCTCCTCAGTAATAGGCACTGTCTGGGAGGACTGAGATCGAGCCGCACTCTGGGACTCATCTTCCTCTACTACCGGTGGCGGTGCTCTTTCAGCCCGCTTTTCTGCCACCGTCTTGCCCCTTTGGGCTGCTGTAGCCTTTTTCTTTTTAGGCATCTCTGAAATACACAACACACGATTTAAGAACAAGAATTTCTTACATCATAGCTTTATCGCACGATTCTTATGAAGAAAGAAGGTCATATATTCCTAAGATGTCCGCAGCTTCTCGCTTATAAGTGTGGCGCGCAACACACCCATAACCAAGACTCTACTAGACACGGCTCGTACACACATCCTAGGACTGAACTGCTCTGATACCACTTTTGTCACGACCCGACTAGGGGGCCACGACGAGCACCCGGTGCTACCCCACCCGGGCACCCCCTTATCATGCATATCATAACATCTAGGTGAACCATAATTCATTTCATGCATTTTAAATCATTAATCAAGCTAGTCCCATTGGACGACCATCATCAATTAACATATCATGGGCATATATGCCATGTCAAATATACAAGGCCGACGAGGCCAACAAAATATATACAAAACATGGGCCGACATGGCCAAACATCTCTACCCACATACACATGACTATGAGCCTCTAAGAGTATGACATATCATGAGCGGGACAGGACCCCGCTATGCCCATAATTATATACACAAAAGAATGAGTACCCAAAAGATATGGCTCCGAAGGAAATGGAGCTCTCTATGAAATCTTCAAATAGGCAGCTATGGGTCAAGTCTGTCTCCTTGTGCACCTGCGGGCATGACGCAGCGTCCACAAACAAAAGGACGTCAGTACGAAGAATGTACTGAGTGTGTAAAGCATGATTAACATTGATATACAACATAATGAACAATATATGGAATAGCATAGGAGGGGAGACAATAATATCATCATCATCATGTCGCTTACTTACTCACATCGTCATTCGTGCCCCATAATAAAACTCGTACCATACTTGTGCTCGTATTAGTATACATGTCCTTATTCGTATTCTTATACATAGTCTCATCACATTCTTTTACATAATATATACATACATAGTCATTTCGTATACATGGCATTTACATAGCGTACCCGACCTCATTGGATCAGTATTTCATATACATACTTGGCCAACCAAGGCTCAATGTTACTCATACCTGGCCCTACCAAGGCTTCAGGGTTATCCGTACCATCTGCAGATGTGTGCGCGCGTTTCGTAATCGTATACATATTCTAAACATATTCATACACATATATTCTACCCGGCGTTATAAGCTCGGGGTTTCATTATAGCCCTTCATAGGCACGTATGAGTATAACAGCCCGTAGGCACCTTTAGCATCATTATTATCACCATCATCATTACTATCATTATCGTTATCGTTACTTCTATATCGTAGTCTTACTCGTCACCTGAGGTGCGTAGCGCATTCGTAGTACCAATCAAGGATAGTGAGCTTATGAGCTCGGAATGTGAAACATTTGTAGTCAACATGCTCATATAGAGGGATTAGGAGTTTGGCCAAAGAACCATGCCTTATGAAAGAAGGGTTAGCCTTACATACCTCTTTGTCGAATTATTCTACACTTGCACGTACTCCTTCGATGCTCACGTTTCTACCTTCATTAAGGCCATACTATCATTAGTATCGATAACTAGTGCACGTGGCTAGAACTAGAGAAAATTGGACAGCATCTCCTTTATCTATACAACATTTGTCCATATCACAATTCAACCCCCAAACGTCAACAACATATTTATAATATCATTTCCATGGCCATTAATCGCCTACATTATCCACATTCTCAATTCACTTCCATTTGTCCCTATTTATGGTCACAACACCCAACTTCGTTCATCCATATACAATGTCTATTTCATGATCTTAACGTCATTTATAACACACTCATATCACAATACAACAACAATCATGATTCAATTCAAACTATATCTCAAAAACGTCACTATTCATCATTCATGCCCTAGTGGACCATGTTTTCTACAATCCATGCATTTTAATTCTCCAATACCGTAAACATCATATAAAAATCATGAATCTTACCTTAGAAGTTGTAGGGACAAGCTTTTGTTGATAATACTCCACTTTGAGTAAAACCCTAGTTTTTCTCCATTTGGGTTTCTTGACTTTAGATGATCCTTGATGGGTTTCTACCTTGGATTTACTTGTTTAATGTGGTTGATGGATTAATACCCTTGAAAACTTGTACAAAAGTTGTAGAGAGATGTTTTAGAGAGAGAGAGGAAATGTGGAAATGATTTTCATGAACTTGGTCTTTATTTATTAAATCATCACTGAACTGTCGGGTTCCATTATACGGTCCGTATAATAGACCGTGAAATGGGTCTGCCCAGCACCCCTTCACTGTGACTACTTGACGGTCCGTTATACGGTCCGTAAAACAGTTTTACGGTCCGTATAACTGACCGTAAAACGTTACCAGTGAGCAACCTTTCACTGTGACCATTCGACGGTTCGTTATACGGTCCGTATAAATTTTATACGGTCCGTATAACTGACCGTAAAATTCCACCAGCAACCAAGCTTCACTGTGATGGTTTTACGGTCCACTATACGGTCCGTATAACATTATACGGTCCGTATAATGAGCCGTAGAACTCATCAGTCACTGAACTTAGTTTCGCCACTTCGTTTGATCTCCGATCCTCATGGAACCTTCTTAACAATTGTTTAACACTTCAATACCAATCTAAGGGACGTTATAACGCTTTCCCAAAATGCCCTTAAGTCATCATTAACCCGATACTCGTATTTCGCTAGTTCATTCACTTGCGTACCAACGGAAGATTTTTCCGAGGTGTAACAGTATGGTACGGTATTTAAAATTTCGATTCGGTAATTTTGATTTTAGGATTTTAAAAGTATTACCATTACCACCAAATTAATTCGGCATGGTTCGGTAATTTTAACTTCGGTTTCGATGTTTTGCGGTACGGACAATTGGTAAATATAGTTTGTTCGACTTCAACTTACTTATGTATATAATGGAGAATTATGACTTCAACTATTCAAGAAACGTTTCAATTATATCATACTAACACCTTACACATGTGAAAATATTTAAAAAGAAAGTACAAAAAATTCCCTTCGTTAATCAATGACACAAGGGCCATTTCAATTAATTACATCACACTAACACCTTACACATGTAAAAGTATTTAAAAAGAAAGTATAAGCAATTTCCTTCGTTAATTAATGACACAAAAAGGGTCATTTCAATCAATTACAACACACTAACACCTTATACATGTAAAAGTATTCAAAAAGAAAGTACAAGCAATTCCCTTCGTTAATTAATTATACAAAAAGGATCATCAATCAATTACATCATACTAACACATTACACATGTACAAATACAAGCAATTGCAACGTATAAGCAATTAGTTTTGTACTAATACTAGTGTATATATTTGTTAACAAGAATAACAACAACAACAACAATAATAATAACAACAAGTCAACAACAATAACAACAACAACAACAACAACAACAATAATAATAATAATAATAATAATAATAATAATAATAATAATAATAATAATAATAATAATAATAAATAATAATAATAATAATAATAATACTAATAATAATACTACTACTTACACTAATAATAATAGTAGTAGTAGTAGTAGTAGTAATAATAGTAGTAGTAGTAGTAGTAATGATAGTAGTAGTAATAGTAGTAGTAATAGTAATAATAATAGTAATAATAATAATGATAATAATGATAATCATGATAATGACAATAATGATAATGATAATAATAATGATAATAATAATAATGAATCATCGAACTAGTATTAAAAAACACAAAGAAATCGGATCACTGTTGGTTCTTGTTCGAGCATCACAATTGGGTGTGTTCAAGTTTCACCGTTTCAATTCTCATCAAAAGAGAAAGTAAGAAATCAAAAATAAATAGGGATTAACTGACTTCGTCAATAGGTTTAAGGTTAAAAAGAATCACCAAAGTAAACACCAATTGACCAAGAACCCTCATTGTCTTCATTACAACCCAATGAATACATTTGGTGGAAGTAAAAACCTACAATAAATCCCGGCAATTGAAGCAAGACAAATTAACAAGGACACCAAAAAGAACACAAAAGCTGAAGAATTAGCACAACGATCACTGCTACCACCACCATTACTATTATTATTACTCTTAATGGTGTTGTTATTGTTGGTGATGTTGAATATCTCAAATTCAGTTATGTGGTGTTTGGGAAATTAATTTCGAATTAAAAATAAATTGTCACTGAACTATTGTTTTACTTTCCATTGGGTGTGATGTATGAATCTGAATGATTCCAATAACAATCAATATTAATGATTCCAATAACAACCAATTTGAGTCTCCAATTGATTGTTATTGGAATCATTAATATTGATTGTTAAAGCTTCTTACTGAATATACTACCCGCTTTGAATATTGTAGTGAAATTTTTGAACCTCCATTGCCCGTCCGTCGAGCACTCGAAGCAGCGATTAAAAAAAAGTGTGGGGCTGCTCGTTGCTTGTAATAGGTCTGGAACTAAATCATTGAGCTTGCAACAAGACACTCCTTTGATGACCCCAAATTTTAGTGGCAGTGGAGGGTGGTTTTGGAGGAGAAGAAGACGGTAGGTTTTGGCGGAGAAGAAGCTGGTGGGTTCATGGTGGTTATTAATGTTTAGGGTGAAATTAGGGTGGGTCGGGTCAAGTTTTGGGGCGGGTCCATAGTATTAGGTGGCATGCTGACTAGGTCCTACGTGGACACATTAATTTACATGGCAAGACCACAGTGGTGTAACAACCCGCTTGGTCGTTATAGTCTTTTCAGTACCTTTTGACCTTTCCCCCGAGCTTGTTTGCTCACTTTGACCCAAGGTGATAAGATTCGGCTTGGGATAAACACCAAATCAAACAACAAATGCGGAAATTAAGATAGATAGAAAGTTAGAGATGAGAATAGAAGAAAAGGAGATGAGATTTAGAAGAAAGAAAGGAATTAATCAACTACAATTGTGACTAATCAACATAGGAAAGGAAACCTACACCTATTAATCAACAATCTAATATGAATTGATTCCAAGGAAGAAGAGACTCAAACTCATACATGAAAATCTAATCCTAGATCATCCAAGAGAGATTCAAGGTAAGAGTTAAGGGAAGGCACCCACTAATCCTAATACTAGCTAATCCTAGCTAAACTAGCTCCATATAAGGAGAAACCCCATGATTGCACATCTAGCCACTTTGCGCATCTAGCCACTTTGAATAGTAGCCTTCTCCTCGACTTGCCAAGCTACCTTCCAAGCAATCATCCCCATCTTTGTGGCTTGTTCTTCCATGGCCTCCAAAGGCCCCATCTTCCTTGTCCAAGGGTGTGTTGGCATGGAAATGCACCTTCAAAGCTCCAACAAGAGTTTTAGCCTTCATTATCCATGAGCTTCCTAGGATCATATCATCCTCCCCTTCTTCAAAAGGATTCTTCCTCGAATTCGAACCTAGTAAAACCCAAGGGAAGACATAGAAAAACATAGTCCTCAAGGTATGAGGTTAGCACAAAAGGCAACAATCATAATCTCACCCCAAGGAGGGACAAGCTTATGGTGCATCCACATATCAATAATAATCATGACTAACATTTGCACATATGAGGTATCAAGAAGTTGATTCCTCCAAGGTTCATGACATAAGGATAAAGTAATAAAACCAATGCATCCAAAATACAAATCATGCCATACTACATTGGTTCTATTTGACATGAATCACATTGGACCCTCATTGTTCAAACAAGGAATCCTCCAAGGTAGTGTTTCGAAATCACACAAGGTTTCACCAGGATCAAATGGGAAGAATATCCACCTATCATGGTCAAGAACACAACCATCTACCCCGTAAGAAACCCCCTCAAAATAAGATGCACCCCCAACATAAACATGGGCGTCATCATATACAAATAAGTAGTAAAGAAAGGTGCCACGCAAAACAACTTCCTCATCTATGCCAACCTCAGCCTCACCACTAGGTTCAAGAACAAGATCATGCATTAGGCTACTAAGATTTTGAACATGCAAGGAAGAATTATCAATTTGAATGCAAGCATCACCTTCTTTTTCTACACTTCCCTTCCCCATAAGTATAATAAAATTCCTCAAGGGAAGATCTCCGTCATAGGGAAGATCTCTATCATAGGGAAGAGTGTCATTATTCCATAGTGGGTTATTAAACACCTTGTAGTCTCCAAAGGTTACTACTTTTTCAACATTACCATACATCCCACTAGGCACATCATCTTCAATAGTCATGTCATCATCAAATAAGACATTATCTTTAAAGAGAGAAATGAATGATGAGGATTCAAAACATGTGGTTTCACTTTCGAAAAGATAAACATCATTTTTCAAAGCATTTTCCTTCATATGACTATCTATATGACACACAACACTATCAAAATCTTGAGTCTCATCAAATGTCAATTAAGTAAGATCACGGGACTCATCTCCATACATATCAAATAAGGGTGGTGTGTCATATTCACATTCTTTCACACTATCAACTTGGTAAAATCCGTCACTAAATGAAGGTTAATAAAACACACAAGATTCCTCAATTAGTGTACTATCAACACATGTAAGTTGATCAACACAAGTACCCACACTAGTTGGACTCAAATTGATCTTGCTAGAAGAGTCAATTCGGTCATCAGAAGTATCAACTAGTGGGTGAGCAATCATATCACATGGAAATGCATCAACAATTGAATCACAAGTGTCAACACTAGGTGGACACAAATTGACCTCACAAGAAGGATCAATTCGGTCATCAAACGGATCAACTAGTGTTGGGACACCCACTTCAACTACATTGTCAACAACCACTAAAGATATAAGCTCAACACATGGTAAAGATTCATTAAGCTCACATAAGGCTAAGCTATCACTCACATTCAAGTCAACATACTCATTCACAAGATTTGGAGTGTTAAGATTAACTATTTTACCTGAAGCCCACACAAAGCATTTTTTTTACCTTGGTTTTTATCTTTAAAGCTCATTTTCTCATTTGGGAAGCCTTCAATTAGCTCGTGTATTTTCAAAACTTGAGGCTTTCCACTTGGCTTGCCTCCAAGAATACCTGCACCATCATTAAGACATCTAGAGACAAAAGAAAAGTTACACGAGTTAGAAAAAGGCTGTGACAACCTTCTCACATCACTCCTCACAACCTCTGATTTTTCCATTCTAGAATTTTCTCTTTTCTCTCCCTTACTCCTCTCAATCTTTTCTCTCCCAATTTCGGTGGAGTTGGGGCAAGTGCCAAGGATTCCTTTAGAGCAGTTGGGTGAACCTTTCACTTCTAACTTCCATTTTGCTCCACAAGGAGTGGCTTTCTCTTTTTTCATTTGTTTCTCCTTGTGTAAGCGTGGCACACTTGCATTTGCTTCTTTCCTTTTTGGACGGTGTTTGGTGCTCCTTTTCTTGCCATAGGGATTGTAAAAGCGACACCTCCAAAATTCTTTCAAGGCACTCCATGTTTCAATCGGGTTTCCCTTTACTCTCTCATATTCCCAATGCTTGATAAGGATCTCTTCTAGAGTGCGAGACGCTAACTCCACTTTCTCCTCTTCTATGTAGTTGTAACATTCAAAGATCTCATCCAACTTGTGCTTCCATTCGAAGTAATCTTCTTTACTAGATTTAGGACACAAGATTGGCCACTCTACGTTGGAATCACTCTCCTTCTCGGGTTCATTGTACCCACGAGGCTTGACCTAATGGTCACTTTGAATCGCATCACTCGAACCACTATTACACCAAGGTAACTCATTGTTATCATAGGCTTCACAATTGTACACACCTTTCTTAACATTACCTTTTATCCAATTATCTCCATATTGAGAGTATACCGCATTTTCATCAGGATAACAAGCTCGAAATGGTACACTAAGACTTTTACCCATGTAAAATTCAACCTCACATGATTTATAATGGGAGGGTGTACAAGTGTTGTACCTCACGTCGTTCTCAGATTCATGGTGTGTGGAGTAAGAACCTTCATCGTCACCATAGTCATCTTCATACGGTTCTCCTACTCCTCCATCTTCGTCATATGATCCATGAGAACCATAGGCCTCGTATTCATCTCTGGAGTAGTAGTACCCGTTACCATCTTGTTCATGGTTATTTTGACCATCATCGACCCCATAAGAGCCATCATCACCATGATCATAGCTTCCATCACTAACATAGCTCTCTATGTCATCATCACAAAAGTCCGAGGCTATTGACGACATGATTGCTTATAACTCCTTTTTCCTTAGGTCCCCTCTTCGTGTACCTACAAAACCAGCAAACAAGTTAGTAATAAAAGTTCCTCACCATGCTTGTGTTTGCACTTATTTGTGCTTGGCTAGCACCACTCAAATATTCTCACCCTCTTGCCTTTTACCGCTCTAGTATATCCCTTAACTAGTGAACCACCAAGTTGAATAAGTCTAAGATAGCACCATGTATTAGTTTGAAATGGAGTTTATGACACAAAGAAACGGACTAGTAATGCAACGGACAAGAACTAAAGAATTCACAATGAGATAAACGAGAAAACCACCAAAGAACTAGCTGAAAGAAAGACGGACTCAAGAACTAGCATACACAAGTAGAAGAAGTACTAAATGCACACTAGTTGAAGGAGAGAAGAAAACGAAATGCTAAAATTGGGAAAGAAATAAAATTTCGGGCCCGGGTAGGTGATAACTTCAAAACGCGGCCGTGAAGCCCCAGTTGATCTAAGGTATCAATTTGAAACAACTATATTTTTGAAATTTCTATACCTTTTTTTTGGTCCCTACCAAAGGAATAGGGACACAAACCAACAATCAAGGGTCAAGAAATTTTTGAGAAATGAAATTTGGACTTGAAAATGTACCTTGAATGTATGATTGGGGTTGTGGAATTATACGGTCCGTATATTGACTGACCGTAAAGTGTGACCGTAAAATAAGAACAGAAGCTCGCAGTTTTTTTGACTCAAATTTACGGACCACTTTTATGAGTCGTAAAATTTTTATGGTCTGTATTTCTCACCGTAAATCAGGAACAGTATGGTACGTACTTTAGTGGCCTCCGATTTTACGGACCAATTTTATGGGCCGTAAAATTTATACGGTCTGTATAATTATACCATATATCTGCTTCTCTGATGACGTTTTGTACTCAAATTTCTTGGATCTTGGGTCGAATTTTCTGACCTTGTTGACTTCCTTGGGCCCACACAACCTAGTAATTACCCTTTTTGGCTGTTTTAACACCTTTTTCACTTGGACTTGGAACATTTTAGATCAAACCTTCCTTTTTGGTCTTCTTCCTCAAGATGAATTTATGAATGTGCTCAAGAACATGAAGAACATTCAAAAGTCCAAGTCCCTTAATTCCAACTAGTTTTTCTTCCAACTTTCGGATCTAAGCTCCTCTAAGCTAGGAGAACAAAAAACAAATCCCAATATCTATTGAAGTCAATTTCACTCTCAATCAACAAAATCCAATTGGTGTTCTTCAAAAGCTTGAGGTCTTCAATGGCGATTGACTCAATTCTTGTCCAAACACCTCCAAATTCGAACCCTAGCTAGATTTGATACCCAAGAACTCAAATATAACCTCAAAAATACTCAAATCAAACCATCACAATGATTTTTTTTGATTTTTGAAATTTTCAGATTTTTATATTTTCTCAAATAAGAAGAGCCTAGGATTAAGGATCATAGAAACAAACCTCTAGCCTAAGCTTTGATACCAAATGATAAGATTTGGCTTGGGATAAACAACAAATCAAACAACAAATGCAGAAATTAAGATAGATAGAAAGTTAGATATGAGAATAGAAGAAAAGGAGATGAGATTTAGAAGAAAGAAAGGAATTAATCAACTACAATTGTGACTAATCAACATAGGAAAGAAAAACACCTATTAATCAACAGTCTAAGATGAATTCATTCCAAGGAAGAAGAGACTCAAACTAATACATGAAAATCCAATCCTAGATCATCCAAGAGAGATTCAAGGTAAGAGTTAAGGGAATCCACCCATACTAGCAAATCCTAGTTAAACTAGCTCCATACAAGGAGAAAACAACTCATAAGAGTTTCATCATCAATCTCAAGCTAAGTGTAAATGGAAGACTAATGGTCAATTTATACTAAGGCTATTACATCAAAAGGCCCTAAAGTGGCTCTTTTGCAAAAATATCCACATGAGTCTTTAATTGCATCCAAAGACCCATATTTTGCAAATAAGACCTCAAATTGCAATCTTAGCCTCCTATATTACAAATATGTCCTCCAATTGCAATATTAGCCCCATGATTTCACTTTTAGCCACTTTACGCATCTAGCCACTTTGAATAGTGTCCTTCTCATTGACTTGCTAAGCTACCTTCCAAGCAATCATCCACACCTTTGTGGCTTGTTCTTCCATGGCCTCCAAAGGCTCCATCTTCCTTGTCCAAGGGTGTTTGGCATGGAAATGCACCTTCAAAGCTCCAACAAGAGTTTTAGCCTTCATTGTCCATGAGCTTCGTAGGATCATATCATCGTATTAGAGCATAGGCTAAGAGATTGTTCTTGCAATTTATAATCCTAGGCTCAAAAATTTGAAAATCCCCAAAAAATAATAATTGAAAAATACAAAAAAAAATCGAAAATCATTTTTTATTGGTTTGATTTGAACGTTTCTGAGGTTGGATTTGAGTTTATCAAGGTGGAAAACGTCTAGTTACGAAGTTTTGAATGATGTTGAGATTTTTTTTTTACCCTTAAATCTTAATGTTTTTCCAAATAAGAAAAGAAGAGAAAAAGGGCACAAATGGAACATCATAAACCTCTTCTTCTTCTTTTTTGACAAAACTCTTCATTATCGCCAAGTTGGTTTCTCTTGATTTGAACCGCCTTGAACCTGTATTTACCTCGTTTAACATTGGCTCGGATACCACCTGTTGGGGTCGAAAATAATTACGACGTTATGCAGAAGCTAATAATTGCAAACCCTGAACGACGATAAATCAGACAACATAGAAAAATATACTAAAAAGCCATAATATTATAATATTGATTTGATCAAGTGACCTACATATTGAAAAACTAATATACAAAAACTATAAAAATTGTAGAGAGAAAAATCTCCCCCTAAACAAAACTTTGAACCCTACATTGTGGATGCTATTATGATGTTGAGATGAACACTCAAAATTGAGTGATAATTTGTTTAGTATGGTGCTAATCTAGTGATTAGTGATAGTTAATTATGGTGGATTCCATTGTTGGCTATTAAACCATTTTTCCACTGATTTCATATGAGAGTTGTTCATTTGTGAATTCATTTGATTGACTCTTAATTGAATTCAAATAGTATAGGTTCGATAGTAGGAATTGATTATGAGGGTTTGGATTTCATATATCCAAGTTTGCCTATAATTCCTTTACTAATTGGGTCTTGCTTCTATCCCTCTTCTTCTCATCCCAAATTCTTCACTTCTTATCCCTTGATTTCTTCGTTATCTTTATTTTCGCGTATTTTTTGTTTGAATCTGTGTCTTCCATAAGACAGATCATATCACGAGGGGACCGTTGACACGCTTCCCGAGGTGTTCAGAGTTGATTTGGGTGACTTTTTGGGAAAATTGGACTTTAAGCGAAAAAGAGTTGACTCAAAGTTGACTTTTGGTAAATGGACCTTTTTTGAAAATCCATCAATTTTGAGAGGTCCGGATGGTCATTTAGAACTTGTTTGGATATTTGGTTCGGTTCCCAATGCACTCGGGTGCATTTCGAAACTTGGGTTGGAAAATTGGATTTGAGATATTGGGGGTTGACTCAGTCAACGAGACCTCCGTTGGGAATTCTGAGGCCACGAATGCATTCGTAGCGTGTTTTTATGTATGGCTGCATATTTGGTATGTGAGCAGATTACCTCAAGAGATAGTCAAAAATTCGGGTGAAGTATGTGAAAACTTGGGTTTTTCTGGTGTCTAGTGCCCGCTTTGGCAGCAGCGGTCACCCTTCCACTGAAGGGGCCAGAGCTATTTGGGCATGACCGCTGGAGCGGTAAGCTGGTCGCAGAAGCGGGCGTCGGGCAGTTAATTCATTAAATGAAGTGTTAAATTCCCTAAGTCCCTCATTATTTACTATTTCGAAATCTGAGCTATTGGGAGCAATTCTAGGATATTCTCAGAGGAAATTCTTGGCTGTAAGTCCTTCTAATTCCTTTACTATTCCATTGTCCTTAATCACCTTAGAATTCCTTACCTTGATAGTTTATTAAGTGTTTGATGATTAAAAGAGGATTCCATGAGTTCTTTTTTCTAGACTTCTAAATCATGATTTGTTGGTTGGGTTAGCTCTATTAAGCATGGAATTGATGACTAGAAACTACAATTGCATGATTTCTTCCTAATTAGTGGCTAAATTATGGGATTGAAAGTTAGGGTTTATACCCAAATTTGGGGGCTTTTGCCTAGAATTCGAATTTGAGTAAATTATTGATTCTTCTAGCTTGATATTGATGGGAATTGATCACCTAGAGCTTTAATTTCATGTTGGAGCCTTTAGATTCCTAATTTCACCCATCTGGTTCATAAAACCCATTCCATAGGTTGGGAATTTGGATCTTGAATAGAAGTAGGGTTCGTTTGATGTTCTTCGTGATTCTAATTTCTTGATTCGAATGTGCCTAGACTTTCTTTACCTCGAGGCTCAAAGGAAAGGGAAGTCTAAGGAGTGATTGTTGGTGATATTGCTGTTCGGCATTCCAGGTAGGTTACAGTTTACCCTATGGTGAGACTTCGTTTAGCGAAGCATATATTTAGATGATATTGTCGGAGAATGCATGTAAACCTGCGGGTATGAAGCTGGGTTGGATATTGTCTTAGGTTGGGCCTTATTGTGTGATTGGGGCTAGCCACCCCGTTGTGTTGTGACTTATCTTGTTCTGTTATTGTTGACTCAATGCCACGTGGAGATAGTAGATATTGGATAATGTTGGTATATCTTGATCATGATATAGTAGTATCTTACTTGTTGACATTTGATACGAGGATAGTTGTTACACCTCTCGTTTTTGTCGCAAGCGGTCCTTGGCTTATGAGTGGTTTATACCCTTAGTATGAAGATTTGCCCCCGAGTTTTTGAGGCATTAAGTGCTTTACCTCGCGGGTACCAAAGTATGAATATATGTTCTTCGCAATACGATAGGATTAAAGCTAAACAGATTGAATCGTCACAGCAGAATGGACTTAGGGAACTGGTAGAAAACCAGTCCCTTTTGACGGACCGTCGACGGTGGCGGTGGCGACAATGCACGCCGTCGACACGCCACCAAATCTGATGGTTGATCGACGATGCAAGTCGACGGACCGTCAACGTGTTGACGGGCAGTCGACCCGCACGTCAAACTGCACTTTTGGAACTTTCTAGTTCCATCTATATATAGTTGAACCTCAAGTTTTATTTTTATTATTTTCACTCCCAAATCAGAGAAGGGCCTAGAATACTCATCTTAATATTTTCCATCATCATAGTGAAGATATATGCGGATATGCCAGTGGAAAGTTCAAAGATGCTGAACAACATTACCATTCCACATTCAAAGAAATTCTTGCCGTAAAAATGGGATTAAAAAGTTTAATTTCTTTTTAATTCACACATAGTTTCTTATCGAGATGGATATGAAAGCTTTCCCGAAGATAATCCACATAAATCCAAAGATTATCCCAAATCCGCAGATTCTCAGATGGGCACAATGGTTCTCCCCTTACAAATTCCAAGTAAAGCACCTCAAAGGGACTGATAATATTCTAGCAGATTTCCTATCCAGGCCAGATGAGTTTTCGAAAAGATTTCAAGCCAAGCTGCAGAAGCGGATAACTAGCAACATTTTCATGCTTACAAGCTCATCAGGAGCTAGTCCATCCAGAATAGCAGATCATCCGCTAGAATTCTTCAGCAAGTTTGTGGACCCGTTTGATCCATCCATCCTCACAGAAAGAAGGACTTTCTATGAGCTCCTGGTTTTTAGAAAATATGAAGGATCCATCATTAAGCCATTCGGAGTCAATCCAGAATACCCATTCTGTCACGTATTCATAGCCATGCACAATGATTTTCCGCAGGCGCTATTATGGTTTTTCTGGTACTTGTGTCACCAGTATTATATTTTCATAGATTCAAGTGCGACATGTTCCGATGTTTTGACAAGATTGAACCTGCTCTCAAAACGTTTCTGCAATGGTTCAAACCATGAAGATATTGGGTTCAATGTTTCCAAGACTCCTATGCAGCAAAAGTGTTCATGTTACATCGACTGATAAAAATTATTGATGGGAAGGTCCGTGCTCAACCAGATATTTCGCTATGGTGGGAATTCCCCGTCTCTGTCTTGTCCTTAGAAGATGAATACAGCGAAGTACAGAGAATTATTTTCCAGCAAAATAAGTGCATCCCAAAGGAGATATGGCCGAAAGAATAGGCTCGATGGAATTACACTGATAACCATCCCCATTGGGAAAAAGTTCGAGAAGCAGCAAAGGAGTACCGAGTGCCGCATGAAATAATCAAAGATGAAGTCACTCAGGCTATCACAAAGATAAGGTTGGATTTTCCATCTCAAGATTCAGCAAAAATAGATCCAGAGATGACAGGGCCATCCAACAAAAAATGCTACTACACAAGGTCGCGAAAACGAAGTATGGAAAAAAAAGAAAAATTCAAGCAAAAACATGGACCAGAATGGTGGATAGAGGAAGGATACGCAACTCCGCCGTCGACTCCATCAACTCCGCCGTCGACTTCATCAAGCACCGCTCCGTCGGATAAAGCTTACTGACGTGCTTACAAGAAAGACAAAAGCGGACCCCACGGTCACATTCTTGCACATGGTTGTCATGCTTCAAATAATATTCCCCTCATTTTACTAGACTTGTTTTATTAGGCGTGTTTTATTAGGCTGTCTTATTAGGTTCGTTTTATCAGGCTTGTTTTATTAGGCTGTCTTATTAGGCTCGTTTTATTAGGTTTGTTTTATTAGGCCTTTCACATGTCTAGCGGGGCCCGTGTGCCATGTAAGATAAGTCTTGTGGAAGCCTCCAACTCCTATAAATAGGAGGCTATGTAGTAGTTAGAAGGCATCAAACAATTTCCCTGTAAATTTTCCGATATCAATAAAATGTTTACCTTCTAAATTTCTCTTGTTCTTCTCTTTGAAAGGCATGGAAAGGCTGATCCTAAGTTAGTATAGGGTTAGGAAATATTGGGCAAGTTGAGCTTGCTATGAGTACAATAGTTTTCCGAAGCTTTGACAGTATGTCTGTAGTAGTGCGAAAGTTTTTCCGAGTTGAGTAGCTTGGCTAGGAAGCCAACCATTTTGTAGGAAAAACTTTCATATCTACGATCTTTCAAACTGTCCGACTAACTTGACAAACCATCCTTCGGGTTGTTAAAGTCAGGTTTGTGGCAAGCCGTCCTTCGGGATGTTGAAGCCCAGTCCTACTATGTAAGAAAACTATTGTGCTTGTAGTTTGGCTGTCTTGCTTGGTGTTTCCCCGCCCTCTACATACCCCGTGGTATAACCCGAGCTTGTGAAGAGAAAGTTGTTCCTAGGGTTTCTTTGAAGTTGATGAGCTTGGGAATTGGAGTTAGAGCTTGATTGTTGGTATCCTAGTTTCTTCAAGGTATGTACATGATTCTTATCCTTGTGTTTGAGTTATTATCAAGAATTTTGGTGGTTTTAAGAAAAGGGAATTGTAGTTATGAAAGTTTTAAGTTGAATAAAAGTAGAGTTGGACTTGGGGGCTATGTTGGAGGGGTGATTTGGAGTAGAATCGATTTTATTTTGATATGTAAGTATTGATAAGGTTGTTTTTAGTATTATTGTTGATATTTCATTTAAATTGGAATTGAGGGATTATTGAGTTATGAAGGGGATGTTGTCCGGACCTCGTTAAGTACCATTTTTACTTGAATTGGATGGTAAGTGGTATAAAAGGTCTAATTGTGGCCTATGTTATCTTGGTTGTAGACTTTTGAGTTCAAGAAGTAGACGCTGGACGAGTAGATACGCTTCAAGGTATGTTAAGGCTGTCCTTTTTATTTTTTTTAGCATGATCTTTATTGTCTAAACGAACGAGTAAGCGAGTGAGTTCCGAAGACTCTACTCTTAGATGGTACAGGATTCATCATATCCTTGATTCCTTATATTTATGTTCATGACTCTTAGAGATCTCTATTATCTAGAGACTCTTAGAGATCTTTGTTATCTAGAGTATATATATATACATATGTGTACAGTTATTTTTCTCACACTGTGCCTATATGGCCGGGTAGCACCACTACGGTGGGCGACTTATAGATGATAAGGTATGATTACACCGTGCCTATATGGCCGGACAGTACCACTAGTGGGTGGCGTGAGGTGATTATCGTCCCGGACGCGGGATGCCTGGACGCGGGATTAGATGAGATATGGATCGGGCCGTACGTTCCTCGGCACTATTATATGATTTTTTAAAGAAGAGCATGCATATTATACACTATTTTCAGTCATGCAGATGCATTCAGACAGTCAGTTTGTTTATGAGTTTCAGATTCCCTCCATGATTCTTATGTATATGTTCCTCTTATGCCTTATATACTCGGTACATAGTCCGTACTGACTCCCCTATTGTTCGGGGGCTGTGTTCATGCCCGCAGGTACAGGTAGACCGATAGTCGGTCCAGCTCAGTAGGACATTCATCCAGTAGTGGTCAGTGCGCTCCATTTGATCCGGAGCAATAGTTTATTTTTGCATGCTACTTTTGAGATGTAGACATGTACATGGGTATGACGGGGCCCTGTCCCGTCCTTTCTACAGCTTTTATTCCATTAGAGGTCTATAGACAATTATGTGTAGATGACATGTGACGTAGCCTTGTCAACTCCTATACTTTTATGTACAGGTCATGTGGCAGCCTAGTTGGCTTACATTGTTATCATCACTATATATGTATATAGATATACCTATGCATGGTCTTTGATGTTATCCTTTCATGAGTCAGCTGATTCCAGGTTGAGTTACTTGTGAGCCATAGTATGCAATGTTATCCAGATATGAGTATAGGGGTGTTTGGTCACTAGAGATCAGGCACTCGTCGCGGCTCATCGTCTTGGGTCGTGACAAAAGTGGTATCAGAGCAGTTCCGTCCTAGGGTTGTCTACAGACCGTGTCTAGTAGAGATTGTTTATGGGTGTATCGTGCACCATACTTATAAACAGAAGGCTACAAGACATTTAGGAAATTGCCATTCTTTCCCTCTTAGATCGTGCGATAGAGCCGTGTGTTAAGAGTTTGCTTCCTAATAGTTTGTTCTGATTTTAGTGATACCCCGCAAGAAAGCTACAGCCGCCAAGAAGGGCAAGAGAGTGGCTGGTGAGGCCACCAGCCGTACTCAGCGGGCTACCAAGGAGCGGGGCGAGTCCTAGAGTGAGAGCCCCTCCCACACTTCGGATACGCCGCCTCCAACACTTGCCCTAGTGCCCCCAGTCCCTTAGCAAGATGCATCGGGCCGGGATATGTGGGATGCTACACAACTATTGACCAGATTGGTAGCTGCTCAGGCGCAACATCAAGGAGTTGGTGTTGATCAGGGAGATCGAGCTGGTAGTGCGATGGTTAAGACTTTCCTTAGGTTAGATCCTTCAGAGTTTTCAGTGTTGAAGCAAAATATGGAACCTCAGGATTTTATTGATAGTATGCAGCAGACTTTGAGGGTTATGCATGCCGATGAGGTTGAGTCAGTGGAGCTGGCATCTTATAGGCTCTGTGATAGTGCAGTACAGTGGTATCAGGCATGGGAGCTATCTAGGCGAGAGTTTTCAGATGCTTTTATTCGTCATTATTTACCACCAAAAGTCAGACGGGCCCGAGCAGATAGGTTCTTGCATATTGAGCAGGGCAGTATGAGTGTTCAGGAGTATTGTGTACACTTTGACTCTTTAGCTAGATATGCCCCAGCTATGGTGGCTGAGATGAAGGACAGAGTTCATCGCTTCGTGGCTGGTCTAGGGCCACATTCGATTGATGAGTGCACGACAGCCGCGTTATAGCCGAGTATGGATATTTCCCGTATACAGGCATATGTCCAGAATCTAGAAGATCGTAAGCGTCAATGGGGAATAGAGTGTGAGGGTGACCGAGGCCATGGTAAGAGGGCTAGGTCTTTAGATATTGCTGGTGAGTTCAGAGGAAGACGGAGACAGCAGCATTCCCGATATCCATTTCATTCAGCAGAGAGTGCACCTCCGCGGTTTCCAAGCCCTAGATTTGATCGGTCTTCTTATTCAGGAGTGGGCCAGAGTTCCAGAGCATCAGGTTTTCAGCATAGACCCAAGTCAGGCCAGATGAGGCCACCTGTACCACGGTGTGCACAATGCGGTAGATTATATTCCGGGCAGTATCGATTTGGATCGGATGCTTATTATGCTTGTGGCCAACTAGGCCACGTGATGAGAGAGTATCCGTCACGGGGTGGTGTAGGAATTGTTTAGCCCATCGGGTTTGTAGCTGGCTCTTCTTCTTCAGTACGCCCTTCAGGGCAAGTTCCTCAGACATCAGCGGGACGTGATAGAGGAAGGAGTGGAGCCTCTAGCTCGAGTGGGCCTCAGCACCGTGTTTATGCATTAGATGGTAGACAGGATTGTGAGTCATTTCTTGATGTAGTTACAGGTATATAATCAGTTTCTTCCCATGACGTATATGCACTGATTGATCCAGTTTCCACTTTATCATATGTTACTATTTTTGTTGCTAGCAAGTTTAGGATAGAGCCTGAATTGATTAAACCATTTGAGGTGTCTACGCCAGTTGGTGATCCGGTTATAGCTAGGCGAGTATATCGAGGATGTGTAGTGGTAGTTTGTTACCACCATACCTTAGCAGATTTGATTGAGTTAGACATGATTGATTTTGATGTTATTATGGGCATGGATTGGTTGGCCTCTTGTTATGCTACTGTTGATTGTAGAACAAAGATAGTTCAATTCCAGTTTCCCGACGAGCCAATCCTAGAGTGGAAGGGAAATGCTACTTCGCCGAGGGGTAGGTTTATTTCCTACCTTAAGGCAAGGAAGATGATCAGAAAAGGGTATATTTATCACCTAGTTCGAGTTCAGGATGTGCAAGCAGATTCACCGACCCATCAGTCTGTCCCTGTGGTCAATGAGTTTCCAGAGGTACTTCCAGATGAGCTTCCAAGCATTCCGCCAGAATGGGAGATTGATTTTACTATTGATCTATTGCCAGATACTTAGCCAATATCTATTCCTTCTCATAGAATGGCACCTGCGGAGTTGAAAGAATTGAAGGAGCAATTGTGGGATTTACACGAGAAAGGCTTTATTAGGCCTAGCACATCATCGTGGGGAGTGCCATTATTATTTGTAAGAAAGAAGGATGGTTCTTTGCGAATGTGTATTGATTATCCGGTAATTGAATAAAGTGACTGTAAAGAATAAGTATCTGCTCCCAAGGATTGATGATTTATTTGATCAATTGCAAGGCACCAAATATTTCTCGAAGATAGATTTTAGGTCGGGATATCATCAGGTTAGGGTGAAGGAGGAAGATATTCCGAAGACGACATTTAGGACTAGATATAGACACTATGAGTTTCGTGTCATGTCATTTGGGTTAACTAATGCTCCAGCTGTATTCATGGACTTGATGAATCATGTATTCAAACCCTTCTTGGATTTGTTCGTGATCGTGTTTATAGATGATATTCTAGTTTATTCACCGACAGAGGCTGACCATACAGATCATCTACGTGCAGTGCTTGGAATTCTTCGAGATAGAGAATTATATGCGAAATTTTCCAAGTGTGAATTCTGGTTGAACTCTGTGGCTTTTCTTGGTCACATTTTTTCAAATGAAGGCATTAGAGTGGATACTCCAAAGATTGAAGCTGTGAAGAATTGGCTAAGGCCCACGACACCAACGGAGATACGTAGCTTCTTGGGCCTAGTTGGATATTATAGAAGGTTTGTGGAAGGATTTTCTTCTCTTTCAGCCCCATTAACTAAGTTGACTCAGAAGTCAGCTAAGTTCCAGTGGGACGGATGCATCGAGCAGAGTTACCAGATATTGAAAGACAAGTTGACCTCAGCACTCGTCTCGACTCTTCCAGAAGGAACAAAGGGCTATGTGATTTATTGTGATGCTTTAGGTATTGGTTTGGGCTATGTATTAATGTAGCATGGCAAGGTTGTTGCTTATGCTTCTAGACAGCTGAAGCAGCACAAGAAGAATTATCCAACTCATGATCTAGAGCTAGCTGCGGTGATTCATGCCCTAAAAATATGGAGGCATTATCTATACGGTGTCCATGTTGATATCTATACTGATCATAAGAGCCTCCAATATATTTTTAAGCAGAAGGACTTGAATTTATGTCAAAGGCGATGGCTAGAGTTGCTGAAAGATTACGACGTGGATATTCTGTACCATCCTGGGAAGGTTAATGTAATGGCTGATGCTCTTAGTCGTAAATATATAGGTATCCTGTCATATGTACAGCCAGAGAAGAGGGAGATAGTCCGCGAAGTTCGTCAACTAGCCAGCCTTGGAGTTCGGATGATAGATTCAGGTGATGCAGAAATTACGATCTAGGATACAACGATGTTATCTTTGGTAGCAGAGATAAAGGAACGTCAGTATGAAGATCCTGTTCTAGCCCATTACTGAGATACGGCTCCTCAGAAAGAAAAGACACCCTTTGTGATTACAGGAGATGGAGTACTCAGGTATCGAAGTAGATTATGTGTTCCTAATGTTGCAGGGCTTCGTCAGCAGGTTATGGGAGAAGCTCATTATTCTCGGTATTCTATCCACCCTGGCAGAACAAAGATGTATCATGATCTCAAGGAAGTTTATTGGTGGGATGGAGTGAAAAGAGACAGAGCTGAATTTGTCGCTCAGCGTCCGAATTTCCAACAAGTCAAGATAGAGCACCAGAAGCCCGGAGGTTTATTGCACGCTATGGAGATTCCAACATGGAAATGGGAGGTAATCAATTTGGAATTTATTACAGGTTTGCCCCGTACTCCGCAAAGTATGATTCGATATGGGTCATAGTTGATAGGCTTACAAAGTTAGCCCATTTCGTGCCTGTTAGAACTACTTATCCAACTGAAGATTATGCGAAGATTTATCTTAAGGAGATTGTACGGCTTAATGGTATTCCTACAACCATTATTTCAGATAGAGGGGCGCAGTTCACAGATAATTTTTGGAAGTCTTTTCAGAATGGATTGGGGACTCAGGTGAGTCTTAGTACTGCATTTCATCCGCAGACAGATGGACAGGCGGAGCATACTATACAGACACTTGAGGACATGCTAAGAGCCTGCGTGATTGACTTCCTAGGACGTTGGGATGATCATTTGCCTCTAATTGAATTTGCATATAATAACAGTTACCATTCTAGTATTCAGATGACTCCTTATGAAGCTTTATATGGGCGGAGATGTAGATCACCTATAGGATGGTCCGATGTTAGGGAAAATTAGTTAGCAGGCCCAGACCTAATACAACTAGCAGTTAACAAGGTGAAAGCAATTCAAGAGAGGTTACTAGCGGTGCAGAGTCGACAAAAATCCTATGCAGATAACCAGCGGCGTAAGCTAGAGTTCGAGGTAGGATATTGGGTCTTCCTGAAGATCTCACCTATGAAGGGAGTGATGAGATTTGGCAAGAAGGGTAAGTTGAGCTCTCGATACATCGAGCCACATAGAATCACTCGTACTGTGGGTAAGGTAGCATATGAGCTGGAACTACCTTCAGAGTTGGGGTCTGTACACCCAGTATTCCATGTATCCATGCTTCGTAAATGTATAGGAGATCCTTCGAGAATTGTGCCGATAGATGATATCCAGGTAACCGAGCAATTATCATACAAAGAGATTTCTATGGCTATATTTGATAGACAAGTTCGTCAATTGCGAACTAAGGATGTGGCTTCTGTTAATGTTCTGTGGAGAAATAATAATGTTGAAGAAATGACTTGGGAAGCTGAAGAGGAAATGAAGACTAAATACCCGTACTTATTTCCATTATCTCAGGAGGCTCAGCCTGAGGCATCATCTTCTCCAGGTATTGATTTCATCTATAGTTATTGTGATTGGTCGTGTAAGGCCATGGTGTTGTATATTTTAGCATGTGGCCCTGTGTGGCATTATTTTGGGTTGTTGTGTACAGGATGGATTGGCATATTGATAAGGGAGACTCTGCCGAAATTTTTATAGCCTATGACCTGTATGAACATTCGAGGACGAATGTATCTGGGGCGGGGCGGGGCGGGGGGGGGGGGGAGAATGTTACACTTCTCGTTTTTGTCGCAAGTGGTCCTTGGCTTATGAGTGTTTTATACCCTTAGTATGGAGATTCACACCCGAGTTTTTGAGGCATTAAGTGCTTTACCTCGTGGGTACCAAAGTATGAATATATGTTCTTCGCAATACGATAGGATTAAAACTAAACAAATTGAATCGTCGCAGCGGAATGGACTCAGGGAACTGGTAGAAAACCAGTCCCTTTTGACTGACCGTCGATGTGTCGATGGTGGTGAAAATGCACGCCATTGACACACCACCATCTCCGATTCTCTGATGGTTGATCGACAGCGCAAGTCGATGGGCCGTCAACCCGCACGTCAAACTGCACCTCTGGAACTTTTTAGTTCCATCTATGTATAGTTGACCTCACATTTTATTTTCATTATTTTCACTCCCAAATCAGAGAAGGGCCAAGAATACTCGTCTTAATATTTTCCATCATCATAGTGAAGATTTAGCAAGATCCGACCCTGTAAACCCGAGCTTGTGGAGAGAAAGTTGTTCCTAGGGTTTCTTTGAAGTTGATGAGCTTGGGAATTGGAGTTAGAGCTTGATTCTTGGTATCTTAGTTTCTTCAAGGTATGTACATGATTCTTATCCTTGTTTTTGAGTTATTATCAAGAATTTTGGTGGTTTTAAGAAAAGGGAATTATAGTTATGAAAGTTGTAAGTTGAATAAGAGTAGAGTTAGACTTGAGGGCTATGTTGGTGGGGGTGATTTGGAGTAGAATTGATTTTATTTTGATATGTTAGTATTGATATGGTTGTTGTTAGTACTATTGTTGATATTTAAGTTAAATTGGAATTGAGGGATTATTGAGTTATGAAGGGGATGTTTTCCAGACCTCGTTAAGTCCCCTTTTCACTTGAATTGGATGGTAAGTGTTATAAAGGGTCTAATTGTGGCCTATGTTATCTCGGTTGTAGACTTACGAGTTCAAGAAGTAGACGCTGGACGAGTAGATACGCTTCAAGGTATGTTAAGGTTGTCCCTTTTATTCTTTTGGCATGATCTTTATTGTCTGAACGAACGAGTAAGCGAGTGAGTTCCAAATACTCTACTCTTAGGTGGTACAGGATTCATCGTATCCTTGATTCCTTATATTCATGTCGACTCTTAGAGATCTCTATTATCTAGAGTATGTCTTTCATGAGGTTTCATATATATATATATATATATATATATATATATATATATATATATATATATATATATATATATATATATATATATATATAGCTATTTTTCTCACACCGTGCCTATATGGCCGGGCAGCACCACTATGGTGGGCGACTTATAGATGATGAGGTATGATTACACCGTGCCTAATAGCCGGACAACACCACTAGTGGGCGGCGTGAGATGATTATCATCCCGGACGAGGGATTAGATGAGATATGGATCGGGCGTACCTTCCTCGGCACTATTAAATGATTATTTTAAAGAAGAGCATGCATATTATATAGTATCTTCAGTCATACAGATGCATTCAGACAGTCAGTTTGTTTATGAGTTTCAGATTCCCTCCATGATTCTTATGTATATGTTCCTCTTATGCCTTACATCCTCGGTACATAGTCCATACTGACTCCCCTATTGTTCGGGGGCTGTGTTCATGCCCGCAAGTACAGGTAGACAGATAGGCGGTCCAGCTTAGTAGGACATTCATCCAGAGGTGGTCAGTACGCTCCATTTGATCCAGAGCAGTAGTTTATTTTGGTATGCTACTTTTGAGATATAGAGATGTACATGGGTATGACGGGGCCCTGTCCCGTCCTTTCTACAACTTTTATTCCATTAGAGGTCTGTAGACAGTTATGTGTAGATGACATGTAACGTATCCTTATCGGCTCGTATTCTTTTGTGTATAGGTCATGTGGCAGCCTAACTGACTTACATTGTTATCATCAGTATATATGTATATAGATATACCTATGCATGGTCTTTGCTGTTATCCTTTCATGAGTCAGCTGAGTCCAGGTTGAGTTAATTGTGGGCCATAGTATGCAATGCTATCTAGATATGAGTATAGGGGTGTTTGGTCACTAGAGATCAAGCATTCATCGCGGCACCTTGGCTTGGGCCGTGACAATAGTGTTCTATTATGGCTTGTTGTGTAGCCTTTTCATGATATTATTGGTGTCCCATGCGTGGTACTTTGATATTGGTTTAATTATTGAAATTGAACTCATACATTGCACGAATTCTCATCTTTTATGACATACTGTTGATACATTGATGATATTTAAGGAACTACTGTTATGAGCTGGGCTCAGTTGGATGAGCGTGAGGACCGATGTCCGATGTTTATCCCAGAATCGAGGATGAGTGTAGTGATTGCCGAGGTTGTTGCCGGAATCGTGAGGTAGTGGTTGCCGAGGTTATTACTGGAACCGTGAAGTACATGGACTTCGCGGGTCCCCCATGGGTTGTGCTGCCGAGATGTGATGTTCCATCATCGGAGTACAAGTGTATGGTGCATATGTGTTGCATTCACATTTCATACATTATATCATTGCAGTGTACTATGGCTTTTATTGTGATATTCTTGTGATGTACTTGTGATATACAGATTCAGATTGAGTATTTGAGACTTGACACATTTGGGTTTAGATGCTAAACATAGGTGATGATGTGTACTTGGATTCTGGCTTGTGTTTGTCTTATACCTGGTTGGTTTACCTATCTATCTTACTTTATTGCTTTGATATGTGTTAGCTAAACTTAGTCGGCCTATGATACCTACCAGTACTTGTTGTTTGTACTGACCTGCACTTGCTGCATTCTTTTATGAATGCAGAGTTCCATATGGAATTGACCTATGCTTCTCGTGGCTGATAGCGGTTCGAGAGTTGTTGTTAGAGTCTTACAGGGTGAGCACGGGGACACCCGCCACCTTGAAGATTCTTCTTTTATTTATGCGTTACTTGATATTCCGAGACATATTCAGACTATTGATGTATTATTGTTATTTCTAGACTTGTAAATTCTAGTTAGATGCTCTTGTATAGTTAGACCAGACTCTTGGTGGATTTGATGTATCCTACTTCTGCATATTTCTATATCATTATTGTCAGACCTACGTGATTTTTATCCCTTCCGCTTGTTTTTTTTTTATTTTTTTTTTTTATGATTTTACGATTGTCGGAATAAGGGTTCGCCTACCGAGGTGGTAAAGGTAGGCGCCTGTGCGATTTATAAAAATTGGGTCGTGACAAGTGGGCAGCTATTAGGGATGAGGGTAAATTTATGTACTCCCTTTGTCCCAAATTATATGAAACATTTTCTTTTTAGTCAGTCCAAAAAAGAATTACACATTTCCTTAGTTGACAACAATTTAACTTTAAATTTTAACTTTTACGCTTAACGAGATTATTTATAACCACACAAATATCTTTGGATTGTTTCCGACCACAAGATTCAAAGATCTTTTATTTCTTAAACTCTGTGCTAAGTCAAAATACATCATATAAATTGGGACGGAGGGAGTAGTTTATTAACAGTGAGGATACATGCTAGTATAACTTACTAGGGGTAAATATTAACCTTTTCTCAAAGTACAAGTGATACAACTCAAGTTGCATCAAAGCCTTTCACAAGGAGCCAAGCTCGTGAACTTCAAGCAATGCAAGGGTTATTCATGAAGAGGGACGTATTTGAGTACACTCTAGAGCCCTCCCGGAGATTCCAAGCGTTGATGATTGCATGGGAGGAGGGATTGGAGAAGAGTGTTGAAGATGGTTATGCTTGCAATGAGGCTATTACTTAAAGGCTAGCATTTTTGAGTTTCATTTACAAGGAAGACCAACCAACAAGGCCCTTAATTCATTAAGGGTAGAATTATAATAGCTTAGTTGTCTTCCATAGCTTTTTAGTACAATAACTTGTTAAAACATTTCCTAGGGCAGATTTTTATGAATATTCAAATTACTAAACTTATTGAGAGTAGAGAGTTTGTGAAGCTTTTATTGCGAACCTTGTTGAGAGGAGTGGTTGCTTGGGATCACAAGTCCCTTGAGGTCATCCTAAGAGTTTGGTGCTCTATTTGATTACAATTTGGAGGTCTTAGTTATTATAGAACGTTGGTTGCCAAATAGTGTCTTTAGTTGTGTCAATCTAGATATCCTTTGTTTTCCTTGTTGTTTTCTTGTCTTTTCATTTCCTTTATTGTATCATTTGATAGCAGAGTCTAAATTAGGTTTGTTCCAACAAATCTAGCCTTGGGATTTGATTCTACAAAAAAAAATGAAATTAAAACCCAAAAAATTTCGTGTTGTTTTATTGATTCTAGTGTTAGATTTGAGTTTCTTAGTGATTTAGGGTTTCAAATATTGAGTTTCAAGTCGTTTTTGAGTTTTTCATCGTTAAAGGACTTTGAAGGCTGAAGAACTCAAAGTGGGTTTTGTAGTAGAACTTAAAATTGAAGTTTGAAAGTTATTGGGCTGTGTTCTCCTAGTAAAGAAGGTTTAGAATCCGAAATTTGGGACAAAAAAGAGCTGATTTGAAGGAGTTGGAATTTTGAAAGTTCTTGGTGTTCTTGAAGATCTTCAAATCTTCAAGAGGAAGAAGAAGGGTGTTTGATCCACAAATTTTCAAGTCTTTGGTTGAAAAGTATTTTTGTGCCCATGAAAAAAACACAAAAAAAAAGGGAAATCAGAAAATCCAACCCACATTTCAGGTGTAAAAATAAATAAGTAAATAATCCACGTCATCGCCGACGTCATCTGCTGATGTTAGCAAAAACGCATCAGACCAGCACCCAACGTCTGCATGGCGTGTGACCTACAGATTCAGAGAGATAACATTTCAACACTTAGAAATTTTTTCTAAGTGTTGGACCAAAAACCACCCCAAATTTTTTCTAAGTGTCCAAAACTTCTCAAATTTTTTTCTAAGTGTTTGTCCACTTCTTATCTACTTTCTTTGATTCTCTAAAGATAATTAACAACTTGTAGTTCTTACTTGATTGCTAATTAGGTCTTGAGCTTCGTTTCTTTTCGTACCAATTCTCTTCGTTCTTTTCTATTTTAACTTTGTCGAAACTTCTTGATTCAAGTCCGCTAGTTTGAATTGTGTCTTCCATTCTTTTAAGTTAAAAAAGAATCTATTCTGGCCAAGAGTAGAACTTGAATCCCTTGTGATTAATCGACATTAACAAGAACACAATCATTAGCCAAAACAAATTATGAGGCAATTCAAAGGTGCGCTTACTTGAGAGTTTGTGAGTTGTTTATCACTAACTTAACATGTTTGCTTGTTTTGTGTTTGTTTTAATAGGTACCATGACGAATGGGGATGAAACTCCAACTCCTACCTTGGGAGTAACATTTGATGACTTGGCTAACATGATAGCCATAACATTTGATGATTTGGCTAACATGATAGCTACCTTGGCTAATCAAATGGGAAATATGGAGGGAGAGATGGGGTCTCTAAGGGGAAGTGTGAGGGAATTGTCATCCTCACCACATGTTCACTATCAAGGAAACATAAGTAGGTTGCCTCGAGACACTTCACCAACCTTGTCACCCGGAACTATCCATCAATTTTACAATCCCACCCATCAAACCACCAACACCTTAAACAATACCCCACCACCTCCACAAGGCCAAATTCCAAATGAAACTCAACCACGACCAAATGTCACTCTACCCCATCAAAACCTTCCAAACCCCCGACAAGCGGTGCAAATTGTCCCACCCTTGAATGATGACTATCAAGAAGAAATGTTTGAATATTATGTGGTTGATCCTTATGCTAATGAAGTTAAGGGACAACGAGGACCAATACAAGGTCTGCAATGAGGCAGAGGTGGAAGGAATGGCCCTATGCCTCAGATGGGTAGGCAAAGAGGTTACCAAACTCGTGATGGTTACCAAGATTGTGACTACCAAGGTTATGATTATGATGAAGAACCTTATGGGAGCCATGGGAATGGTGGAGGCCAAGATACGAGTCTCAAATCCATCAAGGTCACTCTCCCAACATTTAAAGGGGGTAGTGACCTAGACATATTTCTTGATTGGGTGATGCATTATGATAGAATCTTCTTGACAAATGACATGCCCGAGGAAAAAAAGAAATCTTATGCCATTGCTCAATTCGAAGGCTTCGTCTCCACATGGTGGGAAACTCAAGTGAAGCGAGAAGATTGCATGGACTTGCCCCACACCTACTTGGGAAGGGCTAAAGAATATCTTAAGGCGCAAGTATGTCACTGAACGTTACAAGCAAGAGCAACTCAAGAAGATATATACTTTGAGGCAAGGCAAAAAGAGTGTGGAAGAATACTATGATGAGTTCCAACTTGTGAAGATGAGAATCAACTTTGAAGAGGACGCATTGAATGTTATGACTCAGTTCCGAGCCGGGTTAAATGGAGAAATTGCTTCCCTAATAAGACTCTACAACTATAGTGAAATTGATGAAACTCTTGAAGCGGATATTGAGATAGAGGAGGGTCTCAAGGAAGCCATAATCAATAAGTCAAGAGGCTATGTAAGTTCATGGAACAACAACAAGGAAAAAGGAACTTCTTCCTCCAATTGGCAAAAGAATAAGGGCACCATGCAAGAATCTAAGAAGCCCTTTCTGAAAAACAATCAAGTTGAGAAGCAACCCCAAAAGTTTTCCCCCAAAAAAGGAGGTACAAAATCTAACCTGATTCGATGTTTTAAATGTCTAGGCTTTGGTCATAAAGCAAGTGAGTGTGCCAATCGGAGAGCTTTTATTTTGGGAGAAGCGGGTTGTGAGGATGCCGGAGAACATGAGGTGGAAGATGATGGGGGTAATTATGGGAATGATGAACGTGGGAGTGATGAAGAGCAAGATGATATGGAGGGTAATGGAGAAGTCACCGTTCCAAATGGTTTGGCAAGAAGGGTGACATGTATGGCCAAGCCTCAAGAAGGAGAGATCACCGTCCCTAACTATGCGGTAAGGAGACAAATGATAAGCAAGGCCATGGATGATCCTAGCCAAAGAGAGAAACTTTTCCATTTTAAATGTGTTATCAACCAAAATGTGTGTATCATAATCATTGATAGTGGGAGTTGTGCAAATGTTGCATGTACGACATTGGTTGATTTCTTGAAACTTCCCACCACCAATCATGAAAATCCTTATAAAATCAAATGGCTTAATGAATGTGGAGAGTTGAAGGTGACTCGACAAGCCTTTATCAAGTTCAAAATTAGGAAGTACCAAGATGAGATCCTTTGTTATGTTGTTCCCATGCAAGCTTGTCACCTTTTACTTGGAAGACCTTCAAAATATGATAGGTCAAGCAAGCATGATGGAAGAACCAATACACACTTGTTCATAATGGGCTCAACCATGTGTTATGTCCTATGACGCCTTTGTAAGTTGGTGAAGTTTACCACAAAATAAGGAGTTGAAAGAGACGGGCAAGGGTGTACAGGGAGATAGTAAGGGAAGTGGGAAAAAGGTCTCGAAGGGAAAGGCTAAGGTGGCCCTCTTGGAAAATCTAGGGGAAATTAGGGAGGAGTTGAAGGAGCGACAACCGATGATCCTCCTCACCCACAGGGACTATGATTTGCACACTAACAAACTAACCTCTTCTTTGCCTAGTTCTATTTCTTCTATTTTGTAGGACTATGGTGATGTGTTTCCCACGGAGCTTCCAAAGGGATTGCCACCCTTAAGAGGAATTGAGCACCAAATTGACTTTGTCCCGGGATCTCAATTGCCAAATAAACTGGCTTATAGAGCCAACCTAGATGACACTAAAGAACTTCAAAAGCAAGTGGATGAACTCCTTAAAAAAAGAGTTGTGCGAGAAAATATGAGTCCATGTGCCGTGCCCATGATCTTAGTGCCAAAGAAAGATGGAACGTGGCGCATGTGTGTTGATTACCGAGCCACCAACAAGATAACGGTAAAGTATTATCATCCCATACCTCATCTTGATGACATGCTTGATGAATTGAATGGTTGATCATATTTTCTAAGATAGGCCTTAGGAGCGAATACCATCAAATTCGAATGAAACCCGAAGATGAGTGGAAAGCGGCTTCAAGACTAAATTTGGTCTATATGAATGGTTGGTGATGCCTTTTGGTCTCACTAATGCTCCTAGTACTTTCATGCGATTAATGAATCATGTGATGAAACCTTTTATTGGAAAATTCGTGGTTGTTTACTTTGATGTTATATTGGTGTATAGTAGAATCATGGATGAGCATGTTGATAATTTGAAATGTGTGTTTGAAGTGCTTAGACAAGAAAAACTTTATGCTAATGTGGCTAAATGCTCTTTTTGTGTTGATGAAGTTTTTTTCTTGGGTTTTGTTGTGAGTTCAAGGGGCGTTGAGGTTGACGAATCCAAAATAGACGCTATTAATAATTGGCCAACTCCTAAATCCATTGGTGATGTAAAAAGTTTTCATGGATTGACAAGTTTTTATAGGGGGTTTGTTAAAGGATTTAGTACCATAGCCGCTTCTTTGACTGAGGTAATCCGAAAGGATAAGCCTTTCTCTTGGGGTGAGGAGCAAGCAAGGGCTTTTGAAATTTTGAAACAAATGCTTAGCTCCACATCGTTGTTGCAATTACCCGATTTTGATAAAATCTTTGAAATTGAATGTGATGCTAGTAAAGTAGGTATTGGTGTCGTTTTGATACAAGACCTAAAACCCATTTCCTATTTTAGTGAAAAGCTTAAGGGTGCAACATTAAATTACTCCACCTATGATATTGAGTTGTATACTTTGATTAGAGCTTTGGGTAATCGGCAACATTACTTATGGCCTAAAGAGTTTGTTATTTGGATTGATCATGAGTTCTTGAAACACCTTAAGGCCCAAGGAAATTTGAACAAAAACAAGCCAAATGAGTTGAATTTCTTGAAACTTTCACTTATGTAATCCAATACAAAAAGGGGAAGGACAATGTAGTGGTGGATGCCTTGTCTAGAAAACATGTTTTGCTAAATACTTTGTCTTCCAAATTGATGGGTTTTGGAAGCTTGAAGACATTGTATCCCGAGGACCGCATTTTTGCAAAAATCATTCAAGATTGCGAAGAATAGGAAAGGGAAAGATGGATTAGGGATAGGTCTTCTACTACCTATTGGAAATTTGATGGTTTCATGTTCAAGAACAAGTGACTATATGTGCCCGTGAGCTCTTGGAGGAAATTATTTGTGAGGGAGGCACATGATGGGGGATTAATGGGACATTTTGGAATTGATATAACTTTGGGAATTCTTGTGGAACAATTTTATTGGCCTAATATGCATCGGGGATGTTTCTAAAATTTGTGGGCAATGCATTGAGTGCTGTGGTGCTAAGTCTAGGATCCTTCCCCATGGTTTATATACCCCTCCCCCCACCCCACAAAGGCATTGGCTTGACATTTCAATGGATTTTATATTGGGTTTGCCAAGGACAAAAAGGGGCGAAGATAGCATTTTTGTTGTTGTTGACTGCTTTTCAAAGATGGCTCATTTTATTGCTTGTCATAAATTTGATGAAGCATCTCACATTGCATCTTTGTTTGTTGAACATGTGGTAAAATTGCATGGTATTCCCAAAACCATAGTGAGTGATAGGGACTCTAAGTTCCTTAGCCACTTTTGAAAGGAATTGTAGGGACGACTTGGGAATAAATTATTGTTTTCTACATCTTGTCACCCACAAACCGATGGCCAAACCGAGGTTGTGAATAGGAATTTAGGTTCTATGCTTAGGGCCATGGTTAAGGGAAAACTAGAATCTTGGGAAGATCATTTTCCATTAGTTGAATTTGCATATAATAGAATCATTCATAGTACTATTAGCATGTCTCCATTTGAGGTTGTTTATGGTTTTAATCCACTAACCCCTCTAGATCTCACCCCTTTGTCTCAAGATGTTGTTTTGAGCTTAGATGGAAACAAAAGGGCTGAGGCCATGAAGAAGTTACATGAAAAAGTGAGACTTCACCTTGAGAAGAAGAATCAAGAGACGGCCAAGAGAGCAAACAAGTACCGCAAGAGAGTTGTGCTTGAACAGGGTGATTGGGTTTGGGTATATTTTCGCAAGGATCGGTTTCCCAAAAAAAGGAAGACCAAGTTGATACCTAGAGGAGATGGTCCATTTGAGGTGCTTGAGTGACTAAATGACAATGCATACAAGATTGATCTTCCCCCGGAATATCAAGTCCATAACACCTTCAATGTGTGTGATCTCTCTCCTATGGATTTGGATGATGGCGACCCCTTAAATTTGAGGACAAATGCTTTTTAAGAAGGGGAGAATGATACAACCCAAGTTGCATCAAAGCCTTTAGGAGCCAAGCTAGTGAACTTCAAGCAATGCAAGGTTTATTCATGAAGAGGGACGTACTTGAGTACACTCTAGAGCCCTCTCGGGAATTCCAAGTGTTGATGATTGCATGGGAGGACGGATTGGAGAAGAGTGTTGAAGATGGTTATGCTTGCAATAAGGCTATTACTTAAAGGCTAGCATTTTCGAGTTCCATTTACAAGGAAGACCAACCAAACAAGGTCCTTAATTCATTAAAGGTAGAATTGTAATAGCTTAGTTGTCTTGTGAAGCTTTTGATTTTGAACCTTGTTGAGAGGATTGGTTGCTTGGGATCACAAGTCCCTTGAGGTCATCCTAAGAGTTTGGTGCTCTATTTGATTACAATTTGGAGGTCTTAGTTATTATAGAACTTTGGTTGCCAAATTGTGTCAATCTAGTTATCCTTTGTTTTCTTTGTTATTTTCTTGTCTTTTCATTTCCTTTATTGTATCAACAGGGGTAAATTTGACCCTTTTCCCTTGAATTAACAGCGCAATCGGTAGATGCGAAAGAGCATTTAGTAGGGTTTGATCCCATAACCTTAAGGGATTAAACCCAATACTTAACCAGTGCTCCACTCGGTCTAGTTTGACCATGTGTTCCTTCAGATAATATTAGATATATTTCAAGGATTATATACATAATATACCGAGTTTAGTCAGGTGATCATGAGTTCACGCGACCCTTTTTATACATAGATTCGGCCCTGCCCACTCCTATAGTCACACATTATACGTTCGACCCTTTCCTCTTTGTTTAGCTTTAGATACATGGAAAAGGAGGGTGTTCACCTGTTCTTAACTAGGTTTATACCTGCAAGTTGCAACTTAAACTAAATTCACCATGTCGGTATGTTATTTATGAACCCAATCAAATTAGAAAAAATAAGTACTTTTGGGGTGTAAATAAGCTTGGCCAAACAGGCTATAATTAGTCACATTAAAATATTAGTAACACATGTAATTGAATCTATTCACTATTAAAAAAACAGGAATCTATTGCTAGTCCTATTTTCACGACGGATTATCAAAATATTCTGTTAGCTACGAGCAATTTAGTTGTAACTCAAACAAATTGATGAACCTACATTGGACCCAAAAAATTGATGAACCTATAATCTATTACTCACTCAGTCCATCTATGTTTGACTTGACACCCCTTAAGAAGTGATTAATAAAATGATAAGTTTACTATATCACCTTTTTGAATATGATAAATTTAATTTTTTGAAAATGATTATAATTAATATTAAGGGTCTCGTTAGAATCAAATACCTTAAATCACTTTCACTACATCAAAAAACCAAATATTTTTTGCAAAAATTATAACCAAACTCAACTCCATCTTCAACTTCAACTTCAACTCCACTACTAAAAACAAGCTATTTACCTACGCAGGTTACTGAGGGACAAATTTGATGTCACTATTCCGAGGTACTTTGCCACGGCGTCCCTCGGAAAAATCAAATATTTTAATTTTTAATTATTTTTTTAAAGATACCGAGGTACATCCCTCGGTAAACTATTTGACTTTTTTAAAGTCAACAGTTAATTGACTATACCGAGGGACTCTATTGGTACATAATAAAAAATAAATTAAAATTTCTGAGAGAGACCCTCGGTAATATAAATATAAATATTAAATAAAATGTATCGAGGGAGTCTCTCGATAGAGTAGATATAATTATTTTGAGTTTTCTTTTTGAAATTACCGAGGGACATCTCTTGGTAAATTAAATATGTAAAATTGAGTATTTAATAAATAATTATTTTATATTTGTTAAATAAAAAATAGACGATGGTGTCAATTGGTAAGTCCCTCGGTATTTGTTTAAAGTTTTTTTCTTCTTTTTTTCAGTTATATTACATTTCTAGTCTTATCATAAGAAAATTAACTAGTACCACTTATTTATTGTACCGAGTAAAAGTGTATAGTCATAGCACTCTAAAGAATGTTATAAGTGATAAGTTTAAAAAGTGATAGTATAAGTAGAAGTGTTCTTCGTGGCATCCTTAATAAAAGTTAATGATTGTTTAGCTTATAAATTGACAATGGTTAAAGTGCGTTGTATTAGAAGTATTGTTTAGTAATGTTAGTGATTGATAAGTCTATTACATAATAATTCTAGTAAGTAGAAGTATATTACTGGTATTCTTAAGCTATACTGATTGATTATTACTGATTGATTAACTTATAAATTGATAATTATATAAATTGATAATTACACTAAGTAGTAGTGCATTAGTGGTATTTTTAAGAAATATTATCGATTGATTAGCGTATACGTCAATAATTACAGTACGTGAAATTGTATTTGTGATATTCTATTATGTTACAACTACTTAATGAGTCCGAATGATTATTAAAGATATGTAACAAAGTCTTAATATCATTAAAATGTCGATTAAAAAAATTCTATAAAGATGCAGCTCATCGTTTCCTCTATTTAATTATCACTACCACTACGACATCCCCCATCATTAACAATTATTGTCACTGCCCACCATTATTAACTGTCACTACTCACAACCACTGCCATTATCAATTATTATAATCGACGTACAATGCCACTAGTCACTATTTACAATCATCACCACCAACCATCATTTTTGCAACACACCATTGTTCATGACTACCTGCAATCACCACAATCAGTCACCACTATATGTCGTCAATCACCATCATCCTTCACCACTATGTATCGTCAATCACCGTCATCATTTACCAACATTATTAGCTATCACTATCAATCGCCACCACCAACTGCTACCAGCATTCATTACCACTAGCTACTACCTACAATACCACCATTAGCCGACACCATCTTCAATTGACACCTACAATACCACCTCTAGTATTGCCACCACCAACCTTCATATAATATTTTAAAAAATATTTTATTGATAACATATTGGATTAATTTTGTATTGTATTAGATTTCATACTAATTTTTTTTTTAAAATAAAGATATATTTTACACATTCAGATATTGTAAAGCAAACTGTCTTAACTCTTAATAATGTAGTATTCAAACCTTAACACAATATCTTAGTATTCATATGTGTATTTAGATTCAGACATATAATTCTTAATGCATATCTTAAATATTCAGATATGCGTTTAGATTTTGACGCCTTAATCTTAATATAAACAAATGAGGCCTTAGTTATTTTGAGAAAACAATATTATGAAAACAATTGTATAAGTTTAGTGATTCTTGATTTGTTTGGAGATAATTTGATTTGACATTCCCAAACAAAATTTTATTTTCACTCTTTTATGATAAATTCATCTTTTATTAAAACAATCTCAATTTTGTCTTCACAAATATATAATATATCTTTTGTTAAGTTAAAATTTTATTCAACTGGTGATTCGATCTAAAATAGGATAATTTGAGTTATCAATTTTTTAAAGTAAATTGTTTTGCAAGTTTTCTACAGAATTTGATGGTTATTATCTAAATTTAATATTTTTATTTACTTATTATCTCAAAGATTATAAATAGTTTAATACTCCCTCCGTTTTAATTTATGTGAACTTATTTTCTTGTTAGTCCGTGCCAAAAAGAATGACATCTTTGTATATTTGGAAACAATTTACCTTTATGCAATGATTTATAGCCACACAAAATATATGTGACTCATCTAACACCACAAGTTTAAAAAATTTCTCTACTTTTTTAAACTCCGTGCAAAGTCAAATGGGTTCACATAAATTGAAATGGAGAGAGTATATACATTCCATTACCCATCCCCATTTGTGTTTTAAAAAAAAAAAAAAAAACTAAGGCCAGAATAAAAGAAACTTAGGCACCAGAACATAAGTGGAGCTGAAAAAAGTTGAAAAAAAAAAACTTAAAAGCAAAAAAAACAACAGCGGGAAACTTAGGCGCCATATATTTTAGCCAAAAGAAAGATAGAGCACGTTTAACTAGGTTTTGTTCAATTTGTAAACTAACCATTCCATTTCCCCAAATCAACATATGGGTCATTCATTCGGAGGACTACAGAGAATATGTCCAAACAAGAGGATTACATAGAATATGTCAAACAATCACAGGCAAAATTCTCATTTATCATCTGTATATGCTTCTTGTACCATTTTGTTTTATGTGCTACTCTCTTCTCTTAAGTCCAATCTTGTATCTACGGCGCCACTTCAATCACAAACAGAGGGAAGCTAAGAGACATGACCTAGTTTGAGAATACAGGACAGAAGATGCCCAATTTGTGGAATTGGAAGCAACAGTGAACACAAAGCAAAAAAATTGACTTTGCAATTTCAAAGTGGAGACAAAGTTAGGGTTTTTTCTATATTCTTGAAGAGGTAAAGTTTATTATTTGAAGTCAATAATTACTGTAATTATTTTGAAGGAATTTGAAGTATTCTCAGCTTAAAATTTGTCATCTTTCTAGATTTTAATAGGAAGAATCTTGATTGCATCTGTTGCTTAAATTTCCTCTTTTTTATGTGCAAAGATATAATTTTTAAACATTTTAGGCTTATGCTAAATGAATTCGGGTTTGGGGTTTTTTTGTGAGAGTATTTTCAGGTTTGCTGGCTCTTTTTTTTTTCTTTTTCGGCTTAGCTTTAAATTGCCATATGGTTTAGTTTTCTTTCTAGAAGGTCCAAATAGAGGGAAAAGGATAGCAAGGATTCATATTATTTATCGGACTAGTTTTGATTGAAGCATAGTTGTTGTTTGTGTACTGTGGTATTTAGAAGCTTTTCTATGAGATCTTCCCCCAAGCCCCTTGTTTTTAATTTGGAAGAATAAGATCAATTTCCTCTTTGAAATTCTAAAGAACAACTTATTTTTAAACAAAATGAAAAGCCTAAAACACTATTTATTTTGAAACGGAAGGATCATCTATTTTGAAAACAGTATGTCAACTCTTCATCGTGTAATCTTTTAAATATTAACTATGCATGAAATTGTATATCGAATTTGGTTTATTTACTAGATCACTAAAGCTGTGTACTAGATGTAGAATTACTCTGTGCATCTTAAACTATTCATGTGGATTGTTATTTGTACATGTAGATGGACAATGAACATCGTAGATGGATGTATGATAGGGTGTTACCTTATCGACGGGGGTTGAGGGATGAATTTAAGCAAGGCGTTGAGGGGTTTATTAATCAGGCAAATTTATTTTGTCAAAAAGCTGGGACAATTAGGTGTCCTTGTGCAGATTGCAATTGTATAAAGTGGTTAAAACCTGAGGATATTAGGGCTGATCTTTGTAGTAAGGGTTTTATGGACGACTATTATGTTTGGACTAGTCATGGAGAAATTGAGGGTAGTGCCAGTAATATTTGCAATCATAATTTTGTTGCTGGTGAAAGTAGTCAAGATCCTAGATTGCATGAAATGGTTACGAATGCTCTTGGGATGTACAATGAGGGTAACAACCAACAACCTGTTGATCAACCTCCCAATGAAGAGGCACAACGTTTTAATGCACAATTAGAGTCTGCTAGTCATCCATTTTGCGAAGGCATGCCGCACTCTGCCTTATCTGTTGCCGTTAGACTGCTAAGTATTAAATCGGATGCGAATATTTCTATAGCGGGCATGAACGCTATGATTGAGCTTATGAAAGAACTTAATCTGAACTTAGACATACCCGATGATTACTATAAAGCAAAAAAATTGGTTTCCAAATTAGGTCTCTCGTCTATGAAAATTGATTGTTGTGAAAAAGGTTGCATGTTGTATTATAGGGATGATGCAGATTTAGAGAATTGGAAAGTTTGTGGAATATCTCATTTTAAACAGCTTGCCAGCGGTAAGAGGGTTACAGTTAAGGCGATGCATTATTTACCTCTTATACCAAGGTTAAAGAGGTTGTATGCATCACTGAGTTCCACTCCTCATATGAGATGGCACTATGAAAATAGAAGGCCACTCGGTGTTTTGTGTCATCCATCAGATGGAGAAGCATGGAAGCATTTCGATAGAACGTTTCCGAATTTTGCTAATGAACCAAGGAATATTTTATTGGGTTTGCGTGCTGATGGATTCACACCATTTTCTGTCTCAGCTGCACCATATTCATGTTGGCCAGTCTTTGTCACACGGTATAATCTTCCGCCTGAGATGTGTATGACAAGTCCATATTTGTTCCTAACTTGCATTGTCCCGGGTCCACGTAATCCAAAAAGTTTGATTGATGTATATTTGCAGCCTTTGATTCACGAGTTACAGACTTTGTGGCACGAAGGTGTTTTAACATACGACATATCAACCAAACAAAACTTCAACATGCGTGCTGCTCTTATGTGGACTATTAATGATTTCCCTGCCTATGGAATGTTGTCAGGGTGGATGACTGCTGGCAAATTAGCTTGTCCTTGTTGTATGGAAAACACTAAATCATTCACTTTAAAACACGGGGGCAAGAATTCATGGTTTGATTGTCACCGTCAGTTCTTACCAGTGGATCATGAGTTTAGGAGTACGAGAAATGCATTCAGGAAGAATAAAACTGAACATGACTTACCACCGCCAACATTGTCAGGGGAGCAAATTTGGGAGAGGGTTAGGGACTTGCCTAAGGTGACAGAAACTCCACCTTCTAGATTAAATGGATATGGGGTTAAGCATAATTTGACGAAACAGAGCATATTCTGGGAGTTACCTTATTGGAAGCATAATCTTCTCCGACATAATCTTGATGTCATGCATATTGAAAAGAATTATTTTGATAATCTGTTTAATACAGTGATGGATGTTAGGGACAAGACAAAATATAACATAAAGGCCAGGAAGGACATAATGGAATATTGTAGGCGACCAGAATTGCACCTACAACAATCAAAAAACAAAAATAAGATTGTCAAGCCAAAGGCCAGTTATACATTCACTTTGGAGGATAAACGAAAGATTTGTGAGTGGATAAAGAGTTTGAGGATGCCCGAGGGGTATGCGTCCAACTTGGGTAAGCGTGCAGATGTGGTAGAAGGAAAGTTGGTGGGTATGAAAAGTCATGATTGCCATGTTTTCATGGAAACTTTAGTTCCTATTGCATTTCGTGGCTTACCCGAAAGAATATGGAAACCAATCACAGAGATTAGTTTGTTTTTCAAAGAGTTATGTTCCAACACATTGAGGGAAGATACTCTACTTTTGATGAATCAGAACATTCGTGTAACCTCATGTAAGCTGGAGAAATTTCTTCCATGTGGTTTCTTTGATGTGATGGAACATCTTCCGGTCCACCTTGTACAAGAGGCACTACTTGGAGGCCCAGTTCAATATAGATGGATGTACCCTTGAGAGAGGTAACTATTATAAATTATTATTTAATTTTTTAATATTGAATAATTCTTGTAGTTCCTATCTAATTTGAAGTTATACAGGAAAATTGGCAAATGTAAACGGTTTGTGAAGCAGAAGAATAGGATTGAGGGATCTATATGTGAGGCCTATCTCGCTGCGGAAACCTCTCACTTCTGTTCTTATTATTTTAAGAAACACATTCCGTGTTTGAGAAATAGGCCAACTCGAAACGATGAAGGTGAGAATGATCCTTTGGCCCCGCCAAAATCCATATTCAATCGACCAGGTCGGGGTTCTAAAACTATTAAAAGAAGACTCCTAACTGATATGGAGAAAAAATCAGCCACAACACATGTATTGATGAATTGCCCGGAAGTTCAACCATATTATAAATAGGTTTCAAATTATATTATTGATTTTTTCAAAATAATCCATACTAATATGTCACTGACAAGCATTAAATGTGTTGGACAGTTTGTTCATGGGTAGGTATGGCTATGCTCCTGTTTATTCCAAGTTTAGCGAGTGGTTCAAATGCTATGTAAGTGTTAAGTTATAAAATTCAACTATATTTCATTTTTTATAAACTATAAATATTTACTAATTTTTTTTTTAACCACTAGGTCCATGATCCAAATAATGGCATAGCTCACCAATTTCTGAAAGATATAGCTTGGGGACCAGACCCTTATGTCAAAACAATGAAAAAATACAATGTCAATGGTTACAAATTCCGTACTGAAGAAAGCTCCAAGCATTATAAAAGCAATAATAGCGGAGTCTGGGTTAAAGGGGACACTAACAATCAGGATGGAGATATTGATTATTGTGGTGTGCTCCAAGAGATTTTAGAACTAGAGTATCCTGGTTGGCCATACAAAAAATTAATACTTTTTCGTTGTAAGTGGTTTGACCCAACACCAAAAACTGGTACAAGGATAGATCCACATTACAAAATTGTTGAAGTTAAGCATACAAGGCAGTATGGAAGCTATGATCCTTTTGTCATTGCATAAAATGTCAAGCAAGTGTATTATGCTCCTTATCCATTGCGTAGGGATAAATCGGATTGGTGGGTTGTTATTAAAACAAAGCCTGTGGGTCATGTGGAAGTCGAGAATACTTTGAATGTTGCATACCAAAATGACATATCGAGTGTTCAAGAAACAGTGGACAGAGAATTAGAAAATGAATTGGAGCATCCTGACAGCATATATGAAGAAATTGATCTCGGGGAAGGAACTTCCATGGCAAATGAAGAGGAATATCTATCTGTTGACGATGAGTACTCTTCTTATGAGGAAGATTCAGCAAACAGTAGCGACACAAGTGAAGAGGAAGAATTACCTGTTGAAAATGAAATAAGCGAGGAGGAAGAATTACCTGTTCAATATTATTCTTCTTAGTCCCGAGCCCTAAACTCTCAACCCTAAATGTTCTTTGGACATGGATGAAACCTTGTTTTTCGTTTGCAGGTTCGGGTTCAGGTTCTTGTTTTTGTTTGTGCTTATGATAAAATGGATGTTTTTCCAGTGGCACCAGTAGCAGTAGCAGTGGCTTCAACTTCTTTTTCAATGCGAGTTATTTGTTTTGGTATTCTTATTATTGTTCTTGTTTTTTTTTTTAAGATGCCACCAAGTGTTGGTTATTAGTAAATTATTTTTGAGATGCTAGAGAAAAATTAGGTAGTCTTTGACTTTTTTTTAGTAAAAGTTGTTTAGTAATTTTCTGCATGCAGACTAGTATTGGTGTTGGATTCTCATAGTTTTTTTTTCAATGGAATAAACTTCAATCTCATTATGCAGTAATTAGCTAATTATAGTGATGCTATATGAATATTACTCTTCTAAGAATTGGAATTTTAGGAATTCACTCTACAACTAAACATAGTCAGCATAATAGTTAAGATATCTAACTGTGTTATTAATTAGTCAAAATAATCCATATTAATTCAATGCCTAGTTCTTGCCTTCACTATTGCTATTGTTGCTGTGCTGTTGCTGAAAAAGAAAGACCAGAACAGTTTTGTCATCGCCAGTTGTGGTTCCCTTCTTTCTCTCTCTTTTTCCCCATAATTCTATTTATTTTTCTTTTGAAATCTATGATTGAATTGGTTTGGTTTTTTCATAATGAACTGGTTTTGTTCTTTGAGATTCCATTCATCCTCGTTTCTCTGCTTAGGCATTTGTTTTCTAATTCTTAAAATCTTTGTGTTTTTTGTTTTGTTGTTGATTAACGATTCCTTTAATCCCTTTTCCGGTTGTTCCCTGCCTTTTATGTGATTAAGGATTTTATTTGTAGACTATGGGGAACTGTATATCAAATTTGGTTTATTTACTTGATCACTAAAGCTGTGTATTAGATGTAGAATTATTCTATGCATCTTAAAGTATTGATGTGGATTTGTTATCTGTACATGTAGATGGAAAATGAACATCGTAGATGGATGTATGATAGGGTGTTACCTAATCGGCGGGGGTTGAGGGATGAATTTAAGCAAGGCGTTGAGGGGTTTCTTAATCAGGAAAATTTATTTTGTCAAAAGGACGGGACAATTAGGTGTCCTTGTGCAGATTGCAATTGTATAGAATGAGTTATTCCTATCTATACATGGATTTATTCCTGAGTTGAGTTTATGAATGCTAACATACTGTTTTCAGCTTTTACAACCTGTATATTCTATAAGCAGTGTTCCTTTCAAACTACCTGGAGTTTTTTCCACCCCACAAAACTTAACAGACACAAGCTGGACAGGTATGTTTAAGTTGTGTCACCTCACTATATTAGTCATTCTTGCTCCTCACTTTAGGTTTAGTATTGTGTCAATTGTTGCCAATCTGCCATAGTTGCAATTTCTGTGAGGTCTGTTAGGAATTTTGTTCAAGGTGATGAAATGTCCACTCCAATAAAAACAAACTTAATCCTCAATATTTTAGTTTTAACAATCTCATTATGTAGTAATTAGCTAATTTATGTTCTAACAATCTCAATTTGAACTTTGCAGATGGCATCAGGTGATAAAAATGAGCGACATCAGAGTAGTAGTTCGCGTGGGAAGAGTACCACTAAGAGTAAGGGTGGGAAGAGTACTACCAAGAGTCGAGGGAAATCAACCGTGTTTACATCAAGTCCATCTCATTATACAATTCCACCATTGCATCCGCCTTCACATGGCCCGTCATCAAAGAGTAAAGGGGAATTAACCGTGTCTACACTGAGTCCATCTCTTTCTTCCATTCCACCATTGCATCCTCCTTCACAGGGGCCGTCATCATTTTCACATTCCTTTTATGGTACTATGCCTCCCCAGGGATATAGCTCGATGCCTCCCCCGGGCTATAGCTCTATGCCTCCCCTGGTCTATAGCTCGATGCCTCCACAGGGCTATAGCTCAATGCCAACACAGGGCTATTCCGGAATTTCAACTACTGCCCCTTTCTTCAATATGCCTCCCCCGGGATGTTCCTCGATGCCTTCCTCTTATGTACCTTCACCTGGCATGCATTCAGCTTACCTCGCTGCCATGGAACGACGTCCATCTCCAGAGACTCCCTCGTCAGAGGCCACTCGATCAGCCAGTCCATGCCTTTCTAGGCTAAATATTGGATCGAGCAATTCTGAGGCATCTCCTAGCCAACCTTCGACGCCGTCTTCAGTTGATGGTCCAGATCTTCCATCACCTGGAAAGTCAGATCATCTACGGAGGGTGCGCATCATCGCTGATGGAGAAGGGTATGTTATTCTTTTATTGCATTCTAATTCCTCTATTATTTTCTAATTCTTGAATTAACAATTTTAAATGTTTTAAAATTGTTGTCTTGTAGGTTTTATCCTTCTAGGCCAGTTGCAAATGCAATCTCAATAGCAGTCCAGAAAGTTTATAGCGGTGCCTTCGCGACGTGGGGTGAAGTTCCATGTCATACGCAACAGGCAATCCTTAACGAGTTTATGGTATGTATACTTTGGATCACAAAATGGATTAAATGAGTCTTCTCCTCTAATTCTAAAATATCTTAAAGTACTATGGTGGGAACTCTCTGTTATCTCTTTCTCCATGTCTCAATACCTTTCTTCTTTTACTAATTACTATTTCTATCTTTTTGTTCTAGCTATCTTCTTTTTACTATTTTCTGGTTTACTTCTTGTTCTAGGCCTAGTTATCTTCTTTTCTTGAAGTTTATTAATCCTCCTTTCTATTTGTTTTCACTTTTATGTCTATTTTCTAATGTCTGTCTTCTTAAATGAAAAAATATGCCTACAGATCTTATATGTTAGTGCCTACAATTCTTATATGTTGGTTGTTTTTGTGCTGCTAACTAGCTATGTAGACCATTACTACATGTTAATTTATTTTCCTATAAGATAAATCATAAATCTTGGCCTTTTGATATAGAGCTTTAAATTATCAGTGTGCTTTTCTTTTTGGAACTTGTACTCCAGTGACAAGAGTGTATACTTTGATTTAGAGGATTTGGGCAACACCACTGGCCAGTGGGACTTGTATGGATCAGATTACAAAGAAGGGCATAATAAGAATAGTTGTTAGCTTCTTCAAGATACCTTAAATATAGAATGACAAGAAGTTATTCTGATATTGATTTTGGCACTTCAAATTCCATGGAAGATGTCTTCTTAGTGTAGGCACTTCGGGACGTCTATTCCTCTGATGTCTTTTACTTTTTTTTTTCCAGAAAAAGTGTACGTGGAACCCTGTCGAGGATAATGTTATTAGAAGCAATTTTACAAAGAAGGCGAGTTCTCGGTTGTCAAATATTTTTTCTGAAGCTAGAAATAAGGGTCAAAAGCCTGGCTGGCTTGGGACAGATTACTGGGAGGAGCTTAATAAATACTGGGCTACGCCATAGTTTCAAAAGAAGAGCGCCCAGACAAAGGCAGCTCGAAAGTCTAAGAAGGGTGGCTCATTGCACACTTGTGGTTCAGTGTCCATGGGGACGGCTCGGAGGAAATTGGTAATTGTTTAAGCATTTAGATGGCAGCAAATACAAATAATGACATAAACAACGTTAAATTGGTTTATTTCATTTGCAGAAAGTTTCTCTTGGTAGACCACCCACTCGACATGAGCTATGGAAGAAGACCCATATGAAAATCGAAGATGGAAAAGAAGTTTGGGTTGAGCCACGGGCAGAGGATACCTATGTAAGCTCTAAACTTACTTGGAATATATTTGACTAGTAATATTGTTTTTATGGTTACTGGTAAGACTCAACTTCTATTTAGTTTTCTCTTCATGTTAATCCTTCTTAAGTTCATATAAATAATCTCTTGGTCATATTATCTTGGATAAATTTTTGTGGCTTTTGAATCTTTAGATTTTCGTTTAACTTCTTTCTTCTTCTTATTTAACTTTGTTCTCAACTGTGTTTATTTGCTATATATCTTAGTGATCTGATCAACAATTATACTTTCAAAATAATCCCAAGTCTTAGATACTAGTAATGATAAAGGATGGAATGAACATTCATTTTTTTTTCATGATAGGTTTGTGTTTCTGTTGGAAATGTTAATGTATAAACGCACCGACTAAGTTGAGAAACAGACCTCCCCAATTTAGCAACATGTTTATCGTCATCTTCACTGTTTAGATATCTACATCTTTTCTCAATGGAGGTTGAAGGAAGATCATGTTCTTTTTAGCCTCTGTCTATGGGACATAAAGTGCTTCTATTTGTGACAAAAAAGGACCTACTTATTTCTCGAACAATAGTTCCATGAACCTGGCCAGCAACTTCTTGGGCTTAGGTGCATCGTCACTTACCATCTTTTTGTCACGTACTAGATGGGATTGGAGTTGAGTTTTCCACTTCTATCCAACTCCGACCAGCTTCTTTTCTCCTTTCTTTGCTCCCTCATGCCACCAACATCAATCCACTTCCTATGCAATGCATACATATTAGACAGAAGTACACAAACAAACTTGTTATCACCTTCCAATTCTATCACCTTTGCAGCAGCTACTTCTGCTATCTTTAGATTCCCACAAGTGACGGAAGCACCTAGTAATGCCTTCCAAACTAATCAAAAGTTTTTAAATCTCAAATTTGATTTGTCTCCGATGCTATGAATGTCATGACCCGAATGATTTGATCGTTTTTCGGGTTGTTGAACTGGGTCAAATATTTATCTAACCAAAAGCAAAACTAAATTAAAGTCTGACTTGAAAAAAATTATAATTTCATTACTCCATAAGCTTCAAGAATTTATGTAATCTACAGATTGGGAATTGATCTTTTTCCCTGTTATATTGCCCCCTCAGATCCTCTATATTTTAAGAAAATCGTGTTCCTATAATTTGTTGGATTGTGTGTTATATATAGCTTTTCTTTCTGTATTTCTTCATAAAGATAACATTTTTTGATTTTAATGGCTGAGGCAATATTGACTTATTTCTAGTTATTGCAATGAAGATAAGTAAGCAGATCCAAAAAGAAATTTGCCTTCTGAACATAGTCAAATTTCGCCTTCACTCGGGCGCTAGTTTTAACTATTTTCTTGTTGGTTTAAGATTCAAATATTTTGATCTTGGAGATTCTGCCCATCCGAACATCGGCTGGGCAGCTTGTTAAAAAGCTACTCAAGTAAAATGAAGTTATCTTGTCTTGTTTTTTTTTTTTTTTCACTTTTCAGAATTTATTTTATACAGTTTGTTTCTATACTAAATTTTACTTTTAATGTAGAATCGGTATAATCAAGCGATGGAGGATCTCATTAGGATTCAGCCGACCGATGATCAAGGCAATCCAATCACGCCATCAGAGGAACAAACTATCTCCTATTGGTTAGACGTGGTTGGTGGTGTAAATAAGGGAAGAGCGTATGGCCTTTGCTCCGAGAAGAACTTTCACCGCATCCAATGTGGATTGCAAGGTATAGGGAGTTCTGCCACTGTGTCAAATGAGCAGCTCGAGGAGATACGAGACGAGCTTCGGGAACTTGCTATGAAATATGAGGAGGAGCAGAATAAAAGGTTGAAGGAGGAGCGACGTAGGATAGTGCTTGCGTCAGACGTCAAAGAACTCAAGGCCCAAGTGTGTCACCTCATCAAATTTCCCTGTTCTCCACCCCCGAGCCCCGATCATGATGATGGAGAGGATGTAGAGGATGAGGAGGATCAAGAGCATGGAGATGATGAGGATCAGAAGAATAGAGAGTATGGAGAGACTGAAATGGAGTATTAGGGGTCAGTTGTTATTTTTGTTTGTCCATTTGGTGAACAGATGCTATGTGTGCCAAAAAGAGTCAGAGTCAGTTAATATATTTTTTTGCATTGCCCTGTTGCAGCAGATCTCTAGCACATGTTTACAACAATTTTTGGAATCAGTTGGACAATCCCATATAGCTTAAAAGGAGCAGTTGAAAGTTGGAGCTTATGGAAAGTGAACAAAACCATCAACAAGATCTGGTAAATGATACCTGCATGTATTTTTTGGTGTTTATGGACATAGAGGAACAACAGATGCTTTGATGGGACTTTAACTCCTAATTGTTCTCTAAAATCAAAGTGTTTAGTTAACCTTTTTAGTTGGAGCAATCTATCCCCTGTGAATGATGTTATTCCCCTTTTAGATTTCATTGGCTCCCACTCAGTGGCTTAGCAGCCTTGAGTCTTTTGCTCATGGTCTTAAACTCCCAACTCTTACTAGTTTTCTTTTGCAGTGTCTGGAGTTTTTAGCCTTTTCTTTGTAAAGTTTTCATCTGCTTGATGCTTTTGAATATGAATATAACAACTTAGTTCACCAAAAAAAAAAGAAGCTATTTTTGTTCTAACTTATGTTACTTTGGCTTGTTTGAAGTCTAGTGGGATGCTTGTGATATATTTTTGCATAACGTCGAAGTTGGTTAGATTCGTACGATGTTTGTTGGCTTAATTTTAATGTATGAATTATTTCAGAGTATTTTTGTTATTGTTTTGATGACTATTATTGGTTGTGTTTCAGTTTCTATTGCATCAGCTATTGAAATATAAGAATATATATATATATAGCAGGTGCTGTAGAAAAAATAGGCATTGCTTGCCAAAATAATACTAGAAATAATGAGGGACTTACCGATAGAGTCCCTCGGTAACAAGTGTAATTGCAAATCTCAGATTTTCAGGTTACCGAGGGACGTCCCTCATTATTTTCAAATATCAAAGTACTTTTCATTTAGCTTACCGATGGACATTCCTCAGTAAAATGAAAAATATAATTGTTAAATATTTTATTTATCGACGGTTGTCCCTCGGTGTATTTAAAATTTTAATTTAATTAACATTAATATACCGATGTATGTCCCTCAGTAAATAATATATCAATATTATATATATTTCTTAAGTACCGAGGGTCGTCCCTCGGTATATTTAATTTTGCATGAATGTGAGGGAAGGGAAGTACCGAGGGATGTGTGAGGGTCTCCATCGGTATTTGCCGAGAGTGTCCCTCGGTATTATTTACCAAGGGCCAAATTACCCACAAGCCTAGTACCGATGGCGTCCCTTGGTAAATCCTGGTTACCGATGGACATCCCTCGGTAAATTCTGTAGGTAAATCAGGATTTTTTAGTAGTGTCCAACTTCAGAATTCCAAAAATATTTGGTTTTCATGGCCAAACGCCTACTTAATAAGTTATTGGGAAAAAGTGCAAAAATATATACACTTCAACTTTGCGATTTAGAACAGATATACGTCTCGTTAAAAAGAATTGTGCATATATACCTCTGCCGATACACAAATGACGCAAATATATCCTTTCCGCTGACGGTTTTTTTTTTTAAAAAAACTCAGTTAGCTTGTTTTTTAATTAAAAAAATGCCACATGGCTTTAAAAAATAAGTCTACCCATTTTTCTAGTAGACTTATTTTTTTAAAGTCACGTGGTAATTTTGTTTTTTCTAGTGGGTCAAGTATGGTTCGTCTAAGAAAATGAGTAGACTTATTTTTTTTTAAAGCCACAGAGTTTTTTTTTTTTTTTTTAACAAAGTAGAGTGGCAAATCTAGAAATTTCGTTGAGGGGGTTTGAAAACCACTAAACCAACCTTTACTCTTGTGTTCAGGGTGTTCAAAATCTATATATGTACATAAAAAATACAAAAATACCTTATATATACAGTGTAATTTTTTGCCGAGGGTGAACACCCTCACTTGTGTGTAGATTCATCCCTGAAAGCAGACAACCCATTGGACAAACAAAATTCCATGTGACTTTAAAAAAAAAAGTCTACTATAAAAATGAGTTACTTATTTTTTTAAAGCCACGCGACATTTTTTAAATTAAAAAATAAGCTAAATGATTTTTAAAAGATTTCGTCAACGATAAGGGTATCTTTGCACCTTTTGTGAAACAGTCGAGGTATATATGCACCACTTTCTTAACGAAGAGTATATCTGCTCTAGATCGTAAAATTGATGGGTATATTTGTACCTTTGCCCTAAGTAAAGTAACAGATAAATGTATGTATATGCATACAGACGCACACACTTCAGAAGCTTATCTTTGTAGCTTGTGTCAGGGACGTGCCCCTGGGAGGTACTAAGCTGGGAAATATTTAAATCTGAAATTCTTTTACGTGCCATGGTAGTATTTCATAAGGGATGCTGATGGATGCGCGTTAAATATAGAAGGGGAGAGACTGATGAAATGCAAGGAATTCGCTGCTAGCTGTAGGGGGAATTAGGGTTGTTCAAAATCATACAAGCAGTTGAATTTTGCATTAACAATAAACTAGGATTGCTTTCCCATATTACTCGATTAGAAGCAAAGGGAGAGAACGCGAGACTATTTTCTTCATGAAGACTGATCAGATGGGTGCAATTGATCGTGTTGTCAATAATGAGACGACAAAAGGCTCAGACTGAAAGGGAAAGGCTCAGATTCAAAGGCTCTCCAACAACTTCATTGCTATCTAGTGATGTCAAGTATTTTATGAGTTTAGTAGAGATTAGAAGCGTCACGTAAATAGGCAGCAAATCAGTTTGCTGGTATCCAAACATCATATGTAGACATTGATATGTAAGTTGGTCAAATGAATTCATTCCTTGCACATTTCACATTAGACAAAATTTCAAGGGTACTATATATCTTGTAGAATAAATAAACACTGATAAGTACTCCTTTTCTGAAATGGAAAACTGGATCAAGAATGCTTTCATTTACATTTTCTTGTTAAAGCAAAACTGTTTGTTAATCCTATAGGCCATCCGAAAAAAAGATGCTATTACAAACAAATTCTATATGATGAAAGAATCTAACTCAAAAGGCAATGAGATAAAACCCTAGTAAAGTTTGTTATGGAATCTGTTCACACCCCCGCTCCTCCCCCCTATTCCTTCTTTTGTAACATATATTGGATGTATATAGTATGTTGCTATTCTATAGCCTTAAATTTAGTCTCCTGAGCCATATAGAGTGTAATATCATATGAAACATATCGAACCTCAGAGCAGGCCGGTTTAGTTCAAAATGTTTCCTCACAGCCCTCAAACCTTCCTTAAGCTTCATGTATTTGTCTTCTGGAACAGCCACCAAGATCTCCTTTAGCCTTGGGATATCAGTAATGTTAACCTGTACTGAGAATGCATCCCAATTTAGGACATCACTAAAAGGGAAGACATAATGATCTGATAACATAACAGGAACGCATTCGGCATAAATTGCTTCAACCACTCTGGGGCTAGCCACTTCATAGCCACTAGGGCATAGGCAAAACTTGGACCGCAACATTTCAGAGGGATAATCCATGTCCTTAGGCAGGTATTCGTATACACGAAGATCAGAGTCGTTGCCCTTCCAGTGATCGAAGAGGGTTTTCCGGACATGGCCATGAAGTCCACCAGCAAAGAATCCAAGGTAAGGCCTTGAAATGTTGGTTGGTGGAGGAGACTGCAGCTTTGGAGACACTACACCATTGTAAAGGTAGATTTCAGGAAGGCTCACATCTTTCTGAGCATTGAAACCTTCTGAGGAGTTGGCGTTACACAAAACCCTTATTGATGTATTGTACAGGAAATCATTGCCTTTTGAAGCAACAGGAGCCTGAAATAAGTATAGCAGCAGACCATGTGTGAGTAATAGCATGTGTCAAGACTTAATTATGGTCTGTCCTATCCTTTAGGCACATTAATCCATTTTATAATTTTTTATTGGAATAAAAAAAAATTTGGCTCCGAAAGTAATATAATGATGCTCACCCAATCATGGCAAGAAAGCATGAAATGATCAGCTCCATGGGTTCGGTTCCAGAAGGGGTATTTTGTTGAGATAAGTCGCACATAATCAGATACAAACTCTTTAAGAGGTGTAAGGTTATATGAAAGAGGCACGTAGAGAAACTTAACCATCCAAGTTACACTAAAAGGCATGAAGTAAACATGGGCTGAATGAGGGTCACTTGTCCTGAATTTATTATTACCATGTTCCATCTCACTGATGAACCTTCCCTCACTTGCATATATATCTTTACAGGGTCCGTTATGGACCATTATGAAGTCTCCATCTTCATATATATACACCTTGAACCTCCTCTCCATCTCCTTGTAACTCCTGCAAACATCATTCACAACACAAATGATATTCAAGTCCACTAACATGTTTAATGATAGCAATAGTACGTAATTAAAACTATGACAGCTGCCTAGAAATGAAAGTGAAAAAGTATATGGTATCTTAAGTCCCAATCATATGGTATCTTAAGTCCCAATCAAGAAATTATGTATCAAATATATGTTGCTTACGTGAAATCCGAATGCTTCAAGGGCAAGGCAAATTATAGCAAAACCAATCAGCATGGCTTTACACATAATTGGTAACTCAATGACACTAATCTTATTTGTTTAACCTAATTATTTAGAATTACTTTTTCTGAATAAACTATTTTTGGTCCATTTGACAATTATCATTATCAAACAATTGAATTGAGCTACAAGAAAAATAATAGTATAAGGTTCAGAACGACATTTTCCTTGTTATGATTGTCAAACTTCTCAACGCTGATCGAGTAACTAAACTTCCTAGCTTTGTAATGTAGGTGAACTATTAATATATCAATTGGAAAAAGAAATGAAAATGCAAACCATAAAAAGCACATTAAATAACTATATATAATAGCATTTTTAGCAATAATATTATAAAATAAACAAAGAGTTGTGTTCTTTCAACAAAACAAGTAACCCTTTGAAAAGTTAGTACATTAATTAGAGAAGACACAATATAAATTAGTTATTATTAAATATAAATATAAAATACTCGTATTAAAGCGTATTTAGATCCAAGGTGTGAGTCTTCGCTTAATTTCCTGACGAGATACTGTTAAAGGAGGCATCATTGACATTAATAATAATTGGTTTAATGTTAGCATTCCTCTTCTTTGTTTGTGGTAAAAAAAAAAAAAAAGAAGAAGAAGACGACAGCTGACGAGATATCATTTACAGCATACAACTTTTCTGTTACTTATCTATAAAGGGTAGCATATAAATTCAGGATATTAAGCATTATTTTATGCTTTCTTGTGGTGGGATAATAAAGCTTTGATTCGATTACAAATATTATCATAGATTCTAGCAATCCCAATGCATAGCAAAATTTCAAACATTTACTAGGAATTAATTAATGAAAATAAATGCAAAGCAATTATAAGAAGTAAATGGTAGACAAAAAACGTGACAAACTAGTCAACAGCGTATCCGTCAAGTACAAGGACTCTTAAAATTCTATATGTATCTAAATACTTAAACGGAAAGAGGAAACGTTTCAACTAATTCCGTATTTGTAAGATTATTAAAATATACTGTAGTACGTTATGGGAGTGGGGTGTGGGTGTTTGTAAATATAGAGCCGCCCAAAAACAGGCACCACATATATATAAGACTTACAAGAGTATCACTTGCAAGCAATGAATAATAGTGTGGCTTTTCCATACAAGGCAATCAATTGCAACTTCTGTAGGAAACATTGAGTGTGCGCACTATACATACACCATGCGTCTGTTACAAGACTTGTTACACTCCATGCCTGGACCGACCTACTTCTGGACAATCTATACATGCAGCCTCACTGCTCTAATGTTGAACTAAATTTTTTAAAGAATCCTACTATACATCTACAGTTACATTTATAACTATATCAATGATCTAAATCCACTAATTTAAAATCCCTTCTTACCCTCCACTCTATGCCGGAGTTAGGGGAAAAACTAGTTATGATTCACATTTATTACTCTCGACTTGAACGATGTATTAAGATTTAACTGTAATACTCCCCCCTCTATTCACATTTATTACTCTCGATGTGAACGATGTATTCAGATTTAACTGTAATACTCCCTCTCGCCCAATTTATATGTAGTTTTTTGTTTTAAGAGATTCAAACTATATAACTTTGACTAACCTTTTGTAATATATTTTTTCACCATATATTCACATATTAAAAACTGCAACTTACATACATTTCATACAATTTTTTGAAAATCTATATAAATTTTAAAACATTACGTTGAACTAATTCAATTTAACTTTAAAAATTAGTCAAATTGATTTTCCGAAGTCGAAATGTGCTACATAAATTTGAATGAGGTAATACTTTGTATCCATTGATTTGCACCTCGAACGGAGCGTGGAATAATAAATTAGAAGAGAACACACTTGGAATGGAATGTATGCTATAATGATTCTGGTGATCAGTAGTAACTTAGAAGGAAAGTAGTTGTGAATTGCGAAAACCTCCTTTTTAGAGGTTTATTTAAATAAATTTCTAGTTAAGTCTACTTTATTCCTTTTCCATATATAGTGTACAAAATTGAATGAGACTTACTGATAAAATGCGCCTGGATTACGGTAGATCCCACCAGGGTTCATCGATAAGTTTCCAACACCAGCAGCAACTTTTCGAATCGCCGCTCTTGCTCGTGCCAATCCTTCCTCTATCTTATCATCTTTCCTCTGTGGAATGTTCCAGAATAATTGCATTCATATTCATGAACACGGAAATAATAAACCACCAATAATAACAAGCTTAAACGAAGAAAACTGAACTTTGTAGAGTTTCACATATACACAAATTCCAGAAAATCAGATAATCTGTAAAACTAACAAATCATTGCACACAAATTCAAAAGCTTCAAAAGTAACGTTTTCTTATGAGTCGTTGAATGCAGCTCTACCAACATTTAAAAAAAAAAAAAAAAAAAAAGAATCAGCCATAACAAAAACGGACAAAATTGTAGTTTGTAGAGTTTCACTTATACAAAAACTCCAGAAAATCAGATAATCTCTCAAACTTCAAAATCATTGAATGCAGCTCTATCACTACTCAAAACTCACCAAACGTAAACATGAAGATAACTGATCACAGATTTCCACAAATTCAAAAGCTTCAAAATTAACGTTTTCATATGAATCATTGAATGCAGCTCTATCAACACTAAAAAAATAACCGTCGTAATATGAAACAAAATTAAAACTGAAGTTTTAATTAAGATTTCGCATCCATAGATTCAGAAAACCTTTCAAACTTGGACTATAACGTTTTCCAAAGCATTAAAGGGAAGCTCTATCGATAAAAACAAAAAAAAACTAGTAATTATCGATGAAACTGAAGGAGTAGCATTGAAATTCACTCACAACAACAGTAGATTTTCTAGGTATCGGAGAGAAGGAAGAGTTGCGATAGACAGAAACATCAGAAGCAGCGATTGCTCGTGACGGAATATTCTGATTAGCCACGGCAGCAGCGATCACCTTCTTCTGCAACTCAACAATCGAATAAACACTTGCTGAATCCACCGATGAATACCGGAAAGTGCTTCGGGAAATGGAAAACCTGATAGATACAACCGCTATCACAGATACAATCAGTACACAACACAGTACACCTAAATAACCATAAACTCCTCCGTTACCATTACCATCATCACCACTACTCTTCTTCGTCATCATATATATATATATATATGTGTGTGTGTGTATAATAAATTGATTTTTTGAAGGTATATGAAGAGGCGGTTATGGCGGGGAAAGCGAAGGGAGAGCAGTTTTGCTTCTACTAGGCTTCTTCTTCGTTTTGGGATAAATATAAATGGGCGGAAAAAAGGTGAATGGCGTGACAACGTATGAAATTGAACAGGGTGAATAGTCTGTTTTGGTCCCTCAATTATTTATAAATTTTGATTTTGGTCTTTAGGATTTATGACTCAATATATTTGACCTTCAATTAAATTAAAATGTGTGATTTTGATCCCTTTATGGAGGAAGTATGCTATATTTGAACTATTTTTTAGAAGTATATTAACCTTGAATGTTGAGTAACAATACAAGCATAACATAACACACGAGTAATTAAACGAAGGAAAGATTAATAATTCTGAAAATTTATGAATATTCATTAGCAATGGGATCAAGACACACATTTTGATTAATTGAACATTAAATATGTTTAGTTAGATATAATAAAGACTAAAATTAGAATATATCAATAATTGAGGGACCAAAAATATTATTAAGCCTTGAAGTTATCACGGGAATTTACTTTTTAGTCCTTGCCCTTTTATGGATATTGACAGCGATAATTTTAACGAAAGGGTCGTGGTGAACTAGTATGAATTTGGTAAACTTAGGTGATTATGGGATGGGATGAAACTACTTTGTTCCATATAGCAAGTCATGACCTTATTACTATTTTTCTTTGAGAAAAGATATCTTTTCACCCATGAACTTGACACGAAAACTTAGTTTAGCAACTAAACTTAAGTTGTATTTATTACCCTCTTAACAACTTTCAAGTTAATTAAATACCCCCTTATCGGCGTGGACCAGTTGAGATCTAGGTGTTGTATATCACTCGCCTGGTGATTGGTCCACGTAATTAAATATTTTTTTTATTTATTTTTATTTATTTAGTTTTTTTCTTTCTTCTTCATTCTTTCCCTATTTTATTATTTTATTAAACAATAATTAAAAAAAAAAAAGATGAACCCATAGCCGCCGTTCTCCTCCTCCTAAACTCTCCACCTCCACAACACTGCTGCCACCACCCCACCACCACCGCCGCCGCCACCACACCACCACCATAACCACCACTATCACTCTCTGCAATCAGATAAATAGAATCAGGCCAAACATATGGAAAAGGGTAATGAAACAATGTAACATCACAAACGTTTCAAATATGCAACAGTTCTAATTGATTCTAGAACATGATGAACCAAAATACAATATTCACACTTGTTCTTAGGGTTGGCCCACCAATCTTAAGTAGACACATGATTTAGCCACCAATTAACTGGAACAATTTCCATTGCACAGAAAACCTCTTCAAAAGGGTCCATAGCCGCCAGCAATTTCTTCATTGCAATTCGTGCAATTTATTCAATTTCTCATCTCAATAACAAGAAAAATGTTATTCAACATTTACATACCCACCAATCAATTAATCAACTAAACTGTGCAACTTTTATAAAGCTATCAGCTATCATCACAGGAACACTTTGATTGAATAAGAAAGGGCAGTTCGTGCAACTTCATTGCTTTGGTGGCGGGGAAGGTTGGCGGTGGGGTTGGTGGGCAGAAATTACACGAACTGCCCTTCAAATATGCTCAGCAATGAAGAAAATGCACGAACTCCCCACCCAGACAAAGAAAGGAGAAAAATTTAAAAAAAAAAAAAAAGGAAGATATCAGCAACGATTTGGGGGATGGGGAAGAAGGAGAGGGAGGGCGGGGGGGGGGGGGGGGGGGGGGGTGGAGTTAGAAGAAGAAAGAGAAAAGTAAAAAAAAAAAGGAAAAAAAATATTAAAAAAGTATAATTAAGTATAATAAATTGTCATCCAATTAAAAGAGGACATGTGTACAGCTGGAATCATTTTTGGTATTTTTTCCCCATTCCACGCGCTTTTGAAAATGTCATCACATTTTCTTGCCACGTCACTCGCTAAGGGGGTATTTAATTAACTTGAAAGTTGTTAAGGAGGGTAAATAAATACAACTTAAGTTTAGTTGTTAAACTAAATTTTCGTTTCAAGTTCAGGGGTCAAATGATGTCTTTTCTCTTTTTCTTTTTTTACTTTTTAATTCCTTAAATTAAAATGCTGAATGTTGTAAGTAAATTAAATATTGCATCACCGTATAAAAGATTGGAACAAACTGTTGGCGAAGAAAGTGATGTGAAATCCAATAAACTAAAGAGAAAATTAAAGAGAGAATAAACTATAACTACAGTCAGAGATGGAGCCAGGATTCGAAATTTGTGAATTCGGGGTTCTACTTCTTTAAAGTTACTGGGTTCTTAATTAATAATTTGTATATATTTGACAAAATTTTTAATACAAATATATGGTTCGGACAAAAGCTACTGGGTTCGGCCGAACCCATACCCGAAGGGCTGGCTCCGCCCCTGACTACAGTCAATCTCTCTATAATGATAGCGTTTGTCCAAAAATTTCATGGCTGTTATAGTGAGATGCTGCTATGTATGTATACTGACATTTGATGTTTAGATTTCATTTAGCTGTTAAACAAACGTACGCATTTTTTTTTAAAAAAAACTTTTTATGTTAGTATAAACGAATCCAAAAATAATTCTTAATTTTAAAATCCCAATTGATTTTCATAATTCATTAATTAAAAATTGAAAAGACTAATAAATTACTAAGAAATCCATAACTACTTATCCATAACTAAGGAACATATGCATTTTAAATTAATTGAAAATTTAAATTTTCAAGTTTGATGTAAGAATTCTAAAATTATAGATTGTTTCATAAATTCCAGTCTCTTAGTAATAATATAACGTTTGAACTGATGAAGATTTTTGTTCAAACTTTTAGCAAAAAGAAATTTAATAGCTTTTCGTTTAAGGCTGTCTAAGAGCTTAATAGTATAATTGCAGGTTTTTAGATATTCGTACTTGAAATTTACTATGTACATGACATTAATGATGATTATCATAAATATTTTAATATTTTATTTTATAGATAATATATTTCTTACAAAATATTATTACACAATATTTGAGTGTGGCTGTATAGAGAGGTAATTTTACAAAGAGTGTACCGCTATAATGAATGTCATTGTTGTTATAGGCAGAATATTGTTATAGAGAAGTAAAATATAACATAAAAAATCGGTTTCGGAAAAAATCAGGCCGGTATAGTGAAGTGTTGTAATAACGAATAGCAATTATAGAGAGGTTTGACTGTATTTGTATTGTTTGTTGAATTATTTCTTGTATGAAAAATAAAAAACTACATTATTATTTATAAAAAAATATAAATAGAATAAAATAAAAGAAATATATTATTTTCCTTATAGATACTTGTGAAAATTTACTTTCCTTCCCCTTCATGATTTAATTAGTGGTAGAAATATTTATTTCCTTTTTGGCTATAAATATTCTAGAACATTTAGTTTTCTTCTAAGTCTAGTTACTACATTAATTATAGAATATTTAATTTTCTTTTAGTTAATATCTATAAGGAAATAATATATTTTATTTTAATTTTATTATCTTTACTTCTCTATAAATAGAGATGTAGTCTTTTATTTTTCAATGCAAGAAACAATTCAAGAATCAATACAAAGACTTATAGTTTATTCTCTCTTCAATTTTCTCTCTCATTTTTTTTTCCATTGCATAACAGTGGTATCAGCGTCGGATTCATTCACCTCAATGGATCTGTGATATCATTGAAGAAGAAGAACTAGTTTCAACCACTATTAACCCATTTTCAACCAAATTTTAACCCATTGCATTTATTGTTTTGACACTTATCATTTGTGGGAAGTTGTAAAGGAAGATAAACCCATAGAACCACTCATGATTTAATTAGTGATAGAAATATTTACTTTCTTTTTGGCTAGTAATATTCTAGAACATTTAGTTTCTTTGTAAATCTAGTTACTACATTAATTGTAGAATATTTAGTTTAGTATCTTAGTATATTTTCTTTTTATTTTATTCTCTTTACTTATCTATAAATAGAGATGTAGTCTTTTATTTTTCAATGCAAGAACAATTCAAGAACAATACAAAGAGTTATAATTTATTCTCTATTCAATTTTCTCTGTCGTTTTTTCATTCCATAACAATACTAAACTAAAAGGAAACCAAATATTCCATAATGTAGTAACTAGACTTTAGAAGGAAAATAAGTACCATTCTAGAATATTTCTAGACTAAAAAGAGAGTAAACATTCCACCATTAATGTAGATCATAAAATTTAAGGCAAACAAATTCTATCAGAAAGTTCGTGCTAAAAAATGTATTTGAATTTCTGTAGTTTTTTTTTTTTTTGAAATTCGTGAGCTTTATTTATCCCTAAAAAAGGTAGCAATTAAATTTATATGCGGTTTAAAGGATACGTGGTTTAATTCGTTGTTAACGTTATGAGGTATGAAATAACAATCAGTTGCAAGTAAAGAACAAGAATTGAAACAGCCTGTGAATTGTTATCTTCCACAGTGAATTTCCACCGGGAAATAAGTATATAGCTTATAACTTTGAATAAGGATTGTTATAGAGTTTGTGTGCCAAAAAAGTAGAACTAGAACTAATGAGGCTTTACCCCTATTTATTTACAAAGGCAAAATCCTAATGCTCCCCTAAATAAGGTAAAAATTTATTTGTTGCAGCTGGCAGCGCCAACGGTTCGAACATACCGGACGGCAGGATTCTTGGCGAGAAATCTGGCCCGTCGTGGATTTCTCGTGTTGACGCTAATTGGTGTCTCCTCGGCTCCCCGAACTGACCTCATCTCGGACCTTGCGGTCTCCATATCATCGAACCCTGACTGATGTCCCAACTCGACATCCATGTTCCCAATTTACCCCCGACTTTCGGCGGGCTGACTCAATTTCATCAAAGCGATTTTTACCGTATATAGATAGTCCCCACACTTCCCGGATCAAAGTCTATCAGAGTGATGGGAAGTGGAATGATAACCTCTGTATCTTCTCTTATAAGTTTCGAAATAGGCGGGAAAACAAATATCTTTTCACATCAAGTCTGTCTGACTTCGGACACGCGTAACTTTCTGATTGGACGTCCCTTCGGCTCTCTGCTCGATGAGTTTTCGTCATAATTACTCTCCCTCTATAAAGTATGTTTCCCTTCATTTTTCACTATTTACTATTTGATCATTTACTCCTCGTTCTTCTGTGAATCTTCTAAGTATGTTCTTGCCTCCTTTAAATCTTCATCCGTTGATTGCAACAACCTTAAAACCTTCAACCAAATCTTCATATCTTTATCCAGATCTTCATAACTTCATCCCAATCTTCACCCAGATCTTCAAATCTTCAAAAATTTACCAAAAAATGGCAACAAATTCCAGATCATCGTCCAGGAACACTTCACCGGCTATTTCTCCTCCTTCGGCGACTGATGCCGTCACCAGGCTCGGGCCTAGCGACCAATCTGAATATTATGAACCTTGGGCTCACGATATTCTGCCTTTGAACTTTCATTTCGATCTTGAGTTTGTTGTCAAAGCGCCCCTGAAGAAGTCGGCCAATAAGTACGACAAGGGCTACGATGTCCGACGATATCCTTCTTCGATCAAGGAGAAGGACCTAGCTCGAGTTCGCAAGGATTGCGGCTGAGCAACCCGACCTTTTGAGATCATTGTTATGGAAGAGGGTATCATTGATTTTAAGGAAGAGTGTTCGAAGGTGTATACCTACCACTTTACATTTAACCTCGACCCTCTGATTGACGAGGTTATTCTTAACATGTGCAAGACGTACAATTTGTGTCTTGGACAAATTGGTCCATCCGTCTGGCGGACTGTGACCTGCCTCCGCTAATTGGAAAACAACGTGAAAGCGCCCTTCACCCTGCACCATTTAATCCGGCTTTATAGCTCGCGGATCTTCCGTGGCGAGGTTGTAAAGCTCAATAAGAGGGGGGAGTACCCCATTATCGCCAGCACTGATGAGAACAGAGATTGAGGTTGGTTGGAGCGCTTTTTTACGATCAAAATCCAAGAGATTGTCCCGGAGGGGTATATGCCATTCCCCGAGAGATGGAACGAGAAACGTAAGTATCGTAGAACCTTTTTACCTTCTACGTATGCTTTCGATTTCACATCTAACTCTCCTTTATTTCAGCCGTTGGATGGGTTCCGAACGAGATAGAAAATTTCCTCGACTGGGTCGAGAGCATCATAAGTCAACATCCCCATCAGTTGCGTACCTGGAAAGAGCTATCCGACAAGAGATGGATGGCTATGAATCATGGTTTGTGCCGTTCTCCCGCCTCGATTTGTGTTTTTCCTTCGTTCTCTTCATCTTCTAACTTGACATTGCCCTTTTCAAGTTTGCCGAAGGGTTCATCAATCTCGAGGCCGGAACCAACAACTGTTCCTGCTGTGCCAATTTTGGCAGTTGATCCTTCGGACTCAGCGCGGGTCATTGCCGAAGCAGCAAAAAAGAAAAGGAGTGCTTCTAAGTCCACTAGGCCCTCGAAGTCGTCTTCGGTGGGCCATAAAAGAAAGAAAAGTTCAAAGGCTGAAGGTGGTCCCTTACAAGTCTGTGGTCTCAATGACTTCTCAGATGACCATATCTTTCTTGCTAAAGTCAGAACCGGTGCCACCACTACTACTTCCGTCGAGGTGGAATCCTTTCCCGATGATGTTTTGGGGAAGAGAGTCATGGCTGGTTCGACTGAACCTTTTCTCCTGACATCGTCGAGGGCCCTTCAGTCCCCATCGCCGAAGCTTCCCAATATCCTGCTCTGTTAAGGGTCTTTATACCCGAGGTGGAGACTGTTATCATTAGGGATAATTCATCTTCGGAAGAGGAGCCCCTGGCCAAAAGGGTCAAGCGAACCGAACCACCCCCTTCACTTGCCCGTTCCTTTAAGCATGCAGATTTAGAAGAGATGTTCGCTGAAAAAAGGGCTGTATCTACGCTCACAGAAGACTCTGAATTTGGCCATCTTGTATCACGCCCAAAACCCACCCTAGACGTGATTGGCATCCGACGTCATGAATAGCATTGGAAGAACCTAAAAGATGCACAATGACACTTGAACCCGCCAGGTTCAATAATCACCTCCAGTAGTTTATAAAATAAATTTAAACAAGTCATGATGTAAGAATAAAATCTGCGGAAATCTTTATAATTTAAATAATTCAACCAAAACATGATAGTGTGCCCGAAAGAGTTAAACGACAACTCTTCTTCTACCCACATTCGAATGTATACTAAGGAGTTTCTAAGAATAAGGAATAAATGTCTCAATCATCGAGACTTTTACACCCTGTAGTTTTGTATGTTGAGATTCAAGCTACCTTTTAGGAGGCATGTGAGATTATACATGTTCATCTTATGGTTACTGTTACACTCTGAAAAATTTCGCGTTACCAAGACTGTAGACGAGCTACCCTGTAGTTTTGTATGTTGAGATTCGAGCTACCTTTTAGGAGGCATGTGAGATTATACATGTTCATCTTATGGTTACTGTTACACTCTGAAAGATTTCGCATTACCAAGACTGTAGACGGCTTAGTATGAGCTCGAGGGAGAGCAAAGTTATACAAAGATCAGGGATGAAGATTAGATGATCTGAGTATAAGAATATATATAGCTGACATTTGGAGACCGTATGGAGTAAATCACTCAACACGTTACTTAATGAATAGCCCTCGTAATTGTAAGTTGAGGTGGGGCCCAAATGTTGGAGTTTTATAAAGGACATATGAAAAGTGATATGAGTAGTACATGGGAAGTTGAGCAAATCTTAAGAAGGACCCTTAAGCCAAATACGGGCATAAGCACTCCGAAAGGATGATTTAAGGATACGTTTTCGGATGATCTGACTTGGAGGGGCCAAAACGCTATTATAAGTTTGGAATTTGGAAACACACCAAAAATGAAAGTTGTAGATAATTGAAATATCTTTACAACCATATGTCGTGGTCCCTCATAAGATATCCGGATCAAGAATTATGACCATTTTATGATAAAGACTCCAAGCTGCCAAATGGATTCCGCGGGTCCTACTTGAGAAAGTCGGTGGAACCGACTTATGAGGGGTATAAATACCCTATTAACTCAATTGTTTTAGCATTTTAAATTCTCCATAGTCCTAAAAACTTCCCAACACAACCCCCAAACATTTATAGCCCATTAAATCAAGAATTTAATAAGATTACACCAAACTAGTCCATGAAAGGTGATTGTTCTTGCTTCTACTTGATGTTGTGGCATATTTGGTCTTGAAGGAAGTTGGATTGGCTGAATTTCTTCAAGTATAAGGTATTTTCTTCATCTTATCTCTTATGTTGAGTTGATTTGAAGGTTTAGCAAGTCTTAAAAGTGAAAATAGTTATGGAGGAAAGGTCATAAAGTGTCGTGTTGTAGTTGTTGTGTTTATGGACTATTTTGAGCATGTTGTGGCCATGTGGCTAGGATGATTTACATGTATAGAGATGGTATCTAATTTTGTTGGTGTGTCGATGAGATTATGCTCCTTGATTGGGAAGACAGGAAGTGTATATTATTGATGTATGTTGAAAAACATCGTGTGGGATGTTTTATGGAATATATTGGTATTGATAATATTGTTGTTGATGTTGGTATTGTTGTTTTTGTTGTTGGTTGCTGGATTGTGACTTCGGGCTAGGCATATAAACAGGGGAGATGCTGCCTGAATTTTGACAGATTCTAAAGGAGTTTGGTTTAAGAACCTGAGATAGGCATATGATGATAAGTCTAACGGTAGTATAATTTCTCTTGATTGCAGATTTGAAAGTTCGGGAGATTAAGCGTTAATTCGTAGGAGATCAATCAGTTATGTTAAGGCTCGTCCCTTTCTTTCAAAGGCATGATCCCTATGGTATGATTTCATAAATGCTTGCATAACTTCTTTGTTTTCAAAAGATAGAAGTTTATGACTCCAAGGCATGATTTCTTTCCCGATAATCCATAAATGTTTTCCAAAATGCCCGTATTTTCCAAACCAAAGATTTATGATTCTGTGAGCTCTTATGATAACAGCGATGAGCATGTTTTTACGATGATAATGATGATGTCAAAGATGAGAATATTTTCTATGATGATTATGATGATGATGATTTTATGGTTAAAAGTCTCATGTTATGAGATCAATGCGTTTATGAGATTATTGAGGTTATTTCATGATTTTCTCGATTTTATTCATTGTTGTTGGTCGCACCTTATAATAATTATTCCTTCAAGTTGAGATAGAGAGATGATTATTATTCCATAATATAAATATGAGATTACCGACCTTACGTCACTCCGCTAAAGTGGTTGCTTATGTTTGAACCCTCATGCATGCTATGAGTATAGTATGACATTACTAAGTTCTATTATTTCATTTTGCTTGTGCTCTGCACTCATTCTCATTCTTCATGTACTTATATAAGGCACAGTTGATAGAGGTTGACGCTGTGGCCCTTGTTTTGATATATATATATATATATATATATATATATATATATATATATATATATATAAGGCACAGTTGACAGGGGGTGACGCTGTGGCCTATACTATGATGTTTATATATATAAGGCACAGTTGACAGGGGGTGACGCTGTGGCCTATGATGTGATGTTAATATATATAAGACATAGATGAAAGGGGGTGATGCTATGGCCTATGATGTGATGTTTATATATATATATATAAGGCACAGTTGACAGGGGGTGACGCTGTGGCCTATGTTGTGATGTTTTTAAGGGTGACGATGTGGCCTATGTTGTGGCATTTCTATAGATATATGTGTTTTGTTGGTATAGCTATAATGATTTATTTATCTTTGCACATTCGTTGAAATGTCTCAGATGTCTTCCATGATTTTATGTACATATTGATTTAAAAGGGTTAAAGTTGCATGTATGGTATCCGCCTTAAGAGGCAATCAAATATACAAGTCATCTTTTTCCCCTGTTATGTTCTATATTTCTTATTATGTTGTTATTCATGCCTTACATACTCAGTACACTATTTGCACTGACCCTCTTTCTCCGGGGACTGCGTTTCATGCCACGCAGGTGTATACAGATGAGTAGAAGACATTGGCTATAGGATGTTCCCAGGCTATCAGCTGGATTGGTGAACTCCATCTCAGTTCGGAGTGTTGCCGAGTCAGAGTACTTATGTTATGGTATCTCGTGTATGTTAGAGAATTTTGTAGACAGCGTCCTGTGGATAGTGCGTCGAGATGTCGACAGTTCTGTAAAGCGATCGTATAGGTCGATGTGTTTTTATGCTTTATTTTTAAAGATTTTATTGTGACTAAAGATTTTCTTTGAATTAACGATAAGGGAAAAGTCCCTGATTTGACGAAAGAGTTTTATTAAAACGTTTTTTTACCTGACGGAAGCGTCATTTCATAGATTAAAGGTTTACAAAAAGTTGTGACTCCTGGATGAAATAGTAGTATGGCACTCAGCCGAGTAGGGTCTTGGGTGTCAGTTGCGGCCCTCTGGTTTGGGTCGTGACAAAAGTGGTATCAGAGCAGTTCGTCCTAGGGGTTGTCTGCAAAGTCGTGTCCAGTAGGGTCTTGTTTATGGTGTATTACGTGGCATATTTATAAACAAGAGGCTACAGGGGATTTAGGATGGTTACCCTTCTTTCATATCTAAGATCGTGCGATGAGAGCCAAGTCATAGGAAATGAAATTCCTTGAACTAACCCTTGATTTCAGCAGAAAATTGTATTGACAGAGGAAGTGAATGATGATGTTGGGATTGCGGGGATAATATAAATTGAAGGAATCAGTACAGAGGTAAGTATTAGTAAAAATGATTATGAGTCAGATATGGTATGAATGTTGCAAGTATGATTGAAATGTATAGCTAATGAATGGAAGTGGAAGTGACTAGGAAAGTACCAAAGGACAATCGATAAAGGTTCAGGTATAGTCCGAGTTGTGACGCAAGAGGTAAGTTTCGTCATCTTTGCATTTCTGTTCGATAATGAGTGCCCTGTATGGCTAAGGTGTGCTAAATATGTATATAATTGGCTCTGGGAGGCACTGTATGTATTTTCTGGGCTGCGTGCAGGTCTTGGATAGTAAGAAATATAAGGGACACTCTGCTTAAATTTTCCTAAAATTTAAGGACAAGGACCAAAGAAGGATCCAAAGATTTAGGAGATCACGAAGGTTATACGTCTATGATTGCTACAGATTGATTAATGGGAAAGTATGGGATAGGATGATATGGAATGATAAGATGAAGATGACACTACAAGTGGACATCAGGCATTAGTTATTGGAATAAAAAGTACTATTCCGGCTGGACAGATAGTTGGGCACATCCTTATTTCAAGTATCCCCGGGGGTTATTATAGGCAAGATTTGAGATTTAAAGTAGTAGTTTTGGGTAATGACAAGTAGGGAACTTGAAGGATTCATAAATGTGAGAACAGAAGCGATGACGAAAGGATTATTATAGGATGGAATTTCGATCAAGAATGGCAACGGAATATAACACCATAAGGTAAAACCTTTAAGGGGGGAAGCAAGTAAGTTTGAGTACGAGCACAAGGACTGAAAATAACTCGTGAGGAAGAAAAGAAATTGAACGATATTTTACTGAGGAACTTAATGTTTCCTAAATGGAAAGGATATGACAAGAAAATTGAAGGGAATGCAAGGGAATTTTGAGATGGCCTTGGTGTGCATGAAAAATGATTATGAGGAAGATGATTAGCAGTCCGAAGGATTAAAATGGGTTACAACGAGGTTTTGTAGGAACGAGGTCTATTGGGGGATTCAGGGAAAGTCGAAAAATGAGTTCTGTTGTGGCTTAACCTAAAGAGAAGGTTTTCACGACTAACCTAAAAGAAATGATTTATAGAAAGGATTATGGAATTGATTATATGTTAAGGTTGAGTTAAAGAATGTCATAAAGATATGGGATGTTCTTGTTATACTTTAGGATACTGTAGATATTAAGATGATTTTATATAAGTTCGAATTAGTGAATTGGGGTTACTTAGTTCCTACAGATCAGGAGTTGTCGGTAAAACGAAGAATAGTCAGAACTTATGTTTGCCATCGATGCAGAGATGATTACATTGAGCAGAGCTACGACTAGTTAGAGAGTTAACACAGCTGCAGAGCGAGGGTTACGAGGGTATCAAGAGGCAAGTTATGAGATTTAAAGGTCAATAAGGTAAAGATAAGGAAGATATGAGCTATTGGAGTACATGAGGGATATGAGCTATTGGAGTACATGAGGTCATAATTGGTTCAAACCTCAGTTAAGAGGTCAGAAGTGTCATGGTTCGGTATCCAGGTATGTTAGCGATTTCTTCAGAAGCATATTTTTTGACTTATGAGTTTCAAGAACAAAGAGATTAGCTACGAGAGTAGAGAAAGGTTTGTAAACCTAGTATGTTAGTAAATTTAGTAGGAGGATATGAGGAGTATGACTGGATTTAAACAGGTTAAAAGTCGGGGAATGGACGACAAGATTTCGAGAAGGACAGAAGTAAGCGTAGGAAAGAGTGAGTAAATAACCAATGGAGACCTGTTATGGCGATGGTATGATTAAATGTGATATGTTAACAGGAAGAATGATTCGATAAGGGGATGTACCAGAGAAAGGGGATCAGGGACAGAGTACAAGACTAGTTTACACATTCGAGGACGAATGTTTCTAAGGGGGGAAGGATGTTACACCCCAAAAAATTTCGCGTTACTAAGACTGTAGACGGCTTAGTATGAGCTCGAGGGAGAGCAAAGTTATACAAGGATCAGGGATAAAGATTATATGATCTGAGTATAAGAATATATATATATATATATATATATATGACATTTGGAGACCGTATGGAGTAAATCGGTTAACACGTTACTTGATGAATAGCCCTCGTAACTGTAAGTTAAGGTGGGGCCCAAATGTTGGAGTTTTATAAAGGACATATGAAAAGTGATATGAGTAGTACATGGGAAGTTGAGCAAATCTTAAGAAGGACCCTTAAGCCAAATACGGGCACAAGCACTCCAAAAGGATGATTTAAGGATACGTTTTCGGATGATCTGACTTGGAGGGGCCAAAACGCTATTATAAGTTTGGAATTTGGAAACACACCAAAATTTAAAGTTGTAGATAATTGAAATATCTTTACAACCATATGTCGTGGTCCCTCATAAGATATCTGGATCAAGAATTATGGCCATTTTATGATAAAGACTCCAAGCTGCCAAATGGATTCCGCGGGTCCTACTTGAGATTATCGGTGGAACCGACTTATGAGGGGTATAAATACCCTATTAACTCAATTTTTTTAGTATTTTACATTCTCCATAGTCCTAAAAACTTTCCAACACAACCCCCAAACATTTATAGCCCATTAAATCAAGAATTTAACAAGATTACACCAAACTAGTCCATGAAAGGTGATTGTTCTTGCTTCTACTTGATGTTGTGGCATGTTTGGTCTTGAAGGAAGTTGGATTGGCTGAATTTCTTCAAGTATAATGTATTTTCTTCATCTTATCTCTTATGTTGAGTTGATTTGAAGGTTTAGCAAGTCTTAAAAGTGAAAATAGTTATGGAGGAAAGGTCATAAAGTGTCGTGTTGTAGTTGTTGTGTTTATGGACTATTTTGAGCATGTTGTGGCCATGTGGCTGGGCTGATTTACACGTATAGAGATGGTATCTAATATTGTTGGTGTGTTGATGAGATTATGCTCCTTGATTGGGAAGACAGGAAGTGTATATTATTGATGTATGTTGAAAAACATCGTGTGAGATGTTTTATGGAATATATTGGTATTGATAATATTGTTGTTGATGTTGGTATTGCTGTTTTTGTTGTTGGTTGCTGGATTGTGACTTCGTGCTAGGCATATAAACAGGGGAGATGCTGCCTGAATTTTGGCAGATTCTAAAGGAGTTTGGTTTAAGAACCTGAGATAGGCATATGATGATAAGTCTAACGGTACTATAATTTCTCTTGATTGCAGATTTGAAAGTTTGGGAGATTAAGCGTTAATTCGTAGGATATCAATCAGTTATGTTAAGGCTCGTCCCTTTCTTTCAAAGGCATGATCCCTATGGTATGATTTCATAAATGCTTGCATAACTTCTTTGTTTTGAAAAGACAGAAGTTTATGACTCCAAGGCATGATTTCTTTCCTGATAATCCATAAATGTTTTCCAAAATGCCCGTATTTTCCAAACCAGAGATTTATGATTCTGTGAGCTCTTATGATAACAGTGATGAGCAAGTTTTTACGATGATAACGATGATGTCAAAGATGAGAATATTTTCTATGATGATTATGATGATGATGATTTTATGGTTAAAAGTCTCATGTTATGAGATCAATGCGTTTATGAGATTATTGAGCTTATTTCATGATTTTCTCGATTTTATTCATTGTTGTTGGTCTCACCTTATAATAATTATTCCTTCAAGTTGAGATAGAGAGATGATGATTATTCCATAATATAAATCTGAGATTACCGACCTTACGTCACTCCGCTAAAGTTGTTGCTTATGTTTGAACCCTCATGCATGCTATGAGTATAGTATGACATTACTAAGTTCTATTATTTCATTTTGCTTGTGCTCTGCACTCATTCTCATTCTTCATGTACTTATATAAGGCACAGTTGACAGGGATGATGCTGTGGCTTTTGTTGTGATGTATATATATATAAGGCACAGATGACAGGGGGTGACGCTGTGGCCTTTGTTGTGATGTGCATAAATACAAGGCACAGTTGACAGGAGTTGACGTTGTGGTCTTTGTTGTGATGTGTGTATATATATATAAGGCACAGTTGATAGGGGGTGACGCTGTGGCCTTTGTTGTGATGTATATATATAGAAAGCACAGTTGACAGGGGGTGATGCTGTGGCCTTTGTTGTGATGTATATATATATATAATGCACAGTTGACAGAGGGTGACGCTGTGGCCTTTGTTGTGATGTATATATATATAAGGCACAGTTGACGGGGGGTGACGCTGTGGCGTATGATGTGATGTGTATATATATAAGGAAGAGTTGACAGGGGGTGAAGCTGTGGCCTATGATATGATGTTTATATATAAGGCACAGTTCACAGGGGGTGACGCTGTGGCCTATGATATGATGTTTATATATATGTAAGGCACAGTTAACAGGGGGTGAAGCTGTGGCCTATGTTGTGTTGTTTTTAAGGGTGACGATGTGGCCTATGTTGTGGCATTTCTATAGATATATGTGTTTTGTTGGTATAGCTATAATGATTTATTTATCTTTGCACATTCGTTGAAATGTCCCAGATGTCTTCCATGATTTTATGCACGTATTGATTTAAAAGGGTTAAAGTTGCATGTATGGTATCCGCCTTAAGAGGCAATCAAATGTACATGTCATCTTTTTCCCCTGTTATGTTCTATATTTCTTATTATGTTGTTATTCATGCCTTACATACTCAGTACACTATTTGTACTGACCCCCTTTCTTCGGGGGCTGCGTTTCATGCCTCGCAGGTGTATACAAATGAGTAGAAGACATTGGCTATAGGATATTCCCAGGCTATCAGCTGGATTGGTGAACTCCATCTCAGTTTGGAGTGTTGCCGAGTTAGAGTACTTATGTTATGGTATCTAGTGTATGTTAGAGAATTTTGCAGACAGTGTCCTCTGGATAGTGCGTCGAGATGTCGACAGTTCTGTAAAGCGATCGTATAGGTCGATGTGTTTTATGCTTTATTTTTAAAGATTTTATTGTGACTAAAGGTTTTCTTTGAATTAACGATATGGGAAAAGTCCCTGATTTGATGAAAGAGTTTTATTAAAACGTTTTTTTACCTGACGGAAGCGTCATTTCGTAGATTGAAGGTTCACAAAAAGTTGTGACTCCTGGATGGAATAGTAGTATGGCACTCAGCCGAGTAGGGTCTTGGGTGTCAGTTGCGGCCCTCTGGTTTGGGTCGTGACAGTTACGAGGGTTTAAGTTTATATAATAAGTTACGGAAGGATCGAAGGGCAGTGAACCAAGGAAATTACATTTGTTGGAACTTTAAAGAAAATGTGAAGGGCAATTTTTGCCCAACTTGGAGGAAGAATATCTTTTAGTATACGAGAATTTTTGAGGCAAAGCAAAAGCCTAATATGAAGTTCATGAGACCTAGTTTTCAACGCAATAGACCGCTCGTCGATACAACATCGGAGTAAGGAGATATGAGCGTTACAAGTCGGGATGGTAGGCTAGGAAAATGGTCTGCACGAACACGCCAGGGAGTGGCGTGAACTCGCAGAGGACCAAGGGCTGACTTAGCGCGAACGCGCCACTAGGGGACGCGAACGCGCTGAGCAATTTTTAGGTCGGTGCAACCCGAGCCTCAGACGTTATAAAAACGGGTTATCCCCTTATTTTCTCATCCAAAACTGCCTCTAAGACATCCCAAACCTCTGTAAACTTCCACTCACCAAATTTTAACGTAAATCGAGTATAATCCCAGGATTCTGGTCTAGACAACGTACAGTTGCGATTATAAAATTGTATAGCAACGCGTTTTAGTTGAAATTCAAGGTGGAAAGTGAAGATATTGCAATAATAGAGGGAGTAAGGTATGAATCTCTCCTTATTAATATTAGTTTCGGTTTATTTACGAAGGTAAAACTATTAAACAGCCGTATAATGAGTTGGTTAGTTGAAGAATTTGGAAAACATCGTGAGAGATGTTTTACGACGTATATTGGTGTTGGCAATGATGTTGATGTTGGTATTATTGTGTTGTTGGTGATTGTTGAATTATGATTTCAGGCTAGGTGTCACGACCCATCTAAAGGGCCGCGATGAGAACCCGGTGCTAGCCCACCCGGGCACCCCTTGGCTTACTTTTATACTTACATCTAGGTGAGCCACATAATTAAACATACATTTTTATTCATCATTCAGGCTAGTCCCATTGGACGACAATTCTTTCATATCATGGTTGGCATCTATACCACGTCAATGTACATGAGCCGACAAGGCTATCAAAATGATATGCAAAATATAGGCCGACAAGGCCAGACATATCTAACCATATACACATGTCTACGAGCCTCTAAGGAGAGTATAACATATCATATAGGCGGGACAGGACCCCGATATGCCCATAATTATGTACACAAAAGAATAGGTACCCAAATGCTATGGCTCCGAATTAAATAGAGCTCTGCTATGTAGTCCTTGAGAATGTAGCTATGGGTCAATCCTGTCTCCCTGTGCACCTGCGGGCATGACGCAACGTCCACAAACAAAAGGACGTCAGTACGAAGAATGTACTGAGTATGTAAAGCATGATCAATATCCATATAGAAGCACAATAAGCAATATAAGAAATAGCATAAGATGGGAGATAGTAATATCATCATCACGAACACTTACTTACCTTTCATAGGGACTTTCCATTTCTAACGCGTATTTGTGTACATACATCCATAACTGTACCCGTATCCATATTCATGTCTGTACTCATTTACGTATACTTATTTACATTCATATCGCGTACATATTCTATTTCGTAATCATATCATATTCGTATTCATACTCTTCACGACGGTTCGGTGATCATACATACCTGGCCAACCAAGGCTCAGTGTCACACATACCTGGCCCTACCAAGGCTCAGTGTTATCTGTACCCAACTGCAGTGGTGTGCACGTGTTACGTAAGCATACATACATATACATCTATACACATACTACACGGCCATACAGGCTCGGGGTTCATAGTAGCCATACATAGGCACACATACATATAGGCTCATAAGCATCTTTACTATTATCATCAATATCATTATCGCTATTATCATTATTACTATTATCGTCATTCATCACATTTATCTTTATAGGCTTACTCGTCATACAAGGGATTTAGTACAATCGTGGCGTATCAAGAATCGTGAGCTTACTAGCTCGGAAGATCAATTCATTTGGAGGATATCATAGTCTCATAGAAGATTTAGATATTTGGTCCAAGAACCATGCCTTATGAAAGAAAGGTTAGCCTTACATACCTTTTCCGTTCAACTATTCTAAACTTGCGCGTTCTCTTCCAATGCTAGCGTTTCTACCTTCATTAAAGTAATACTATCATTAGAATCGATAGCTAGCATATGTGACTAAAGCTAGATAAAATCGGATAGCATCTCCTCTATTTATACGACATTCCTCCATAACATACATCAACTCCCAAACGTCAATAATACATTCACAATACCATAACATTAGTCATTATTCATCCACATTTCTTAGTTTACCTTCAATCACCCATATCCATGGCTATAACACACGACTACGTCCATTTACACACATTATTCATCTCATGTTCTCAACATCATTCATAACATATTTACATCACAACACATCAAGAATCATAACTCAATTCAAACAATTTCTCAAAATGGCACTATTCCACATTCATGACCCATTTTTCTATACTTTTCTACAATCCAAGTATTTCAACTCTTAAATACCTTAAACAACATATAAATGTCATAAATCTTACCTTAGATGCCATAGGAACAAGCCTTGGTTGATAATACTCCACTTGAGCAAAACCCCTAGTTTATCTCCAATGAGATTTCTTGATTTGAATGATCTTTAATGGGTTTCTTTACACTTGATTCACTTGGTTTATGTTGTTGATCACTAATAATCCTTGAATTCTTGTGGAATAAATGTAGAGAGATGTTTTAGAGGGAAGGGGTGTCATGTAGAAGTGAAATGAAATAAGACTTGGTCTCTTATTTAATGACTTAAAATCTGATTTGAAATGAACAGTAGTGGAACGTGCACAGTGGTCCTAAACCCAGTTTACGGGCCGTATTTCAGTTTACAGGCCGTATTTCGTGGTTGTATTTAAGCATATCAGAACCAGAAAGGTATGCTGGAGTCATGGTGATTTACGATCACGGTTCATGGGCCGTATTTTGATTTACGGTCCGTATTCTAAGTCGTATTTAACCATTTGAACATTTGGTAGAAAGTTGAAGTTTTGGAAGTTGAAATACGACATGGCAGTTTACGGGCCGTATACCACTTTACGGTCCGTATTTCATTTTACGATCAACTGGCCAAAGTGCAAATCTGCAACTTTCCACATTTTCAGAACCTATAGTTAGTCATTATGGAGCTTAACCTATCTCTTATTGCAATTGCCTTTGGAATCTTGCTTAAGGCCATCAAATGTTATTTCTTACTCATGGAAATATCGGATACTCGTACTCCTCGCTAGTCCACTCACTTGTGCAATGACGAAACATTTTCCAAGGTGTAACACTAGGCATATAAACAGGGGAGATGCTGCCCGAATTTTGGCAGATTCTAAATGGAATTAAATTCAGAAATTGAGATGGGCGTATGACCTTGAACCTAATAATAGTATGAATGGTTTATATGTAGATTTACGAGATATGAAGGATATCGTTGAGTTGCTAAGGAGACCGAAAGGTATGTAAGGCTAGTCCCTTTCTTTCTTAAGGCATGACTCCTACGTTATGATTCCACATATGTTTCCCATAACATCCTTGTTCCCGAAAAGCTAGAAATTCATGATTGTCAAGGTTTTTATGATATTAAAGACAAGATGTTTTCTATAAGGACCATGATTACAATGATGTTTTCTTTCTTGTGAATCCATACATGTCTTCCATGATGTCCTTATCCCCACAAGCTAGAGATTAATTATTCTTAAAGTTTCTTATGGCGCTAAAGATGATTATGTTTTCACGATGATAATGATAATGATGATGGTCCTATTTGTAGAAGCTTCAAAGGTTATGATTTTAATGCTATTATGAGATTATTGAGCTTATCTCATGATTTCCTTGATTTTATTCATTGTTGTGATCTCACCTTATGTTACTTGTTCCTTCAAGGTGAGATATAGCGATGATGATTATTCCATAATATAATCTGAGGTTACCGACCTTACGTCAGTCTGATAAATTGACAACCCTTATTTAGGCTCTCATGCATGCTACTTATATTATATTATATATAGATATGACATATATATGTATATATGGGATATGGGGAAAGGTGAGGCGTTATATACGCATAACCACTTGATCAGTTGGATATCGTCCCGGATTCGGGATGCCTGGACGCGGGATATATGGGATAAATGGATTGGGCCGTTCGTTCCGCGGCAATATATATATATATATATATATATATATATATGTAAAATGATGATATGATATATGGATCGGGCTGCACGTTCCGCAGCGACATAATATATTTAAGGATTAGGCTGCACGTTTTGCAACAACATAATATATTTATGGATCGGGCTGCACGTTCCGCAACACTATCATTTATATATGTATAAAAAACGTTTTTGTGAAAATGCCAAGCATGTATGGTATCAACTTAAAAGGCATTCAGATGTACAGGTTATTCCTTTATCTCATGTCATGTTCCATATTTCTTATTATGTTAGTGTTAATGGCTTACGTACTTAGTACACTGTTCGTTCTGACATCCTTTCTTGTGGACGCTGCGTTCATGTCCGCAGGATCAGGTAGCCATCCAGACGATCAAGCCCAGTAGAATATCCTCTCAGCCGGAGTCAGTGTGCTCCATTGGCGGGAGCTGCAACCCTTTTTTGTATGCTATTTTGCTATGTAGACATGTGGGTATGGCAGGGCCTTGTCCTGTCTTTTCTACAACTTAAATTCCATAGAGGTCTGTAGACAGTGGTAAATAGTGGAAGTGTCATGTAGCTTTGTGGTCTCCTATTTTATGTTCCGTACAGGTAGTGGCCATGTCGGACTATGTTGTCATCCTTTGCACATATGCCTATATATATATATATATATCTGTGTATAAGCTCTGAGTTTTCGAGGAAAAGTTCATTGCATAACTTTTGCAGCACATGCTATCGCTCAGATATGATTTAGAAATGGGCTACTAGGTTACTCAGCATATGATAAGTACGAGTTATGGGTGCTTGGTCAGTAGTGGTCAGGCACTCGTCAAGGTTCATTGGGTTGGGTCGTGACAAAAGTGGTATCAGAGCAGTTCGTCCTAGGGTTGTCTACAGACCGTGTCCGGTAGAGTCCTGTTTATGAGTGTGAAGCCAGCCATACTTATAAACAGGAGGCTGCGGGGCATTTAGGAATCATTGACCTTTCCTTCTATCTTAGATCGTGCGATAGAGCCAGAGTCTAGGAAAGACCATTTCTGACCCTGTTTTCCTGCAGGTAGGAACTGTTGACGAGAGATGAAGAGATCAGCTTCCAATAGCGGGGGTGCCAGGAAGTCCCCCAGGGTGGATTCGGGACCCCATATTCTAGGACCAAGCAGGAGGAGTCCTAGCTATTCTATTGAGATAGACCCATCCGAGGACCCTGCGATGATTTATGTCGATGTCATATGTCAGAAAAAGTACAGAAAGTAGGTAAATCATCCAGAATATCAAAAAGCTTGTTTTCCAAACACAAATCATGCCTAACCCGGACTTTGGCTGGTAGCCGTACTTCAACATCTCTGATGCTACCATCTTTGCTGCGCTTGCCATTTTCATTTCATCAGATCCCGGGAACCATGGTTTTTCCCGAAGATTGGTCCTTGGCCATAGATACCCGAGTCATTTCAGTCACCTATGCCATCTTCTATGTTTCTACCTTCAAGAGAATTCGCATTAACATTAGTTAATCGACTACAAGAACGTTTTACTATTTCTAGGAAAAATTGGGCAGCATTTTCAGAGTTCTTGACTTCCATAAAGGAGCACCCATCAGAAGATAGATATGAGACGGACCCGTCTGAGGGTTCGTATGAGACGCTGGTGGAGGAGGTTCCCAAGGCTGTACCAGAGTTGACCCCTCTAGATTCTCCTATGGTGGAGCATTATGTTAGGGCAGCTACGCCTATGAGTGTTACTGACTATTCTAGCCCTTTATCTTGGCCTTCGGTAAATCAGAAGTTGCCAGGATATTCATATCCCTCGGATTCGGATGGGGGAGATGAGGAGGGCCAGACCAGTAGATGGCGAAAGGACGCTGAAGAGGATACTTCACTTTACAACCCTCTAAACCAAGAGCAGGACAGGTCAGCTATAGGTATATGAGTCTTTTATTGAAATTCCTTATGTGCGTACAATTATTGCAGGATATCATTAATGGTTGACAAATGGGAGTTTTAAAGGAACCGATAACCAAAGTACTTATGGATAACTACGACTAAGATGTTTTGGTCATCACTAGGAATCTTAAATTTAGGAATGGAAGACAGTCGTGTGTGTTGATGGGTGGTTGTATTGGGAGTTCTGAAGGCTAACCCAGCATTTGCTTGGTTAAGAGAGTAAAGGACCTTTCCAATCTGGAGGGAGATGCATTAAAGAAATTTTATTGGGATTCGCTAGAACTTCAACTTGTTTTAGGTCACGTGATAAAGGCCACGCAGCAGGATGGAAGCGATCATACCAGCACTAACGCACCAGATCGCATCAGAACTTCGAAGTTAAGCGTGCTTGGGTGAGAGTAGTACTTGGATGGGTGAACCCCTGGGAAGTGTGCTAAGAAGTCCTACAGATTTAGACATAAGAGCAGGATGAAGAACTAGAATAACTTGAGGAAAATTAGAAGTGTGTGAAACTCACGGTTGGAAACTCTAAATGGTTGCGAGAGATGAGGCGGACCGGCGTGGTAAGAGAGAGAAGACGAATTACAGCTACAGAATTAGGATAAGTTTAAAATAGTATTGGGGATACCTTGTAAGTAGGATGTTCAGAAAAGGTGTACACGATATATTATGTGTGGTTACGCTAACCAGTGTGTATGCCTCGATAATCGACGTGCGATATGTTAAAAGTACGGATTGGATAGGGTATTGGAGTTCAAGTGGCAAATGTTACAGGGCAAAGTGACATTAGTCTCTCTAAAGATTAGAGCTGGATAAGCCTGATGCAATAACACCAGGGAAAAGGAAAAAGCAGGTATAGGCCCGATCCCCCGACAGAAACCCTGACGGTTCCAGGTCGAAGCTTGTTGAAGTTTTTCTTGCTCCCAGTGCCAATCCGACCAAGACGAGGTTGGATACTATCACTGTCCTTGAGGATACTAGCTTTTAATCCCTGCCTGTCGGGGTGGCCAGCTACCTCTTACCTCTTGTGTCGGAGTCCAACAAGGAAAAAATGGCAAGAGTGTCCTGGCAATGCCTATTTAATGAGAGCATGCATGCTACTAATCAGGTAAGCTTTCCATCTTTTTTAGAGTTTTGTTTGCATTGGGTATTTTTTTTTGGTCTGCTAACTTTATCTTTTCTCCTTTTGAAGTCCATCGTAATTACGAATGAGGGTTTCATCCGGGCCATGAGGGACGCAGATGATCTGCGGGGTCAGCTGGATGCCCAAGGTTGGGAAGTCGAGAAGTTCAAACTTCTCTTACTGCAGAAAGAGCAACAGTTGCAGCAGAATGGGGATTCATTAGTCTTTAGCGCCAAGCTCGAATAGGCCAAAAAAGAAAGCCTCTATGCAAAGAAATTCCCCATGCTTCTTACCAAGAAGAATCAAGCCATTGAGGTGAACCATGCTCATCTTTTTCAAGAATCCACCTCCTCGGCCAAGCAGATCAAGAAGCGAGAAGCCCTAATAGCCTAGCTGAAGCAAGAGATTGAGTCCCTCAAGATTGAGGCCACTAATATGGGGGAAAGACTTTCCCGAGTTGAAACTGAAAGGGCTTCCGAGCAAGAAATTCTAAGAGTGGCTCAAGAGAAAGCAGAAAGCTGGGCCAAGGCTAACAAGGAGCTCAGGGTCGACCTTGAAACGTCTACTAATGCCATCGAGACCCTGAGCCAAAATAGCTCCAAATTGACAGCCCAACTTCAGCAAGCCTTGGCCGAATGGGATCAAGCCCGTGCTGATGCCGATGTGACCACAGTCCGGCCCTTGCTAAAGGTCGAGCATGTCAAATGAAATTCGTGGAGGCTCACTCTGGAAGAAGCTCAGTGTCACACCCCAACCTTGTGAGATATAATGACACCCAGTACCTGGTTAGGACCGAGCGAACCGAATTGTAATGTTACACCTCGAAAAAATTTCATATCGTTGTCTAGTGAATAGGATAACGCAGGGTAAGGAGTATACAATGTTTCTATAAGTAAGAAAGGTTATTTAACTATTTTAATTAAGACTCCAAAGACGTTGGAAGTAAGAGAAGAAGGTTCGTTAAAGAATGTTGAGCACAAGTTGTATTTTGAAGAAGGATGTGTAAAGTATCGAGTTAATGTCGACTTGATTGTTATATCCCGTGTTTTCACACGTTTGGAAAGACTTGAATTATATTGGATTTTTGAGATATGAGGTCAAATTTGATGTTCTGTTGAACATAGGAGTTATGCATGAAAGAATAGAATCATGAAAGTGTGGGACAAGGCTAAGGGTAATTTTGGAATTTTGGAAATTAGTTTCGGGAATTACAAAATGTGATCCATAAGTTCTTGGGCTCAAAAAAAATTTAAGTGAATTGGAGCCCAACCCATTGAAGTGGCCGGCCATGGTAGGCCTTGGCCCAAGCCCAATTAATGTGGTCATGTGCAAGACATGTGACCACTAATTATAAGAGAAGACCAAGTCTTCATATTAATCCATTAGAAGCAAGAACAAGTAAGAGCAAAAAAAATAAGAGAGAGAGAGAGGAGGGTTTCGGGTTTGCCCTCCAAATTTAACCATCCAAAATCTTGCTTCAAAAATTCATTTCTTGTTAAATTCCTACTAATTCAAGGTTCCTTTGCATCTTGGTATAGTTGGATTGGAGTGGGGAGCACTAGAATCCCCAAGGTGATCATATATTCAAGTGAAGGAGACTTGAAGAAAAGGTAAGAATTTCTACCTTGTTATTGTGTTGTTTAGCCTTATTTGTGTTGTAGTATGTGGAAATGTGCTTATTGTATGAAGAAATGGAAGTTTGCAAAGTGGGTGTGTGTGTGAGTGTGTAGCCGTATGTATATATATGATGTATAGCCACAAATGTGTTGAAATTATGTTGTATTCTAGTTATGAATGTGATGGAATTCATGTTGAGAATGAAAGTGGAATAAATTTGATTGAATGGCTAACAATAGCACTTGGCCGTGTGGTGTATGTGGTTTGAGAATAAAATGGATTGAGTTTGTTTAATGTTTTAGAGTGTTGGTATTGTGATGTTTGTAATGTGAACGACTTTAGTATGATATAAGTTTGTATTGAATTGGAAGGTAGGAACTTATGTCGTTTTATATGATTTTCCGTCGTTAAGGAAATGAAGTGTTTGGTTGTGAATTATGATGTTCATTGATGAATTTGGAAGTTGGAAACTAGTTATGAAATCATATGCTAAGGATTTGATGTTTTGCATAAGTTATGCTTTTGGCGGAAAAGTGTATATCAAGTGTATATCCTAAGAGAAATGATATGAGATATCTTTAGATTCATGTGGTGATGATCTTAAATGATAATGGATGTGAGATTATAATGTTAATTCGAAAATTTGGGTTGGATTGATAATTAAGTTAACTTGTGAGAAAAATTGCTAGTTGAAGGATAATTGTGCCTTTAATGTTCATTGTTGGCATTAATGTTGTTGTTTGGGTTGTTGTTGATGAATTATAGCCGAGTTGAATTCTCGGGGTGCTATATGTCTAGGGGAAGTGCTGCCGAAATTTCGGTAGCCAAATTTGCATTAAATTGAGACTTTGGTAATTATGGCTTACAAATGGTAAACTTGACCATTTGCAGTTTTTCGACGAAACGGGAAGTGACTTTTGGAAGGCGTTAGGAGCGTGAAAGGTATGTAAAGCAACCCTATTACTTCCCTTGGCATGCCTTTAGTGAGTTAGGGTCGGATCCGGGCCTCGAAGGACCTCGTGGCCCTCGGAATCCGCAAAGGAAATTTTCCATTTTTCCTTCAATGGAATTGAACCAATTTGGTGCCCTTTGCTTGAAATAAGGCACCTTTTCTTCAAACTACTCGAAACGTCGTCGAATGTCCGTAGAACCTTTTTAGGTGACTCCATATGGTTAAAGAACACTGTTTGAGCCCGCCGCCTTGTTTGTCCCGAGGCGGGCCCGCTAATTACGATTTTGCCCTTATGAGTCAAGGCTTCCTTTTTAAGCAAATTTTTGAAAGAAAATGTGTTGACTACCTTTAAATTATCTAAAGAATGTGGTTTAAATATTCTATCAAGCCTAATGAATTATTTTGATACCCGGTATGACTTCGGGAAAGCTATACTTCCGTAATTTATTTTGACATACGAAATGTGTTATTCTGATCCCGTTTTATTCCATTTGATTTATTCGTCTTCGATACGCTTCGTCGAGTCTTTGAAGATAATTATGACGTTTTAAAATTGGATTAGTTTCTCACTACTCTATTCGTGGATGTCCCAACGTTTCCCACACTGAGCCCGGGCCAGGATATGTTGTCAAGCGTAATCTTCTGCATTGTTCGCCGCGCCCCGAGGTGAGGGGGCAGGTATACGCGTACATGGGTCTGTGGAGTATGATGTGCCATGTCCGCCTGTTCTGATCTGATCTGTTATGGCCATTCTGATATGACATTTTATGATACGGGGCCACGCCCCCTTTTTCTGATTCCTATCTGTTGTGGCACCGATGTCGGGAGGGTGACCACGTTCTGTCTGCCGAGCCCCATGGCTGGGGCCGGATATGATATGACATATGATTTTGTACACACTCTGTCTGTTTTGAAAATATGCATATGACACTCAGGATTTTCTACTCAGTTTTCTGAATCTGTTATGATTTATACTTCTGTGATTCTGCTTTACATATTCAGTACATATTTCGTACTGACCCCCTTGCTTCGGGGGCTGCGTTTTTATGCCGCGCAGGTACAGACGACAGGTTTGCCGATCCACACGTTTAGGATCCTACTACTGCTATTTTGGGGCGCTCTCTTCTTCAGAGCCCATCTTTTGGTACAGTTTGACACCTCTATCTGGATGTGTACATTATTCTGGGTATGACGGGGCCCTGTCCCGTCTTATGATTATGCTGGGTTCTGTAGAGGTCTGTGGATATATCTGCGTGGGTTCTGTACATACGTTTGGGGTATTTTGTTCTATGACGGCCTTCTCGGCCTATGTGTGCCAAGCCTACCTTTCTGTTAATTTCTGTAGTATTCACTAATGTTATTATATTATTATTCTGTTAATTTGCTAATCTGGGTATCGGGTACGTATAGGTGCCCACCTAGGGCACCGGTCACGGCCCACGGGGTTGGGTCGTGAATGTCATAAAGAATAGTTATAACACTCCTTGGATTGGTAATGAAGTGTTAAACAAGTGTCAAGAAGGTTCCATAAGGATTAGAGATCAAATGAACGACGAAAACAAATTCAGAGAAGTGGGGTTATACGACCGCTTATGCGGTCCGTATACCATTATACGATCCGTATAAGGGTTCGTATAACACCCAACAGAAATGTTGTTTCTCTGATGGTGAAGTACGGCCACTTATACGGACCGTATAATGTTGTACGGACCGTATAAGTGTCCGTGGAAGTCCCGACCGACTGAGTTAAGTTCAAGTATAAAATAATGCTCCCACTCTTATTTTCTCATTCTTTCCACTTATCCATCTCTCTTAAGACATCTAGAGGGTTCTAAACATTTCATTCTTAAGAATACAAAGGGAATCAAAGGTTCATATCATAAATTCAAGTGAATCAAGTGCAAGAAGCTTACTAGAGTTCATCCAAGGCAAGAAATCCCTTTGGAAGTGGAACTAGGGTTTTCCTTGAGTGGAGTATTGCTATCCAAAACACATTCCTACTCAATCAAAGGTAAGGTTTACAATCATTCCATGTTGTTTAAAGTATTGAGAGGTTGAAAGACTTGGATTATGGAAGGAAGTAGAAAATGGGTTACAAACATGAGAATAGTGACATTGTTGAGTAACCGATTAATATGAATAACGATTCTTGATATGTTGTGATTATAATTATGTTATGAATGATGATAAGAACATGTGAGAAACATTATATGAGGATGAATGTAATGTTGTATTATGATCATGATTGTGGATGACGTTGAGAGGGAATTATGGAAGTTAGATAATGATGAACTTGAAAAAAGTTATTGATTATGATATTATGAATGTTATAATTGATAATTGGGAGTTGATATATGATATGGAGAAAGTTATATAAACAAAGTAGATGCCCCCCAATTTTCTGTAGCTTTAGTTCAAGCGTGTTTATGTTATCGATTATCTAATATTAGTATGAACTCTCTTGAAGGTAGAAACGTGAATATTGGAGAGGAATGTTCAAGTGATAGAGTAGCAAAACGAAAAGTTATGTGAGGTTAGTCCCTTCCTTTCTAAGGCATGAATCTTATGACATAATTTTCCCTTATTCTCCATGACCTTCTTATATTCCGGAAATTATGAGTCTATATTCATGGAGAGTCTCATATGAGATAAAAATAAGAGATACGTTATGAGTATGATAATGATGATGATGAGCTTAAGTCAAAAGATTCTAAAGTTCATGATATGATGCTTCTACAAAGATAATGGTCCTAATTATGATTAGTTGATGTCGTTCTTTGTGCTACACTCACCTTATATGCTAATTCCTTCAAGGTGAGGCAGAATGCCTATGAAACTCCATAATGGAATCGGGGGTTCACGACCTTATGTCACCTCGATAAAGTATAGTTATTGTTGAGTTCCTATGCATGCATTATGATGAGTACATGATTATGTCATTACATCGTGCCTATATGGCCTGGCAGACACCGCTAAGGTGGGTAGCATATACACAATGTCTAGATGGCATGGGCAGACACCACTCGTGGGCGGCATGAGATGGTTACCCCGGACGCGGGAGGCTTGGACGTGGGCTAATGATGATCACACCGTACCTATATGGTCGGGCAGCTTATATATATATGCCTACATGATATGATGATGCTTATGAAGTAAGTTAGCATGCATTATTTCTATCAAAATTGACAGTCAGTTACAGGTTGAGCTTCACTTGATGTCTCCTTGTTTCATTGATGTATTGTTATTGTTTATGCCTTACATACTTAGTACAATGCTCATACTGACGTCCTTTTCTTTGGACGCTGTGGTCATGCCCACAGGTAGTCATGGAGGTGATCTAGACTCATAGGAGCTATCAACAGACTTTGAGAGCACTCCATTGTTCCGGAGGTGCCATTGATTGTCATTTTGTGTACATCAATTTTGGGCACGACGGGGTCGTGTCCCGTTCATATGTCTAGTAATCTAGTAGAGGCTTATAGATACGTATGTGTGGGTTATATGGTCTCATGATTTCCCTCATTGTATACATAATATTTTAATATCCAAAGGGCTTATGTATATAAAAACAAATATGTTTGCAATTGAAAAATGGTTTTCCTTATGATTAGATGTGTGAGGGTAGTAAATGTATGCAGGATAAGTTTTGATAAGTATTAGAATGAGTGGTGCTCGGTAGTTAGCTCCGGGTACCCGTCATGGCCTCTCGTTGGGTCGTGACAAAAGTGGTATCAGAGCAGTTCAGTCTTAGGAAGTGTCTGCGAGCCGTGTCTAGTAGCGTTCTATTTATGGTATGTTGCGCGCCACATCTATAAATAGGAGGCTACAAGGCATTTAGGAAAAATGACCATTCTTCTCCTTACTAGATCGTGCGATAGAGCTACGTTATAAGATTTATCCTCCCTAATTGTGCATTATGATTTCAGTGGTGCCGCCAAAGAGAAAAGCTACAGCCGGCCCGAAGGGCAAGGCTATGACAGAAAGGCGGATAGAAAGGGAGACGCCAACTAATGTAGCGGAAGGTGAATCACATAATGAGGCTCTCTCAAACACCTCTCATAATCCACCTATTATAAAAGAAAGAGAGGGGGCTTCAGTTCCAGCTCCTATGCCTCCAGTCCCTCCATCGGCTATTCGGGTTAACAAATGACCGATGCTATTCATCTATTGACACAGTTAGTTACAGCTTAGGCACATCGGCAGAGTGCAAGTTCAGGTGATAGGGCGACTAGCACTCGAGCCCGGGATTTCATGAGTTTAAACCCTCCAGAGTTTTTCGGGTCAAAGCCGAATGAAGACCCGCAAGGTTTTATTGATGAGATATTGGGAACGTTGAAAATTATTCATGCCTCTAAAATCGAATATGTGGAGTTGGCATCTTATAGACTCCGGGATGTGGCGGTTCTTTGGTATAATAATTAGATATCTTCAAGAAAAGAAAATGCACCTCCCCCAGTTTGGTAAGAATTTGTAGATGCCTTCATCCGCCACTATTTGCCACCCGATGTTCATCCGGCTAGAGTGGATAAATTCTTAAATTTGAAGCAAGGAAATATGAGTGCCCGGGAGTATAGCCTTCACGTCAACTCATTGGCTAGATATGCTCCGACCATGGTGGCCGATATGGGAGATAGAGTGCATAGGTTCGTGAGAGGCCTAGGGCCACATTTGTTCAATGATTGCTTGACAGCTTCATTACAGGAGGGGATAGATATTTCACGTATTCAGGACCACGCCCAGAATTTAGAAGAGCAGCAACATCCGAAAAGGTGTGAGCGCGATATTGATAGAGGGCATAGTAAGAGGACCAGATCTATGGGTGCTGGTAGAAACTATAGAGGAGGATCGAGGCAGTCACATTCCAACTATTAAAGCCAGTCAGTGACTAGTGCACCTCCCCAGTTTGCAGGAAAGAGATTTGATCGCTCCTTTCATTCAGGACAAGGTCAGAGTTCGAGAGCCTCAGGTTCTCAGTTTGGGGGTGATTTTAGCCAGCGGAGACCACCAGTACCACGATGTAGCCAGTGCGATAAGTTTCATTCTGGTCAGTGTCGCCGAGGTTCAGATGCTTGTTATGCTTGTGACCAGTTTTGACATATGATGCGAGATTGCCCATCGATGAGTGGTAGAGTTGGGGTTCAGCCCACAGGATCAGTGGTTGGTTCTTCTTCTGTGCGCCCGATAGGGCAGACTCCCCAGATCCCAGCAGGTCGAGGTAGAGGCAGAGGGGGAGCGTCCAGTTCAGGTGGCGCCCAACCCCATATCATTGCTTTAGCCGGACGACAGGATTTCGAGTCCTCCTCGGATGGGGTTACAAGTATACTATATATATTTTCTCATGAGGTTTATGCATTCATAGATCCGGGTTTTACGCTATCTTACATTACTCCTTATATTGTTGGTCGTATTAGGGTGAGACCCGAGCCAATTAAACCTTTAAAGGTATCTACCGGTTGGTGATCCCGTGATAGCTAGACAAGTATATAAGAATTGTATAATTGTGGTATGTGATCGTCAGACTAAAGTTGATCTAGTTGAACTAGAAATGCTAGATTTTGATGTGATTATGGGTATGGATTGGTTGCCCTCTTGTTATGCCAATGTCGATTGTCGAATGAAAGTAGTTCGATTTCATTTTTCGGGAGAGCCCGTGCTTGAATGGAAAGGTAATACAACGTCTCCTAGAGGTAGGTTTATTTCCTACCTTAAGGCGAGGAAGATGATAGCTAAAGGCTATATTTATCACCTAGTCCTAGTTCGTGACACCGAAGCAAAGCCACCGACTTTTCAATCCGTCCCGGTAGTGAATGAATTTTCGGATGTATTTCCAGATGAACTTCCAGGCCTTCCTCCGAAAAGAGAGATTGATTTTGCTATTGATGTACTACCAGACACCAAGCCTATCTCTATCCCTTCTTACCGAATGGCTCCTGCAGAATTGAAAGAGCTAAAGGCACAATTGAAGGATTTACTTGAAAAAGGATTTATTAGGCCAGTTCATCCCCGTGGGGGAGCAATTGTCTTGTTTGTGAGGAATAAAGATGGTTCCCTATAGATGTGCACTGATTATAGGCAGCTGAATAAGGTGACGATAAAGAATAAATATTCGCTACCAAGAATTGATGATTTGTTTGATCAATTACAGGGTGCCAAGTGGTTTTTCAAAATAGATCTCAGGTCGGGTTATCATCAAGTGAGAGTTAAAGAGGAAGACATTCCCAAGACAGCTTTCAGAACGAGATATGGCCATTATGAATTTCGGGTGATGTCATTTGGGTTGACTAATGCTCCGACAGTGTTTTTGAATTTGATGAATAATGTATTCAGGCCTCTCGTAGATCTGTTCGTGATTGTGTTCATTGATGATATTTTGGTATATTCTCAGACAGAATCTGAGCATGCAGACCATTTGCCTATTGTCCTTGGGATCCTTCGGACTCGAGAATTGTATGCAAAATTTTCAAAGTGCGAGTTTTGGCTGAATTCTGTGACATTTTTAGGCCATGTTATTTCAGATGACGGCATTCGGGTTGATACCCAGAAAACTGAAGCTGTGAAGACTTGGCCAAGGCCTACAATGCCCACGGAAGTCCGTAGTTTTCTGGGATTGACAAGTTACTATGGAAGATTCGTGGAAGGGTTTTCCTCTATTTCAGCCCCATTGACGAAGCTAACCCAAAAGTCAGTTAAATTTCAGTGGAATGATGCTTGTGAACGCAGTTTTCAGGAATTGAAAGATAGGTTAACTTCAGCTCCAGTCTTGACACTTCCAGAAGGGCCAGATGGTTATGTTATATATTGTGATGCTTATGGTGTTGGATTAGGATGTGTGTTAATGCAGCACGGTAAAGTCATTGCTTATACTTCAAGACAGTTGTGGAAATATGAGAAGAACTACCCAACTCATGATCTTGAATTGGCTGCAGTTATTCATGCACTAAAGATATGGAGACATTATTTGTATGGCGTACTTGTTGAAATCTATACAGATCACAAGAGTCTCCAATATCTCTTCAAACAGAAGGAGTTAATTCTACAGCAGAGGTGGTGGTTAGAGCTACTGAAAGATTATGATGTAAGTATTTTATACCCCCCCCCCCCCCCCCGGAAAGGCAAATGTAGTAGCTGATGCACTTAGCCGCAGATCAATGGGTAGCCTATGTGAGGCTCCTCCGGAGAAGAAGGAATTAATTCGTGAGCTCCACCAGCTAGTTAGCCTTGGTGTTCGTCTAATTGATTCAGGCAGTACATGAATTGATATCAGTAATCCAACAGTTTCATCCTTGGACATGGAGGTGAAAGAGCGTCAATATGAAGATCCTCAGTTGAGCCACTATAGTGACACATGCCATGAAAAAGAGAAGTCTCAATTTGAAACTTCTATAGATGGAGCTCTTAGATACTGAGGCAGGTTATGTGTTTCGAATGTTGCAGAATTACATCGTCGAATTCTAGAAGAAGCTCATTATTCTTGGTATTCTATTCATCTAGGAGCGACAAAGATGCACCATGATCTTAAGTTAATGTATTGGTGGGAAGGAATGAAGAAAGACATTGCAGAATTTGTAGCCCAATGTCTAAACTTTCAGCAAGTGAAAGTCGAGCATCAAAAGCCAGGAGGATTACTACAAGCCATAGAAATCCCTACTTGGAAATGGGAAGTGATCAACATGGATTTTATTATTGGGTTACCTCGTTCTCGAAGTAAATATGACTCCATATGGGTGATCATGGACAGACACACGAAAACAACTCATTTTCTTCCAGTCAGAACCACATATTCAACAGAAGATTATGCAGGAATATATCTAAAGGAGATAGTGCGACTCCATGGTATTCCGGTGTCTATTATCACAGATAGAGGAGCATAATTTACAACTAAATTCTGGAAGTCTTTTCAAGAAGGTTTGGGTACTCAGATAAAGCTTAGCACAACATTTAATCCACAAATTGACGGGCAAGCCGAACGCACTATTCAAACCTTAAAAGATATGCTACGGGCATGTGTGATAGATTTCGGTGGTAGTTGGGATGACCACTTACCTCTTATTGAGTTTGCATACAACTACAACTATCATTCCAGTATTCAAATGGCCCCATATGAAGCTCTATATGGAAGAAGGTGTAGATCCCCAATTAGGTGGTTTGAAGTCGGGGAGACACAATTAATAGGTCCAGAATTGATTCAACAAGCAGTGGCAAAGGTCAAGATTATCCGAGATCGATTGTTGACAGCCCAAAGTCGCCAGAAATCCTATGCGGACAGCCATCGGCGAGACTTAGAGTTTCAAGTTGATGATTGGGTATTTCTAAAGGTATCACCGATGAAAGGCGTGATGAGATTTGGTAAGAAAGGCAAAATTGAGTCCTCGATACATTGGCCCTTACAAGATTGTCCGCAAGGTGGGTCAAGTAGCTTAAGAATTGGACTTACCCTCTGAACTTGAATCAGTCCATCCAGTTTTCCATGTCTCAATGCTTCGAAAATGTGTTGGAGATCCTACTAGGATCGTGCCGGTAGATGATGTTCAAGTGACAGAAAAGCTAGTCTATGAAGAGGTACCTATTACAATACTAGACAGGCAAGTACGAAGACTTAGGAATAAAGAAGTAGCTTCAGTCAAAGTCTTATGGAGGAATAATAACCGAGAAGAAATAACTTGGGATGCGGAAGAAAATATGAAGTCCAAGTACCCGCACTTATTTCTACCCCCGAAAGAGATTCAAGATGAAACATCAACATTATGAGGTATGTATGCTTTCTTTTCATGCTTTTGGTCATGTGTGGCCATAAAAATATTGCTATTGTGTTGTGGCCCTGTGAGGAATGCTTATTGTGGGCTGTTGTGATAGGGTGATAGCGCCATAATATAGGGGAAACTCTGGCAAAATTTTCGTAGAATTCCCGAGCACTTAACATTCGAGGACGAATGTTTTTAAAGGGGGAAGGATGTTACACCTCGGAAAAGTTTCATGTCGTTGCCTAGTGAATAGGCTAACGCAGGGTAAGGAGTATACGATGTTTCTATAAGTAAGAAAAGTTATTTAACCATTTTAATTAAGACTCCAAAGACGTTGGAAGTAAGAGAAGAAGGTTCGTTAAAGAATGTTGAGCACAAGTTGTATTTTGAAGAAGGATGTGTAAATTATCGAGTTAATGTCGACTTGATGATGCCTTAAAGAAGAGTTATAACGCTCCATGGATTGGTAATGAAGTGTTAAACAAGTGTCAAGAAGGTTCCATAAGGATTGGAGATCAAACGAACGACAAAAACAAATTCAGAGAAGTGGGGTTATACGACCACTTATACGGTCCGTATAACATTATACGGTCCGTATAACAGCCAAGAGAAATGTTGTTTCTCTGATGGTGAAGTACGGCCACTTATACGGACCGTATAATGTTGTACGGACCGTATAAGTGTCCGTGGAAGTCCCGACCGGCTGAGTTAAGTTCAAGTATAAAATGATGCTCCCACTCTTATTTTCTCATTCTTTCCACTTCTCCATATCTCTCAATACTTCTAGAGGGTTATACACATTTCATTCTCAAGAATACAAAGGGAATCAAAGGTTCATATCATAAATTCAAGTGAATCAAGTGCAAGAAGCTCAATAGAGTTCATCCAAGGCAAGAAATCCCTTTGGAAGTGGAACTAGGGCTTTCCTCAAGTGGAGTATTGCTATCCAAAACTCATTCCTACTCAATCAAAGGTAAGTTTTACGATCATTACATGTTGTTTAAAGTATTGAGAGGTTGAAAGACTTGGATTATGGTAGGAAGTAGAAAACGGGTTACAAACATGAGAATAGTGACATTGTTGAGTAGAAGATTAATATGAATCACGATTATTGATATGTTGTGAATATAATTATTTTATGAATGATGTTAAGAACATGGGTGAAACATTAGATGAGGATGAATGTAATATTGTATTATGATTATGATTGTGGATGACGTTGAGAGGGAATTATGGAAGTTGGATAATGATGAACTTGACAAACGTTATTGATTATGATATTATGAATGTTATCATTGATAATTGGGAGTTTATTTATGATATGGAGAAAGTTATATAAACAAAGGAGATGCTGCCCAATTTTCTCTAGCTTTAGTTAAAGCGTGTTTATGTTATCGATTATCTAGTATTAGTATGAACTCTCTTGAAGGTAGAAACGTGAATATTGGAGAGGAACGTTAAAGTGATAGAGTAGCTAAACGAAACGTTATGTGAGGTTAGTCCCTTCCTTTCTAAGGCATGAATCTTATGACATGATTTTCCCTTATTCTCCATGACCTTCTTACATTCCGGAAATTATGAGTCTATGTTCATGAAGAGTCTCATATGAGATAAAGATAAGAGATACGTTATGAGTATGATAATGATGATGATTAGCTTAAGTCTAAAGATTCTAAAGTTCATGATATGATGCTTCTACAAAGCTAATGATCCTAATTATGATTAATTGATGTCGTTCTTTGTGCTACACTCACCTTATATGCTAATTCCTTCAAGGTGACGCAGAATGCCTATGAAACTCCATAATGGAATCGTGGGTTCACGACCTTATGTCACCCCGATAAAGTATAGTTATCTTTGAGTTCCTTTTCATGCATTATGATGAGTACATGTTGATGATATTACACCGTGCCTATATGGCCGGGCAGACATCGCTAAGGCGGGCAGCGTATACACCATGTCTAGTTGGCATGGGCAGACACCACTAGTGGGCGGCATATGATGGTTACCCCGAACGCGGGAGGCATGGACGCGAGCTAATGGTGATCACACCGTACCTATATGGTCGGGCAGCTTATATATATATATATATATGCATACATGATATGATGATGTTTATGAAGTAAGTTAGCATGCATTATTTCTATCAAAATTTACAGTCAGTTACAGGTTGATCTTCACTTGATGTCTCCCTATTTCATTGATGTATTGTTATTATTTATGCCTTACATACTCAGTCAATGCTCGTACTGACGTCCTTTTCTTTGGACGCTATGCTCATGCCCACAGGTAGATAGGGAGGTGATCCAGATTCGTAGGAGCTATCAGCAGACTTTGAGAGCACTCCATTGTTCCGAAGGTTCCATTGATTATCATTTTGTGTACATATATTTTGGGCACAACGGCGTTTGGTCCCGTTCATATGTCTAGTACTCTAGAAGAGGCTCGTAGATACGTATGTGTGGGTGATATGGTCTCATGATTTCCCTCATTGTCTATGTAATATTTTGATAGCCGAAGGGCTTATGTATATAAAGGAAGATATGTTTGCAATTCAAAAATGGTTTTCCTTATGATTAGATGTGTGAGGGCAATAAATGTATACAAGATAAGTTTGATAAGTATTAGAATGAGTGGTGCTCGGTATTTAGCTCCGGGTACCCGTCATGGCCCCTCGTCGGGTCGTGACATGTAACTAGCATCCTCTATGTCTCAAAAGACCAACAAGGCCAACGAGGCCAACCTGTGAATATGATGATATCATATATAAAAACACTGGGCCATCTAGGCCAATGTATGTTTCTATAACCAACAGCCCAAATGCATACATATGTATAAGTACAAGGGCCTACGAGGCCAGTACTATGACTGACATAAAATGACTCACTGTGTGCATGACTCTGTTTGCAAAGCCTCTAAGAATACATAACTGTAATATATATATATATATATATATATATATATATATATATATATATATATATATATATATATATAAGTTGGGATAGGGCCCTGACATACCCATAACCTGAAACACATATACGACAAACTGACTCGGCAATGCTCCAGAAAGAAGTGGAGCTCACCAATCCAAGCTGATACTTGGCAAACCTCATCGGTGAAATCATCTTGTCAACCTGTCTGAACTTGCGGGCATGAACGTAGTGTCCCCAAGTAAAGGGACGTCAGTACGAAATAATGTACCGAGTATCTAAGGCAGAATGAAACATAATAATAACAACATCATACTGTAGAATAAGAGGGATAAGAATCAACTTGTGAACCTTTGACTTACCACTGAGGACTAAAACCTATGTGATACTATAACCTCTTACGCAAGATCGTATGCATCTTTATGTATCTATAACATTACTGTACTAATGAGAATCTAGCGTATATGCCCTTATGACTCTCGTATATGTAACCATATCTGAATAACTGTGCACCTATGAGTATCATAGTCCACCCATAGGGCATACAACCTTTCTGAATACAATGAACGTGATGCAAATGCAATGCAGTGCATGAATATCATATAGGTACATATATATATATATATATATATATATATATATATATATATATATATATATATATATATATATATATATGTATATATATATATATATAGTAAATGATGAATATGATGCCCGAAGGGGCCGATATGATATGATGCTCGATGGAGCGAATGGGTATAGGTACGTCGAGCATCATATCATATCGACCTCTTCGGGCATCATATTCATCATTTACTAGCTGATCAGGTAGTTTGCGTATATAATGCCATAGCCCTTCCCCTTCCCCATAAAATAATGATGCACAAGTATATAGATATGTATATATATAAAGAATGCATGACAATGCTTATAAAACTCAGAACTCCCTTCGGAGTGACTTTCTAGTCCTTAACTTTCTATTTTATTAAGAACATCTGCTTTTTATCATACATCCCCTTCGGGACTTAGAGTACTTATGAAAACTTATACAAAATATGAAACCTTATATATGCCCCTTCGGGACTTACGAACTCAAGACATGATCAATATCATCATATGGGAAACACCTGTGATATTCCTATGATATTGTTGTGATATTCCTGTGATGGTTGTGATACCTTGTGATACACGGAATTCGTGTTGATTACAATGAGACATGGCACATTTGTGCTTAGATGATATAACATAGGCGATGACTTGTTGTGCTGCCATTGTGATGTACCGGTTCGGATTGACTATACTGAGACTTAGCACAATTGGGCTTAGATGCTGTAACATAGACGATGACTTGTTGTGATGCTATTGTGATGTACTGCTTCGGGTTGACTATACTGAGACTAGGCACAGTTGGGTGTAGATGCTATAACATAAGTGATGACTTGTACTTGGTTACTAGCTCGCTTTGACTTATAATTTGTTGATTTACCTATTTATCTTGCTTTATTGTCTTAGTATATGTTAGCTAATCTTAGTCGGCCGATGATACCTACCAGTAGGTGTTGTTTGTACTGTCCTGCACTTGCTGCATTCTTATCACGACCTAATTTTACTAAGTCGTGCGGGCACCTACCTTTCCCACCTCGGTAGGCGAACCCTTAACTCGACATTCTCAAATAATAGAAAATAGTGGAAGAAGTAAAATAGCGAAAGTCTCACAAATATAATATAAATAAGAAAATGCGAAAGTAAATGAAATCCGCCCCCAGTATCTAGTCTAGTCATACAAGAGCATCTAACTAAAATCTATAAGTCTGGAAGCAGTAATGATACATCAATAGTCTCAAATATTTTTTTAAAATAAAAAATTAAGACATAATAAAAAAAGAGTCTTCGGATAGCGAGGCTTCCACGTGCTCACTCCAACAGACTCGAATCAGCAGCCTCGAACTCCAGCGAAAGTCTCACAAATATAATATAAATAAGAAAATGCGAAAGTAAATGAAATCCGCCCCCAGTATCTAGTCTAGTCATACAAGAGCGTCTAACTAAAATCTATAAGTCTGGAAGCAGTAATGATACATCAATAGTCTCAAATATTTTTTTTAAAATAAAAAATTAAGACATAATAAAAAAAAAAGAGTCTTCGGATAGCGAGGCTTCCACGTGCTCACTCTAATAGACTCGAATCAGCAGCCTCGAACTCCTAACCATGAGGGGTAAACGTTGATCAAGTTGGGCCTTGTTGAACGATTTGGGGGCTAGCCACCTCGTTGTGTTGTTGACTTATCTTGATCTATTTACTTATTGGCTCTTTGACACATTGAGACATTGGGTATTGGTGATTAGTGATATATCATGATTATGATATTGTGGTACTTTACTTTGATTTAATATTGAGATGAGAATTGTGATTCCATTGTGGCTTATTGTGTAGCCTAATTTATTAATACTACTTGTGTGCCATGTGTGATACTGTTTGGGATTGAATTGGTTGTTGATATTACATTGCATCGTATTCATACTCACTTTCATGATTCATTGATATTGCATTGTTATGGTACTGAGGATGGAACGTGAGAAGGAAATACAGATTCATTGAAACACATTATATATCGAGTCATCTCTGGGCTGTGTGCGGAATGATTAATACGAGGCGTATAGGTAGGAAGGAGTCATATCTGGGTTGTGTGCGGAGTGATTGCTACATGGACTTTGCGGGTCCCCTATGAGTTGTGCTGCTGATATGTGACGTTCCATCCGTCGGAGTGCATGTGTACGATGTATATGCATTACATTCATCATTCATACATTATTGTATTGCACTGTATCTTTTGATTTTCTATGATATGGTTGTGACATGATTGTGATATATTGGTTCAGAATGGTCATACTAAGATTTGGCACAGTTGGGTTTAGATGCTACAACCTAGGTGATGACTTCTTGTGATATGATTGTGATATACTGGTTCGGAATGGTTATACTGAGATATGGCACAATTGGGTTTAGATGCTATAACATAGGTAATGATTTCTTGTGATATGATTGTGATATACTTGTTTGGATTGGTCACACTGAAACTTGGTACAGTTGGCTTTAGATGCTATTGTTACACCCCAGAAAATTTCGTGTAACTAAGGCTACAGACGGCTTCATGTGAGTTCGAGGAGGAGCAAATATCACAAGTATAAAGAATGAAATTCTACTTTAGTAGCATGAGTATGATATTTGGAATTCGTACAATATGATTGGAATAATACGTTAAAAGATATATAGCCCTCGTAACCGTAAGCTGAGGTGGGGCCCACATGATGCGATTTTTATAAAGGACATATGATAAGTTATATGGACAATATATGTGAAGTTAAACACAACTCAAGAAGGACCCTTGAGCCAAATCCAAGTGTAAGCCCTCCAAAAAGATGTTTTTAAATTACGTTTTCGGGTGATCTGACTTCGGGACGCCATAACACCATCATTATTTGGGAATTTGGGAAAACTCCTAAAATTAAAGTTGTAGATAATTGAAATACCTTTCCAACCATAGGTCGTGGGCCTGTATGTGACATCGGTATAAAGAGTTATGGACGTTTTAAGGCAGAAAGGTCAAGCTGGGCAGTGAAATGAGCCCAACCCGATTCCAATCCGGGTCAGTCCCATTTCCCTTGTTATTTAAGGGAAGTTTCAGCCTTCTCCTCCTCATTTTCAGACCAAAAAGACCCAGAAAATTCTAGAGAGAGAGAGAGGGAGGAAAGCCTTAGAGAGAAAAACCAAGTGTTGATCAAAATCCGAGCCCCGAATCCCGAAGCTCATAAAGAGAAAAGTGTTGTACGTTGCGTTGCCTTCAATTTGAGAAAAAACTCAGCCAAGAAGAAGAGTGTTGACGTGGTTGCTGCATACTTAAGGTAAGATTAAGGTCCCTTTTTCATTGTTAATAAGTTTATTTAGAGTTTTAACGGATTAGAACGGAGAAAATAGCGTTACAAATTCGTTTGTTGTTTTATTGAGATTTATGGATCGGGGGCTGTTTTAGTTGGACTAAATGGATGGAATTAGCTGAGTTATGATGTGTAATAATTGTTGATGTTGTTGACAAGTTGCTGTTCTTGAATTTGGGAGAATAAATTATATGAAGATATCATATACAAAGCGTATACCGGGCTGTTTTTATATGATTTTCGTGGCTGTTTTGTGACAATATTTTGGGGCTGTTTGGTGGTTGTTATGAATGGTTTTGTGGGCTGTAATATCGTGGGATTGGTTGTAGTTGTTGTTGTTGTTGTGTTTGTTGTTATACTATAGATATACGAAAATAAAGAAGTGTATACAAGCATTGGTATACGAATGTATATTGGGCTGTTTTGGAAGTGATTTAAGAATGGATTTAATTCTAGTTTGATATGAAATTGTTGGTGTTGTTGTTTTTGGTATTTTGATTGATGTTTGGCTAAATTGGAATCTCGAGGATTGTTAAGTTTTCAGGGGAAATGCTGCTCGAATTTCGTTAAGTTTCATTCGTACTTGGATTGGTTAGTAAGTGATGTGGATGATCTAACTGTGGCTTATGTTATCTTAATTTTAGACCTACGAGCTCGAGAAGTAGACGTTAGACATTTAAATAAGCGTTAAAGGTATGTAAAGCTAAGCCTTCTTTCTTTTTGGCATGATCTTTATGAAACAAACAGACGACGTGTATATGATTCCAAAGAAGTTCTATTCTTAGAGTCACTAGGATGGTTAATGTTCTTGATTTCCAGAAGCTATTTCATTATGTCTTGATACGTGTCCTTGATTCCAGAAGTTCTATTTTGATATAATTCATAGTGACATTGGAAGGGTACTTGATATGATTATTGTCTTGATTATCAAATGATGGTTCATTTTGATTATTCTATTGAGTCTCAGATATGACTTAGTTTGCATATGGTTTCTCACTACTCTGCTCGTGCATGCCTCAATATGTTTTTCACCGAGTCCTGGGCCGGGTATGTTTTCGTGCACAGTTTCACTGCGACCGAGTCCCTCACAAGAGGACCGGGTACGGTATATATATATATGATGATATGATGATATGCATGATTTACGTTTTATAAGGCAAATGTATTGGTATTTTGAATGTCATACTTGTCTCCTGTGACCTCTATATCAATTATGATCCTCTTTACTGTATCACATGCTTTACATACTCAGTACATATTCCGTACTGACCCCCTTTCTTCGGGGGGCTGCGTTTCATGCCCGCAGGTACAGATAGTCGGTTTGGTGACCCTTCAGCATAGGACTTCTACTCAGCTATCTTGGAGAGCTCCATTGTTCCGGAGCCTAGACTTTTGGTATAGATCTTATGATGTATATGTATATGTTTATCCAGGGGTACGGCGGGGCCCTGTCCCGTCATATTTCACTATCGATACTCTTAGAGGTCTGTAGACATATGTGTGGGTTATGTATAAGTTTGTTCAGCTGTGTCTATACGATGTGCTATGTATATGTTCGTATGTAGTGGCAGCCTTGTCGGCTTGCGCATGATATTGATATGTAGTGGCAGCCTTGCCGGCTTGCGTATCATCTTATGATTTGATCAGTTGTGACTCCTCAGGAGACAGTTATCTAGACACATATATATGATGACGTTATGAACCTTCGGAGTTCTTTTGCAAGTTTCCATATTGTTCATAGTTTCAATTTGGCTATATCTAACAGGTACGTATATGAGTGTCCAGCTCGGGCACTAGTTATGGCCCATGGGGTTGGGTCGTGACAGCTATAACATAGGTGATGATTTGTACCGTGGTTACGAATTCATGTTGACTTGTAACTTGTTGTTTTACGTGTTTATCTTGCTTGTTGTCTTTATATACGTTAGCTAGTCTTAGTCGGCCTATGATACCTACCAGTACTTGTTATTTGTATTGACCTGCACTTGCTGCATTCTTCTATGAATATAGAGTACCAGGTTGGGCCTACTTTTACCCCTCATGGCTGATTATCGAGGTTGCTGCCAAGTCTTTTTAGGGTGAGCATGAAAGCGCTCGTTGCCAGAAGACTCTCCTATTACTTATATCTTACTTTTCATTCCGAGACATGATTTGAGACTATTTATGTATTATTATTATCGCTATTCAGACTTGCGGCATTTGACTTAGATGCTTTTGTATGACCAGACCAAATACTAGGGTGGATTTCATTTACTTCCTCACTTATCTATATTATATCTGTGAGACTTACATTAATTAACTTTCTTCCGCTATTTTTATTATTTGTTGAATGTTAGGTTAAGGGTTCGCCTACCGAGGCGAGAAAGGTAGGTGCCCACACGACTTAGTGAAATTGGGTCGTGACAGCTATGTCCCATCAATTCTACATAATATATACTTTTCACTAATCAAAGTCTAACTAAAGTAAGCCGTAACCTAGCTCGAATGCAGAATAAGAGCCACGAACCACTCCATGCGAGCTTTCTCCTTTTGTAACACCTCAGAACACTCAAAGTCTAGCAATATAAGGCTAAGTAAGCAATAGTCCATCTACTCAAAATAAGAACAACAATTGGGGAAGAAGACCCAATTACTGCTAACCTTCCCAACTGGTGAAACCATTGTTCTAATGGTGAATTTATCATAACCTCAATTCCAACAATCATAATCCTCTAATTTATAGGTTTCTAATCACCTTTAATCTTTCACATAAGATTTTAGTCCAAAGTTCTCCTTTTTATTAGAACCCTAATTCTCAATACACAATTTACACCATTAATATTCAATTTCTCACCCTATGATGTGATAATCTATACTCCTGGATGATTAAACAACAATAATGTCAATAACCAATCAATTATCAAGGGTTTGCAATTTCTAGGGTTCTAACCTTTTCTAACACCATTAAAGGACCCTTAATTCATGTAGGAACTTAAGAACGACAATGGAATGAACAATAAAAGGGTTGGAACTTACCTTTAATGAAGGACTTACCAAGACTCGAAGGAATTCACCTCTTATTCTCTAGGGAACAATTTTTAGTGTAAAGTGAGGAATGACTCAAAATTCCATAATATAAAAGCCAGTTCTGCCTCTCGTTGGCCGCTGCAGCGGTCTATGTTCTACTACAGCGGTCTCGCTATAACGGGAATTAACCTGCTATAACAGACCTTATTAAATCCCATTTTCCTGCGGCGGTGAGCCTTGCCCCGCTATGGAGGACTCGCTACAGTGGTAATACCACCACTGCAGCGGTCCAAATCTGTTACACCCCATGGTTTTGTACTTTGAGATTCACCGTGCATTAGTAGTTCTAGTCTTGGATACGGGGGTTATCAAGGTTAAATGAGATTAGACAAGCTTATTCCATGGGTGTAAGAGATCAAGTTCATGTTTAGCAGGTGTTGGAGGAATTAGAGGTTCAATGAGTTAATGAGAGAATGTTTTAGCAAAAAGTTGAGATTTACGGTCAAATACAAACCGTATATTTTATACGGACCGTAAATTCCATAAACCCCCACCGTATAATTTAATTCAGTGGTTGGTGCCTTCTGTTGAGGATTTACGGTCCGTATATTGAACCGTACATCTGAGGCGATGACAATTTTATTTTTGAATATATACCCGACCCTCCTTTGTTTTCATCCATTTCCAACATTTCGCAAGTCTATGAGAGCTCTAGAAGCTTCCTCTAAACATATCTAAACAAAACCCAAGTGAAATCAAGGATCAAGAGAAGCAAGTGTTGGGAGGTTCACTAGGGTTTGTAGAACCCAAGAATTTCTTTGGTGTTGAAGTTAGGGTTTCACTCAACTGGGATCCAAATCTTGCTCTTGTGGGATTAAGGTAAGTTTTCACATATGTTTTCATTTTATTAAGAATGTCTAGTTGTTGAATAACTTGATTGAGGGAAAAAGGCAAAAGAGGAAGTTCAAATGTGGGTTTGATGATATTTTGAATAATAAATTGACTCAAGTTGTGATTGTTGGAGTATTTTGAGTATAATATTGCTATGAATGGTAGTAAGGATGATGATGAAGTGTGGTATACAAGTATATACAGAGTTGTGTTGAAATTGTTGTTGTGTGTTGATTATGAAAAGGCGTTTTGGGCATTGAATGAAGTCTCTTGATTATGGTATTGATGATACTGTCATTGTCGGTTAGGAGTTGCTTTATGATATAGTGGAAGTCGATAAAATAGGGGAAATACTACCCAAATTTTGTCAATTCGTTAATAATACTAGTTTGAACTTAAGAGTGTTTTCAAGACTTAACCTTAGTATGATCCTCTTAAATGTAGACTTTGCGAACTTGGAAGGAGAAAGTTAAGAGATTAAGGAGACGTTAAGGCTATCCTTCTTTCATTTTTGGCATGATCTTATGATATGAACCAACAAGCGAGTAAACGAGCTTCCATATTACTCAACTCTTAGAAGCACCAGGAGTACTTCAGTCTTTGATGTTCCTTTACCCTTTCATGATTATTCTTTCTGTTCTTGGGTCTTGAGACTGCTTATATGAATGATATTAGCTCAAAGATGTCTATCGGAGGTAGTACAACCTTGTGTCACTCCGAGAGTTCTACGTATTTATTTTACTTATGCATTGCATTTATGTATACATATACACATTAACCCGTGACTATAAGGCGTTATGCACACGTATATTATATGTATATGGGGTATGGGGAAAGGGATAGGCATTATATACGCATTGCTACCTGATCAGCTGGTGCACAGTGATGATGATGATATATGTATTGGGTCATACGTTCCTCGGTACTATTCTATGATATATGGATCGGGCCATACGTTCCTCAGCACTAACACATGGGATATGGATCGGGATGTACGTTCCACAGCACTAACACTTATATTATGACCTAGGCATGTCATACGCCCTCAGAGGCACTTTCATGTTATACAAAGTTATGCAGATGTTGCCAGATGTTCAGCCACAGATGCATTCAGATATTGATATTTGCTTTCATGTTTCAGATGTCTCTCATGATTCTTATGTACTTGATGTTCTTTTGCCTTACATACTCGGTGCATTATCTGTACTGACTCCCCTATTGTTAGGGGGGCTACGTTCATGCTCGCAGGTTCCGGTAGACAGAAAGGCGATCTAGCTCAGTAGGACTTCCCCTCACCTGTAGTCGGTGCGCTCCACTTGATTCGGAGCTGAGGTCTATTTTGATATGCCATTTTGGGATGTATATGCATATATGGGTATGGCGGGGCCCTGTCCCGTCTTTTCTACAGATTTCTATTCCATTAGAGGTCTGTAGACAGTTGTATGTAGTTGGCACGTGATGTAGCCTTGCCAGCTCTCATTCTTTTGTTGTACAGCATATGTGGCAGCCTAGTCGTCTTGCACTATTCTTTTCAGCATATATATATAAAATTCAGTTGTTCTTGTATGAGTTATAATAATTCAGTTATAAGCCGTGCATGGGCCACCCTACCTTTCAGTGAGCTTCAGGTACGAGTATAGGGGTGCTTGGTCAGTAAAGGCCAGGCACTCATCATGGCTCACCGGCGTGTCACGACCCGACTAGGTGCCATGACGGGTGCCCGGGGCTAACCACCGAGCACCACTCATCCTATTACTTATCATACTCATTAAGCGTACATTCATTAATATAATACCCAGATTATAGGAATTTTGTTTTTTCATTTGGAAGCATAATTACTGTTATATGCATAAGCCCTTCGGCTAACAAAATAATAATATAGGTACAATAGTAACATTGTGAGACCATACTACCCACACATGCGTATCTACGACCCTCTACTAGAGTACTAGACATACGGATAGGACAAGACCCCGTCGTGCCCAAAATATACATATGTACACAAAAGAATAATCAAAGGCACCTCCAGAACAATGGAGTGCTCTCAAATCAGCTACTAGCTCCTACGAGTCGGGATCAAGATCACCTCCCTATCTACCTGTGGGCATGAACACAGCGTCCAAAGAAAACGGACGTCAGTACGAACATTGTACTGAGTATGTAAGACATGAATGAAATGGGCATAATAGAAGAATCATAAGCGGTGGGAGGAAGATATAACCTGCATGAGTTTTATACGTGAGTACATTTCATACATATATCATATATTTATATAGTCATAGTACATATATCATTGCATTATCATCATCATCATCGTTAGCCCGCGTCCGAGTAACCATCATATGCCGCCCACTAGTGGTGATCATGCCCGACCCTCTAGGCACGGTGTAAACATAGCAGCCAGCCTTAGCGGTGACATGCCTGGCCATTTAGGCACGGTGTAAACATAGCAGCCCGCCTTAGCGGTGACATGCCCGGCCATTTAGGCACGGTGGAATCCTATTGTCACATAATCATTCATAAACTTAACATTATTGCATATCTCATAGACATATCATGACTTAGCATTACTATACATTTATCATCAAAATATACAATAGGACTTGGAGGCAACTATGGCTATGTCGGGGTGACATAAGGTCGTGAACCCCCGATTATATTATGGAATAATCATCAACACCATATCTCACCTTGGAGGAACTAACATTTTAAGGTGGGTGTACACAAGGAAAAGCACCAATGGGGCCATACTTAGAATCTTTAGCTTCATGGACATCTTACTTGACTCTAGGATTCTTTATACTTAACTTATCATCACCATCATCTTGCTCGTCATATCTCTTTTCTTTATCTCATACATATATATAGCTCATTACAGTCATGGACACATAGTTACTCTATTTAGGAAGGTTATGGAAAATTTAAAAGATTCATGCCATAGGAGTCATGCCTTAGAAAGAAGGAACGAGCCTTACATACCTCTTTTGTTTAACAGTTTTATCGCTTGATCGTTCTCCTTCGATGCTCGCGTTTCTACCTTCAAGAGGATTTGCATTAACGTTAGTTAATTGATTATAAGAACGTGTTACTATTTTTGGGGAAAATTGGACAGCATTTCCTTTGTTTCTACTACTTTCCCCATATTCTATATCAACTCCCAACATTGATAACAACATTCACAATATCACAAGCAACAACCATCATCCATCTATATTATCCACATTTCACAATTTCACTCCAATTTCTCCATAATCATGGTCATAGTTCATTATTGAATTTTCTCGCATATAATACTTATTCGATGTTCTCAATGTCATTTATAGCGGACTTATAATCACAACATACCAATATTAATAGTTCACCCCAAACTATTACTCAACAATAACACTGTTCACCCCAAACTATTACCAATACCAATACCAATACCGTCGAATGGTCTTTGTGCTAAATAAATTCTATGGCACAATCAACGAGGCGTCAACCTGTCCGAGGGTACAAAGAACGACCATCGAACCCCCCTGTCGCGGAACTGTAGTAAAGTTTCATTTGACGAACTTTCCTCCCATGCCACAAATGTCTTTGTAATCTTAATTAGAATCATTAAGCATCCCTTCTTACTTGTAGGGACATGTACACCACAACTTACGTTAGTCCATTCACCGCTCAACAACCCAAAATTCCGAGGTGTAACATTTTCCCCCCTTTTTGGAACATTCGTCCTCGAATGTTAAGCACTCGGGAATCCTACAAAAATTTTGCCAGAGTTTCCCCTGTAATATGGCATGACCGTCCTGTCACAACAACCCACAATAACATTGCCTCACAGGGCCACAATACAACATCAATATATTTCTAGCCACACGCGACCAAAAGCATGAAAAAAAATAGCATACATACCTCATAATGTTAACGTTTCATCTTGAATCTCTTCTGGGGGTTGGAATAAGTGCGGATATGTGTATTTCATTTTCTCTTCTGTTTCCCAAGTCATTTCTTCTCGGTTGTCATTCCTCCACAAGACTTTGACTGAAGCTACTTCCTTATTTCGTAGTCTTCGTACTTGCCTGTCTAAAATGGCAATGGGCACTTCTTCATATGCTACCTTTTCTGTCACTTGAAAATCATCTATTGGCACGATCCTCATAGGATCTCTAGCACACATGTGGAGCATTAAGACATAGAAGACTGGATGGACTGATTCAAGCTCTGAAGGCAAGTCCAATTCGTAGGCTACATGACCTACCTTGCGGATAATTTTATAGGGTTCAATGTATCGAGGACTTAATTTTCCTTTCTTGCCAAATCTCATCACCCCTTTCATTGGCGACACCTTCAAAAATACCTAGTCATCAATTTGAAATTCTAAGTCTCGCTGGCAGTTGTCCGCATAAGATTTTTGGCGACTTTGGGCTATCAACAATCGATCTCGGATCACCTTGACTTTTTCTACCACTTGCTGAATCAATTCTGGGCCTATCAGCTGTACTTCTCCTATTTCAAACCATCCAATTAGGGATCTACACTTTCTTCCATATAAAGCTTCATACGGAACCATTTAGATACTAGAATGGTAGCTATTGTTATATGCGAACTCAATCAGAGGTAAGTGATCATCCCAACTACCACCGAAATCTAGTACACATGCCCGTAGCATATCTTCCAAAGTCTGAATGGTACGTTCGGCTTGTCCATCAGTTTGCGGATGAATTGCCATGCTAAGCTTCACTTGGGTACCTAGACCTTCTTGGAAAGACTTCTAGAACTTGGCTGTAAATTGCGCTCCTCTATCTATGATAATGGATAGTGGAATACCATGGAGTCGCACAATCTCTTTGAGATACAACCTCGCATAATCTTCTGATGAGTATGTGGTTCTGACTGGAAGAAAATGAGCTGCTTTCATAAGTCTGTCCACGATCACCCATATGGAATCATACTTGCCTCGAGAATGAGGTAACCCCACAATAAAATCCATGTTGATCACTTCCCATTTCCAAGTAGGGATTTCCATTGCTTGCAATAATCCTCCTAGCTTTTGATGTTCGATTTTCACTTGCTGGCAATTTGGACATTGGGCTACAAATTCTGCTATGTCTCTCTTCATGCCATCCCACCAATATATCAATTTGAGATCGTGATACATCTTTGTTGCACCTGGGTGAATAGAATACCGAGAATAATGGGCTTCTTCTAGAATTCGACGGCGTAGTTCTGCGACATTCGGCACACATAGCCTGCCTCGGTATCTAAGAATTCCATCTGGGGAGATTTCGAATGGAGACTTCTCTTTTTCATGAAATACGTCTCTATAATGGCTTAACTGAGGATCTTCATATTGTCGCTCTTTCACTTCCATATTCAGGGACAAACTGTGGGATCATTAATACCAATCCCTGCACTACCCGAATTAATTACAGCTACTCCAAGATTAGCTAGTTGGTGGAGCTCATGAATCATCTCTTTCTTTTTCGGAGGAACTTCACATAGGCTGCCCATTGATCGGCGGCTAAGCGCATCAACTACTACATTTGCTTTTCCGGGGTAGTATAAAATGCTCACGTCATAATCTTTCAATAACTCTAACCACCACCTCTGCCACATATTTAACTCCTTCTGTTTGAAAATGTACTGAAGACTCTTGTGATCTGTATAAATATCGACATGCACGCCATACAAGTAATGTCTCCACACTATTAATGCATGAATACCTGCAGCCAATTCGAGATCATAAGTTGGGTAGTTCTTTTCATGTTTCCGCAGCTGTCTCGAAGCTTAAGAAATGACTCTACCGTGCTGCATTAGCACACATCCTAACCCAACGCCGGAAGCATCACAATACACCACATATCCATCTGACCCTTCTGGAAGTGTTAAGATCGGAGCTGAGGTTAATCTATCCTTCAACCCTTGGAAACTGCGTTCACAAGCATCATTCCACTGAATTTTAACTGACTTCTGGGTTAGCTTCGTCAATGGGGCTGAAATAGAGGAAAATCCCTCTACGAACCTTCTGTAGTAACCTGCATATCCCAAAAAACTAGGGACTTCTGTAGGCGTCGTAGGCCTTGGCCAAGTCTTCACAGCTTCAATTTTCTGAGTGTCGACTCGAATACCATCATCTGAAATAACATGACCCAGAAATGTCACAGAATTCAGCCAAACTCGCACTTGGAAAATTTTGCATATAATTCTCGGGTTCGAAGAATGCCAAGAACAATACGTAAATGATCGGCATGTTCTGATTCGGTACGAGAGTATACCAGAATATCATCAATGAATACTATCACGAATAAATCCAAGAGTGGCCTGAATACATTATTCATCAAATTCATGAACACTGCTGGAGCGTTAGTCAACCGAAACGACATCACCCGGAATTCATAATGGCCATATCTCGTTCTGAAAGCTGTTTTGGGAATATCTTCTTCTCTAACTCTCACTTGATGATAACCCGACCTCAAGTCTATTTTAGAAAACCATTTGGCACCCTGTAGTTGATCAAACAAATCATCAATCCTTGGGAGAGGATATTTATTCTTTATTGTCACCTTATTCAACTACCTATAATCGATGCACATTCGGAGGGAACCATATTTATTTCTCCCGACCAAGACTGGTGCTCCCCACGGTGATGAACTGGGTCTAATAAACCCCTTCTCAAGCAAATCTTTCAACTATGCCTTTAGCTCTTTCAATTCTGTCAGAGCCATTCGATAAGGAGGAATGAAAATAGGCTTGGTGTCCGGCAGCACATCAATAGAGAAGTCAATTTCTCTTTCTGGAGGAAGGCCTGGAAGTTCATCTGGAAATACATCCAGAAATTCATTCACTACCGGAAGAGATTGGAAAGTTGGCAACATTGATTCGGTGTCGTATACTCGGACTAAGTGATAAATATAGCCCTTATCTATCATCTTCCTTTCCTTAAGGTAGGAAATAAACCTACCTTTTGGAGATGTTGTATTACCCTTCCATTCAAGCACGGGCTCTCCCGGAAATTGAAATCGAACCACTTTCATTCGACAATCAACACTAGCATAACATGAGGCCAACCAATCCATACCCATAATCACATCGAAATCTAACATTTCCAGCTCAATTAAATTAGCTTTAGTCTGGCGGTCACATATCACAATTACACAATTTTTATACACTTGTCTAGCTATCACGGGATCACCAACCGGAGTAGATACCTCAAAAGGTTTTATTGGATCAAGTTTCACCCCAATACGACCAGCAACATACGGAGTAATATAAGATAGAGTAGAACCCGGATCTATCAATACATATACATCATGGGAAAATACAGATAATGTACATGTAACCACATTCGGAGAGGACTCAAGATCCTGTCGTCCGGCTAAAGCGTACATACGGGGCTGAGTGGCACCTGAAGTAGATGCTCCCCCTATGCCTCTACCTCGACCTTCTGACATCTGGGGAGTCTTCCCTACCGGGCGCACTAAAGAGGAATCCGCTGCTGATGCTGTGGGCTGAACCCCACCTCTACCATACCTCAAGGGACAACCTCGCATCAAGTGTCTAGTCTGTCCGCAAACATAGCAAGCGTCTGTACCCTGGCTACATAGCCCTGAATGTAATTTATCGCACTGACTACATCGCGGTACTAGTGGTCTCCTCTGAATATGATCACCCCCAAACTGAGAACCCGAAGCTCTCGAACTCTAACCATGTCCTGAAGGGAAGGAGCGATCAAATATCCTATCTGCAAATCGTGGAGGTGCACTAGTCACCGACTGGCCTGAATATCTGGAATAAGTCTTCCTCGATCCCCCTCTATAATCGCTACCTGCCCCCATAGATCTGGCCATCTTGCTTTGCCTTCTATCAATGTCACGATCACCCCTTTGCGGATGTTGTTGTCCTTCTAAATTCTAGGCATGGGCTTGTATTCGGGAAATATCCATCCCATCTTGCAACGAAGCCGTCAAACAATCCTTAAATAAATGTGGCCCTAAGCCACTCACAAACCTGTGCACTCTATCTCCTATGTTGGCCACCATAGTCGGGGAATATCTAGCCAAAGAATTAAATTGAAGGCTATACTCCCGGGCACTCATATTTCCTTGCTTTAAATTTAAAAATCTATCCACTCTAGCTCGGCAAACTTCGGGTGGCAAATAGTGACGGATGAAAGCATCTACAAATTCTTGCCACACGGGAGGAGGCGCATTTTGTTTTCATGATGCTAGCCAATTATTGTACCACAATACTGCCACATCGCGGAGTCTATAAGATGCCAACTCCACAGATTCAGTTTCAGAGGCATGAACAATCCTCAATGTTCTCAGCATCTCATCAATAAAACCTTGCGGGTCTTCATCTGGCTTTGACCCGAAAAACTCCGGAGGATTCAAACTCATGAAATCACTGGCCCTGGTACTAGATGCCTGATCACTTGGACCCGCATTCTACTGCTGCGCCTGGGCGGCAGCTAACTGTGTCAATAAGTGAATAACCTCGGTCACTTGTTGACCCGAAGCGACCGGTGGAGGAACTGGAGCTGAAGCTCCTCCTTGTTCTTCTACATTGGGCGGGGTGGAGAAAGTATTAGATGGGGCCTCATTATGTGATTCTCCCTCTTCTACATTCATCGGAGGCTCTCTTTCCACCCGCCTTTTCATCGTAGTCTTGCCCTTCTAGGCAGCTGTAGATTTTCCCTTTGGAGACATTTCTGAAATAATAGTACACTATTAGGGAGGAGAAAATCTTATAACACAGCTCTATCGCACGATCTCTTAAGATGAAAGATGGTCATTTTTCCTAAATGCCCCGTAGCCTCCTGTTTATTAGTGTGGCACGCAACACACCATAAACAAGACTCTACTAGACATGACTCGTAGACACTTCCTAGGACTGAACTGCTCTGATACCACTTTTGTCATGACCCGAATAGGGGCCATGACGGGTACCCGGGGCTAACCATCGAGCACCACTCATCCTATTACTCATCATACTCATTAAGCGTACAGTCATTAATATAATACCCAGATCATAGGAAAAAAAAATTCACTTGGAAACATAATTACTGTTATATGCATAAGCACTTCGGCTAACAAAATAATAATATAGGTACAATAGTAACATTGTGAGACCATACTACCCACACATGCGTATCTACGAGCCTCTACTAGAGTACTAGACATATGGACGGGACAAGACCTCGTCGTGCCCAAAATATACATATGTACACAAAAGAATAATCAAAGGCACCTCCGGAACAATGGAGTGTTCTCAAATCAGCTACTAGCTCCTACGAGTCTGGATTAAGATCACCTCCCTCTCTACCTGTGGACATGAACACAGCGTCCAAAGAAAACGGACATCACTACGAACATTGTACTGAGTATGTAAGACATAAATGAAATGAGCATAATAGAAGAATCATAAGCAGTAGTAGGAAGATATAACCTGCATGAGTTTTATAGGTGAGTACATTTCATACATATATCATATATTTATATAGTCATAGTACAGGTATCATCATAGCACATATATCATCGCATCATCATCATCATCATCGTTTGCCTGCGTCCGGGTAACCATCATATGCCGCCCACTAGTGGTGATCATGCTCGACCCTCTAGGCACGGTGTAAACATAGCAGCCCGCCTTAGCGGTGACATGCCCGACCATTTAGGCATGGTGTAAACATAGCAGCCTGGCTTAGCGGTGACATGCCCGGCCATTTAGGCACGGTTGAATCGTATCGTCACATAATCATTCATAAACTTAACATTATTGTATATCTCATGGATATATCATGACTTAGCATCACTATACATTTATCATCAAAATATACAATAGGACTTGGAGGAGACTATGACTATGTCGGGGTGACATAAGGTCGTGAACCCCGATTATATTATGGAATAATCATCAACACCATATCTCACCTTGGAGGAACTAACATTTTAAGGTGAGTGTACACAAGGAAAAGCATCAATGGGGCCATACTTAAAATCTTTAGCTTCAATGACATCTTACTTGACTCTAGGATTCTTTATACTTAACTTATCATCACCATCATCTTGCTCGTCATATCTCCTTTCTTTATGTCATACATATATATAGCTCATTACAGTCATGGACGCATAGTTCCTCTATTTAGGAAGGTTATGGAAAATTTAGAAGATTCATACCATAGGAGTCATTCCTTAGAAAGAAGGGACGAGCCTTACATACCTCTTTTGTTTAACAGTTTTATCGCTTGATCGTTCTCCTTCGATGCTCGCGTTTCTACCTTCAAGAGGATTTGCATTAACATTAGTTAATTGATTATAAGAACGTGTTACTATTTCTGGGGAAAATTGGGCATCATTTCCTTTGTTTCTACTACTTTCCCCATATTCTATATCAACTCCCAACATTGATAAAAACATTCACAATATCACAAGCAACAACCATCATCCATCTATATTATCCACATTTCACAATTTCACTCCAATTTCTCCATAATCATGGTCATAGTTCATTATTGAATTTTCTCGCATATAATACTTATTCCATGTTCTCAATGTCATGTATAGCGGACTTATAATCACAACATACCAATATTCATAGTTCACCCCAAACTATTACTCAACAATAACACTATTCACACATTCCTGACTCATTTCTTATATCTTTCTACAATCCAAGTGTTTCAACTTTTCAATACCTTAAATAACATGTAAATACCATAAAACTTACCTTTGATGGTGTAGGGATGGACTTTGGCTGTAAATACTTCACATGGAGATAACCCCACTTCAACACCAAAGAGATTCTTAGTTCCCACAAACCGTAGGGAGTACTTTTGCACTAGATTCTACTAATTCTTGGTGTTTACTCCTTAATTTCCCTTGGATATATGTTGAAATGATATGGAGAAGGCTCTAGAGGTTTGGAGAGAGTTGGAGAATGAGTGAAATGAAAAATGAGGACTTGGGGTCTTTTAAAAAAAATCAAAAGCTGCCAGCCGAGGATTATACGGTACGATTGACGAAGCTTTGATCAGATCGACGGAGCGTCGATCTGACCGTCGAAGTCGTCAAATTTCCAGTGAGCAACCTTTCGTTTCCTTTCATTCTACGGTGAGATGGACGGTCCGTCGAACTGATCGACGGAGCGTCGATCTGCTCCGTCGAGTGGTCTTTGTGCTAAATAAATTCTATGGCACAATCAACGAGGCATCGACTCGTCCGAGGGTACAAAGAACGACCGTCGAACCCCCCTTTCGCGGAACTGTAGTAAAGTTTCATTTGACAAACTTTCCTCCCTTGCCTCAAATGTCTTTGGAATCTTAATTAGAATCATTAAGCATCCCTTCTAACTTGTAGGGACATGTACACTTTAACTTACGTTAGTCCATTCACCGCTCAGCAACCCAAAATTCCGAGGTGTAACACGGCGTGGGTTTTGACAGAAGCGGTATCAGAGCAGTTTCGTCCTAGGGTTGTCAATATACAGTGTCTGGTAGAGTGTTGTTTATGGGTGTGTTATAAACCACACTTATAAACATGAGGCTACAGGATATTTAGGAAATTGTCATTCTTTCTCTCTTAGATCTTGCGATATAGCTCTGTGTTAAGAGTTCGCCTTCTAATATATTTTTTTTATTTTAGCGATGCCTTGCAAGAAAGCTACAACCGCCCAGAAGGGCAAGGGCTCAGCGGGCTACTAGGGCTCGGGGTGAGTCTTAGAGTGAGAGCCCATCGCAAACTTCGCATACCCCACCTCCAGCACCTGCCCCTGTGCCCCCAGTTCCTTAGCCAGATGCACCAGGCCAGGATTTGCGGGATGCTATACAGTTATTGACCAGATTGGTAGAGGCTCAACGTTTGGGAGTTGGTGTTGATTAGGTAGACCGAGTTGGTAGTGCGGGGGTTAATACTTTTCTCGGGTTAGATCCTCCAGAGTTTTCTATGTTGAAGCAAAATATGGACCCTTAGGACTTTATTGATAGTATGCAGAGGACTTTGAGGGTTATGCACGCTAATGAGGTCCAGTCAGTGGAGTTGGCTTCTTATCGGCTCTGTGATATTGCACTGCAGTGGTATCAAACATGAGAGTTATCTAGGAGAGAGAATGCTCCTCTAGCCATTTGGCGAGAGTTTTTGGATGCTTTTATTCGGCATTATTTACCACTAGAAGTCTGACGGGCCCGAGTAGATAGGTTATTTCATATTGAGCAGGGCAGCATGAGTGGTCAGGAGTACAGTGTATACTTTGATTCATTGGCTAGATATGCCCCAGCTATGGTGGCTGTCATGGAAGATCGAGTTCATCGTTTCGTTGCTAGTCTAGGGCCACATTCGATAGATGAGTTCACGATCGCTGCATTACAGCCGGGCATGGATATTTCCCGTATACAGGCATATGCACAGAATCTGGAAGATCATAAGCGTCAGCAGAGGACAGAGCGTCAGCGTGACCGGGGCCATAAGAGGGCCAGATCTTTAGATATTGCTGGTGAATTCAAGGGAGGACAGAGGCAGCAGCATTCCCGATATCTATTTTATTCGGCAGGGAGTGCACCTCCGCGGTTTTTAGGCCCTAGGTTTGATCGGTCTTCTTATTCCGGGGTAGGCTAGAGTTCTAGAGCATCAGGTTCTCAGTATAGATCAGAGTCAGGCCAGGTGAGACCACCTTTGCCGCGATGTGCCCAGTGTGGTAAGTTACAAGCTAGACAGTGTCTACTGGGATCAGACACTTGTTACGCTTGTGGTCAGCCAGGCTATAAGATGAGGAGTGTCCGATGAGGGGTGGTGCAGGCATCGTTCAGCCTACAGGGTCCATAGCTGGTTCTTCTTCTGTAGTACGCCCTTCAGGGAAAGGTTCTCAAACATGAGCAGGTCGTGGTAGAGGGAGGAGTGGAGCATCTAGCTCGAGTGGGCCTCAGGACCACATCTATGCATTAGCTGGTAGATAGGATCGTGAGTCATCTCCTGATGTTGTCACAGGTATATTATCCGTTTCCTCATATGATATATATGTACTGATTGATCCAGGTTCCACCTTATCATATGTTACTCCATTTATTTCTGGAAAATTTGGGATAAAGCCCGAATCGATTAAACCTTTTGAGGTGTCTACGCCAGTTGGTGGCCTAGTCATAGCTAGGCGAGTATATCGAGGTTGTGTAGTGATAGTTTGTAAGCGCCACGCCCTAGCAAAATTTTATTAAGTTAGACATGATTGGTTTTGATGTTATTATGGGTATGGATTGGTTGGCCTCCAGTTATGCTAATGCTGATTGCAGAACGAAGATAGTTCGATTCCAGTTTCCGGGCGAGCTAGTCCTTGAGTGGAAGTAATGCTGATTCACCAAGGGGTAGGTTTATTTATTACCTTAAGGCAAGAAAGATGATCAGAAAGGGGTACATCTATCACCTGGTTCGGGTTCAGGATGTACAAGCAGAGTCACCGACCTTTTAGTCTGTCCCTGTGGTTAATGAGCTCCAAGAAGTGTTTCCAGACGAGCTCCCAGTCATTTCGCCAGAGCGAGAGATTGATTTCATTATTGATTTATTACCAAATACTCAGCCAATATCCATTCCTCCTTATAGAATGGCACCTGCAGAGTTGAAGGAACTGAAGGAGCAATTGAAGGATTTACTTTAGAAGGGCTTTATCAGACCTAGTACATCGACGTGGGGAGCGCCGTTGTTATTTGTAAGAAACAAGGATGGCTCCTTGTGCATGTGTATTGATTACAGACAATTGAATAAGGTGACTATAAAGAATAAATATCCACTTTCGAGGATTGATGACTTGTTTGATCAGCTACGAGGCGCCAAATATTTCTCGAAGATAGACTTGAGATCGGGGTATCATCAGGTCAGGGTGAAGGAGGAGGATATTCCAAAAGGGCATTTAGGACTAGATATGGGCACTATGAGTTTCGTGTAATGTCATTCGGGTTCACTAATGCTCTAGCTGTGTTTATGGACTTGATGAATTGCATATTCAGGCCCTTCCTAGATCTGTTCGTAATTGTGTTTATAGATGATATTCTGGTTTATTCATTGTCAGAGGCTGAACATGCATAATATCTACGAGCTGAGCTTATATTCCTTCGAGATAAAGAGCTGTATTCCAAGTTCCCCAAGTGTCAGTTCTGGTTGAACTCTGTGGCTTTTCTTGGTCACATTTTTTCAGATGAAGGCACTAGAGTAGATATCAAAAGATTGAAGCTGTGAAGAATTGGCCAAGGCCCACGACACCGATGGAAATACGTAGCGTTTTGGGTTTTGCAGGATATTATAGGAGATTCATAGAGGGATTTTCTTCTCTTTCAGCCCCGTTGACCAAGCTGACTAAGAAATCAGCTAAGTATCAGTGGATGAATTCTTGTGAGCGAAGCGGTCAAATATTGAAGGAAAAGTTGACCTCAGCACCTATCTTGACTCTTCCCGAGGGAATAGATGGCTATGTGATTTATTTTGACGCACGGTATTGGGTTGGGCTGTGTATTGATGTAGCACGGTAAGGTTGTTGCTATTGCTTCTAGATAGCTGAAGAAGCACGAGAAGAACTATCCAACCTATGATCTTGAGTTAGCTGCGGTGATCCATTCTTTATAAATGTGGAGACATTATTTATATGGCATCTATATTGATATCTATACTGACCATAAGAGCCTCCAATACATCTTTAAGTAGAATGACTTGAACTTATGACAGAGGCGAAGACTAGAGTTATTGAAAGATTATGATATTGATATTCTGTATCATCCTGACACCTCCCATGGACGAATGATATTGATATTCTGTATGATATTGATATTCTGTAGCCGATGCTCTTAGTCGTAAATCCATGGGTAGCCTGTTATATGTGCAGTCGGAGAAACGAGAGATGGTCCATGAAGTTCATCAATTAGCTAGCCTTAGAGTTCGACTGTTAGATTCAGGTGATGCACGAGTTACTGTTCAAGACACAGCGATGTCATCTTTGGTAGCGGAGATAAAGGAATGACAGTCTGAGGATCCTGTTTTAGTTCATTATCGGGATACAGCTTCTCAGAAAGAAAAGACATCATTCGTGATCACAGGAGATAGAGTACCCAAGTATCGAGGTAGATTGTGCGTTCCTAATGTTACAGGACTTCATCAACAGGTTATGGGGGAAGCCCACTATTCCCGCTATTTTATTCACCCGGGCACAAAAAAAATGTACCATGATATCAAGGAAGTTTGTTGGTGGAGTGGTATTGTTATATCCCGCATTTTGTACGTTCGGATAATTTAAGATAATCGCGGGAAGTTAAGGACGAGGTTATATTTTCATTTTTGGTTTAGCACACAAGTTGTGTATGAAAATTTTGAAGTGGAAATATTAAGAAATGCCATGGGCAAAAAAAGGAAATTCGCAATATGACCCATGGAAATGTGGAGGAAGACTAAGGGCAAATTTGGAATTTGGAAAAAATAATTTTTTCATGAAGTGCAAAATAAAACACAAAAGAAAATGGGCTTGGAATAAAAGGGGCCATTTGGGCCGTCCCATTTGGAGTGGGCTTAGCCCACCTAGAAGCTTAATGGACCAAAATAAAAGATGACTAAGTCATCTTAGTATTCATTTATTTCCCTAGAAACTTCAAGAACTTTGAAGAACAAAAAAAAGAAGGAGAAAAACTAAGGCCATTCGGCCATATCCAAATCCCACAAGAACCTTGGAAACAATTTCTTCAAAAATTATTTTCTATCAATTGATGGGTTCTTAGCAAAGGGAAGTGGTCCTTGGAGCAAGAAAAACCCATATTATTGCAAGTTACAAAACATAGCTAAGTGGGAAGTCAAGGTAAAAAGGTAAGGTTTAATCCCTTTCTTATATGTTATGGGTGATTATGTATGTTGTAGTATGCAAAAGTGAATGAAAATCATGAAAATAGAGATGTATGTTGTGGCCATATATATATGGTGTTTGGCCGTGCATGTATATGTAGGTGTAGGAATAATGATTTAATTATTTTATCTAGTGTTTGGTTGTTGTTGTTGTGGATGCTATGTTGATAATAAAAGTTGGATGATTCTAGTGAAGTTGTAGTAGTTGGAAACTTATTTTAGAAGTTAATGTGAATTGAATATAATGTTCTTGCAATTATGGGAGATGATGTTGTTAGTGTAATGTTGTTAGAGTGTAAATTATTGGGTTGTTGTAATTGAATTTGAAACAATGAATTAGGTTGTTATTGTGCTTATTGAAGTTGGAAGGTCTCGGGGGAAGTAGTATGTTAATTGGGTTGTTTGGGATGTTATGTAAGTTGTTTGAAGTATTCTTGAATCGTGTTGGAATGATTTCGGGGTAATACTTGAATGTGGTATCATTGGTATTGGTTTGATTGTATGTGATTGAATTGAATACAAATGAAGTGCCGATGAATTGTGTAGTAAGGATTATTAATGTTAGAATGTATTTTGGATAAATTGTTAAAGTTGTTAGTATGATTATTGGAATTGTGTTGATAATTTGGCCGAGTTAAATTCTCAGATTGTTGTTGATAAGAATTGGCCGAGTTAGATTCTCGGGGATGGTGTATTTACAGGGGAAATGCTGCCGAAATTTCGGTAGACAAAGTGTTAGTTTAGAATGAGATTCTTGGACACCCATAGCTAATGTTTGTATTCATTAACAATGTTATATATTTGGGGAAGGCCAAGAGTTAAGTTGCATTGACTAGGGAAGCGGACAAGGTATGTTAAGGCTCGTCCCTTTCTTTCAAAGGCATGATTCTTGCGCTATGACTTTATAACTGTTTCCATATTTTCCTCGTTTTTAAAAGTTAGATGTTTAGAATTTTAAGGCATGATTCTATCCATGATAACCCGTAAATATTTTCCAAAAATGTCTATATTCTTCCAAAACAATGGTTTATGATCTTGTAAGCTTTTATGAATATGACGACGGATATGTTTTTGTAATGAAAACGATGTTGTCAAAGATGAGAATATGTTTATGATGATTATGATGAATATGGTTTCATGGTTGAAAATCTCAAGTTATGGATTCAATATGAATATGAGAATATAGAGTTAGTTCTTGACCCTCAACTTTACTCCTTGAATATGACTCTACTTTCTAAAGACTTCAAGAATATAAGTGGACGCCTTATGAGGTTTATGATCTTATTATATGTTTCCTCTTAATACTATTTTTCATTTATAGTCTCGCCTTATAGCACTAGTTCCTTCAAGGCGAGACAAAGCGGCCATAATTATCCCATAATGTAATCGGAGGTTACCGACCTTATGTCACTCCGATGGATACATGACTTTCTTTGGGCTCTCATGCATGCTGACTATATGATATATGTATATGACATATGTATATGTATATGGGGGATATGGGAAAGGGAGATATGTTGCGCTATAGACGCATTGCCACCTGGTCAGTTGGCGTAAATTTCATCCCGGACGCGGGATGCCCGGACGCGGGACATATGTGGGCGAGCCGGCGTTGTTCGGCACTATGACATGTTCTATTTTCCATATATGTGAAAAAGAAATGTTTTTAAAGGAAAGATAAGCATGCATGGCATCCGGCCAAAAAGGGCATTCATATGTACAGGTTACTCTCTTACCTCACTACATGCTCTATGATCCCATGACATTGTTATTCATACTTTATGTTCTTTATTATGCTGCTTTTCTTATGCCTTACATACTCGGTACATTACTCGTACTGACGTCCCTTCTTGTGGACGCTGTGTTTCATGCCACGCAGGTAAGCAGGTAGACGAGTTCGGTCCCTAGGAGCTCCACCCGCGATACATTGAGAGCGCTCCAGTTGTTCCGGAGCTTCAGTTCATTGGTACTACTTTTGTGTACATATTCGGGCACGGCAGCACCCGACCCTTCTTGTTACTATATGTATTTTGTTTAGAGGCTCGAGACAGATATGTACAGTTAGATGCTTGCACCCCTATTCGTTCTTGTGGTTGTGTAATATGTTAACAAAGTTTATTAACACTTGTGTATAATTATACTAGTAATGACAGTGTTAAGTAACAAAAAAGATGGTATAGTTCATATGGCCCACTCAGTAGTAAAGGTAAACGATAGATAAGAGGTGCTCGGTATGATCGTATCAGGTACCTGTCGCGGCCCTAGTTGGGTCGTGACAGGTATGAAGAGAGGTATAGTAGAATTTGTCGCTCAGTGCCCGAATTATCAACAAGTCAAGATAGAGCACCAGAAGCACGGAGGTTTATTACAGGCTATGGAGATTCCGACATGGAAATGGGAGGTAATCAATATGTATTTCATTATAGGTTTGTCCTGTACTCAGCGGAAGTATGATTCGATATGGTTCATAGTTAATAGGCTTACAAAGTCAGCCCACTTTCTGCCTATCAGAACTACTTATTCAGTTGAAGATTACGTGAAGCTCTATCTTAGAGAGATTGTACGACTTTATGGTGTTCCTACAACCATTATTTCAGATAGAGGGGCGTAGTTTACAGCTAACTTCTTGAAATCTTTTCAGAATGGATTAGTACTACATTTCACCCGCAGACAGATGGACAAGCGGAGCGTACTATACAGACACTTGAGGACATGCTGAGAGTTTGTGTGATTGACTTCCGAGGTAGCTGGGATGATCATTTTCCTCTTAACAGTTACCATTCCAGTATTCAAATGGCTCTTTATGAGGCTTTATATGGACCAAAATGTAGATCCCTTATAGGATGGTTTGATATTGGAGAAAATCAACTAGTTGGCCCAAATTTGATACAACAAGCAGTTGACAAAGTGAGAGTAATTCAAGAAAGGTTATTAGCAGCGCAGAGTCGACAGAAATCCTATGCAGATAGCCAGCGGTGTAAGATAGAGTTTGAGGTAGGCGATTGGGTCTTCCTGAAATTTTCACCTATGAAGGAGTGATGAGATTTGGCAAGAAGGGTAAGTTGAACCCTCGATACATTTGGCCATATAGAATTATTCGTACAGTGGGTAAGGTGGCATATGAGTTCGAGCTACCTTCTAAGTTGGAATTTGTGCATCCGGTATTTCATGTATCTATGATCCGTAAGTGTATAGGAGATCCTTCAAGAGTTGTACCGGTAAACGATATCCAGGTGACCGAGCAGTTATCATATGAGGAGATCCCTGTAGCTATATTGGATAGACAAGTTCATCGATTGCGGACTAAGGATGTGGCTTCTGTTAAAGTGCTCTGGAGAAATGATAATGTTTAAGAAATGACTTGGGAAGCTAAAGAGGAGATGAAGGCTAAGTACCCGTATTTATTTTCGTCATCTCAGAAGGCTTAGTTTGAGGCATCATCTTCCCCAGGTATTGATTTTATTCATAACTATTGTGATTGGTCGTGTGAGGCCATGGTATTGTATATTTTAGCATGTGGCCCTGTGTGGCACTATTTTGGGTTGCTGTGTATAGGTTGGACTGATATATTTACAGGAGAAACTCTGGCGAAATTTTTGTAGAATCCCTAAGAGTCTAACATTCGAGGACGAATGTTTGTAAAGGAGGGAGAATGTTACACCCCGTGGTTTTGTACTTTGAGATTCGCCATGCATTAGTGGTTCTAGTCTTGGATACGGGGGTTATAAAGGTTAAATGAGATTAGACAAGCTTATTCCATGGGTGTAAGAGAGCAAGTTCATGTTTAGTAGGTGTTGGAGGAATTAGAGGTTCAATGAGTTAATGAGAGAATGTTTTGGCAAAAAGTTGAGATTTTCGGTCAAATATAGACTGTATATTTTATACGGACCATAAATTCCACAAACCCCCACCGTATAATTTAATTCAGCGGTTGGTGCCTTCTATTGAGGATTTACGGTCCGTATATTGAACTGTACATCTAAGGCGGTGACAGTTTTATTTTTAGATATATACCCGACCCTCCTTCATTTTAATTCGTTTACAACATTTCCCAAGTCCATGAGATCTCTAGAAACTTCCTCTAAACATATCTAAACAAAACCCAAGTGAAATCAAAGATCAAGAGGTAAAATCAAGAGAAGCAAGTGTTGGGAGGCTCACTACGGGTTGTAGAACCCAAGATTTTCTTTGGTGTTGAAGTTGGGGTTTCACTCAAGTGGGATAGTTGATCCAAAGCTTGCTTGTGGGATTAAGGTAAGTTTTCACGTCTGTTTTCATGTTATTAAGAATGTCTAGTTGTTGAATAACTTGATTGAGGGAAGAAGGCAAAATAGAAAGTTCAAATGTTGGTTTGATGACATTTTGAGTAATAAATTGACTTGAGTTGTGATTGTTGGAGTATTTTGAGTATAATATTTCTATGAATGGTAGTAATGATATTGAGGAAGTGTGGTATACGAGTATATATAGAGTTGTGTTGAAATTGTTGTTGTGTGTTGATTATGAAAATGAGTTTTGGGCATTGAATGAAGTCTCTTGATTATGGTATTGATGATAATGTCATTTTTGATTGGGAGTTGATTTATTATATAGTGGAAGTCGATAAAATAGGAGAAATGCTGCCCAAATTTCATCAATTCGTTAATAATACCAGTTTGAACTTAAGAGTGTTTTCAAGACTTTGAATGTAGACTTTGTGAACTTGGAAGGAGAACGTTAAGAGATTATGGAGACGTTAAGGCTATCCTTCTTTCATTTTTGGCATGATCTTATGATATGAACCAACAAGCGCATAAACGAGCTTCTATAGTACTCTACTCTTAGAAGCACTGGGAGTACTTCAGTCTTGGACGTTCATGTACCCCTTTCATGATTATTCCCTCTATTCATGGGTATTGAGACTACTTATATGGATGATATTAGCTCAAAGATGTCTATCGGAGGTAGTACAACCTTATGTCACTCCGAGAGTTCTACGTATTGATTTTACTTATGCATTGCATTTATTCATACATATGCACATTGACTCATGACCAGAAGGCGTTATATACACGTATATTATATGTATATGGGGTATGGGAAAATGGATAGACGTTATATACGCATTGCCACCTGATCAGCTGGTTCACAGTGATGATGATGATATATGGATTGGGCCATACGTTCCTCGGCACTATTCTATGATATATGGATCGGTCTGTACGTTCCTCGGCACTAACACATGGGATATGGATCGGGCTGTACGTTCTACAGAACTAACAGTTATATTATGACCTATGCATGTCATAAGTCCCAGAGGAACTTTCATGTTATACAGAGCTATGCAGATGTTCCCAGATGTTCAGCTACATATGCATTCAGATATTGATATTTGCTTTCATGTTTCAGATGTCTCTCGTGATTCTTATGTACTTGATGTTCTTCTACCTTACATACTCGATGCATTATCCGTACTGACTCCCCTATTGTTGGGGGGGGGGGGGTTGCGCTTATGCTCGCAGGTTCGGGTAAACAGAAAGGCGATCCAGCTTAGTAGGACTTCCCCTCAGTTGTAGTTGGTGCGCTCCACTTGATTCGGAGCTGCGATCTATTTTGGTATGCCATTTTGAGATGTATATGCATATATGGGTATGGCGGGGCCTTGTCCCGTCCTTTCTAAAGTTTTCTATTCCATTAGAGGTCTGTAGACAGTTGTATATAGTTGGCACGTGATGTAGCCTTGTCGGCTTTCATTCTTTTGTTGTACAGCATATGTAACAGCCTGGTCGGCTTGCATTGTTCTTTTCAGCATATATATATATATATATATATATATTCACAGATGGTTGATGGTTCTTGATGCATATCTCTTGGTGTTGTTCTTGTATGAGTCATTATAATTGAGTTATAAGCCATGCATGGGCCACCCTATCTTTCAGTGAGCTTCAGGTATGAGTATAGGGGTGCTTGGTCAGTAGAGGTCAGGCACTCGTCACGGCTCACCGGCGTGGGTTGTGACAAAATCGACCAGTGAGCTCTGGTTTTTCACTAGATTTTCACCCATATTCCCAACATCAATCTAAGGCCCCACAGACACAAACCAAACATGCGTACATTAGTAAAAATGCGCTACAGACTCGCCCGTGGCCTCGAAATTCCCAGCGGAGAAGTAATTTACTAAGTCCCCTCCCAACGGGAATAAATATAAGTTTTCAAACAAGTGCGTAAAATACTATCGCAAGCCTTTGCTTTGAAATTCAAAATCTTTAAGTTCTCACTAGACTCGCTTCTAGTCTCGGAAATGAACTGCCATGGGTAAAATGGTCAAAATGCTCCTAACGACCCACTTATCTAAGAAATAAAATTAAAAGCACGAAAGGAAAAAAAAATTGTGTACTGTCGTCTAGAATGAATCTAGATTTATAATTACCCATATCTTGAAAGAAAATCTTACATTACGTTGTGTTATATATATATATATATATATATATATATATATATATATATATATATATATAAGAGGTGAATATGATTTATTTAAACTCAAATTTGATAATCATATCACTTAGTAAGCGTTTTGAAATAGGATATTTTTAGATTCCCTATATTGATCCTTATCCTACATGGATATGATTATCTAGAAAATCCTTTAAAATGTTGAATGGTATTTGCATGTTTTTATTTCTGAACTAATTTTAAATATATAAGACAGTTAAAAATAACAATATTATACCAAACCTCTACGCTACCTAACCTGATAAAAATTGAAGATGATACGTATAACATCCATAGTCCAACATTTACGATTATAATGATTAAAATTTGACAAAAAAGGTAATTTTATCTTTTAATTCAAATCATATTCATATTTTTATGTCAATTAAAAAATGTTTATCTCATTTCAATTTTTAATCTTGCAATTTAAATTCAAAATTATTACTTTTCAAGACGTGCATAATAACATATAGGATCTCATTCCAGCTGATTCTTAAAATTTTCATATGTTAAAGATATTCTTTTGGATCCCTATATGTAGAAAATGAGCGTGTTACCTTGCATGAGGGAGTAGATTTTCTGCCTGCAGTGAAGGTGAAATCGTCAATAAAAAAAAATAGCTTATTATTAGGAGCCTATAAAAAAGAGCAAACTGAGTGTGAACTTTTTGTAATCAACATAAATAACACCTAACATATATGCATGGGTGCAAATAAAAATTACATTAATACTAATTAAAAAGGAACAACTGAATTGATAAATTAAACATATACCTCCCATTTAACATCTCAAAGACATAAGTTACAACAAAACAAAGCTAATAATCCCACTCTAATATGTCATATATGCAATACAACAAATCGATATGTCTCTCATAATATTCATCACGTGTCAGCTATGATCGGTGTAACAGTTCTCTTTTTACGCGGGTTAGGCATAAAAGCTACTACGAGCTCGTTGGTGCTCTTTTGGGCTTGTTATGAAAAAGAGTCGCCACCTAATTTTTAGGAAATTAGGAAAATCGGGGATGAAGGGTTTATTCAAATACAGTGAAAAATCCTTCGTAATCCAGAGTTCTAGGTAACGTTCTGATGATCCCCTAGGGAAGGTGTTAGGCACCCAAGTGTTAAGGATCCGTACTATACGGTTGACCTTCGAATTCCAATGTATGAGTATTTGTATGAAGTGTCTATTTAGTGTTTATTCTCGCGAAAATCTTGTCATTTTTGCATTTCATTTTGAAAAGAATTTGAATATGTTCCTTTTATATATAAGGTACGTAGGTCCGGATTTATGATATCCGGGTAAAATAATCTCCCCTTTTGTACGTAGGGGTGATGTATTTCGTTACAAAATCAGTATAAAGTCGTCGTCTTTTTACATGTTATTTGGAAAATATAAACTTATTATGTTTTAGAATGTCTAATTTTGTCCATGCTCAACTCATACTTTATTTGGTTCGATCCGTATAATACCTTTGGCACACTTTATCCGGGAACTCATATATACGAATGTATTTATTTTAGGAAATGCATTGTTTAAGGCAAATTATGAAATTGGTCCCGTGTTTGGGATTTGTAACTAACATTGTGATTTTTTGAAAGAGATCCGGCTATTTTTGGCCCAAATGAGTTTGTGTTTAAAGGCTTTGGGATGTTTATATCATCTCTTTAATTTTTTTGTAATGGCCTTTGGCCCGAAAAATCATTTTGTTTTGACCAATTCTGGCCTTGTCCATTTTCTGCTAAAATCAGTGGGGTTTGGCCCTAATTTATACCGAATTGGTCATAAAGCACTTATCTATTTTAGCCTTAGTTTAAAAACAAAAACTTGGTTTGTTCTTTAGCTTTTGAAAATCAATCCATTTTTTCTTAGCACATTGTAATACTCATGGCTTTTGAAATATTCTTTTCTTGTCTTGTTATAAAATTTAAAACCGTGTCAAATAGTTTAACTAATCCTCTCTTTATGTTATCAAAATCGTTAAACTCAATGCGGGTTTTTGAAAGAAACAGTTTTGGGGACTTAGAGTAAATTTAAACGGCATAAGTACTGTTGTCCTAAGACTACTAGTTCACACAATAAGGATTCCACTATGACATGAGTTTTTACAAGTTTACAAATACTAAAAACTAAAAAGTGGAAAAAAGACAATATACAAATAATGTGAAGATTAGGGGCGTACCAATCCCCTATCCAGCCATTTTCACCATGAAAATAGCTGGGCCTTCTGCGCGCCAAGCTATTTACTTTGTCTTTGCGGACTCAATATCTTCAAGGAAAGAATTTTCCTTATTGAGCTTGAGGCCCAATAGGCAGGCTGACTCGACCCGAGTGGTCATGTAGTGAGGGAGAAAAGAAAAAAAAAGGACACCGGTTAGTTTGTAACCTTCTAAACTTATCACGATTGTACTAAAAAAGGGGCAATGTATATCAAATATATGCATATATATATATATATATATATATATATATATATATATATATATATATATATATCAGACAGATTCTACAAGTCGAAGAAGTAAGGCAGCTGTGCTAATGCTCATATATGAGTGCCACAAGGCCTGTTGGCTGGTTTTTGGCAACAAGGAGGAAAGGTAAGTCATCACCCTTGTATTCCCGATGCCGCACAAGTTCCAACGGGTTTCACGAACCCTAGGCATTGCTGGTCACCGGGGAAGATTAAGTCTAGACCCCACCCCAAATTGGCTTGTCCCACACCAATTTAGCCATCACAAACATGAGCAGATTCCAGGCTAAAATACCACATAGCATGTCTAGGTTCATAACATAATGCTATTCAAGAAGCAGAGCAAACAAATTCATAGACTAGCAGTAGCAAAATATGACAATACACACATTTATGAAAGAGGCCCAAAGCAGACTAAAATAAATCAAGGAGGCAAAACCAAAACCCACAGTCATGGTGATAACACAACTGCAACCTTCCAATGCAACATAAATATGACAAGAAGCCAAAGAGGCAAGAATAAGACACATAGTCATGGAGGATTAACACAGCTACAACCTACCAATGGGCCATAAATGGGGCAAGGAGTGAAGTAGCATGATCATGGAGAGATGGAATGAATTTCAGTGTACAAACATGGGATTAGCAAGGATAATCAATCAAAGACACCCAACCATGGTAAAACACACAAGTAGCATACAGAACCAAATAAGGGATGTGGACAAGGCAGGAAAAGGGGCAAGACTGAGGTCCTCCTATGTTTGAGTTTTATGTGCCAAACCTAGAGTCAACTAGAGGAAGCTAAAGTACTCTTAGGATCAAGTAAACAAGAGCAGGCCAAGGAAAATGAGCAACCCAGCTTCACACTTCTGCCTACCCATCCAATTTGTTTCTAACCTTAATACAAATACTCAATTATTCTTCACTTGGTCAAAGCTACAATCAATCTTGCTAGGACACTTAACTCTAAGCTGGGATGGGGGTCTCACTAAGCCTGGAGGCAGAATCTATGTGGTTCCAGAGTTTTTGGCAATGAACACCAACCCCACAAACCATAGAAGTGCCATGGGACCTCTTATCTAAAGGTGAATGTATGAGCCAGGCTGGGCCTGGCTTTCCTCTTCTCCTTTCCCCAAGGCCCCTTTAAAAGGACTTTCTTAGGTCATGTGTCTTTGGTTAATTTCCAGCCTTCTCTATGATCACATGGGGGTTTGTATCTTTCAAAGTTATTTAGCCTAGAATTAAATCTAAAGGGCTCCAGATACACAAGTTCAAACCAAACAGACCTGTCCATTGGTATTGAAACCGGGACCATTTTCTAAAAAAAAAAAAAAAAAAAAAAAAAAAAAAAAAAAAAAACCTCAAGGACAACTAAACTAATTCAAGTGGTAGCAAGGCTCAGGTTTAACCACGATAAACTATTCAGGTTTCCTTGGATTCCTAGCCTCGTCCTAGGTAGGTCTCTATTCCCCATAGATTTAAACCATGACATAAGTCTCATTCAAACTAACCCACAAGAGTACACACAACCAAATTAGTAAACAAGGGATGACACCAACCATATAAGCAAGTCACTACGACCCCAGATCAGAGGAGCAAAAGGGGGGGGGGGGGGGGGAGGGGGAGGGGCTAGGGAAGACACAACAAGCAATTGAAATTCTAGACAATGTGTACTTATTCAAGGTAAAGGAAATCTTGGCAGAGTCTATGACTTACAACATACATTTAAACCTGGTAGCTTTTAAACTTACCTCTCTTTTATCAACCCAAGCGCACAACAGATATGTTAGCCAATTAGAATTACTGTTAACAAATAAATGAACTCTGAAGACCTTTATTAAAGAAAAGGGATTTCAACAGGCAGGTTATGTGGGAACTTAGTCAAACAGCCTTAAGACAATTTTTTTCCCTTAATGGCCTTTGAAATACTTAAGCTAATCAGAATCTTTCCACACACAAAAAGAAAGGGAGACAGTTTATGGCATGATCAGTTTCTTATAGGCAAGAGGATTCAATTATCAGAAAGGAGACAGATTACAACATCAAACCAAAAAGACATATTCCTAGGTGTAAGTCATGGATGACCAAACTAAGTAAAAGTTGATAAAAGGCGCATGATCACAACCAAGAGAAAATGATAAGCAACAATGTTAACACTTAGTTTCTCATGATGTGGACTCAGATCGACACCGATACACTTATCAGTCCCACCTCCTTACACAAAACCAGTTCAAACATTAAAAACTCAAACAGGAAAACTCCCCAGATGAAAAGGAGAACAAGCTTTCAGGAGACATAGTGAAAATCATACAACATTTAGACTTTCCAAATGTTGACAACAGTTCATTTAACTCTAGGTGTGCCCTCTTTTTTCCCCTTTTTAGATATAGTTAAGTTCTTCTAATCCCCCTGAGACACTTGTGGGTCCCAAAATCATGACGAGAAGGTCAAAAGGATAAGAAAACAGTCTCAGGCTCCTGAAAGGGAAACAGGACAAGGTGGGGTCATCAACGCCCCATCATTTTTTCCTGAGTCTCCTTTCAGTAAAAAGGGATCCTGGGTTCCGCTGGTCACTACCTCCAGTTCATGCCCAGGCTCACCTTTTCCTCTCCTAAGACTCTTCCCCTATCCTATGGCCTCATCCTCATGTTCCAGTGACAACACTTAGGGCCATAGGCAGGATCAGAAAAACCTAACTCTATCACAACTTCCACAGTTGACTCATGAAACTATGTCCAACCTTTTAGAGACTTTTTGTTGCAAAGTTCCAAACATGGGCACTAGGACAGACCTACCATAAGCATTTTAATAATAATATTAGGCTAATGTTCATAAGAAACTTCAAACAAAGGTTATAATTATGAAAGGGTTTTTGCTCTTAATACCACACTGCTTCTCAAAAGAAACACACAGTCTCTTCTACTAGGACAAATTCACACAGAAAGAAGCAGAAACAGACTCAGATCCCAATTACTCTAGCCTTAGCAAATCTTGAGGCATTATCACTAACCCTTTTCTTAGCCTTAGTTACCTACTCCTTTAAAGAACTCAATCCACAACACCAAGAAAGGGAAACAACATCCAAAACAACTTCTCAAAGACAAAATAGACTGACTTGTATCAAGTTTTCCCATTGCCCCCTCCCCCCTCCCCCCTTTATCTCTTATCTTTATAGTTATCACAGATTATGTGATTAGTCTTAAAAGACATAATTTTTTCCACACATAGCACATTCATAGGCATTTCCACGCATAGTGAACCAAAATAAACTCACACACACACACATACATTTTCTTGTCAAGCTAACAGTCCTTAAGGCTCTTTTTCTTTTTAATGCCATTTCAGGATAAATGCATCTCATTTACTAGGTTAAAGCAAGCATAACAATTATTCCCTTAAAAACCCATTTAACTAATTGATTTAGCATTTTGGACCAAACAAAGACCATCTCAAAGCTGTCCTAAATTCAGTTTATTGTAGAAGTGTTAAAGACCCTTTAAATCACCTCAAGCACATGCATATTCTATAAATTCTACTCAGAGGTTGATTCAACAAGTTTCCACTGCTGGCTACAATAAAAAGAAATCAGACAAAAGCAAGCTAAGTGAATATTTTTTTGATAAAGTTCAAACCCCTTCCCCTAGAACTATTATTTAAAGAAAAAAAACTCAGCATATTACTAATGTGGAGTAAAATACCAAGTTTTGACCCCTCAGACTAACCTTTCGACCAAATATGTTATTAAATGGAACAAATAGAATTAGGTCAACATCTTAATTAACCAACCTGTAGCCATTAAACACCCTTAAAGCCAAACACATTACCAAGTAGAATCAGACAGAGCACACAACAAACCCTCAACCTTCAAACTAGATATGCTATTAAGTAGGTTAAGCAGAATCAGACTAAGTACAATTCATAACAAACCTTCAACCTTCCAACCAAACATACTATTAAGTAGGACAAGCAAAATCAGACTAAGTCCATACACTTAACAAATCTTCAACCTTTAAAAAATCTCTAAGCCAAACAAACTATCAAATAGATTACTCCGAACTAAACCAAACACCTCACTTAACAGACCTGTAAACCTTGAATTAGCCTTTAGACCAAACATACTTCAAAATAGAGCAAACAAGAATTTAAGACAAATACATCACTTAATGGCCCTGTAACCTTAAGTTAACCTCTAAACCAGGTGATATTACATGGAATGCATAGGATTAAGCGAAGCATGACACATAATGGACCCCTTAATCATAATTCAAAACACAAGACTCATTATGCACACATCAAACAAGCATATTAGTTTGAACTACATTCTAAACCACACATAAGACACTTAATCACATCAAACTACACTAATACAAACATAAATTTAAATGGAAGAAATAAACTAATAAGTAATTACCTTTTTCAAGTGCAACAGGGGCAAGTAATGGACTTGGATGCTTCCTTACTTCCAACACCAGACTCAGCCATAAAAACCAAACCAAATAAAAATATAGAAATTATTAGAACTAAGGAAAAGCTTGAACCTTTCGGTCAAAGCTTAAAAATGACTTATGGAACTTAAACTTTGAAAAATTGTAGTTTTCAAGCCTTTTCCAGTTCCGACCTCCTTTTTTTTAATGTGAAAATGGGGTTCTATTTGAAAACGTCAATACATGGCCCAGATTTAAAGAATAAACAAAATCAATGGCTCAAATCACTTCTATATCACTGTAATCGACGAAAATTATAAAGAAAGGGGTAAGTTGTACCTTCAGGGATTGTTTGGCTGGATTTTTATGGAGAGAAGGACAAAGCCATTAATGCTTCATCCTCTCTCCCACGTTAAACTTTTGAATACGCGATGGGACGTAAAAATACAAGCGGGGGGGGGGGGGGGGGGGGGGGGAGTGTGGTAGTGGGGCGATGCTAGGGTTTTACCCCTAGTCGCCTCCCCCTTTTACTCTTTGCATATACGACCCCTAGGGTCTGAAATAAAATGGGGGGAGGAGTGTATGTATTCCCCCCGCTTCAATTTTTTAGTGGACCGGGTCTGGTCCATTATGGACTGGGCCTGGTCCCTTTTTTTTAAAAAATGATGGGCCTTGTGTATATATGCATAGCACAATGTATATTTGTATATACATGGTGTGTGTGTGTGTATATATATATATATATATATATATATGTATGTATGGAGGGTTGAGGATAAATATCCCAAATTAAAAATAAATTATTAGCCTATTAGAACTTAATTAATTTCTAAAACATGACTTGTTAAAAATATTTTTGCAGAAAATAGTCGCAATAATTGACCTAATTAATTATCAAGATAATTTAATAATTAAACAACTATGCAAACACACAGAATCAAAGTTTGATGGGTAAAATTGTCAATTCTTTTAATTACTCAAATTACCTTGGACAATAAATAGAATAAATCACCAATTGATCTGATTTTCCTTGATTTAATCAACTAAGTAAATAATTATTCAAAATTGTTTTGCCTTTGATTAATTTCAATAAAATATTCCCTAAATGTCATAAAACCCCAATTGATTTTCACACAATTCAAAATATCCTGAAAATCTCTTTGTCAATTTAAAGGGGCGAAATATTATCCCAAATAATTTTCACAAAAAATTGTTTAGACCCTTTAGCTAGTTTTATTTATTTTCCAAGGCCTCCGAGTACTTAAAATAAATTACGGGAGGTAAAACATTAGGTGTCAACAACTGGCCCTTCGGTGTTCGGGGATGGCGGGACCATCCTTGAGCAGCAAAATTTGGCTAACCCTAATTTTTGACAGACCCGACTCATCTTGCCCTTCAATTTCAAGCAATTCACATAAGTGGCCGGACCATGGCTTTCGGGTTTCCTACATATCTTGAGGTATACGAGAATTCAGGCAACCAGTAGTTCGACTCAATTAAAGACTTTATGTTATATCCCGCATTTTTGCGCATTCGGATAATTTAAGATAATTGCGGAAGATTAAGAACAAGACTATAATTTTGATCATGTTTGGTGTACAAGTTGTTTATGAAAATTTTGAAGTGGGAATATTAAGAAAGGTCAAGGGCATGAAGGGAAATTCGCAATACGACTCGTGGAAATATGGAGGAAGACGAAGGGCAAATTTGGAATTTGGAAAATAATTTTTCATAAATTGTAGGACAAAAAAAAAGGTGGGCTTGCAATTAAAGAGGCCATTTGGGCCATTCAAAGGGGGTGGGCTTAGGCCCAATTAGAAGCTTAATGAATAAGCTTAAAAGATGACTAAGTCATCTTTATTTCATAACATTTCCTAGAAATTTCTAGAATTTTAAAGAACAAAGAAGAAAGAAAGGGGAAGGGCCATTTCGGCCAAGACCCCAAAAATTCATGCCATGGAAATTGATCACAAAAAAAATATTTTCTCCTAGCAATCCCACCAATTGGAAGGCCCTCTACAACATGGAAGAGTTGTTGGAACAAGAAAATCATCCATTTGTACAAATTCATAATCTTAACCAAGAGGAAAGTTGAAGGAAAAAAAGGTAAGAACAAATCTTCTTTATATGTTATGGATGCTTGTTTATATTGTAGGATGTGTAAATGAATGAGAAACATGAATGTTGAAGTGTGGCCGTGTGAGTATGGTGTTGGCCGAATTTAGTTGCATTTGTGGAGAAATGATGAATTAATTTTACTTAGTATCATGATTGTTGTGGTATGTTGAAGTGAATGAAACTCATGAAAATATGTAGTGTGCATGTGTGGCCGTGTGGTGCTAGAAGAGTGAGCAAATTTTATCTTGTATGTTGGTTGTTGTTGTAGTGAAATCTATGATGGAAAATGGAAGCTTAATAATTTTAGTTTAGGTGGTAATTGTTGGAAACTTGTTCTAGAAGTTTATGAAGATTGAATATGATGTTCTTGCATGTATGGCATATAAGGTTGTTAGTATGGTGTTGTTGGAATATAAATTATAAGGTTGTTATTGTTTTTGTTGGAGTTGGAAGGTCTTGAAGGAAGTAGTATGTTAATTGAAATTGTTATTATGATTGTTGGCATTGTTGTTGATAATTTGGCTGGGTTGAATTCCCGGATTGTTGTTGATTAAATTGGCTAAGTTGAAGTTTTGGAGATGGTGTATTTATAGGGGAAGTGCTGCCGAAATTTCGGTAGACAAATGTTACCTTAAGATTCAACTTCTAGATGCGCTAATTAAGGTTTGGTAAATATGACCAATTTGTAGATTTTGGCGGATTTGCAACTTGAATTTGGAGTAGCATAAGGAGCGGAAAAAGGTATGTAAGGCTTTACCCTTCCTTCTTTGGCATGTCTTAGGCATACTAGGTTGGATACGAGCCTCGGGGACAACTCTATTCTCCGGAATCCGCACCTAAAGTTTCTCCTTTTTCATTCAATGGAATTGAATTAGAAAGTGTGCGAAATGTTGGAAAAACCTCCGAAGCATCTAGAACTTGCATAAATATGACCTGACTACCTTAAAACCCCCACGAGTGACGTCGTGGAATGTAATGTACGTAAATTTGGTACACCGCCTCATTTGACCCGAGGTGGGCCCATTGTTCCCGGATTTTCCTTATTGTTCGGTTTATCAAGTGACAAGTACTGTAACTATTCCAATGAGAATATTTCTATGATAATAATGATAATGATGATGTAAGGAAGAAAATATGTCCATGATAAGTATGACAAGAATGATTCCATGACCAAGTGTCTTAAGTCAAGAATTCAATGTGAGTATGAAAGTGCCCAACTAGTTCATGATCTTTAATTCTATTCCTTGGTCATGACGTTATTCTCTAAAGATTTCAAAGCACATGAATTGATGTCTATGATGCCCATGATTTCATACTATGTTTTCTTCTAATGCCATTCTCCGTTGATAGTCTCGCCTTAAAATACTCGTTCCTTCCAGGTGAGACAAAGCGATCACGGTTATTCCATAATGTAATCGGAGGTCACCGACCTTACGTCACTCCGATGGATACATGATTTTCTTTGGGCTCTCCTGCATGCTTATATGACATATGTATATGAGATATGAATATGTACATGGGGTGGGGGGAAAGGATACATGGGGATTGGAAGGGAAATATGTTTCATTTCCACCTGGTCAGCTGGCTTACCATCCCAGACGCGGGATATATGGGCGAGCCAATGTATTTCGGTGCTATGTGGGCGAGCCGACATTGTTCGGTGCTATGCTATGACCCGACATGATATGACACGATATGATATGACATGATATGATGTGACACGCTATGATATGACATGATATGATATAATATGACATGACATGATATGATATGATACAACATGATATGACATGACCAGATAGAGCATGCATGGCATCCTCCCCCAGGGCACTCATATGTTCAGGTTACTCTTTTGTTCCATGATATGCTCAGACAAGAGTACCCTATACCTATATGGTTGGGCAGTTTACATGTAAATGTGTATATGTCGTTGCAAAAAGGGAAAGTTAGCTTACTTGATATCTACCCTAAGAGGCAAGCAGAGGTACAAGTTATGTTCTTACTATATACTATTCTCTATGTCTTCTACCATGATCTTATGTTATTACTCTTGCCTTACATACTCAGTACATTGTTCGTACTGACCCCTCTTCTTCGGGGGCTGCGTTCATGCCGCGCAGGTACACCCAGACGAGTGAAGCTAGCATAGAAGACGTTCCAGCGGGGTCGGTATTCTCCACTTGTTCTGGAGTGCTGCCGAGTCAGAGTATATGAGCCATGATGTTTTGTTCGATGTTAGAGACTTTGCAGACAGAGTCGTGGGTATAGAGTGTCAGCTTTATAGACGGCTTCGCCAGTCAATATGTTATTATGTTCATGTCACGGGTCCTATATGATGATAGACTTTACTTATGAAAAAAACATTGGAGAGCTTACTATGTATTTTATTCTTAAGTGATTCAAGAGTTTATGTGTGTAATAAGATTCAGTTGGTTCGCTCGGCTCCAGATATGGGGTCGGGTGCCCATCACACCCTGTCGGGATTGGGGTGTGACACTTTAAGTGATTTAGCAGGAAAGTCCCGAGACTCCCAGAGTTATGAACGAGCTTTCCTTGGATAGTGGTTAGAGTACGGCTGACTCTCGGGTTTTGAGTCCACCTACATATCCTTGGTCTCTGGAAATTAGGCCACCTGTTGCTTAACCTGCTGGAGAAGAGTACCCCTCCCCCCTCTTTTTACGGGAATACCTTCGAATTTTACTGGTGTGTATCCGATCGGTTGCCATTTTTTAGTAAAATAGACAGATTGTGGTTGAGTCTGAGATTGGATGGCTTCTAAGTCCTAGCCAGAGAGCTTGACTCTCATAAGCAACCTATCTTGACCGGTTGAGTAAGAAAAGTTTCATATTTTCTCCACAATTCTTCTAGATCTAGTTCAGCAAGCTGGCTCCCTTTCTTGGAGGTTGTGCACCTGCTTCCAAAATTCAAAAATATTGCAGATATTTTCATGATATTTGTATGAATAGCCCTCTCGGCAGCAAGAAAATAAATGTACAATGGCCCTCTCGGTAGCTTGTGTGAATGGCCCTCTCGGCAGTTTGTATGAATGAATGGCCCTCTTGATAGTTTGTATGAATGAATGGCCCTCTTGGAAGTTTGTATGAATGGCCCTCTTGGCAGTATGTATGAATGGCCCTCTCGGCAATATGCATGAATGAATGGCTCTCTCGGCGGTATGTATGAATGGCCCTTTCAACAGTTTGTATAAATGGCCCTCTCGGTAGTATGCATGAATGAATGGCCCTTTCGGTAGTATGCATGAATGAATGGCCCTCTCAGCAGTATGCATGAATGTCCCTCTCGGCAGTTTATATGAATGAATGGCCCTCTCGACAGTATGTATAAATGGCCCTCACGGCAGTTTGTATGAATTGCCATCTCGGCAGTATGTATAAATGAATGGCCCTTTCGGCAGTTTGTATGAATGAATGACCCTCTCGACAGTACGCATGAATGAATGGCCCTCGCAGCAGCATGCATGAATGGCCCTCTCGGCAGTTTTCATGAATGGTCCTCTTGGCAGTTTGTATGAATGGCCCTCTCAGAAGTATGTATGAATGGCCCCTCTCGGCAGTATGTATGAATGGCCCTCTCAGTTGTATGTATGAATAGCCCCTCAGCAGTTCGTTTGTATGAATTACCCTCTCGGCAGTATGCATGAATGAATAGCCCTCTCGACAGTATGTATAAATGGTCTTCTTGGCAGTTTGTATGAATGGCCCTCTCGGCAGTATGTATGAATGGCCCTCTCAGCAATATGTATGAATGAATGGCCCTCTTGGCAGTATGTATGAATGGCCCTTTTGACAGTTTGTATGAATGGCCCTTTCGGTAGTATGCATGAATGACCCTCTCAGCTATATGTATGAATAGCCCTCTCAGAAGTTTTTTTGTATGAATTGCATTCTCGGCAGTATGCGTGAATGAATGGCCCTCTCGACAGTATGTATAAATGGTCTTCTTAGTAGTTTGTATGAATGGCCCTCTCGGCAGTATGTATGAATGACCCTCAGCAGTATGTATGAATGAATGGCCCTCTTGGCAGTATGTATGAATGGCCCTTTTGACAGTTTGTATGAATGGCCCTCTCGGTGGTATGCATGAATTAATGTCCCTCTCAGCAGTATGCATGAATGGCCCTCTTGGCAGTTTGTATGAATGGCCCTCTCGTCAGTACATATGAATGGCCCTCTCGGCAGTTTGTATGAATGGTCCTCTCGTCAGTATGTATGAATGGCCCTCTCTGTAGTATGTATGAATGGCCCTCTCGGCAGTTTGTTTGAATGGCCCTCTTGGCAGTATGTATGAATGAATGGCCCTCTTGGCAGTTTATATGAATGAATGGCCCTCTTGGCAACTTTAAATGAAAGAATTGAAAGGAATTTAAAGAATGGAAGAATTAAAAGGAATTAAAAGACGACAGATATGGCCCTTGTAGCCGGATGATCTTTCTTTTGTCCGTAGTGTGGGCTGTGACCCTCGAGGTCGGATATGCCCCTTTGTTTTTGTCATGACCCTTGTGGTTGAATATTTCTTTACGCTTATTTATTGTGACCCTTTTGGCCTGATATGTCTTGGTTGCTTGTTTGTTGTATGACTCTCCTAGTCGGATATACCTTTGTCATGCCTTCGCCTCGCGACTCTTTTGGTTGGATGTAATTTTTTTATGCTCATTGTCCTGACCCTTTTGGTCGAATACTTATCTCCCATTCATTTGTTTTTTTGACCCTTTTGGTCTGATGCATTTTTACGCTCATTATCCTGATCTTTTTGGCTGGGTGAGTCTTTACTATCCATCTCTGCTGTGACCTTTTTGGTCTCTCTTTGCTGGGGTCAGCCTTACTGTGAGTAGATCGGTCAGTGGCGCGCTTGCTGTCCTGTTACAAACCTGCATCCACAGAAAAATTTTGAGTTTCCTCAAAGGCCAATTAGTGTTGTCTCATCCCATCTGGCGGCTCCTCTTCACGCTCTTCTGAACCCTCTTGGTCTCGGTATTTCGAGAGATGGTTTTAGAGCGTACCTACACTAATGGGTGTATTTTGAAAATCTAAAGTAAGATTTGTAAAGTGCATGTTGTTTTTATCTATTTATTTATGTGTTTTGAAAAACGTTGTCATGATATGTGTTGTTGAACGAGGTCTTTCGGCTCTCCCGGGAGGTATGATTGTTGACTCTCTGAATTGGTAGAATTTTCGGGATTTTCTCGACACTCCTGCCCCAGTTTTTGGATTTACCTTGAGTGGCCCTTCTTTTTCTCATTATGCAGGAATTTTTGGGGTTCCCAAAAAAATTCTGCCCCAGTGTAGGGCTTTGTTTTGCTATTTCTTAGTTGATTTTTTTTGTTATGAATTTCTTGAGACCCTCTAAAAATTCTAAAAAGGCTGACGCTGGCTGACTCTCGTGTCGGTCCTCGTAGCTTAATCTAGTCGATTCCTCCTGCTTTATTGTCTCAAAGGTTTTCCTAATGGCTTCTGGTTTTTCTTTTATGACAATCGAGCTCAAAAGCGCCTATGTATCCTGTCGCAGCAGGAATTAAGGTCGAACATAATTCTGGATAAATTAACTGAGCTTTGGTTTTACTAATAATGTGACTAAGTCTGACATGGACTGCCTACGTATACCATCGTGGGGAAGTGAGGTCATTGCGTAGTTCATTACATAGATGATTTGTTTTTTTTCTTTCTATTCTATTACAAAAGTATGATTACAAGGAAACGATAATGCAATTACAAGCAAATGGAATCCTAAATATAGTATCTCTTGAGCGCACCAGCATTGATATCTTTAGGCCACTCTTGTCCGTCCATCTCGGCTAGGACTACTACTCCTCCTGAGAGTACTGTCCTGACCATGTACGGCCCTTGCCAGTTCGGCATGAATTTTCCTTTGTATTATTCTTCCTGGGGAACGACTCGCTTGAGCATGAGTTGTCCAATTTGGAAAATTCGGGCTCTGACCCATTTGTTGAAGGCTTGAGACATTGTTTGTCTGTACAGCTGTCCGTGGCATACTGCCACCATTCTCTTCTCATCTATCATAGCCAATTGTTCATAGCGGTTTCTGACCCACTCTGCATCGCTTAGCTCTGCCTCTTGAATGATCATTAGTGAAGGGATCTCTACCTCCGTAGGTATGACTGCTTCTATACCGAATACAAAGAGATACGGAGTTGCCCCGATGGAAGTTCGATGATGAATCCATTCATGTGAGGATCGTATACCCCTACGTGCACCTCTTTCAGAAATTTTGTAGCCTCTTCGGCGTCCACACACCTGAGCAACCCAAGGTCAGTGTCCTTTTGTACTATACTTCTTTGCTCAGGAAGAAACCATTAGCCAACCTCCTGATAGTCTTCTTCTGGTTGACTGAATTCTCCGGGGGTACTCTCCCTTCTCTTAGTATGTCTTAATGTCGGCGTACCATGGTTGTCCATCTGGCTTGGCCTCAATGTGGGCGCAGTGAGCCTATTCTTCCCTTAGTGTGATCTCCAGAGGGTCTATGTGAGCACTCTCGGGGTGCCAGATCATGGAGGCTATCGTAGCCAACGCGTCTATGAACTCATTTTGGGCTCTCAGGGTGTGCCTGAAATTTATATTCCTGAATCTCTCGTACAGTCTTTGCACTAGATTTACATACGACAGTATCTTATCGTTTTTGGTCGCCCAATTCCCTTTTGCTTGATTTATAAGTAAATCAGATTCCCCGATTACTAACAACTCTAGTATGTTCATGTCCAACGCCATCCTGAGGCGGAGGACACATGCTTCGTACTCTTCCCTGTTGTTGGTACACTTGAAGTTGAGCGTTGCGGCCATCGGGTAGTGTTGCCCTGTTTCAGCTATCAACTCCGCCCTTATGCCTGACCCTTTGTAATTGACTTCCCCATCAAAGAATAGTCTCCAACCTGAGTATAGTTCTGTCACCTCTTCTTCCATAGCCATTACTTCCTCATCTCGGAAGAAAGTCCATAACGGTTCAAGCTTGTTATCGATAGGGCTTTTTGCCAGCAAGTTAGCCAGGGCTTGTCCTTTGATAGCCTTTTACGCTATGTATATGATGTCCAACCCAGTTAGTAGCATCTGCCATTTAGCCAATTTTTCCACGGGCATTGGTTGCCTGAAAATGTATCTCAATGGATCCATTCGAGATATGAGGTGGGTGGTGAACACTGGTAGGTAGTGCCTTAGCTTTTGAGAGATCCAAGTCAAAGCACAATAGGTCTTCTCTACGAGCGTATACCACGCCTCACAGGAGGTGAACTTCTTGCTCAACTAGTAAATGGCATGTTCCGTTCTTCCCTTTTCATCATGCTGGGCCAGCATACAACCGAAAGTATTTTCTGGTACTGAAAGGTATAGTAAGAGGGGACTCTCTTACCGGGGTGGCACCAAAACGGGAGGATTGGAAAGATATATTTTCATTTTGTCAAATGCCTCTTGGCATTCCTCCGTCCAATTTGTGGGAGCGTCTTTCTTGAGCAATATTAGCTCTATGATCATAGTTGATTGGGCTATGAACCGCCCGATATAATTCAACCTTCGCAAGAAACTCATGACTTCTTTCTTGGTCTTGGGCGGTGGGACTTCCTAAATTGCTTCGATTTTGGTAGGATCCAGTTCAATGCCCTTACGGCTGAACATAAATCCTAACAAACTTTCGGCAAGCACTCCAAATGCGTACTTAGCAAGGTTCAGTCTCAGATTGAATTTGTGAAGCCTGTCAAAGAACTTGCGCAAGTGTATGGCATGTTCTGAGCTTTCTTTTGATTTTATGATGACATCATCCACATAGACTTCGATCCCTCAATCATATCATGGAACAGGGTAGTCATGGCCCTTATGTATGTAGCACCGAAGTTTTTTAGGCCGAGCGACATTACCCTGTAATGGTAGACTCCCCAAAGGGTGAAAAAGGTTGTTTTCTCAGCGTCTTCTTCGCTCATGAGTATTTAGTGGTATCGGGCGAAACAATCCACGAATGACTGTAGCTCGTGCTTGGCCAAGTTATATATTAGGATTTGGATGTTCGGGAGAGAGAAGTTATCCTTCGGACTGGCCTAGTTGAGATCTCGGTAGTCCACACATATTCGGATCTTTCCGTCCTTTTTGGGTACTAGTACTATGTTGGCTACCCAAGCGGGGTAGAATGTTACTTCCACTATAACAAACTGGATCTGCTTCTCTACTTTATCCTTTATCCTGATACTTATGTCTGGCTTGAATGTTCGCATCTTTTGTTTGATATGGACAAAACCCTCATTGATGGGCACTATGTGGGCTACTATTTCAATGCTCACCCCTGGCATATTTGCGTACGACCAGGCGAAGACGTCCATATATTCCTTCAACAGAGCTATGAGCTATTCCCTTTGTTGGGCTCCCAAGTGAGCACTGATCCGTGTTTCTTTGACATCCTCTACACTGCCGACGTTGATCACCTCGATTTCGTCCATATTGGGCTTCTTTTTCTCTTCGAACTTTTCCAATTCATCTACCAACCCTTCTGGCATCATCGTCGCTTTGTCGTACTCCTGCTGCCTATTTTCCTCATTCATTTCGCGACACGTCATGACATTTGGTTGTTTTATTATGATTACTACTGAAGAAGTGAGACAAAGTAAAATTAAGCTTATTCGTCGGTCGTTACTAGTGATTAGTATGAAAACTTTCATTTTATTATCAAGTAAGAACAACAGTTTAGCATAGATCAGGGATTTTTATTAATTCAAAAGCAAATGAGTTATAAACTGTGGTCTTGGTTTGGAGCAAGGCCTAACCATTTCCATTTTTAAACATCACGAGGTAGTTTTAGAAAAGTAGTCCCTTGAGTCTTAGCCGATGCTGCCGCTTTTTTAGAAAAAATATTCTTTTTTCAAGAAAAATCCATCTCTCTATCGAGGAGCCAGTAGGGGAGTAGATTTCCAATTGTTCACACGCTCTCTTAGTTTCAGGCTACGTACGGTGGGCGCCTCCTGGATCTTTTCGATGATCGCGTAGCATCCCTTTTCTTGAAACAGCAACCCGAGACCCCCGCCAACTTCTCATTCATTCGGCATCGGTGTGTTATTGGGAAATGACTAGTACAACCCCAGAATCAGCTGCGACAGGCTCCGTATTCTGAATTCTCTCTTGATAGCCTTTGCTAGCTCGCCCTCGCTAGGAGTATATCCTATACCGAAGCATTAATTCTCTTTCAGGATTGGCACGGGCTCAGTTATCCCTTCAAGTTCCCTTCCCAAGCCCTTTCCCGTTTCAAAACTATTTCTTAGCATCGTGGAGGCAATCATTCTGTAGACTGCCGGCATGGGTCTGTCGACCTCCCCTTCTGAGTGGGTGGCCCTGACGTATTCCACCACGTGGAAGTTTGATCTGTTGGGGCTCTATTCGATTGCTGGTATAATGTTGCAGGGATGCTTCTGGGTATCCTTCTCAGCTTCGACCATAATTTCCTGGCCCTGCCATTTAAATTTTATGGCCTGGTGCAGATTTGACAGTACAGCACTGGCGGAGTGGATCCAGGGTTTTCCTAAGAGCATGTCATAATTTGCGGTGATTGCCATCACCTGAAACTCTGCCGTGAATGATGCAGGCCCGACCTGGATTTGCAGGTCGATCTCTACCAAGGAATTATTCAGGGATCCATCAAATCCCTTGACGTTTTCCCGCTCTAGCAGATTTTTCCTATGTCACATCTAAAGCAGTGTTAAGGTTGTTACAGGGTAAATGTTGAGGCTCGACCCATTATCCACAAGTACCCTTCCTACGGCCTTTTCACGATATTCCAGGGTGATATAGAGGGATCTGTTGTGGGACGTCCCTTCGACGGCAACTCTTTCTTGGAGAAGCAGATTCTATGTTCCCCAATGATATGGGCTACCAACCCGGCTAAATCCTCACTACTCATACCCGCTGGTATGTGTGCGTTGTCCAATACTTTTATGAGAGCATGCCTGTGTGAGGGTGAGCTAGCCAGCAATGAGAGCACTAAAATTTACGTCGGCGCCTTCTTCAAATGCTCAATGATGGAATAATATTTTGGCTGCACTCCCAGAAATCTTTGGCCTCTCCTTCGGTTATCGCCCTTTTATGAGTGTTTTCCTTTCTTGGGGCGTTCTAGGCCAATTCCTCAGGAGTGTAGCATCTTTCTGAGCGATTCATGCCTTGGGTCATAGATGTATGCACAGTGATCTGCTCTTTAGGGTCAGGTATAACCCGTTGTGCCACCCGTGCTATCGTGGGTGCTGGAACCAAAATCTTTAACATAGGTATGGCCTTGGCAACTTCTGAACTGCGGACTAGGAATTTGAATTTGGGTCATTCCTGGAGAGTGAGGGAAGCCACTGCCTATTCAAGAGACTCCGTTATTTTGGGAGAAAATATCTCACAAGCTTCCCAGTCTTCATCCCTATCTACTATGTGGACCTCGCCGATTCCATGACTCGGCAACAGATTAGTGTTTACATTGGGAGCGGCAGTTTCCAGAATAATTTCTCTTTTATCGATCAGATCCTTAATTTTGTGCTTCAGGTTTATGCAATCCTCTGTGCTGAGCCCATTTCCTCTTGAATGGTAGGCACAAGTCTAATCGGCTATGCAGAATCTACTTCCTGGCTGTACTGGCTTTGGTGGGACTTTCTGAATTAACCCCGCAGTCAGTAGCCTCTCAAGTAGTCGAGCCCTCTGTTTGAGAAGCGTTGTGAATTCTCTTAAAGGTCTTTTCTAGAAAGCTGGACGTGGTGCATTATATGATGGGGATGGTGGTTGATTTTGATAATTCTGGGGTTGATAGGCTTGTGGACGGTAATTTTGTGGTGGGTGGTAGTTTTGCTGGGGTGGTGATTGGTATGTTTGTTGTGGTGGTGGTTGATAAGCAAGAGCAGACACACGAATACTGGACGGAGCCGTGTATGTGGGTACAACAGTGGTGAAGGTTGGTTGTGTGTAATATATGAGTGCTAGGCTATATGGAGGGGCAGAGTAATTTAGGTGGAGCAGCGTTTATTGAGAAGATGGTGGTCCTTTTGGGTTTTGGTTCGAAATGTGGGATATGCTTGCCACGTCCTTTTTCATTTTGCAGAAGACTCCCGCAACAGCTTGCTTTGTTGAAGACACTAACGATCTTTTAAGATTTAAGACCATCTTCTATGGCCTCTCCCATTTTTATTAACTCGGAGAATGTCCTCAAAGCCATGGACAATATCCTATCATAGAAATTCGGCTCCTGCGACCTGATGAATATGGAGACTAGCTCTCCCTCAAACATCTGCGGCTGCACAGGGGCCGCTTCGGCCCTCCATTTGCTGGCGAATCCTATATAGTGCTTCGTTGAATTTTTCATGACCTCCTTGAGGTAGTGACGATTAGGCATGGTCTCGATATTGAAACAAAACCTTTCCATGAAGGATTCTACCAGGTGTTACACCTTGTAGTTTTATACATTGAGATCCATTAGGTGTTAGTTGTTCAATTGTAGACACCGGGATTATTTACTAGGATATATGAGATTATATGCATCTATCTTATGGTTACGAGGGTTTAAGTTCAAAAACAAGGTCGTGGAAGGATTGGAGAGCAAGTGAATTAAGGAAATTATGTTTGTTGGAACTTTGGAGAAAGGATAGGCAAGGTTTCGTACGATAATTTGGTCTAACTTGAGAAAGGAATACCTCCTAGCATATCAGGAGTTTTGAAGTGAAACAAAATGCTAAATTGAAGTTCAGGAAGTATAATTTCCAATGCAACAAACCGTACATCGATCCAACATCGGAATCAAATGTTATGAGCATTTTAAGATAGATTGCCAGAGCAGGGAAGCAATTGGGCTACTCTTCGTGAACGCGACCAAGGTGGCGTGAACGCGAAGAACAAAAATTGAGTCGGTGCAAACCGACTCCAAAACGAAATAAAAAGGGGTTTTACCCCTCATTTTCACTCATTCACCTCTTGAACATATCCCAAACCCCCTAGAACATTCTCCCAACTTCCACCCATAAAATTTAGCCCAAATAAAGTATAACCTCGGAATTTAGGTTCGGATAGCGTATAGTTGTGATTATAGTATCGTATTACGGTGAATATTTGCTTAGATTTAAGGTGAAGATTGAAGATATTGCGGTTCTAGTAAGAACAAGGTATGAATCTTTCCTTATTGACATTGATTTAGGGTTACTTACGAAGATAGAGCTATTAAATAGTCGTATAATATATTGGTTGGTTGAGAAATCGGGTAAACATCGTGTGGGATGTTTTATTGAATAAATTGGTATTGATGATGATGTTGTTGATGCTAGTGTTGTTTTTGTTGTTGTTGTTGTTGCTGTTTTCGGTTATTGGTATTGTGATTTCAGGCTAGGAATATAAACAGGGGAGATACTGCCCGAATTTCAGCAGATTCTAAAAGGAATTAATTTGAAGGCTTAAGATAAGCATATGATGCTAAGACTAACATAGTGTGAATGGTTTTATGAGTAGATTACGAGACTACGAATGATCTTATGTAGATTACAAGACAAAAAGTAGGTTAGAAAGCTGAGAATTAAGCTTCAGGTATGTTAAGGCTGTTCCTTGTTTTCTTGGCATGATTCCATATATGGTAGGAGCGTAAAGAACCTTATGACTAGAGATTTGTCAGAGTAGAGCTTGTCATGTAGTTGCATAGTGTCCGAGTGTTATGTTATTCTTTCTGAGGGGCCATATTCCCTTCGTACGTCCTTCAGTTTATAGAGAAGCAGAAATGGCACGCTACAGTATCCGTATTGTTTTCAGCATATACATGAGATACCGCATGATATACATATATATATTTTCTTTAGCCTGGCCACTTGGTCAGTGAGACATTTTCTTTAGCCTGGCCACTTGGTCAGTGAGACAGATTGCTTGGCCTACGGGTCAGTGAGACAGATATGCCTGGCCTATGGGTTAGTGAGACAGATTGCCTGGCTACGGATAAGTGAGACCTATATGCCTGACCTACGCGTCAAGGAGACAGATTGCCCAGCCAACAGGTCAGTGAGATAGATTGCTTGGGCGACGGGTCAGTGAGAATTTACAGTTGCCTGGCCATTTGGTCAGTGAGATATATAATAGTCTGATATTCCATTTCATATGAGACAGGTCAGATGAGCTATTCAGGGCATCCTTTGGTGTCCAGATTGTATTGTTTTCAGTTCAGTTTCAGTTATTGTTTGCCTTACATACTCGGTACACTGTTTTGTATTGACGTCCCTTTTGCCGGGGGCGCTGCATTCATGCCTGCAGGTAAAGATCAACAGACTGATAGACCTTTCCAGTAGGCAGGATCTGATATCAGCTGATTGGTGAGCTCCCTTTTTGTTCGGAGTTGCCAGGTCTTTGGAGTCTCTCCCTTTTGATTGCAGATTGTATAGGCCAGGGCCCTGTCCCGACCATGGTACAGTCACACTTTTGCTAGAGGCTTGTAGACAAGTCTTGTATATAGTGTGTCTATACGATATCCTTGTCAGCTTGTATATGTATATTGTATAATGTTGGCTTTGTACGATCAAAGCAGCCTCGTCGGCTTGCTCAGTCTTATATATATATTTTGGGTGTGTGTATATATATAGAAATACTGACTATCTCGTCTGAACTGAGCACACGCACCCAAAATATATATATAAGACTGAGCAAGCCGACGAGGCTGCTTTGATCGTACAAAGCCAGCATTATCCAATATACATATACAAGCTGACAAGGCTATCGTACAGACACACTATATACAAGACTTGTCTACAAGCCTCTAGCGAAAGTGGGTATATATATAGATTGCGGCCTCGCCGTCTTGTTGGTATTGTTTATGTGCAGGTAGGCCTTATCAGTTTAAGTTAGGAGTTACTCCCCAAGGTTTCAGATTTAGAGTGGTTCACTCGGGCCTAGTTTGGCATTGAGTGCCGGTCTTGCCACCCAAGATTTGGGCCGTGACAAACTTGGTATCAGAGCAGGTCTGTCCTAGGGAGTCTACAAGCCGTGTCTAGTAGAGTCTTGTTTATAGATATATTGTGTACCATATCATATAAATCGGAAGCTACAGGGCATTTAGGAATTGGTTACCTTTCTTTCAGATCTAAATCATGTTGTAGAGCCAAGTCATAGGAGACATGAGTTAAACTTACCCTTCCATATTTATACACAGCTATGCCGGTGACTAGGAAGACTGTAGCTAGCCGGAGAGGTGATACGACAGCTGGTGAATAGAACTGTAGGGCACACCAGGCAGCTGAGGCCTAGTTTGAGGGCCAGGGTGGGACCCTACCCCAGCGATCATCGCCGACTCCACCACCCGAGGGAGGCAGTACCTCCAGTGCCCCCTCTCCCGCCGACAGACCAGGATCTTAGAAGAGCAGTGCATTTATTGACTCAGCTTGTGACAACACAGAGATGGCCGAGAGCACTCGCTGGAATAGGGACCACTGATGGGTCCAACTATTCGAGGGTTCGTGAGTTTGTAGCACTTGATCTCCCAGAGCACTCAGGGGTTAAGCAGGACGAGGATCTGTAGAACTTCGTCGATAAGCTTCAGCATATTTTCAGGGTCATGCATGCTATCAAGACCGAGGCAGCATAGTTAGCGGTTTTCCGGCTTCGTGATATAACGGTCTTATGGTAGGAGAGTTGGTAGACCGCAAGAGGTCCTGAGGAACCTCCCGCGCGTTTGTCTGAGTTTTCAGGCCTTTCTTGATCATTATTTATCGTCTGAGCTACGGGAGGCGAGGGAAGATTAGTTCTTGATTGTCCAGCAAGGTAGTTCTAGCGTTCGTGATTATTGCCTCCGATTTGATTCCTTGGCCAGAAATGCTCCATCTTTCTTCGATTCAACGAGGGCCAGCATTCGCAGGTTCATAGCGGGTTTGCACCCCGACTATGTTGAGGCTTGTACCACTGCGGTGATGAGTGATAATATGGACCTTGCTTATATCCAGGCATTTGGATAGAACTGCGAGGATCATAGACGTTAGCGGTGGTCAGCTGAGAGCATGGAGAAGGAGTATCATAAGTGGGCTAGGACTACTGGTCAGCAGGGTGAGAGCAGGGGGAGTTTCAGACCCCAGTACCAGGGTAGGCCATTTAGGCCACCATCAGCTCGGTCTCAGGGATATAGATCAGGGTATTATATTCCATCTGGACTAGGTGAGAGTTCTTGTACATCTGGGTCGTAGCAGCAGAGGGGTCCGGGACCGGTTAGATCACTACCACAACAGTGTGGTAATTGTGGTAGAGCGCACTATGGCGATGTCAGTATGGATCGAGAGCTTGTTATACTTATGGCAGCCTAGCTCACTTCATGAGGGACTTCCCACAGGGGAGACCTACTGGTATGGTGCAGCCGACAGGTTCTATAGCAGGGTCATCAACATCTATGCGTCATTCTGGGCGCGGGTCTCAGTCTTCAGCATGTAGAGGCATAAGTAGGGGCGGAGCTTCTGGTGCAGGCGCTGCTCAGAACTGCATCTATGATTTGGCAGGCGGTCAGGACTAGGAGTGCTCACCAGACGTTGTGACAGGTACATTTACAGTCTGCTCATATAGCGTTTATGCGTTAATAGATCCGGGGTCCAATTTGTCTTATGTCACTCCGCTTATTGCAGGAAAATTCGGTATAGCGCCAGAATTGTTGAGTGAAACATTTTCTGTGTCTACACCTGTTGGTGAACCTGTTATTGCTAGGAAGATTTATCGTGGTTGCTCTGTAGCTGTTTGTGGTCGTCAGACCATACCATATCCCATAGAATTATAGATGGCTGACTTTGACGTCATTATGGGGATGGATTGGTTAGCTTCTATTTATGCTAATGTGGGGGTGTTGGACGAAGTCTGTTAAGTTGCACTTCCCGGGGGAAACAATTCTGGAATGGAAAGGTAATACGGCTTCGCCGAGAGGTAGGTTTATTTCTTATCTCAAGGCGAAGAAGATGATTTCAAAGGGTTTTATTTATCATATAGTTCGAGTATAGAATGCAAAGGCAGAACCGCTAACTCTTCAGTCCATTCCTGTAGTTAAGGAGTTCCCAGATGTGTTCCCAGACGAGCTTCCAGGCCTCCCACCAGAGCGATAAATTAACTTCGCTATAGATGTACTACCAGGTACTCAGCCGATATCTATCCCATCTTATAGGATGACCCCTGTTGAGTTGAAGGAGTTGAAGGATCTACTAGAAAGCTCAAGAAGCACGAGAAGAACTACCTGACTCACGACCTAGAGTTAGTAGCCGTGATTCATGCACTTAAAATCTGGAGACATTACTTAGATGGTGTTCATGTTAACATCTATACAGATCATAAGAGTCTTCAGTACATCTTCAAGCACAAGGAACTAAACTTGCGGTAGAAGCGGTGGTTAAAATTGCTGAAAGATTATGATATTGATATTTTGTACTACCCGGGAAAAGGGAATGTGTTAGCAGATGCCCTCAACCGCAAATATAAGGGTAGTTTAGCATACCTGCGGGCTGGAAAAAGGGAGTTGGCTTATGAGCTTCTTCATGTCACGACCTAACCCAATGGGCCGTGACGAGTGCTCGACCACTACTGATCAAGCACCCCTAAAGTTGTACTTGCCATATATCGAATAACCTGGCGGCCCATTTCTAACTTATATCTGATTTATAGCATCTACTGTAAAAGTTAAACAATAAACTCTACCTCAACAACTCATAAGTAGTCCACTTGGATATCTATATATATGCATACGTGCAAAGGATGACAACGCAGTTCAACATGGTCACTGCATGTATTGTGCACAAAATAAGAGACCACAGAGCTACATGACGCTCCCACTATATACAACTGTCCACAGACCTCTATGAAATATAAACTGTAGAAGAGACAGGACAAAGCCCTGTCATACCCACATATCTACATAGCAAAATGGCATACCAATAAGGGCTGCAGCTCTGGACCAATGGAATGCACTGACTGCGGTTGAGGGGATATCCTACTGGTCTGGATCGTTTGGCTAGCTACCTGATCCTGCGGGCATGAACACAGCGTCCATAAGAAAGGACGTTAGTACAAATAGTGTACTGAGTATGTAAGGCATGGATAACAACATAACAAGAAGTATGGAACCTAACCTGAGATAACGAGATAACCTGTACATCTGATTGCCTCATAAGGCGAATGTCATGCATGCTAACTTTAACTTTTTAAAACAACATTATAAATATATACAAGTAAACTGCCCGACCATATAGGTACGGTGTTATTCTGCCCATCCATTTAGGCACGGAGTTATCCTCATTAGCCCGCGTCCGGGGCGTAAGCTGCCCACTGCAGTGGTGTGTCTGCCCAGCCGCCTATTGCGATGCGCGGTGTTATTGAAATACATACATATTTATAAAGCATGCATAAGAGGCCTAGTGAAAGCTACAACTCTACTGGAGTGACGTAAGGTCGGTAACCTCTGATTTATATTATGGAATAATCATCATCGCTATATCCCACCTCGAAGGAATAATTCATAAGGTGAGATCAAGAACAATGAGCAATACAAGAATATCATGAAATAAACTCGATAATCTCATAATAGCATTTAAATCATAATCTTTGAAACTTCTAGATACGGAATCATCATCATCATCATCATCATTTTCATCATGAAAACATAATCATCTTTAGCGTCATAGAAACTTTAAGAATCATGATTCTTTAGCTTTTGGAAATAAGGACATTATGGAAGACATGTATGGATTGACAAGGAAGAAGTCATCATTTTCATCATGGTCCTCATAGAAAACATCTTGTCTTTAATATCATAAAAACCTTGAGAATCATGAACTTCTAGCTTTTTGGTAACAAGGATGTTATGGAAACATAACATAGGAATCATGCCTTTTGAAAGAAAGGAACTAGACTTAACATACCTTTCGGTCTCCTTGGCGATTCAACGTTTATCCTTCCAAGCTCATAAATCTACATATAAACCATTCGTACTACTGTTAAGCTCAAAGTCATACGCCCATCTCAAATCCTTAATTTAATTCCTTTTAAAATCTGCCAAAATTTGGGCAGCATCTCCCCTGTTTATATTCCTAGCCCGAAACCACAATTCAACAACCAAAAACAATAGAAACAATACCAACATCAACAACAACATTACCAACTCCATTATGTTCAACAAAACATCCCACACGATGTTTTCCAACTTTCTCAACTAACCAACTCGTTATATGACTGCTTAGTAGTTTTACCCTCGAAACTAAAAAGGTTTAACATTAATAAGAAGGGATTCATACCTTTCTCCTGTTATAGTCTCAATAGCTTCACTTTCCTACTTGAACTTGAGCCAAGACTCATCACTATACGATTTTATAATCGCAACTGTACGCTGTCTCGACCAGACTCCGGGAATTATACTCGATTTGCGTTAAAATTTTGGTGTGTGGACGTTGGTGGAAGTTTCTAGAAAATTTGGGGAAGCTTGGAGGATGTTTGAATGGGGAAATAAGGGGATAACCCCTTTTTATAACGTTTTAGCTCGGGTTGCACCGACCTAAAAAGTACTCAGCGCGTTCGCACTGGGTAGTGACGCATTCCTGCTGGGTTGTCTGTCACCCCTTCTGCGCATTCGCGCCACCTCATGGCGCGTTCGTGCCACTTCCTGGCGCGTTTGTGCCACCTCCTGGCGCGTTCGCGCAGAGCATTTTCCTGGCCAGCCAGCCAGCTTGTAACGTCCATATCTACTTGCTCTGATACCGTATCGACGAGCGATTTATTGCATTGGAAACTAGACTTCGTGAACTTCACTTTAGGGTTTTGCTTTGCCTCAAAACTCCTCGTATACTAAAAGCTTTCCTCTCCTCAAATAGGGCCAAAATTTCCCTCATATTTTCTCGAAAGTCCAACAACTTAATTTCCTTAATTCACTTGTTCTCCAATCCTTCCGTAACACGTATAATCTCATATGTCTCCTGAAAGGTAGCTTGAATCTCAACACACAAAACTACGAGGTGTAACCTTCTCCCCCCTCCCTTTAAAACATTCGTCCTCGAATGTTGTAGTTTCAAATCCACAACGTTTTCATTGACTTCTTGAAGTGATTGCCCTTCTTCTAGACTCCGATCGCCTTGTCTTTAGTATATAAGTTTGTTAGCCTCGTCTCGTTCCCTCTTTATGGCACTATTCCCTAAGTTCTATAACCTTCTGTTCTTATGTATGAAATCAGGAATCAACTGATACTGGGTTATAGTTCTCCTTCCATTAAGGTGGTCCTGACCCGAAACTTCTAGGGCTAACCCTTTCCATACTCGTCAATCTCGCATATGCACCATATCATCTCTTTGTGGTCTATTGATTAGACTCCCTTGATTCCTCACAATCTCATCACAATTACTTTCACAATAGTATTTTTATTGCCGATGAATCCCTACTGTTAACGGTTGATTACCTCAACTATCCATTCTAATTCCTTTCCAAGATTAACTATAACCATACTCTCACACAATCTTTTAAATACGTACACACCTAATATTTCTTGCAGTAGGGTGACACTGATGATAAACTAATACTCATAGTTCAAACTAATTCATACTCCAAATATCTTCGAGCTCATATTAAAAATTTTCCTTTAATTTCTTCTCCACAAGTCTTGCAATATACTTACCAGCATAAAACTAAAGCAAACTCTCACTTTACTACCACTTCATTCCAACACGAGTACCTTATTCTTGGGTTCCGTATACCAGTGATCATTCAATAAGCCTTCATTCTTGTTGACTTTCTATTGCTGTCCTTATATCATTTGTATTGGCCATTTCTTTATGATGATTGTTCATATAGTTCTATAATACATGCTTTCTTATTCGACATAGCTGGCGACTTGTGAGATACTTTCTAACCCCTAGGAGTACTGCTATCTTGATACTCATGAGCATACTACCTTTATCCTCTTTGGGGATCGCCAGCCTACCTATAATTATCCTTTTTGTTTAGATTTCCATTTCTTCTGGCGCTAAGATTCTCTTTCGCTATAACTTAATTGTGCTTGGTATTTATTTCATTCTTCTTCTTTTTCATGATGACTTGCAAAACTTCTCATCCTCTTTGTTACCCTTTGGAATATGTCACTGCATATTTAGATGTGGTCCAATTTCTCCGGTACGAGTGATTCAAACCACGGTTTAGAAACATCATATCTCACATCAATGAGAATCATTCTTTTTGACTCGTTAATACCCTTATTTCGTATCATACTTTATTTTCAATACCTGCCTCATAATATATTTATTCCCAATCTATTTCTGCTTTCTCATGATACATCCTCTATATATCAGTACATCTCCAACTTTGGCTCCTTCGCGCTAACACGTTTCTTTCTTTGGAATTTTAGGAATGTCATAATTCATTTGAGGACTAAGTCTGCTCTTTCTTCCTTTTTAAGGATATTCTTATATACCAGTAACCTTTGAATATTAATCATCGTTGATAATTACCTGATCTACCATAACGATTCTCTCACTTTTCAGTTCTTTATAATGCCGGCGTTCCTTTCGTCGCATAGGTCGACTTATTTTCCTCTCAGCTAGACGAAGTATTTTATGAAATCAAATGCATATACATATCCGATCCAAAGCAGGTGCCTCCTTTGTTGTCTTTCCACTTCTACCTTTTATAACTAGTAACTCCCTGGGCTAATGAATTAATGGGGACAGCGGAATTCATTACACTCCTTTATGGAATATCCAATTATACCTCACTTCTTCAACCGTAGTCTTTTTTGATGACCATCTTCTTAACACCCTTGAAATTCTTCATGCTCTGGGTTACCAATTCCGATTTACATCTATATCATACCATTGAAAGTTAATATCCCGTATCCTTTCATTTGCTTAGCTTATTTGTCCCGTAACTCTCCTTAACTACTTGTCCGCATCACAGCTATGCATCGTAGTTCTTCTAGTGTCCTGTCGCACGTTGTTCTTATCATGAAATTCTTACAAATTACACTCCCCCCCTTTTTTTGGTCAAGCCTTCATCTTTCTTTTTGCCTCTACGGCTAGTTCATATTTACAGATATTCCCCGTGCATTATTACTTCCTTTATGATCGAATCCCTATACTTTTTACAGAGGTTCTTATCCTCTGTCACTGATATATTGCTTCCTAGTCAGCTTTGTTAAGTTATTATCCTTTTTTCGGTATGTGGTGACTTCTCGACTTCCATCAACCAATCTATTAATGTACCCTTCCTACTTTCATCCTCATGGGTCTTGAGTTCTTTTGCTCCTAGTGCTCTTCTCTACTTGCCGTTTTATGAAATTGGCCCTGGAGTTCGTAGAATATCCCTTTGGAAGTGTAAATCCATTTTATCTCTAAGTTATCTTTTTAGAAGGGCTTTTTCGTTTCCGTGGTAATTGTGGTGTGTTATTACAACTATGCATTCACCTCTTTGGGTGCCTCTCAAAAGCCAGAAACCCTTTAGCATCTTCGCAAAATCCTACTTATTCTTTTCCAATTTACATTCCTATTCGTTGCTACCGCCCTTCAGTCCCATCTATCAAAATCTATTTTCGGGCCCTATACATTCGTCCTTTCATTACACACTACCACACTCTGTTCTTTTCGTATTCTTACTTTTAAAATTCGTCCAAATGGTTCTCTACCTCCACCATCGTCCTAAACTCTCTCTCGGAAGCTCTATTTGACCCTCGTTAGTAGCATACTCTCCTTGCTCCTACTCCTCCTTTCTTCAGGGCGTCCTAATCTTCTTACTCTTATATACTCACTTTCTTCTTTTCCCTGATGTTATTACGTCGCGCTTATCCAAATCTATCCTTTAGAGAAAATAATGTCAACTTGCCCTGTAGCACTTGCCACTTTAACTTCAATACCCTGTTCAATCAGTACCTTTAACATATCACAATGCTGATTAGCAGGGCACACCTACTGATTACGTAACCACGCTTAAGATATCGTGTACACCTTTTCTTAACATCTTAATTAGAAAGTATCCCCAATACTACTTAAATTTGTCCTAATTCTGTAGCTGTAATACATTTTCTCTCTCTTTGCCAAGCCGGTCCGCCCTATCTCTCGCAATCATTTAAAGTTTCCAACCGTGAGTTTCACACGCTTCAAATTTCCCTCAAGCTATTCTAGTTCCTCATCCTTCTCTTACGTCTGAATCCATAGGACTTCTTAGAAAACTTCCTAAGGGGGTCACCCATCCTAGTACTACTCTCGCCCAAGCACGCTTAACTTTGGAGTTATGATGGGATCCGGTGCGTTAGTGCTGGTATGATCGCATCCATCCTGCTGTATGTCCTTTATCACATGACCTAAAATAAGTTGAAGTTCTAACGGATCCCAATGAAATTCCCGTACTACATCTTCCTCCGGTTTGGAAAGGTCCCTTACTCTCCGGACCAAGAAAATGCTGGCTTAGCCCTTAGAACTCCCAATAACAACCACCAATCAACACACATAACTGTCTTCCATTCCTAAATTTAAGATTCCTAGTAGTGGCCAAAACATCTTAGTCGCAGTTATCCATAAGTACTTTGGTTATCGGTACCTTTAAAACTACCATCTGTCAACTATTAATGATATCTTGCAATAATTTTACGCACATAAGAAATTTCAATAAAAGACTCATATACTTGTAGCCAGTCTGTATTGCTCTTGGTCTGGAGCGCTGTAAAGTGAAGTATCCTCCTCAGCTTCCTCTCGCTATCTACTGGTCTGGACCTCCTCATCTTCTCCATCCGAATCCGAGGGGTATGAATATCCTGGCAACTCCTGATTTACCGAAGGCCAAGATAAAGGGCTAGAATAATCAGTAACACTCACAGGCGTCGCCGCCCTAACATAATGCTCCACCATAGGAGAAGCTGGGGGGGTCAACTCTGGTACAGCCACGGGGGTCTCCTCCACCGGCATCTCATATGAACCCTCAGACGGGTCCATCTCATATCTATCTTCTGACGGGTCCTCCTCCATGGAAGTCAGGAAATCTGGGGGATCGTCTCGGTGTCGTCGAAAGGATCTGTCTCAATGTATAGATAGGACTCCTCCTACTCGATCGTGGAATCTAGGGTCCCGAATCCACCTTGGGGGCCTTCCTGGCACCCCCACTATCTGAAGCTGATCTCTTCATCTCTCGTCAAACTGCTCCTACCTACAGGGAAAGAGGGTCAGAAACAATCTTTCCTAGACTCCGACTTTATCGCATGATCTAAGATAGAAGGAAAGGTCAATGATTCCTAAATGCCCCGCAACCTCCTATTTATAAGTGTGGCCAGCTTCACACCCATAAACAGGACTCTACCGGACACGATTTATAGACAACCGTAGGACGAACTGCTCTGATACCACTTTTGTCACGACCAAACCCAATGGGCCATGATGAGTGCCCGACCACTACTGACTAAGCACCCATAAAGTCGTACTTGCCATATACCGAATAACCTGGCACCTATTTTTAAATTACATCAGATTGATAGCATCTGCTGTAAAAGTTATATAATAAACTCTACCTCAACAACTCAAAAGTAGTCCATATGGATATGTATATATATGTATACATGCAAAGGATGACAACGCAGTCCGACATGGCCACTACATGTACTGTACATAAAATAAGAGACCACAAAGCTACATGACGCTCCCACAACATACAACTGTCCACAGACCTCTATGGACTACAAATTGTAGAAGAGACAGGACAAGGCCTTGTCATACCCACATATCTACATAGTAAAATGGCATACCAATAAGGGTTGCAGCTCCAGACCAATGGAGTGCACTGACTGCGGCTGAGGGGAGATCCTACTGGTCTGGATCGTCAGGCTGGCTACCTGATCCTGTGGGCATGAACGCAACATCCATAAGAAAGAACGTAAGTACGTATAGTGTACTGATTATGTAAGGCATGAATAACAACATAACAAGAAGTATGGAACATAACCTGAGATATAGAGATAACTCGTACATCTGACTGCCTCATAAGGTGAATGTCACACATGCTAACTGTAGCTTTCTAAAACAACATTATAAATATATACAAGTAAACTGCCCAACCATATTGGTACGGTGTTATGCTGTCCGGCCATTTAGGCACGGTGTTATCCTCATTAGCCCGCGTCCGAGCCTCCCGCGTTCGGGGCGTAAGCTGCCCACTATAGTGGTGTGTCTACCCAGCCGCCTATTGGGCGGCGCGGTGTTATTAAAATACATGCATATTTATAAAGCATACATGAGAGCCCAAGTGAAAGCTACAACTCTATCAGAGTGATGTAAGTTCGGTAACCTCCGATTTATATTACGGAATAATCATCATCGCTATATCACACCTCGAAGGAACAATTCATAAGGTGAGATCAAGAACAATGACAAATTTAAGAAAATCATGAAATAAACTCGATAATCTCATAATAGCCTTTAAATCATAAACTTTGAAACTTTTAGAAACAGAATCATCATCATTTTCATCATGAAAACATAATCATCTTTAGCGTCATAGAAACTTTAAGAATCATGAATCTTTAGCTTTTGGAAATAAGGACATTATGGAAGACATGTATGGATTCACAAGGAAGAAGTCATCATTTTCATCATGGTCCTCATAGAAAACATCTTGTCTTTAATATCATAAAAACCTTGAGAATCATGAACATCTAGCTTTTTGGTAACAAGGATTTTATGGTAATATATATGGAATCATAACATAGGAATTGTGCCTTTTGAAAGAATGGGACTAGCCTTAACATACCTTCCGGTCTCCTTGGCGATTCAACGTTTATCCTTCCACGCTCGTAAATCTACATATAAACCATTCGTACTACTGTTAGGCTCAAAGTCATGCCCCATCTCAAATCCTTAATTTAATTCCTTTTAGAATCTGCCGAAATTCGGGCAGCATCTCCCCTCTTTATATGCCTAGCCCGAAAACATAATTCAACGACCAACAACAACAACAACAATACCAACATCAACATCATTACCAGCACCATTATGTTCCATAAAACATCCTACACGATGTTTTCCAACTTTCTCAACTATCCGACTCATTATATGACTGCTTAGTAGTTTTACCCTCGGAACTGACAAAGATTAACATTAATAAGAAGTGATTCATACCTTTCTCCCATTATAGACGCAATACCTTCACTTTCCGCCTTGAACTTGAGCCAAGACTCATCACTATACGATTTTATAATCGCAACGATTATACTCAATTTGCGTTAAAATTTTGGTTTGTGGAAGTTGGTGGAAGTTTCCAAAAAACTTGGAAAGCTTGGAGGATGTTTGAATAGGGAAATAAGGGAGTAACCCCTTTTTATAACGTTTTAGGCTCCGGTTGCACCGACCTAAAAAGTACTCAGTGCCTTCGCGCTAGGTAGTGGCGCATTCACGCTGGGTTGTCTGTAACCCCTTCTGCGCGTTCGCACCACCTCCTGGAGCGTTCGTGCAGAGCATTTTCATGGCCTGCCAGCCCATCTTGTAACGTCCATATCTCCTTACTCTGATACCATATCGACAAGCGATTTGTTGCGTTGGTAACTAGACTTCGTGAACTTCACTTTAGTCTTTTACTTTGCCTCAAAACTCCTCGTACTCTAAAAGATATCCTCTCCTCAAATAGGGCCGAAATTTCCCCTCATATTTTCTCCAAAGTCCAACAACTTAATTTCCTTAATTCACTTGTCTGCCAATCCTGTTGTAACTTATTATATAAACTCAAACCCTCATAACCATAAGATAAACACTTATAATCTCATATGTCTCCTGAAAGGAAGCTCGAATCTCAACACACAAAACTACGGGGTGTAACACTTCAGTTCGCCAACTTAGGGGTCAGGGTAATAGATTCAGAAGATGTAGGAGTTACTATTCAGACTACAGCCATATCATCCTTAATGGCCGAGGTGAAAAAGCGTCAGTATGAAGACTCTTCATTGACCTATTACAAGGATACAGCTCCGCAAAAGAAGAAATCACCATTCGAGATTACTGGAGATGGAGTCCTTAGGTATCGAGGTAGGTTGTCTGTTCCTGATGTTGCGGGGTTACGTCAGCAGATTATGGCGGAAGCTCATTGCTCCTGCTATTCTATTCATCTAGAGTCAACAAAGATATACCATGACATCAAAGAGGTTTATTGGTGGGATGGAATGAAGAAAGATATAGCGGAGTTCGTAGCCCAGTGTCCTAATTGTCAACCGGTGAAGATTGAACATCAGAAGCCCGGTGGATTATTGCAGGCTATAAAGATCCCGACTTGGAAGTGAGAAGTATTTAATATGGATTTCATTTCAGGCTTACCCCGGTCTCAGCGTAGGTTTAATTCTATATGGGTAATTGTTGATAGACTAACAAAATTAGCACATTTTCTACCTGTCAGGACTACTTACACCGCCGAGGATTATGCGAAGCTTTATATTAGGGAGATAGTCTGACTTCATGGTGTTCCTGTATCCATTATCTCCGACAAGGGTGCGCAGTTTGCGGCTAACTTTTGGAGATATTTTCAGGAGGGTTTGGGGACTCAGGTGAGTCTTAGCACAACATCTCACCCCCAGACAGACGGACAGGCTGACGTACCATTCGGACCCTTGAAGATATGTTAAGGGAATATGTGCTAGATTTTGGTGGTAATTGGGATGATCACTTACCTCTTATTGAGTTTGCATACAATAATAGTTACCACTTCAGTATTCAGATGGCCCCGTATGAAGCTTTATATGGGCGAAAGTGTAGATCACAAATTGGATGGTTTGAAGTGGGAGAGACAAAATTAGTAGGGCCAAATTTAATCTAGTAAGCGGTGGAGAAAGTCAAGCTTATTTGGGATCAATTATTAACAGCCCAGCGTCGACAGAAGTCGTATGCTGATAATCGCCGACGAGACTTGGAGTTCTAAGTTAATGATTGGGTATTCCTGAAGGTGTCACCGATGAAAGGCGTTATGAGATTTGGTAAGAAGGGTAAGCTTAGACCTTGGCACATTGGACCCTACAAGATTGTACGCAAAGTGAGCCAAATAGCCTATGAGTTAGATCTACCCTCAGAATTGGGGACAGTCCATCCAGTCTTTCATGTGTCAATGCTTCGTAAGCATGTTAGAGATTCTTCTAAAGTGGTACCTGTGAATGATGTCCAGATCACTGAGCAATTGTCCTGCGAAGAAGTTCCCATTGAAATCCTGGATAGACAAGTTCGGAGGCTGAGAACTAAAGATGTAGCCTCAGTTAAAGTTCTATGGAGAAATAATTATAAGGAAGAAATGACTTGGGAAACTGAGGAAGATATGAAGTTCAGGTATCCACATTTGTTTCCACTCCCAGAAGAAATTCAGACAGAGACAGCGTTGTTTCCAGGTGCGTAATGCGTTCCTTTTAAAGTTCCTTGGTAGTGTCGGGCCATTATTATTGTTGTTGTTGGAGCCTTATGAGGAATTGTATATTTTGGATTGTTGTGACAGGATGGTAGCAGTACAATTACAGGGGAAATTCTAGCGAAATTTTCATAGAATTCCTAAGAGCTTAACATTCGAGGACGAATGTTTCTAGGGGGAAGGAATGTTACACCTCGTAGTTTTGTACGTTGAGATTTGTTAGGTGTTAGCAGTTCAATTGTAGACACTGGGATTATTTTCTTGGATATATGTGATTATATGCATCTATCTTATGGTTATAAGGGTTTAAGTTCACGTACTAGGTCATGGAAGGATTAGAGAGAAAGTGAATTAAGGAAATTAAGTTTGTTGGAACTTTAGAGAAACGATGGGCAAGGTTTCGTACGATAAGTTGGTCTAAATTGAGAAAGGAATACCTCCTATTATATCAGAAGTTTTGAAGTGAAACAGAAGCCTAAATTGAAGTTCAGGAAGTCTAGTTTCCAACGCAACAAACCGCACGTAGATCCTACATCGGAATCAAACGTTATGAGCATTTTGAGACGGACTGCTAGAGTAGGGAAGCAACTGGGCAACTCTTTGCGAACACGACCAAGGTGGCAGGAACACGAAGAGCAAAAGTTGAGTCGGTGCAAACCGACTCCAAAATGAAATAAAAAGGGGTTTTACCCCTTATTTGCACTCATTCACCTCTTAAACATATCCCAAACCCCCTAGAACATTCTCCTAACTTCCACCCATAAATTTTATCCCAAATCAAGTGTAACCTCGGGATTTAGGTTCGGATAGCGTATAGTTGTGATTATAGTATCGTATTGCGGTGAATCTTAGCTTGGATTCAAGGTGAATATTCAAGATATTATGGTTCTAGTAAGAAAAAGGTATGAATCTTTCCTTATTGACATTGATTTAGGGTTACTTATGAAGATAGAGCTATTAAATAGTCGTATAATAAATTGGTTGGTTGAGACATCAGGTAAACATTGTGTGGGATGTTTTATTAAGCATATTGGTATTGATGATGATGTTGTTAATGTTAGTGTTTGTCACAACCCAAACTGATAAGCCGTGATGGGAGTCTGACCTCTAGCGAACAACCACCCCTAAACACGCATCTGGAACATACTAAACATCAAAGCCCATAAATGGCATAAACTCGTCTCAAAAAAGAGAAACATCAGAACTCTGCAAAATTTGCATATATATACGCGACATGCGGAAGAACAGTGCAAGCCCGCTAGGCTATTACATATACTGTACACAAAAGAATAGAAGCCGACAAGGCTACATCATCTAACCACTACATACAACTGTCTACAGACCTCTTCTAGGATGAAAACTATAGAAAAGACGGGACAGGGCCCCGTCATACCATATGCATACACATCCACAAAGGGCATACAAAAATTGACTGTAGCTTCGGATCAAATGTGTTACACCCCTCGTCTTCGTAGTGGTAGGACTTATGATTTCGTAGTTGGGTATGCCTTGGGAATTGAGACCCTAGCCCGAGTTTTGGAGATAAGAAGTGTCCTACCCCATGTGCAATGGTAACAGTAGGTATTCCTGGTGATTTACATGATTTGAAGTTGAACGAATCGAATCGACGCAACCTGAACCAAATTGGAAAAGTCTACAGACACCAGTAAAGTTCGACGGGTCGTCGAACCTGTCGACGGACCGACGTTGTGCGGCGTCGACAAGGTTCCGCAGCCCAGCATTCTGCAGGCGCAGGTCGACGAGGATGTTGACGGACCGTCGACACGTCGATGGGTCGTCGACCCGCTCGTCGAACGGGACCACTGAAGCATTTAATTCCCCGAGTATAAATACATGGTCCACGACTTTATTTCTTATTTCTCTCTTTCCAAGATTAGAAAACCCTAATATTTTGCTCTCCCAACATTTATGGCATAGTAGTGAATATTTGACAAGACCCGGACCCCGTAAACCCGAGCATGTGAAGAAGAAGGTTGTTTCCAGGGTTTCTCCAAGGATGGGAAGCCTAGCGATTTTAAGTTAAGGTGATTCTTGGGATTCTTGACCCCTCCAGGTATGTAAATGATTCCTACCCTTTTATTTGAGTTGCAATCAAGAGCTTTAGTGATTTTAGGTAAAGAAAGGGTATTTGTGGAAGTGATAAATTGATGAAGGGTAAGGTAGTGGCATGAGACTATTTTAGAGAAATGATTAGGGATGGATTTACGTATATTTGGATATATATATATATACAGGCGCTATCATTGTAAGCTTATAAAGGAGAGGGTCATCTATGATTCGTTAAGCTTTATACGTGCTTGGGAATGATTAGTAAGCAAAGCAAGTAGCCTAATTAAGGCTTATGTTATCTTAATTGTAGATTTACAAGTTCAAGAAGTAGAAGTTGGGCGATTTGATATACATCAAGGTTTGTTAAGGTTATTCCTTATTTTTTCTGGCATGATCCTATGACGTGAACCGATAAACGAGTAAGAGAGTGTCCATATTACTCTATTCTTGTAAGTACTAAGAGAAATACAGTTGATGTTCCCGTACCCTGGCTATGGTATTTTCCCCATATACAGATCTTATGATTTCCTGTCTTAGTAGTACTAGTTTAGTAAGGCCCATAAAGAGGCAAATTGTCATTATATTATTTGAGAATCCTGTTGTTCAGTCTTACTTGTATTATGCGTTCACTTATAGTTCTCAGTGGTACAGTGAAAGGCACACTTGACAGGGGGCGAATGTGTGACCTATGGTATTATGTTCTATATGTGAAAGGCACACATGATAGGGGTGAAAGTGTGGCCTATGAGTGGTCCATGAGTGGCCTATGATGTTGGAGTATATACATGAGAAAGGCACATTTCACAGGGGGTGAAGGTGTGGCCTGTGATGTGACGATCAGGTGTGTACGTACTAGTTATATATATATATATATATATATATATATATATGCATGTCCATACTTCCCGACATACAGATTCAGCCTGATGCAGACAGATACTAGTTCATACAGATTTATGCAGATAGTCATTTCAGCATAGGAGTTCACATCATATTCATGATTTCTGTACATATTTATACATATTGTCTTTAGGCCTTACATATTTAGTACATTGTCCGTACTAGCTCCTTGTTGCTCGTGGGGTTGTGTTCATGCCCGCAGGTACAGGTAGACAGGGAGGTGGTCCGGCTTACTAGGACCCTTATCCGACAGCGATCAGTGCACTCCATTCAATCTGAAGTTGCAGTCTATTTTTGTAGGCTATTCTTTTGAGATGTATATAGATGGGTATGACGGGGCCCTGTCCCGTCCCTTCTACAGCTTTATTATAGTAGAGGTCTGTAGATAATTGTATGCAGTAGTCAGACGATGTAGCCTTGTCGGTTTTTATTCTTCTGCTTGTACAATATATATGGTAGCCTAGCTGGTTTGCACTGTTCTTTCGCATGTTATGTTTATATGTATATGCAAATTGAACAGAGTTCGTGTCACACCCCAATCTTGGTAAGGCGTGACTGGCACTCGGCATCCTACGGCAACCGAGCTAACAAACTGTAACTCACGTTTTCTGTATCTCGAAAGGCAACATAAGACCAAGGTACTATAAACCATAGGGGCACAAGCCCAAAATATAAGATACTTACGTCTTCAAACTAATCTCGAGTGCATGTGCCGGTAAGGCTATCCATAATAACTATACAACATAGTACAAGTCGAGATAATTATAAGATATCTAACTGTGCATATCTGTCTACGAGCCTCTACAGGAGTACGTGACATAGAGTGGCCGGAACAGGGCCCCGCCATACCCATGCAAATGCATATGCAGCCATGCTGACTCACAGGGCAACTCCGAAGCAAGTGGAGCGCCACGACTCTCACCGCTGAGCTGGTATCCTTACTGAAAGATCCGTCAAGCTGTATCTCAAGACCTGCGGGCATGAAACGTAGCGCCCCCAACAAAGGGATGTCAGTACGAGTAATGTACTGAGTATGCAAGGCGGAAAGTGAAACAACATAGCCATATACTAAAGATGAGAAGAATAAGAATCAACCTGGCATTTCTGAACTACCGATGGAAATCTATCATATGTATACATACCTCTTCATCTTCTTGCGATATTTACTAGGTCTGTATACCCTACCATAGTCCTGGTTACCTTATCACCAAACGCTATCTTAACATATGTTGCGGCGAGCAACCCGATCCATATATGATACATGTCTCTCTATATTCTAACATGCTTAACCATATCTATGTACAGTACTGTGCCTTTATCTTACTAATCATCCTATACTAACTACCCAACTAATCAGTGGTAACTGCCCGACCGGCTGTAGTCCGGTGGTAATCGCCCGTCTGATTATCGCCTGACGGTAGAGCGCAACTGCCCGACTGATCAGCGATAACTGCCCGACCGGCCGTAGCACAGTGGTAACTGCCCGACTGGCTGCAGTCCAGTGGTAAATAAATACATCTACCCAACTGGCCGTAGCACGGTGGTAATAACTGCCCAACCAGCTGTAGCCTGGTGGTAAACAAATATCTGCCCAACCGGCCATAGCCCGGTGGTAACATCTGCCCGACTGGTCGTAGACCAGTGGTAATTATAATCAACATCATAACTAAACATCTACTAGTAATCTCTATGCCCTTTCCGTGGTCATCACTTAACCGTAGGGTCTACATAATCACATAAAACTTATAAGCACAACTCAGGCCATTAGTACTTCTTCCCGCTTGACTAAACATTAACCAAGTCCTAAGATACAAAATAACCCTCTCTTCGAACATTAAATAATTCATTAGGGACCCTCTACTAGCACTCTATTCATGTCCCACAAAACATTCCTTAAGACACCTTCCTAAACTCGTTGGATTGTTGGAACTATCGTCATCGTTATTTCTCACCTTGAAGGAACAAGTATCATAAGGTGAGATTAATCACAATGAATAATTCCAAAGGTCATGAATAAGCTCAATAATATCATAAGGATCATGAGATTCATAGGCTTCTAGCATTTGTGGAAGCAACGATATCATGGATATAGTACAAAGGTTTACGACAAGGAATCATGCCTTTAGAAAGAAAGGTTTAGCCTTAACATACCTGGAATCTTGCTCCTTGACCTTCCCACTTATCTCCTGACTTGTAATCTACATATAAAATCATTCATACTATTACTAGGCTCACCATCATACACTTGTCTTAAGCCTTTAATTAAAATCCATTTAGAATGTGCCGATATTCAGGCCGCATCTCCCCTGTTTACATGCTTAACCCGAAATCTCAATTCATCAACCAACAACAACAACAACAATACCAACATCAACAACAATATTATCACACCAAAATATTCCATAAAACATCCCACGCGATGTTTGTCCAATTTCTCAACCAAAAACTTTATTATACAACCATTTCATCACTCTATCTTCATAAATAAACCCAAAGTAATATTAATAAGAAGAGATTCATACCTTATTTTTGTTAAAACAGCGATATCTTTAATATCCACCTTGAATCCACCGCAAAACCATACTAGAATGACATCTATGCGTTTATTCGATCTTCGATTAATACTCCGTCACTTGAAAATTGCTTACTTTTTGTTTCCCTCTCTCTCTCTCTTCAAAAATCTGGAAATTTCTGGGCTAAATCGGGTGAAAAAAAAGGGGTTCTTACCCTTTTTATAAGGGTCAAATTCGGGTTGGGTTTACTGTAGCACGCGTTTCTGCTCTGTCAGCTGAACTTGTAATGTCCATAATTCTCTACTCCGATGTCCTATCGATGATCTGTTTATTGCGTTGGAAACTAGACTCGACGAACATCATTTTGGGCTTTTGTTTCACCTTAAAACACTTCATATGCTAAGAGATATTCGTCCCCCACGTTGGACCAAAATTGCTCCTCATATTTTCTCCAAAGTCTGACAAACTTAATTTCCTTGATTCACTTGCCCGCCAATCCTTTCATAGCTTACTATATGAACTTGAATCCTTATAACCATAAGTTAAACACATATAAACTCACACACCTCTTGAAAGGCAACATACGAAACTATGGGGTGTAACAGTCCGACAGTTTCCTCTTTATGAGATCAGTTTGTGCCATTTGTGGGATATTGATGTTCAGTATGTTTTAGATAAGTGTTCAGGGGTGTTTGGTGGCTAGAGGTCAGACTCCCGTCACGGCTCATCGGTTTGGGTCGTGACAGAAGTGGTATCAGAGCAGTTTCGTCCTAGGGTTTTCTACAGACCGTGTCTAGTAGAGTCTTGTTTATAGGTGTGTTGTGCACCACACTTATAAACAGGAGGCTACAGGACATTTAGAATGATGTCATTCTTTCTCTCCTAGATTGTGCGATAGAGCCATGTGTTAGGCGTTCGCTTTCTGATGAATTGTTATGATTTCAGCAATGCCTCCTAAGAAAGCTACAGCTGCCCAGAAAGGAAAGAAAGCCACAGGAGAGGCCACTAGCCGTACTCGATAGGCCACTAGGGCTCAGGATGAGGTTCAGAATGAGAGCCCATCTGAGACATCTCATACACCATCTCCATCACCCGTCCCAGTTCCTCAGCCAGATGCACCAGGCCAGGATGTGCGGGATGCTGTTAAGTTATTTACCAGATTAGTAGCCATTGAGTTTCAGCGGCAGAGAGCTGGTAGTTCGAGGGTTAAGGCCTTCCTTGAGTTAGATCCTCCAGAATTTTCAGTGATAAAGCAGAATATGGTTCCCCAGGATTTCAATGATGGTATGCAGAGGACTTTGAGTGTTATGCATGCAAGCGAGGTTGAGTTGGTGGAGTTAGCTTCGTATAGACTTCACGATATTGCAGTACAGTGGTATCAGACTTGGTAGTTGTCTAGAGGAGAGAGTTCTCCTCCAGCTGTGTTGTGAGAGTTCGCGGATGCTTTTATCCGCCAATATTTGCCTCCTGAGGTCAGACGAGCCCGAGCAGACAAATTTCTGCTTATTGAGCAGGGTAGCATGAATGTCCAAGAGTATTGTGTGTATTTTGACTCTATGGCTAGATATGCCCCACCCATGGTGGCTGAGATGGAGGACAGAGTTCACCGTTTTGTGGCTTGTTTAGGGCCACATTTGATAGATGCTTGTACGATTGTTGCATTACAGCCAGGCGTGGATATCTCCCGTATATAGGCATATGCACAGAATCTGGAAGATCGCCAGTGTCAGAGGGGGGAAGAGCGTGACCGTGACCGAGGCCATGGTAAGAGGGCTAGATCTTTCGACATTGGAAGTGAGTCCAGGGGAGGACAGAGGAAGCAACATTCCCAGTATTCATATCCTTCGGTAGGGAGTGCCCCTCCGCGGTTTTCAAGCTCGAGGTTTGATCAGTCTTCTTATTCCTGAGCGGCCCAGAGTTCTAGAGCATCAAGCTCCCAGTACAGACCAGAGTCAGGACAGATGAGGCCACCCTTGCCACGGTGTGCCCAGTATGGTAGATTGTATATCGGGCAGTGCTGATTGGGATCGAATGCCTGTTATTCTTATGGCCGACCAGGTCATGTGATGAGGAATTATCTGTTAGGAGGTGGCATGGGCACTGTTCAGCCTACAGGGTCTATAGCTGGTTCTTCTTCTTCTGCAGTGCGCCCTTCAGGGCAAGTTTTCCAGACGCTAGCAGGGCGAGGTAGAGGGAGGAGTGGAGCGTCCAGCTCGAGCGGTCCTCAGCACCGCGTGTATGCATTGGCTGGTAGAGAAGACTGCGAGACATCCCCTGATGTTGTTATAGGTATATTATCAGTTTCCTCCTATGATGTGTATGCATTGATCGATTCAAGATCTACTTTATCATATGTTACTCCGTTTGTCGCTGGTAAGTTTGGGGTAGAACTTGAGTTGATTAACCATTTGAGGTGTCTACGCCAGTTGGTGATCCGTTCATAGCTAGACGAGTATATCGGGATTGTGTTATTATAGTTTGTGACTGCCACTCTGCAGCAGATTTGATTGAGTTAGATATGATTGATTTCGACGTATTATGGGAATGGATTGGTTGGCTTCTTGTTATGCTAATGTTGGTTGCAGAACAAAGATAGTTCAATTTCAGTTTCCCGGTGAGCCAGTCCTAGAGTGGAAGGGTAATGCTGTTTCGCCTAGAGGTAGGTTTATGTCACGACCCAGCCCCGTAGGCCGCGACTAGTGTCCGTGCTGGACACCCAAACGTACCCAATACCCCAAACCAGCATATTAGCAAATTATATGAATAGAAAGTCAGTCGACATTGCTAGTTATCGCAGATGAACAGATATAGTACATGGAAGCCGACAAGGCTATCCTAGTTCATAGCAACCCAAAACATATACAGAACCCACACAAGTATGTCTACAGACCTCTACAGAACATAACAGAATCATAAGACGGGACAGGGCCCCGTCATACCCCTGAATAACATACATACATACATACAATAGCAGCGGACTGTACCAAGGTATAGGCTCTGGACAAAAGAGCACTCCAGAATAGCAGAATGATGTCTTATGCAGGCGGGTCAGCAAAAGCAAATCTGTAGTCTGTACCTGCGCGGCATGAAAACGCAGCCCCCGAAGAAAGGGGGTCAGTACGAAATATGTACTGAGTATGTAAAGCATGGAACGTAATAAACAAAGTCATAATCGGAACAGAAGATACATAAAGTGAACGGAATATCCAAATTAGCAAAATGCTGATCATAAAGCATAAATAGTACTTACAGAAAACGTATGCCATACCTGGTCCCATCACGGAACAAAATCATAACCGAAACAGGACGTACGGAAATATGAGTGAGATGTCCAGAGTATCAAATGCATATTTTCAAAACATGAAGAGTGAGTACAGAAACATATGCCATATCATATCCGACCCCTGCCAAGGGACTCGGCAAACAGAACGTGGTCACCCCCCGACGCTGGTGCCACAACACATAAGGAGCAGAATAGGGGATAACCCCGTAACATAACATATCATATCAGATGGCCATATCAGATCATATCATATCAGAATGTGTGTACATGGCACAGCATACTCCACAACCCATGTACATATATACCTGCCCCCTCACATCGAGGCACGGCGAACAATGCAGTGGAATACGCTTGACAACATATCCTGGCCCGGGCTCAGTGTGGGAAACATTGAGGCATCCACGAATGGAGTAGTGAGAAACTAAATGCAATAAAAATACCATATATTTCCAGAGACTCAATGAGGCATATCGAATGACAAATCAAACCAATGAAATCGGACAGAATCATAGTAAGTGTATGTCGTATATCATAATGAGTTACGGAAGAATAATCCTTCTGGGATCATTTTCATATTCCAAAATAGTTTACCAGACTCGAGGGAATCATTAAAACAATCTTCCTTAGTAGTTAAAAGGATAGTCAAAACGTTTCATTTTATATTGTTCGAAAATAAGGCAATAGTACACTAAAAGGCAAAGTGGGAATAGTGGGAGACTAAATGAGACACAAAATATCATACCTTTACAGAGATTCAATAAAGTATTTAGAGTAAGTATCATTGGTAGTTAGAAGAGTAGTTACGGCGTTTCCTTTAGAACCGCTTGAAATTAAGTTATAAACACAAAAAGGGTAAAGTCGGAAATAGTGGGCCCACCTCGGGACAACGAAGCGGTGGACTCAAATTACGTATATTAAGCTTATGGAGTCACCTATAGAGGTTCTAAGGACATTTCATAACTTTCTAGACAATTTGCGGAAATTTACACAAGTCTTTATCAAAACATACTTATAGGGTTCAATTCCATTGAATGAAAAAAGGGATATTTTCAAATGCGGATTCGGATGAACAGAATATTTTCCGAGGCTCAAATCCGATCCTAGTACACCTAGGACATGCCAAAAGAAGAATCGGGATAGCTTTACATACCTTTTTCGCCCTTTACGCTAGTCCAAATTCAATTCCCATTTCCTTCAAAATCTACAATTGGTCACAATTACCAAATATCAACTTCAAGCCTTTAAGAATTCAATCTTAATTCATACTTGTCTACGGAAATTTGGGCAGCATCTCCCCTATATATATATCATCCCTGAGGTTAAAACTCGGCTAAAACAACAACAACCATACCAACAACAATATATACAACATCAATAATCGACTAGGAACGCATTCTAGCGTAAATAGTCTTATTTTCCAAATAATGCGACAATTCCAAATCCAACTTTGCACTTACAACCCAATATCAATATTTTCATATTCACATACTAATATAAGACCATTCAAACATAAACCAAAAGTATTCCAAGCTATATATTCAATATTCAACAATTCCATCAACTTCCATATTCAATCCAAAATTCTTATATATGCAACAAAACCATTCCAACACATTTTGTACTTACTAATTCATCTCCAACAACAATCTACACTTTAACAACTTCATTATCTTAATATCATAAAATCACATTAATGTGTCATAATTCTCTACATTCCATTTTCATGTCAACTTCACTCATATAATCTTCCTTTGCATTGTGAAGATCACAATAACACAACTAACATGTTAAACAAAATAAATCCAACATTATCGCAACAACATATACCACACGGCCAACATGGCTTCTTTCCAATTTCATCCAATTTTCATTCAACTTCCATTTCCAATACAAATTCCACAATAACCACAACTAGTATACAACTTAAAATTCAACTCATCACAATTATACATTTAACTCACACACACGGCCACACATACATATGCACACCCACTTTGCAAACTTCCATCTTTTCATAAATTCTACTCATTTCCATATACTACCACACAAACAAACCTTCATAACATAATAACAAGGGATTAATTCTTACCTTTTTCTCCTTGATTCTTCACTTGTCCAAAGTGTGAGATTGAAGAAACTAATGCTTAATCTTCCAAAACAACTACACCAAGTTGTAGAGGGACCTTGATTTAGTAGGAATATAACAAGAAAATAATTTTTGGGACAAGATTTTGAGGGGTGAATTTTCCCATGGCCAAGCCGAAATGCCTTCTTTTTTTTTTGTTCTTGTTTTTCTCTTGTTTTTCCTCCTATTCTTTCTCTTGAAAGTTCTATGGAATTTGGATGATTAAGTGGTCTTTTATTCATTGACCACATGACTTAATTCCATGGGCTTGGATCCTTTTTATGGACCATGGCCGAATGGCTCCTATTGGGCCTCTTCTTCTCCCTTTAGTTTTCCATGGGCCTAATTCGGTTGGCCCCGAGTTGGCCTAGTCCACTGACCTTTCGACCTTAAAACGTCCATATCTCCTTGTACCGACGTCACATGGGAACCCACAACCTATGGATGGAAAGCTAATTCAATTATCTACAACTTCTATTTCTTGGTACTTTTCCAAATTCCAAACGTATAATACCGTGTTTGCCCCTCAAAGTCAGGTCACCCGAAAACGTTTTCTTAAAAATATTCGTTTGGAGGACTTCCACTTTGATTTGGCCCAAGGGTACTTCTTGAGTTGTGTTTAACTTCACATATGTGATTCATATAATTTGTCACATGTCCCAAAAAAAATCTTGACGTGTGGGCCCCACCTCAACTTACAGTTAATCCGACGTTCAAAAATACGGGATGTAACAGTTTATTTCCTACCTTAAGGCAGTGAAGATGATTAGAAAAGGGTGTATTTTCACCTAATTCGAGTTCAAGATGTGCAAGCAGAGTCACCGACTCTTCAGTCTGTTCCTGTGGTTAACGAGTTCCCAGATGAGTTTTCAGATGAGCTTCCAGGCATTCCCCCAGAGAGGGAGATCAATTTTTCTATTAACCTATTACCAGGCACTCAGCCAATATATATTCCTCCTTATAGGATGGCACCTGCGGAGTTGAAGGAACAGTTGAAAGATTTTCTCGAGAAGGGCTTTATCAGGCCTAGTACGTCACTATGGGGAGCACCGGTGTTATTTGTGAGAAAGAAGGATGGCTCTTTGTGAATGTATTGATTACAGGAAATTGTATAAAGTGACTGTAAAGAATAAGTATCCGCTTCCGAGGATTGATGATTTATTTTATCAGTTGCAAGGTGCCAAGTATTTCTCGAAGATAGACTTGAGGTCAGGATACCACCAGGTTAGGGTGAAGGAAGAAGACATTCTGAAGATGACATTCCGGACTAGATATGGCTACTATGAGTTCCGTGATATGTCGTTCGGGCTAACTAATGCCCCAGCCGTATTCATGGATTTGATGAATCGTGTATTCAGGCCCTTTTTAGATTTGTTCGTGATTGTGTTCATAGAAGATAGTCTGGTCTATTCGCCGTCAAAGGCCGATCATGCAGAACATCTGCGGGCAGTGCTTGGGATTCTCCGAGGTAAAGAGTGGTATACTAAGTTTTCTAAGTGTGAGTTCTAGTTGAACTCTGAGGCTTTTCTGGGTCACATTATGTCAGGAGAAGGTGTTTGAGTGGATGCTCAGAAGATTGAGGCTGTGAAGAATTGGCCAAGGCCCACGGCACCAATGGAGATAGGTAGTTTCTTGAGCTTGGTAGGTTACTATAGAAGGTTTGTAGAAGGATTTTCCTCTCTTTCAGCCTCATTGACCAAATTGACTCAGAAATCAGTTAAGTTCTAATGGACAGACGCTTGTGAGCAGAGTTTTCAAACGTTGAAGGATAAGCTAACTTCAGCACCAGTTTTGACTCTTCCAGAAGGAGCAGACGACTATGTGGTATATTGCGATGCTTCAGGTGTTGGATTGGGCTGTGTATTGATGACACATGGTAAGGTTGTCGCCTATGCTTCTAGGCAGTTGAATAAGCACGAGACGAATTATCCAACCCACGATCTCGAGTTGGCAGCTGTGATTCATGCCTTGAAGATATAGAGGCACTACTTGTACGGTGTCCATATGGATATCTATACTGATCATAAAAGCCTCCAGTACGTCTTTACGCAGAAGGATTTGAACTTGCGTCAGCGGCGATGGTTAGAGAGGTTAAAATATTATGATGTGGACATTCTATATCATCCCGGGAAGGCTAATGTGGTAGCCGATGCCCTCAGTCTCAAATCTATGGGTAGCTTGTCTCACGTATCGCCAGAGAGAAGAGAAATGGTCCGTGAGGTTCATCAATTGGCTAGCCTCGGAGTTCGATTGCTAGATTCAGGTGATGCAAGAGTTACTATTCAAGACACAACGGTGTCATCGTTGGTAGTTGAGATAAAGGAGCGTCAGTACGAGGATCCTGTTCTAGTTCATTACCAAGATATAACACCTCAGAAAGAAAAGACACCCTTTGTGATCACAGGTGATGGGGTACTCAGATATCGAGGTAGATTGTGTGTCCCTAGTGTTGCAGGACTCCGTTAGCAGATTATGAGAGAGGCACATTACTCCCGCTATTCTATTCATCCAGGCTCAACAAATATGTACCATGATCTCAAGGAAGTTTATTAGTGGGATGGTATGAAAAGGGATATAGCAGAATTTGTCGCTCAGTGTCCAAATTATCAGCAAGTCAAAATAGAGCACCAGAAGCCTGGAGGTCTATTGCAGGCTATGGAGATTCCGACATGAAAGTGGGAGGTAATTAATATGTACTTCATTACAGGGTTACCCCGTACTCAGCGGAAGTGTGATTCGATATGGGTCATAGTTGATAGGCTCACAAAATCAGCTCACTTTCTGCCTGTCAGAACTACTTATGCAGCAGAGAATTATGCGAGGCTTTATCTTAACGATATTGTACGACTCCATGGTGTTCCTTTAGCCATTATTTCAGATAGGGGAGCACAGTTCACAGCTAGATTCTGGAAGTCTTTCCAGTAGGGATTGGGGACTCAGGTGAGTCTTAGCACCGCATTCCACCCGCAGACGGATGGGCAAGCAGAGCGTACTATACAGACCCTTGAGGATATTCTTAGAGCTTGTGTGATTGACTTTCAGGGCAATTGGGAGGATCATTTGCCTCTTATCGAGTTTGCATATAACAACAGTTACCATTCCATTATTCAGATGGCTCCTTATAAAGCCTTATATGGGCGGAGGTGTAGATCGCCCATAGGATGCTTTGATATTGGGGAGAATCAGTTACTAGGCCCAGACTTAATTCAGCAAGCAGTTGATAAGGTGAAAGTGATTAGAGAGAGATTGCTAACAGCTCATAGCCGACAGAAATCCTACGAGGATAATCGGCGACGTAAGCTAGAGTTCGAGTTGGGCGACTGGGTGTTCCTGAGTGTTTCGCCTATGAAGGGAGTGATGAGTTTTGGTAAGAAGGGTAAGTTGAGCCCTCGATATATTGGGCCATATAAGATCATTCGTATAGTGGGTACAGTGGCATATGAGCTAGAATTGCCTTCTGAGTTAGAATCGGTACATCCAGTATTTCATGTATCAATGCTTCATAAGTGTATCGGAGATCCATCAAGAGTTGTACTAGTGATGATATCCAGGTGACCGAACAGTTATCATACGAAGAGACTGCAGTGGCTATATAGGACAGACAGGTTCGTCGGTTGCGAACAAAGGATGTAGCCTCCGTTAAAGTCTTGTGGAGGAATAAGAATGTTGAAGAAATGACTTGGGAAGAGCAAGAAGCGATGAAGATTAAGTACCCGCATTTGTTACAGTAGTACAGGAGGTGCAGTCAAAGGCATCACTTTTCTCAGGTATTATTTCATTTCAGTTATCGTGATTGGTCATGTGGGGCCATAGTATTGTATGTTATAGTATGTGTCCCTGTGAGGCATTATTTTTGGTTGTTGCGTGCAGGACGGATTGATATAATTACATGGGAAACTATGCCTAAATTTCTATAACCCAGGATTGTTCGAACATTCGAGGACGAATGTTCCTAATGGGGGAAGGATGTTACACCCCTCGTCTTTGTAGTGGTAGAACTTATGATTTCCTAGTTGGGTATGCCTTGGGAATTGAGACCCGAGCTCGAGTTTTGGAGATAGGAAGTGTCCTACCCCGTGTGCAATGGTACCAGCAGGTATTCCTGGTGATTTACAGGATTTGAAGTTGAACGAATCGAATCAACGCAACCTGAACCGAATTGGAAAAGTCTGCAGACACCAATCGAGTTCGACGGGTCGTCGTACCTGTCGATGGACCATCATTGTGCTGCATCGATAGGGTTTCACAGCCCTGCATTCTGCAGGCACAGGTCGACCGATCGTCGACACGTCAATGGGTCGTCGACCCGCTCATCGAACCGGACCACCGAAGCATTTAATTCTCCTAGTATAAATGCATGGTCCACAACTTTATGTCTTATTTCTCTCTTTCCCAGATCAGAAAACCCTAATATTTTGCTCTCCCAACATTTATGACGTAGTAGTGATGATTTGACAAGACCCGGACCCTGTAAACCCGAGCTTGTGAAGAAGAAGGTTGTTTCTAGGATTTCTCCAAGGATGGGAAGCCTAGGGATTTGAAGTTAAGGTGATTCTTGGGATTCTTGACCCCTCAAGGTATGTAAATGATTCCTATCCTCGTATTTGAGTTGCTATCAAGAGCTTTAGTGATTTTAGGTAAAGAAAGGGTATTTGTGGAAGTGATAGATTGATGAAGGGTAAGGTAGTGGCATGAGACTATTTTAGAGAAATGATTAGGGATGGATTTACGTGTATTTGGATATATGTAGGCGCTATCATTGTAAGCTTATAAAAGAGATGGTCATCTATGATTCGTTAATCTTTATTCGTGCTTGGGAATGATTAGTAAGCAAAGAAAGTAGCATAATTAAGGCTTATGTTATCTTAATTGTAGATTTACAAGTTCAAGAAGAAGAAGTTGGGCGATTTGATATACTTCAAGGTATGTTAAGGTTATTCCTTATTTTTTTTGGCATGATCCTATGACATGAACCGATAAACGAGTAAGAGAGTTTCCATATTACTCTATTCTTATAAGTACTAAGAGAAATACAGTTGATGTTCCCGTACCCCGGCTATGGTATTTTCCCCATATACTGATCTTATGATTTCCTGTCCTAGTAGTACTAGTTTAGTAAGGCCCATAAAGAGGCAAATTGTCATTATATTATTTGAGAATCTTGTTATTCAGTCTTACTTATATTATGCATTCACTGATAGTTCTCAGGGGTACAATGAAAGGCACACTTGACAGGGGGTGAAGGTGTGACCTATGGTATTACGTTCTATATGTGAAAGGAACACTTGATAGGGGATGAAGGTGTGGCCTATGAGTGGTCCATGAGTGGCCTATGATGTTGGAGTATATACATGAAAACGACAAACTTGACAAGGGGTGAATGTGTGGCCTGTGATGTGACAATGAGGTGTGTACCTACTAGTTATATATATATATATATATATATATATTTGCATGTCCATACTTCCCGACATACAGATTCAGCCAGATGGAGACAGATACTAGTTCATACATATTTAGGCAGATAGTTATTTCAGCTTATGAGTTCAGATCTTATTCATGATTTCTGTACATGTTTATACATGTTGTCTTTAAGCCTTACATATTCAGAACATTATCCATGCTGACTCCCCGTTGCTCGGGGGGCTGCGTTCATGCCCGTAGGTACAGGTAGACAGGGAGGTGGTCCGGCTTAGTAGGACCCTTATCCAGCAGCGATCAGTGCACTCCATTCGATCCGGAGTTGCAGTCTATTTCGGTAGGCCATTCATTTTAGATGTATATAGATGGGTATGACGGGGCCCTGTCCCGTCCTTTCTACAGCTTTATTCCAATAGAGGTCTGTAGACATTTGTATGCAGTAGTCAGACGATGTAGCCTTGTCGGTTTATATTCTTTTGTGTACAGTATGTATGGCAGCCTAGCTAGTTAGCACTGTTCTTCTGCATGTTATGTTTATTTGTATATGCAGATTGTACAGAGTTCAGATGTTTCCTCTTTATGATATTTGTTTATGCCATTTATGGGCTATTGATGTTCAGTATATTTCAGATAAGTGTTTAGGGGTGTTTGGTCACTAGAGGTCAAACTCCCGTCACGGCTCATCAGTTTGGGTTGTGAAAAAATGGAGCGTACTGACCACTGCTAGATCCAGAGGTCCTACTGAGCTGGACCACCTATCTGTCTCCTTGTACTTGCGGGCATGAAAGATACCCCCCGAGTAACGGGGAGTCAGTACGGATAATGTATCGAGTATGTAAGGCATAAGAACAACATATGAACATAAGAATCATAGATAAGATCTGAACTCATAACTGAAATGACTGACTGCATAACTTTATATGAACTAGTATCTGCCTAAATCTACATAAATCTGCTTAACTGACAATGCCTCTGTGGGCACATAATATGCATGCTCATACCTATCAATGATGGTCGTGCATCTATATGAGTGTGTATATAACACTTGATGTATGTGCATATATAACGCCTGTAAGCCTCTATGGGATCTCGTCATATCATATTGGCTCCTCTGTGGCCATAATCAATATTATCATCATAGTAGTAATGTGTATATAACTGTCACGACCCAGCCCCGTGGGCCGCGACTGGCACCCTACCTGGGTACCCAGACCAAATCGCATATTCATTTCCGAATCCAAACTTATTTCAGAATTTTCAAGAAGTTATATCACACATAATTTATATCGAAAATATGTCTTAAGCGGTCATATCAAATCAAACTCAAACAAAGCGGCGGAATAGGCATCGCCGGTCAAAATACAAATATATACAGAAGGGCCATTTGGGGCCATCATATCAAACAGACCGCTTTAAGACCCGAAAGCAAAATCAGACAACATACACATAGGACCCTCGCCCCACAAATATGACTACAGGCCTCTACGAATTCAAAACATAACATATGGCGAGACAGGGCCCCGCCGTACCCAAACTGTCAAATATACAAAGGATATACAGAGTAGAGGAGTCTGTACCAAGAGTGGACTCCGGACCCAGTAAGAGTACTCCGAAAAGCAAGAAGTGAAGCCTACTGCGGAGGATCACCGATATCTGCACCTGCGGGCATAAAACGCAGCCCCCGAAGAAAGGGGGTCAGTACGAAATATGTACTGAGTATGTAAAGCACGGAGTACAGAATTATAGATCAAAACCGAAAGCAAATCAAATGTCAAAGTGGGGTACAAACTGGTATGTCAAAATCTGTATCGATATAATATACATGTATTTTATGCAAACAAAATCATGCAAACGCTTAAGAACGTGGTCGCCACTCCGACGCTGGCGCCACACACAGCATAACACCAGAAGGTTTCAAATCTCCGTACATCCCCGAACATAATCATAATCATCGGTGAGCGTATCGCATCACGAGCCATATCACAGCATAACTCCAAACGGAACCCGGCCCTATGGCGAAGCCTCGGGAACCGTAACACAGCATACGGCCGAATTTATCATACAACGCACGAATCAAAACCGGCCCGGGAACCGGTGAACGAAGTCATAATAAGGCACGAGCGGAGTCGTGAGCAAACAAATGCAAATCGTATTTCAAAATAGTGTTTCAAAACAAAGTAAACTCATAAATCATATCCTATTACAAAATAGTCGAATACTTAGTCGACATAAGGTTTCATTTTGCAAAACAATTCCAAAATGGTCCATATAGTTCAAAACCTGGATTAGTGCATCGAATAGTCCAAACATACCCCGTGGAAGGATGTTCCAAAGATCAGAAGTGGTACGTTCAACTCTATTCTCAAAGATGGCCCGAAGGGCAAATCGGGCATTTTGGGGTAGCGGACCCACCTCGAGTCGAAGTGAGGTGGCGAACATATTCTTTTTCGAGCAGTAATATGCCAAAGGTCATACATAATCATTTCTAGGTTACCCGACCACATTTCGATAGGTTTCGGACGAATAATGGCATTCTAGCCAAAAGGGAGCCTTTAGGCTTCAATCGAATTGAATGAATAGTAACTTTCCTGTGGATCGGGTTTCGAGGAGCAGAAATGCTCCGGAAGGTCTCATATTCAACCAACACACTAAGATATGCCAAATAAAGAATTGGGAAGCTTTACATACCTCACAGATGTCGTAAGCTCCTCCAAAAGTCCCGTCCCGTTTCGTCAAAAATCTGCAAATGGTCAAAGTTACCAAATGAGATTCTTAGGCTCAAAAATGCCTTTAACTCCATATTTGCCTACCGAAATTTCGGCAGCATTTCCCCTATAAATCTAACATCCCCGAGGCGTAACTCGGCTCAAATTAACCAACCACAACAGCCCACACATCAACCAAACAATATAAACAACAATCAAGTCACCCTAGCTTCAAAATTCTACATGATTTCTTAAGTTGGCAACTTCCATTCAAACTTTCAAAATCCCAATTCTATATTCACATAATTGTATTCATTTACCCATCCAACACTAGTCAAACACATTCCAAATTCAATCTAAGCCATACACGAAATTGCACCAAAATCAATAAATTTCACGACGAACATTCTAACTAACGTCGTTTCATTCCGAATTCATCCATATCATTAAAAAGTCATATCTAAAGTCTCTAGTACCCAAAATATACATTGATATACATAAAGATACCAAGGATATACACTTTCCGATAACATCCGAATTCGTTTTCCACCGCCAATCTAATTCAACAATCAATCATTTACGATATAAGGATCACAACAACACATTATGCCAACTTAAACAAGATCAATTCAAGCCATTTCTTTCCTTCCATACTCACGGCCAAACACACTACACACACACACCCACGACTTTCTATTTACGTTAAAATTACGGGATCTCCATCTACTTCCAATGCTTAACACATTCACATCAATTCTATAACATAAAAGGGGGCAAAATCCTTAGCTTTCCTTGAAACCCCGACTTGTCGCAAACGTCGATCTCGTGCCAAACTAATTATACCCCGTTGAAGAGGGCCTTGAGTACTTCACAATTATGGGAAGAACAAGAATTTTGATCAACTACCAAGCTTGGAGATTTTTTTTTTCTTTCTCCTCTAGCTACGGCCGAATGCCCCTTTTCTTTGTTGATGTTCTTGATTGTGATTTTTGCTCTTGAATACTACTAAGGGTCTTACATATATATCCATTTAGGGGTCATGTGCATAGCACATGACCCTTTAAAAGTGGGTTTGGGCTTGGCAAAGGGGCCGGCCACCCTTCAACTCTTGGGCTTCATTTTTCATTTTTTTTTTCAACTTTCTTGGCCCAATTCATAAAAGTCCCGTTTTGTAATTCCCGAAACTAATTTACGAAGTTCCAAATTTACCCTTGGCCTTTCCCGAGGGCTTAGCATTAAAGATTTCACAACCAACATAGTCATATTCACAAAAATTAAATTAGGTCCTTCTAACACCCGAGTCATAATTATTTCTCGATTTCCAATCGTACGAGAACACGGGATATAACATTCTCCCCCCCTTAAGAACATTCGTCCCCGAATGTTAGATTAATCTTATAAGGTCTTATGATCAAGGCAGGGGTGTCCCTTTTTAATAATGACATACGTAATTTATTTTAGCAATCAACACAACAAACTGAAAAAAAAAAAATTAGATTACCTGTGGATGTCGGAAACAAGTGGGGATATTCCTTCTTCATCTCGTCCTCCGCCTCCCAAGTCATCTCCTCCCGATTATTGTTGCGCCACAGGACTTTGACGGAGGGCACTTCTTTAGTGCGTAGTCTCCGCACCTGTCGATCCAGAATAGATACAGACTGCTCGTCATAAGATAACTGCTCCGTCACCTGAATGTCGTCAACTGGGAATATCCTGGCAGGATCACCAATGCATTTCCGCAACATAGACACATGAAACACCGGGTGTACGGCCTCCAAGTCGGATGGTAAGTCTAGCTCATAGGCGACCTCGCCTATCTTTCGCACAATCTGATACGGTCCAATGTACCGGGGGCTCAACTTACCCTTTTTACCGAATCTCATGACACCCTTCATGGGCGACACCTTCAGGAATACCCAGTCGCCAATCCGGAACTCTAACGGTCGACGTCGTCTATCTGCATAAGCTTTCTGTCGACTCTGAGCAGCCAATAATCGTTCTCGAATAAGCTTTACCTTATCTACAGCCTCCTGGATCACGTCTGGGCCAATCAACTTAGTCTCGCCCACGTCAAACCAGCCAATAGGAGACCTGCATCTCCTGCCATAAAGGGCCTCGTACGGAGCCATCTGGATGCTGGAGTGATAACTGTTATTATAGGCAAACTCAATAAGCGGCAAATGATCATCCCAGCTGCCCCTGAAATCAATAACGCAGGCCCGCAACATATCTTCGAGCGTCTGAATAGTGCGCTCGGCCTGCCCGTCGGACTGGGGGTGAAAAGCTGTACTGACACTCACCTGAGTCCCTAATCCCTCCTGAAATGACCTCCAGAAATTTGCTGTAAACTGGGTACCTCGGTCAGTAATAATAGATATAGGGACTCCGTGAAGTCTGACTATCTCTCTGATATACAATCTGGCATAGTCTTCAGCCGAATAAGTAGTCCGAACCGGAAGGAAATGGGCTGATTTCGTCAGCCTGTCAACAACAACCCAGATAGAGTCGTACCTGCGTGGAGTGCGCGGTAATCCAACAACGAAATCCATATTAATCATCTCCCATTTCCAGGCTGGAATTTCCATCTCCTGCAATAATCCACCGGGCTTCTGATGCTCGATCTTAACTTGCTGGCAGTTCGGGCACTGACTAACAAACTCAGCAATATCTTTCTTCATGCCGTCCCACCAATACAAACACCTGAGGTCCCGGTACATTTTAGTGGAACCAGGATGGACAGAATATCGTGCATTATGGGCCTCGCCCATAATCTGCCGCCGTAAGCCCGCAACGTCCGGTACACAGAATCTGCCGTCATATAATAATACTCCGTCAGGCGAGATCTCAAACTGAGTCTTTGATTTACTAAGGGCCACATCTCTGTACTGAATCAAAAGAGGATCCTCAAACTGGCGCTGCTTTACCTCCTGAATAATAGATGACTCAGCAACTGGACGAACAGAAATCCCAGAATCTCCAGAATCCACCAAACGAACTCCGAGGCTGGCCAGCTGATGAATATCACGAACCAAATCTCTCTTATCAGATGGAACATCAGCCAGACTGCCCACGGACTTGCGGCTAAGCGCATCAGCTACCACATTGGCTTTCCCCGGATGGTACAAAATATCAACATCGTAATCCTTTAGTAATTCAAGCCATCTCCGCTGCCGCAAATTTAGTTCCTTCTGCCTAAAAATATACTGGAGACTCTTATGGTCCGTATAGATATCAACATGGACCCCATATAAATAATGCCGCCAAATCTTCAAAGCATGAATCACCGCGGCCAACTCAAGATCATGAGTGGGATAGTTCTTCTCGTGCGGTCTGAGCTGTCGGGAAGCATAGGCTATGACTCGACCGTGCTGCATCAATACACATCCTATCCCAATACCAGAGGCGTCACAATAGACAACATACCCGTCAGATCCCTCTGGAAGAGCCAAAACTGGTGCTGTAATCAATCTCTCCTTCAGCATCTGAAAGCTGCGCTCGCAAGCATCTGTCCACTGGAATTTTGCTGCTTTCTGGGTAAGCCTCGTCAGTGGTGCTGAAATAGAAGAGAAATCCTCCACGAACCTGCGGTAATACCCAGCCAATCCAAGAAAACTACGCACCTCTGTCGGTGTAGTAGGCCTGGGCCAATTCTGCACAGCCTCAATCTTCTGCGTGTCAACCCGAATACCATCTGCGCCGACAATATGGCCCAAGAATGCCACAGAAGTCAACCAGAACTCACACTTAGAGAATTTAGCATATAACTTCTGCTGACGGAGGATGCCAAGTACCGTCCTCAAATGATCTGAATGCTCCTCGACTGATCGCGAGTAAATCAGAATATCGTCAATAAACACAATAACAAACATATCCAGGAAAGGCCGAAATACCCGGTTCATCAGATCCATAAATACTGCTGGAGCATTAGTCAGCCCGAAAGACATAACTCTGAACTCATAATGCCCGTACCGAGTCCTGAAAGCAGTCTTCGGGATATCTGACTCCCGTACTCGCACCTGATGGTAACCAGAACGCAGATCTATCTTTGAAAAATGTCTAGCACCCTGCAGCTGGTCAAACAAGTCATCAATCCGGGGGAGGGGATATTTATTCTTAATAGTCACCTTATTCAGCTGCCGGTAGTCGATACACATCCGCAATGACCCATCTTTCTTCCTGACAAACAATACCGGCGCCCCCCAGGGTGATGTACTGGGCCTGATAAAACCCTTATCCAGCAAATCTTTCAGCTGCTCCTTCAACTCCTTCAACTCAGCTGGTGCCATTCTGTACGGAGGAATAGATATAGGCTGCGTATCCGGTATCAACTCAATAGAAAAATCAATCTCCCGCTCAGGCGGAAGGCCAGGAAGCTCGTCAGGAAAAACATCTGGAAACTCGCTGACGACCGGAACAGACTGAAGGGTAGGTACCTCCGCGGCAGTATCGCGCACACGAACCAAATGATAGATATACCCCTTCTGGATCATCTTCTTAGCCTTGAGGTATGAAATAAACTTACCCTTCGGCGATGCTGTAGATCCGAACCACTCTATGACTGGTTCCCCTGGAAACTGAAAACGGACTACCTTTTTATGGCAGTCGACATTAGCATAACAGGAAGACAACCAGTCTATGCCCATAATGACGTCAAACTCAAGCATGTCTAACTCTATCAAATCAGCCTTAGTGCTACGATCATAAATGGTCACAGAACAATCCCTATAGATCTGTCTCGCTACAATAAAATCCCCAACTGGCGTAGCTACCTCAAATGGCTCTATAGGCTCAGACACTATCCCAATCTTACTAGCAACGAGCGGGGAAATATATGATAAAGTAGAGCCAGGGTCAATCAATGCATATACAGATCTGGAGAAAACCAGCAATGTACCTGTGACGACATTTGGCGAAGCCTCCTGATCCTGGCGGCTGGCCAAAGCATATATGCGGTTCGAGGGACCGCTAGAACCTGAAGTGCCACTGCGGCCTCGACCGCGTCCTGCCGGTGCTGCAATACCTCGCCCTCCAGGGCGTGCAACTGATGGAGCAGAAGAAGAACCGGCGGCTGACCCTGTCTGCTGAGCAGCACTACCAGAACCGCTAGCCAATGGACAATCTCTCATAAAGTGGCCCTGACCACCACACGAAAAGCAAGCTCCAGTCGCTCGGTAACACTCCCCGGGATGAGACTTCCCGCAAAGAGGACAACGGGGCCTGGGTGGTCTGGCCTGGCTGGGACCCCTGGGTACCTGTGAACCTGCTACTCTGGAGCTCTGACCGGCCCCAGACGGTCCTGTACTATCGAATCTCCGGCTGCCTGACTGCGTACTCCGGCCGGACGAAGGAAAATGCCTATCTGACTGCTGCTGCTGAGGCTGTCCGCCTCGAGAATCTCCAGAATAACCTGCGGACCTAGCCCTCTTGGGCGGCCTCCTATCTCGATCTCTGCCAGCCGGATCAGACCTGCGACGGTCCTCCATACCCATCGCATAGGCCTGAAGTCGGGAAATTTCCATGTCTGCCTGCAATGACACTGCCATACAACTATCAACCAAATACCGGTCCAATCCCATAACATATCTGTGCACCCGATCGGACATATCTGCTACCACGGCCGGTGCATATCGGGCCAGAGAATCAAACTCAAGGTTATACTCGCGAACACTCCGACCCCTCTGCTGCAGACGTAAGAATCGATCAGCCCGTGCCCGCCGTAACTCTGGGGGCAAAAAGTGGCGGGTGAATGCTGTCACAAACTGATCCCAAGTGGCTGGAGGGGCACCCTCTCCTCTAGACAGCTCCCAAGTCTCGTACCAGTGGGTAGCCACATCTCGAAGCCGGTGCGAAGCCAGCTCAACTGACTCGGTCTCTGAAGCCCTGACCAAGTCCAGTGAGCGTCGCATCCCCCGAATAAAGTCGTGGGGGTCCTCGTCGGGCTTAGACCCGAAGAACTCAGGAGGGCCACATAACAAAAACTCCCGAACTCTCAGGCTGTCTAGCCTGTCATCATCATCGTCGTCCCTCCGCCCGCGCCTGCGAGCCTGTCCTGCTACCAGTGTAGTCAACAGCTGTACAGCCTCCCTCAGGGTCCTATCCTCCGCCCCTGGCTGAGGAGCTGGAGTCTCAGGTGCGGGTACACGGACCTCTGGAGCTGCTGAAGGTCCTGCTCCAGGCTGTACTAGTGGGGGTGTAGCAGACCCCTCAGACTGTGGCACATCCTCAGGCAAATCATATACACGAGCCCGGGTAGCTCGCTGTGCCTGGCTAGTCTCTCCAATCCTCGCCTTGCCCTTGTGGGCCGCCGTTGCCTTCTTCGGAGGCATCACTGCAAACACAAAGGCGAGTCAGGTCAAAATCACCCTAATAGCACAGCTCTATCGCACGATCTAAGATTCCAAAGAAAGTGACATCCTAAATGCCCTGTAGCTTCCCGTTTATAGATGTGGTGCACAACACATCGATAAACAAGGCTCTACGAGACACGGCCTGTAGACATTCCGAGGACAAACCGCTCTGATACCACTTTTGTCACGACCCAGCCCCGTGGGCCGCGACTGGCACCCTACCTGGGTACCCAGACCAAATCGCATATTCATTTCCGAATCCAAACTTATTTCAGAATTTTCAAGAAGTTATATCACACATAATTTATATCGAAAATATGTCTTAAGCGGTCATATCAAATCAAACTCAAACAAAGCGGCGGAATAGGCATCGCCGGTCAAAATACAAATATATACAGAAGGGCCATTTGGGGCCATCATATCAAACAGACAGCTTTAAGACCCGAAAGCAAAATCAGACAACATACACATAGGACCCTCGCCCCACAAATATGACTACAGGCCTCTACGAATTCAAAACATAACATATGGCGAGACAGGGCCCCGCCGTACCCAAACTGTCAAATATACAAAGGATATACAGAGTAGAGGAGTCTGTACCAAGAGTGGACTCCGGACCCAGTAAGAGTACTCCGAAAAGCAAGAAGTGAAGCCTACTGCGGAGGATCACCGATATCTGCACCTGCGGGCATAAAACGCAGCCCCCGAAGAAAGGGGGTCAGTACGAAATATGTACTGAGTATGTAAAGCACGGAGTACAGAATTATAGATCAAAACCGAAAGCAAATCAAATGTCAAAGTGGGGTATAAACTGGTATGTCAAAATCTGTATCGAAATAATATACATGTATTTTATGCAAACAAAATCATGCAAACGCTTAAGAACGTGGTCGCCACTCCGACGCTGGCGCCACACACAGCATAACACCAGAAGGTTTCAAATCTCCGTACATCCCCGAACATAATCATAATCATCGGTGAGCGTATCGCATCACGAGCCATATCACAGCATAACTCCAAACGGAATCCGGCCCTATGGCGAAGCCTCGGGAACCGTAACACAGCATACGGCCGAATTTATCATACAACGCACGAATCAAAACCGGCCCGGGAACCGGTGAACGAAGTCATAATAAGGCACGAGCGGAGTCGTGAGCAAACAAATGCAAATCGTATTTCAAAATAGTGTTTCAAAACAAAGTAAACTCATAAATCATATCCTATTACAAAATAGTCGAATACTTAGTCGACATAAGGTTTCATTTTGCAAAACAATTCCAAAATGGTCCATATAGTTCAAAACCTGGATTAGTGCATCGAATAGTCCAAACATACCCCGTGGAAGGATGTTCCAAAGATCAGAAGTGGTACGTTCAACTCTATTCTCAAAGATGGCCCGAAGGGCAAATCGGGCATTTTGGGGTAGCGGACCCACCTCGAGTCGAAGTGAGGTGGCGAACATATTCTTTTTCGAGCAGTAATATGCCAAAGGTCATACATAATCATTTCTAGGTTACCCGACCACATTTCGATAGGTTTCGGACGAATAATGGCATTCTAGCCAAAAGGGAGCCTTTAGGCTTCAATCGAATTGAATGAATAGTAACTTTCCTGTGGATCGGGTTTCGAGGAGCAGAAATGCTCCGGAAGGTCTCATATTCAACCAACACACTAAGATATGCCAAATAAAGAATTGGGAAGCTTTACATACCTCACAGATGTCGTAAGCTCCTCCAAAAGTCCCGTCCCGTTTCGTCAAAAATCTGCAAATGGTCAAAGTTACCAAATGAGATTCTTAGGCTCAAAAATGCCTTTAACTCCATATTTGCCTACCGAAATTTCGGCAGCATTTCCCCTATAAATCTAACATCCCCGAGGCGTAACTCGGCTCAAATTAACCAACCACAACAGCCCACACATCAACCAAACAATATAAACAACAATCAAGTCACCCTAGCTTCAAAATTCTACATGATTTCTTAAGTTGGCAACTTCCATTCAAACTTTCAAAATCCCAATTCTATATTCACATAATTGTATTCATTTACCCATCCAACACTAGTCAAACACATTCCAAATTCAATCTAAGCCATACATGAAATTGCACCAAAATCAATAAATTTCACGACGAACATTCTAACTAACGTCGTTTCATTCCGAATTCATCCATATCATTAAAAAGTCATATCTAAAGTCTCTAGTACCCAAAATATACATTGATATACATAAAGATACCAAGGATATACACTTTCCGATAACATCCGAATTCGTTTTCCACCGCCAATCTAATTCAACAATCAATCATTTACGATATAAGGATCACAACAACACATTATGCCAACTTAAACAAGATCAATTCAAGCCATTTCTTTCCTTCCATACTCACGGCCAAACACACTACACACACACACCCACGACTTTCTATTTACGTTAAAATTACGGGATCTCCATCTACTTCCAATGCTTAACACATTCACATTTAATTCTATAACATAAAAGGGGGAAAAATCCTTACCTTTCCTTGAAACCCCGACTTGTCGCAAACGTCGATCTCGTGCCAAACTAATTATACCCCGTTGAAGAGGGCCTTGAGTACTTCACAATTATGGGAAGAACAAGAATTTTGATCAACTACCAAGCTTGGAGATTTTTTTTTTCTTTCTCCTCTAGCTACGGCCGAATGCCCCTTTTCTTTGTTGATGTTCTTGATTGTGATTTTTGCTCTTGAATACTACTAAGGGTCTTACATATATATCCATTTAGGGGTCATGTGCATAGCACATGACCCTTTAAAAGTGGGTTTGGGCTTGGCAAAGGGGCCGGCCACCCTTCAACTCTTGGGCTTCATTTTTCATTTTTTTTTTCAACTTTCTTGGCCCAATTCATAAAAGTCCCGTTTTGTAATTCCCGAAACTAATTTACGAAGTTCCAAATTTACCCTTGGCCTTTCCCGAGGGCTTAGCATTAAAGATTTCACAACCAACATAGTCATATTCACAAAAATTAAATTAGGTCCTTCTAACACCCGAGTCATAATTATTTCTCGATTTCCAATCGTACGAGAACACGGGATATAACATTCTCCCCCCCTTAAGAACATTCGTCCCCGAATGTTAGATTAATCTTATAAGGTCTTATGATCAAGGCAGGGGTGTCCCTTTTTAATAATGACATACGTAATTTATTTTAGCAATCAACACAACAAACTGAAAAAAAAAAAATTAGATTACCTGTGGATGTCGGAAACAAGTGGGGATATTCCTTCTTCATCTCGTCCTCCGCCTCCCAAGTCATCTCCTCCCGATTATTGTTGCGCCACAGGACTTTGACGGAGGGCACTTCTTTAGTGCGTAGTCTCCGCACCTGTCGATCCAGAATAGATACAGACTGCTCGTCATAAGATAACTGCTCCGTCACCTGAATGTCGTCAACTGGGAATATCCTGGCAGGATCACCAATGCATTTCCGCAACATAGACACATGAAACACCGGGTGTACGGCCTCCAAGTCGGATGGTAAGTCTAGCTCATAGGCGACCTCGCCTATCTTTCGCACAATCTGATACGGTCCAATGTACCGGGGGCTCAACTTACCCTTTTTACCGAATCTCATGACACCCTTCATGGGCGACACCTTCAGGAATACCCAGTCGCCAATCCGGAACTCTAACGGTCGACGTCGTCTATCTGCATAAGCTTTCTGTCGACTCTGAGCAGCCAATAATCGTTCTCGAATAAGCTTTACCTTATCTACAGCCTCCTGGATCACGTCTGGGCCAATCAACTTAGTCTCGCCCACGTCAAACCAGCCAATAGGAGACCTGCATCTCCTGCCATAAAGGGCCTCGTACGGAGCCATCTGGATGCTGGAGTGATAACTGTTATTATAGGCAAACTCAATAAGCGGCAAATGATCATCCCAGCTGCCCCTGAAATCAATAACGCAGGCCCGCAACATATCTTCGAGCGTCTGAATAGTGCGCTCGGCCTGCCCGTCGGACTGGGGGTGAAAAGCTGTACTGACACTCACCTGAGTCCCTAATCCCTCCTGAAATGACCTCCAGAAATTTGCTGTAAACTGGGTACCTCGGTCAGTAATAATAGATATAGGGACTCCGTGAAGTCTGACTATCTCTCTGATATACAATCTGGCATAGTCTTCAGCCGAATAAGTAGTCCGAACCGGAAGGAAATGGGCTGATTTCGTCAGCCTGTCAACAACAACCCAGATAGAGTCGTACCTGCGTGGAGTGCGCGGTAATCCAACAACGAAATCCATATTAATCATCTCCCATTTCCAGGCTGGAATTTCCATCTCCTGCAATAATCCACCGGGCTTCTGATGCTCGATCTTAACTTGCTGGCAGTTCGGGCACTGACTAACAAACTCAGCAATATCTTTCTTCATGCCGTCCCACCAATACAAACACCTGAGGTCCCGGTACATTTTAGTGGAACCAGGATGGACAGAATATCGTGCATTATGGGCCTCGCCCATAATCTGCCGCCGTAAGCCCGCAACGTCCGGTACACAGAATCTGCCGTCATATAATAATACTCCGTCAGGCGAGATCTCAAACTGAGTCTTTGATTTACTAAGGGCCACATCTCTGTACTGAATCAAAAGAGGATCCTCAAACTGGCGCTGCTTTACCTCCTGAATAATAGATGACTCAGCAACTGGACGAACAGAAATCCCAGAATCTCCAGAATCCACCAAACGAACTCCGAGGCTGGCCAGCAGATGAATATCACGAACCAAATCTCTCTTATCAGATGGAACATCAGCCAGACTGCCCACGGACTTGCGGCTAAGCGCATCAGCTACCACATTGGCTTTCCCCGGATGGTACAAAATATCAACATCGTAATCCTTTAGTAATTCAAGCCATCTCCGCTGCCGCAAATTTAGTTCCTTCTGCCTAAAAATATACTGGAGACTCTTATGGTCCGTATAGATATCAACATGGACCCCATATAAATAATGCCGCCAAATCTTCAAAGCATGAATCACCGCGGCCAACTCAAGATCATGAGTGGGATAGTTCTTCTCGTGCGGTCTGAGCTGTCGGGAAGCATAGGCTATGACTCGACCGTGCTGCATCAATACACATCCTATCCCAATACCAGAGGCGTCACAATAGACAACATACCCGTCAGATCCCTCTGGAAGAGCCAAAACTGGTGCTGTAATCAATCTCTCCTTCAGCATCTGAAAGCTGCGCTCGCAAGCATCTGTCCACTGGAATTTTGCTGCTTTCTGGGTAAGCCTCGTCAGTGGTGCTGAAATAGAAGAGAAATCCTCCACGAACCTGCGGTAATACCCAGCCAATCCAAGAAAACTACGCACCTCTGTCGGTGTAGTAGGCCTGGGCCAATTCTGCACAACCTCAATCTTCTACGTGTCAACCCGAATACCATCTGCGCCGACAATATGGCCCAAGAATGCCACAGAAGTCAACCAAAACTCACACTTAGAGAATTTAGCATATAACTTCTGCTGACGGAGGATGCCAAGTACCGTCCTCAAATGATCTGAATGCTCCTCGACTGATCGCGAGTAAATCAGAATATCGTCAATAAACACAATAACAAACATATCCAGGAAAGGCCGAAATACCCGGTTCATCAGATCCATAAATACTGCTGGAGCATTAGTCAGCCCGAAAGACATAACTCTGAACTCATAATGCCCGTACCGAGTCCTGAAAGCAGTCTTCGGGATATCTGACTCCCGTACTCGCACCTGATGGTAACCAGAACGCAGATCTATCTTTGAAAAATGTCTAGCACCCTGCAGCTGGTGAAACAAGTCATCAATCCGGGGGAGGGGATATTTATTCTTAATAGTCACCTTATTCAGCTGCCGGTAGTCGATACACATCCGCAATGACCCATCTTTCTTCCTGACAAACAATACCGGCGCCCCCCAGGGTGATGTACTGGGCCTGATAAAACCCTTATCCAGCAAATCTTTCAGCTGCTCCTTCAACTCCTTCAACTCAGCTGGTGCCATTCTGTACGGAGGAATAGATATAGGCTGCGTATCCGGTATCAACTCAATAGAAAAATCAATCTCCCGCTCAGGCGGAAGGCCAGGAAGCTCGTCAGGAAAAACATCTGGAAACTCGCTGACGACCGGAACAGACTGAAGGGTAGGTACCTCCGCGGCAGTATCGCGCACACGAACCAAATGATAGATATACCCCTTCTGGATCATCTTCTTAGCCTTGAGGTATGAAATAAACTTACCCTTCGGCGATGCTGTAGATCCGAACCACTCTATGACTGGTTCCCCTGGAAACTGAAAACGGACTACCTTTTTCTGGCAGTCGACATTAGCATAACAGGAAGACAACCAGTCTATGCCCATAATGATGTCAAACTCAAGCATGTCTAACTCTATCAAATCAGCCTTAGTGCTACGATCATAAATGGTCACAGAACAATCCCTATAGATCTGTCTCGCTACAATAAAATCCCCAACTGGCGTAGCTACCTCAAATGGCTCTATAGGCTCAGACACTATCCCAATCTTACTAGCAACGAGCGGGGAAATATATGATAAAGTAGAGCCAGGGTCAATCAATGCATATACAGATCTGGAGAAAACCAGCAATGTACCTGTGACGACATTTGGCGAAGCCTCCTGATCCTGGCGGCTGGCCAAAGCATATATGCGGTTCGAGGGACCGCTAGAACCTGAAGTGCCACTGCGGCCTCGACCGCGTCCTGCCGGTGCTGCAATACCTCGCCCTCCAGGGCGTGCAACTGATGGAGCAGAAGAAGAACCGGCGGCTGACCCTGTCTGCTGAGCAGCACTACCAGAACCGCTAGCCAATGGACAATCTCTCATAAAGTGGCCCTGACCACCACACGAAAAGCAAGCTCCAGTCGCTCGGTAACACTCCCCGGGATGAGACTTCCCGCAAAGAGGACAACGGGGCCTGGGTGGTCTGGCCTGGCTGGGACCCCTGGGTACCTGTGAACCTGCTACTCTGGAGCTCTGACCGGCCCCAGACGGTCCTGTACTATCGAATCTCCGGCTGCCTGACTGCGTACTCCGGCCGGACGAAGGAAAATGCCTATCTGACTGCTGCTGCTGAGGCTGTCCGCCTCGAGAATCTCCAGAATAACCTGCGGACCTAGCCCTCTTGGGCGGCCTCCTATCTCGATCTCTGCCAGCCGGATCAGACCTGCGACGGTCCTCCATACCCATCGCATAGGCCTGAAGTCGGGAAATTTCCATGTCTGCCTGCAATGACACTGCCATACAACTATCAACCAAATACCGGTCCAATCCCATAACATATCTGTGCACCCGATCGGACATATCTGCTACCACGGCCGGTGCATATCGGGCCAGAGAATCAAACTCAAGGTTATACTCGCGAACACTCCGACCCCTCTGCTGCAGACGTAAGAATCGATCAGCCCGTGCCCGCCGTAACTCTGGGGGCAAAAAGTGGCGGGTGAATGCTGTCACAAACTGATCCCAAGTGGCTGGAGGGGCACCCTCTCCTCTAGACAGCTCCCAAGTCTCGTACCAGTGGGTAGCCACATCTCGAAGCCGGTGCGAAGCCAGCTCAACTGACTCGGTCTCTGAAGCCCTGACCAAGTCCAGTGAGCGTCGCATCCCCCGAATAAAGTCGTGGGGGTCCTCGTCGGGCTTAGACCCGAAGAACTCAGGAGGGCCACATAACAAAAACTCCCGAACTCTCAGGCTGTCTAGCCTGTCATCATCATCGTCGTCCCTCCGCCCGCGCCTGCGAGCCTGTCCTGCTACCAGTGTAGTCAACAGCTGTACAGCCTCCCTCAGGGTCCTATCCTCCGCCCCTGGCTGAGGAGCTGGAGTCTCAGGTGCGGGTACACGGACCTCTGGAGCTGCTGAAGGTCCTGCTCCAGGCTGTACTAGTGGGGGTGTAGCAGACCCCTCAGACTGTGGCACATCCTCAGGCAAATCATATACACGAGCCCGGGTAGCTCGCTGTGCCTGGCTAGTCTCTCCAATCCTCGCCTTGCCCTTGTGGGCCGCCGTTGCCTTCTTCGGAGGCATCACTGCAAACACAAAGGCGAGTCAGGTCAAAATCACCCTAATAGCACAGCTCTATCGCACGATCTAAGATTCCAAAGAAAGTGACATCCTAAATGCCCTGTAGCTTCCCGTTTATAGATGTGGTGCACAACACATCGATAAACAAGGCTCTACGAGACACGGCCTGTAGACATTCCGAGGACAAACCGCTCTGATACCACTTTTGTCACGACCCAGCCCCGTGGGCCGCGACTGGCACCCTACCTGGGTACCCAGACCAAATCGCATATTCATTTCCGAATCCAAACTTATTTCAGAATTTTCAAGAAGTTATATCACACATAATTTATATCGAAAATATGTCTTAAGCGGTCATATCAAATCAAACTCAAACAAAGCGGCGGAATAGGCATCGCCGGTCAAAATACAAATATATACAGAAGGGCCATTTGGGGCCATCATATCAAACAGACAGCTTTAAGACCCGAAAGCAAAATCAGACAACATACACATAGGACCCTCGCCCCACAAATATGACTACAGGCCTCTACGAATTCAAAACATAACATATGGCGAGACAGGGCCCCGCCGTACCCAAACTGTCAAATATACAAAGGATATACAGAGTAGAGGAGTCTGTACCAAGAGTGGACTCCGGACCCAGTAAGAGTACTCCGAAAAGCAAGAAGTGAAGCCTACTGCGGAGGATCACCGATATCTGCACCTGCGGGCATAAAACGCAGCCCCCGAAGAAAGGGGGTCAGTACGAAATATGTACTGAGTATGTAAAGCACGGAGTACAGAATTATAGATCAAAACCGAAAGCAAATCAAATGTCAAAGTGGGGTATAAACTGGTATGTCAAAATCTGTATCGAAATAATATACATGTATTTTATGCAAACAAAATCATGCAAACGCTTAAGAACGTGGTCGCCACTCCGACGCTGGCGCCACACACAGCATAACACCAGAAGGTTTCAAATCTCCGTACATCCCCGAACATAATCATAATCATCGGTGAGCGTATCGCATCACGAGCCATATCACAGCATAACTCCAAACGGAATCCGGCCCTATGGCGAAGCCTCGGGAACCGTAACACAGCATACGGCCGAATTTATCATACAACGCACGAATCAAAACCGGCCCGGGAACCGGTGAACGAAGTCATAATAAGGCACGAGCGGAGTCGTGAGCAAACAAATGCAAATCGTATTTCAAAATAGTGTTTCAAAACAAAGTAAACTCATAAATCATATCCTATTACAAAATAGTCGAATACTTAGTCGACATAAGGTTTCATTTTGCAAAACAATTCCAAAATGGTCCATATAGTTCAAAACCTGGATTAGTGCATCGAATAGTCCAAACATACCCCGTGGAAGGATGTTCCAAAGATCAGAAGTGGTACGTTCAACTCTATTCTCAAAGATGGCCCGAAGGGCAAATCGGGCATTTTGGGGTAGCGGACCCACCTCGAGTCGAAGTGAGGTGGCGAACATATTCTTTTTCGAGCAGTAATATGCCAAAGGTCATACATAATCATTTCTAGGTTACCCGACCACATTTCGATAGGTTTCGGACGAATAATGGCATTCTAGCCAAAAGGGAGCCTTTAGGCTTCAATCGAATTGAATGAATAGTAACTTTCCTGTGGATCGGGTTTCGAGGAGCAGAAATGCTCCGGAAGGTCTCATATTCAACCAACACACTAAGATATGCCAAATAAAGAATTGGGAAGCTTTACATACCTCACAGATGTCGTAAGCTCCTCCAAAAGTCCCGTCCCGTTTCGTCAAAAATCTGCAAATGGTCAAAGTTACCAAATGAGATTCTTAGGCTCAAAAATGCCTTTAACTCCATATTTGCCTACCGAAATTTCGGCAGCATTTCCCCTATAAATCTAACATCCCCGAGGCGTAACTCGGCTCAAATTAACCAACCACAACAGCCCACACATCAACCAAACAATATAAACAACAATCAAGTCACCCTAGCTTCAAAATTCTACATGATTTCTTAAGTTGGCAACTTCCATTCAAACTTTCAAAATCCCAATTCTATATTCACATAATTGTATTCATTTACCCATCCAACACTAGTCAAACACATTCCAAATTCAATCTAAGCCATACACGAAATTGCACCAAAATCAATAAATTTCCATAGTTCTTCAAAATATCAAAATTTCACGACGAACATTCTAACTAACGTCGTTTCATTCCGAATTCATCCATATCATTAAAAAGTCATATCTAAAGTCTCTAGTACCCAAAATATACATTGATATACATAAAGATACCAAGGATATACACTTTCCGATAACATCCGAATTCGTTTTCCACCGCCAATCTAATTCAACAATCAATCATTTACGATATAAGGATCACAACAACACATTATGCCAACTTAAACAAGATCAATTCAAGCCATTTCTTTCCTTCCATACTCACGGCCAAACACACTACACACACACACCCACGACTTTCTATTTACGTTAAAATTACGGGATCTCCATCTACTTCCAATGCTTAACACATTCACATCAATTCTATAACATAAAAGGGGGCAAAATCCTTACCTTTCCTTGAAACCCCGACTTGTCGCAAACGTCGATCTCGTGCCAAACTAATTATACCCCGTTGAAGAGGGCCTTGAGTACTTCACAATTATGGGAAGAACAAGAATTTTGATCAACTACCAAGCTTGGAGATTTTTTTTTTCTTTCTCCTCTAGCTACGGCCGAATGCCCCTTTTCTTTGTTGATGTTCTTGATTGTGATTTTTGCTCTTGAATACTACTAAGGGTCTTACATATATATCCATTTAGGGGTCATGTGCATAGCACATGACCCTTTAAAAGTGGGTTTGGGCTTGGCAAAGGGGCCGGCCACCCTTCAACTCTTGGGCTTCATTTTTCATTTTTTTTTTCAACTTTCTTGGCCCAATTCATAAAAGTCCCGTTTTGTAATTCCCGAAACTAATTTACGAAGTTCCAAATTTACCCTTGGCCTTTCCCGAGGGCTTAGCATTAAAGATTTCACAACCAACATATTCATATTCACAAAAATTAAATTAGGTCCTTCTAACACCCGAGTCATAATTATTTCTCGATTTCCAATCGTACGAGAACACGGGATATAACAATAACGCCTATATTTCTTCTCATACTTTGCATATATCTATTATTCTCGTATATAACGCCTGATGTGTGTGCGTATATAACTCCTTCTAGTCATGGGTCAATATACATAATATATAATGAATGTAATGCAGGAATAAACTGTATGCATAGAACTGGCTACATAAGACTGGACCCATGAATAGAAGGATTGCTCATAAATAGGGTATATGAACATCAAAGACTGAAGTACTTCTAATGCTTCTAAGAGTAGAGTAATATGGAAGCTCGCTTACTCACTTGTTGGATCATATCATAGGATCATGACAAAAGAAGAAAGGAATGACCTTAACATACCTTGGAGTATCTCCAATCGCCCAACCTTTACCTCTTGAACTGTAAATCTACAATTAAGGTAACAAAGGGCTTAATTAGGCTATTTACTTTTCCTACTAACCATCCTCAAATACATATAAAGCACAACGAACTATGGACAATAATTTCCTTTGCGAGCTTACAACTCTCCAACTCCTCATTCGATCCCACATCAACTACAATAATCACATCAACAATGACAACAGATATATATATATATATATATATCAAAATATATTCAAATCCATTCCCAATCATCTCTTAAAATAACCCTATGTCACTATCTTATCTTTCATCCACTTACCACTTCCACAACTATCCTCTCTTCACTTAATATCACTAAAACTCTTGATAACCAACTTAAATACAAAGGTAGAAATCATGTACATACCTTTAGGGGTAAAGAATCCCAAGAAGAGCTTAAACTTCAACTCCCTAAACTCCACAACTTGAAGAAACCCTAGAAGCAACCTTCTTCTTCACCATCTCGGGTTTATGGGGTACGGGTCTTGTCAAACCTTCACTAATATGATGGAAAATATTGGGAGAGAATATCTTAGGGTTTTTCTGATTTTGGAAGGAGGAAATATGAAATAGGGTCGTGGACCACCTATTTATACTTGGAAGCTAAAAAGGTTACAGCGTCCGGTTCGATGAGCGGGTCGATGGCCCATCGACTTGCACCTACAGATGCAAGGCTGTGGGATCCTGTCGACACCGCACATCGATGGTCCGTCAAGTATGTCGATGACCCATCGATAATGATAGGTGTTCTGCAGATTTTTCTGATTCAATTCAGATCGCGTCGATTCGATTCGGTCAACTTTTGTTACACCTTGGAAAATTTCCTATTTCGTACAGCGAATAGACTAACGAAGCATACGAGTATACGGTGTTTTAATCAGAAGGGAATGACGTTTGACGAACCAAAGAACGATTTCAAAGGCAATGGGAATAAGAGGTAGGTCATGATCCCAACGACTATTTATAGGTTCTGAAAATGTGAAAAAGTTGCAGATTTGCAATTTAGTCTCGTTGATGAAATACGGACCGTAAAGTGGTATACAGCTCGCAAACTGCCATGTCGTATTTCAACATTCCAAAACATCAACTTTCTGCCAAAGACTTGAATGGTTAAAGACGACTTGAAATACGGACCGTAAACTGAAATACGACCCGTAAACTGAGTCGTAAACCACCATGTCCTCAGCCTGACTTTCTGGTTCTGTTATGCTTAAATACGCCCAAAGAATAGGGACCGTAAACTGGGTTTACGACCACTGTGCACTTCAACTACTGTTCATTCCGGATCAGATTTTAAGTCATAAAAAGGTGACCCAAGCTCATTAAATTCATTTCATTTCCACGATTCTATTCTCTAGAAACCTCTAAAATACTCTCCCCTCTTCATCTACAATAAAACAAAGAAACCAAAAATCAATATCAAGAATCCAAGTGAATCAAGTGTATGAAACTCATTAAAGTTCATCCAAGTTAAGAAATTCCAAGAGAAGCAAACTAGGGTTTTGGTGCTAGAAGAGTATTTCCATCCAAAGCTTGTTCCACCATCATCTAAGGTAAGTTTCATAACTATATCATGTTGTTTGAGGTATTGGAAGGTTAAGACACTTGAATTGAAGAAAGACATAGAAAATGGATCATAAATGAGTGAATAGTGTCATGGTTGAATGGTAGTTGGATTGAATCATGAATGTTGGTATGTTGTGAATATGAATACGTTATAAATGACGTTTAAGCCTTGAAATAAGTAATACATATGAGAAAACGAAATAATGAACTATAATCATAAATGTGGAGAAATTGAAGAGAAATGGTGAATGGTTGTAATTGTATGCAAATGATGATTGTTCTTGCGATATTGTGAATGTTGATATGAATGTTTGGGAGTTGATATAGAATATGGGAAAAATAGTATAAACAAAGGAAATGCTGCCCAATTGTTCCCTAGAATGGTAACGCGTTCTTATAGACGACTAACTAACGTTAGCGCGAATTCTCTCTTGAAGGTAGAAACGTGATATCGAAGGAGAACAGGCAAGTGATAGCTTGGTTAAACGTCAAAGGTATGTGAGGCTAGTCTTTTCTTTCTAATGGCATGAATCCTATAGCACGACTTTCTTTCCTCTTCATGAATTCCTACATTCCAGAAAGCTAAAAGTCTATGTCCATGAATAGCTACACAAGATAAGAGATATGCTACGAGTCCTATAATGATGATGATGAGTTAAAGTATGGAGATTCTAAAATGTATGATATGATAATCCTATAACATTAATAAAGCAATCTATCGCTTACACTCACCTTATATGCTATTTCCTTCAAGGTGAGGCAGGATGTCAATGTATGTTCTATAATGGAATCGGGGGATCACGACCTTACGTCACCCCGATAAAGTATGGTCGTTCTTGAGCCTTGTGCATGCATTATGATAAGTACACTATAATGAGTATATTAGGATGAGCATACTATAATGAGTATATTATGATAATGAGCATATGATGATGATGATACACCATACCTATATGGTCAGGCAGATACACACACCACTATAGTGGGCAGCTTATACCCCGGACGCGGGAGGCCTGGACGCAGGCTAATGTTATGATTATCACTCCGATCCGATATGGACGGACAACTTATACAGCATCACACCGTACCTATATGGATGGGCAGTTTATATTTATACATTATGCATAAATGATATGATGGTGAGTATGAGTAAGACAGTATGACTTATTTCCTTTATACTTGTCAGTCAGACACAGATGTTCCATATTGATATCTCTTTTATATCGTTGACTTATTCCATTGTTTATGCCTCTCATACTCAGTGCAATATTCGTACTGACGTCCGTTTTCTTTGGACGTTGTGTTCATTCCCACAGGTAGACCGGGAGTTGATCCTGATCCAGACTCATAGGAGCTAGCGGCTGATTTGAGAGCACTCCATTGTCCGGAGGTGCTTATGATCATTATTTTGTGTACATGTATATTTTGGGCATGACGGGGTCTTGTCCCGTCCGTATGTTTAGCACTCCAGTAGAGGCTCGTAGATACGCAGTGTGGGTTAGATAGTCTCACGAGATTGCTACTATGTGTGTGTGTATATATATATATATATATATATATATATATATATATATTATTTTGATGGCCGAGAGGCATATGTATATGAAAGTATTTATGTTTTCAAATGGAAGATGATTTTCTCATGATTTGATTATGAAATTGATAAAAGAGCATTAAATGAGTAAGGTTAGAAGAAGAACTAGCGGTGCTCGGTGGTTAGCTCCGGGTACCCGTCGCGACCCATAGTTGGGTCGTGACAAAAGTGGTATCAGAGCAGTTCAGTCCTAGGAAGTGTCTACGAGCCGTGTCTAGTAGAGTCTTATTTATGGTGTGTTGCGCGCCACTCTATTAAATAGGAGGCTACTGGGCATTTAGGAAAAATGACCATCTTTCATCTTAAGAGATCGTGCGATAGAGCTGTATTATAAGATTTTATCCTCCCTAATAGTGTGTTGTGATTTCAGAATGCCGCCAAAAGGAAAAGCTACAGCTGCCCAGAAGGGCAAGAATACGAGAAAGAGGCGGGTAGAAAGAGAGCCGCCAATGAATGTGGAAGAGGGCGAGTCACAAAATGAGGCCCCATCTAGTACTTCCTCCACCCCGCCTAATGTAGAAGAACAAGGAGGAGCTTCAGCTCTAATTCCTCCACCGGCTGCTTCGGGTCAACAAATGACCGAAGCTATTCAGCTATTGACACAATTGGTTGCTGCACAGGCACAGTGGAAAAATGTGAGTTCGAATGATCGGACAGCAAGTACCAGGTCAAAACCGAATGACGACCCACAAGGTTTCATTGATGAAATGTTGAGGACATTGAGGATTGTCCATGCCTCCGAAACTGAATTCGTGGAGTTGGCATCTTATAGACTCTGAGACGTGGCAGTCTTATGGTATAATAATTGGGTATTGTCAAGAGGAGAGAATGCCCCTCCTCCGGTTTGGCAAGAATTCGTAGATGCTTTTATTCATCATTACTTTCCACCTGAGGTCCGCCGAGCTAGAGCGGATAGATTTCTTAATTTGAAGCAAGGAAGCATGAGTGCCCGGGAGTATAGCCTACAATTTAATTCATTGGCTAGATATGCCCCGTCTATGGTGGCCGACATGGGAGATCGGGTACATAGATTTGTGAGTGACTTGGGATCACATTTATTTAAAGACTATTTGACAGCTTCGTTGCAAGACGGGATAGAAATTTCCCGAGTACAAGCCCATGCTCAGAATCGAGAGGGACGACAACAACCACAAAGAAGTGATAGTGATATTGATAGAAGGCAAAGTAAGAGAGCTAGATCTATGAGGGCAGGCAGTGATTATAGAGGGGGATCAAGGCAGACTTACTCCAGACATTCAGGCCAGTCAGTGACCAGTGCACCTCCTCGATTTATGGGTAGGAGATTTGATCGCTCTCTTCATTTAGGACAGGGTCAGAGTTCGAGGGCCCCAGATTCTCAGTTTGGGGGAGATTATAGCCAGAGGAGACCCCCGGCACCGCAGTGCAGTCAGTGCGGTAGATTACATTCCGGACGGTGTCGCCAAGGTTTGAATGCTTGTTATGCCTGCAGTCAGGTTGGGCACATGATGTGAGATTTCCCGTCGATGAGCGGTAGAGTTGGGGTTCAGCCCACAGGTTCAGCAGCTGGTTCTTCCTCAGTGTACCCGGTAGGGAAGACTCCTCAAATATCAGCAGGTCAAGGCAGTGGCAGAGGGGCAACATCGACTTCAGGTGCCACGCGGCCCCATGTATATGCTTTAGCCGGACGACAGGATCTTGAATCCTCCCCGGATGTAGTTACAGGTACATTGTCTATATTCTCCCGTGATGTATATGCACTGATAGATCCGGGTTCTACTCTTTCCTATATTACCCCGTACGTTGCTGGTTGTATTGGGGTGAAACCTGAGCCAATCAAACCTAGACAAGTGTATAAAAATTGTGTAATTGTGATATGTGACCGCCAGACAAAAGCTGACCTAATTGAGTTGGAAATGATAGATTTCGATGTAATTATGGGTATGGATTGGTTGGCCTCATGCTATGCTAATGTTGATTGCCGAGCGAAGGTTGTTCGATTCCAATTTCCCGGAGAGCCCGTGCTTGAATGGAAGGGTAATGCAGCATCTCCGAAAGGCAGGTTTATTTCCTTCCTTAAGGCAAGAAAAATGGTAGCAAAAGGCTATATTTATCATCTAGTCCGAGTACATGACACCGAGGCAAAGTCGCCAGTTTTCCAATCCGTTCCGGTAGTGAATGAATTTCCGGATGTATTTCCAGATGAACTTCCAGGTCTTCCTCCAGAAAGAAAGATTGACTTCGCCATTGATGTGTTGCCGGACACCAAGCCTATTTCTATTCCTCCGTATCGAATGGCTCCGGCAGAATTGAAAGAGCTAAAAGCACAGTTGAAAGATTTGCTTGAAAAGGGGTTTATTAGACCCAGTTCATCACCGTGGGGAGCACCAGTCTTGTTCGTGAGAAAGAAAGACAGATCCCTATGAATGTGCATCGATTATAGGCAGTTGAACAAAGTGACGATAAAGAACAAATATCCTCTCCCAAGGATTGATGATTTATTCGATCAATTACAGGGTGTCAAGTGGTTTTCCAAAATAGGCTTGAGGTCGGGCTATCATCAAGTGAGGGTTAGAAAAGAAGATATTCCCAAAACAGACTTCATAACGAGATATGGCCACTATGAGTTCCGAGTAATGTCGTTTGGGCTGTCCAATGCTTCGGCCGTGTTTATGAATTTGATGAATAATGTGTTCAGGACACTCTTGGACTTATTTGTGATAGTATTCATTGATGATATTCTGGTGTACTCTCGCACAAAATCGGAACATGCAGATCATTTGCGAATTGTTCTAGGCATTCTTCGAGCTCAGGAATTATATGTAAAATTTTCAAAGTGCGAGTTTTGGCTAAATTCTGTAACATTTCTGGGCCATGTTATTTCGGATGATGGCATTCGAGTCGACACTCAGAAAATTAAAGCTGTGAAGACTTGGCCAAGGCCTACAACGCCTACAGAAGTTCGTAGTTTTCTGGGATTGGCAGGCTATTATATGAGATTTGTAGAGGGATTTTCATCTATTTCGGCCCCATTGACGAAGCTAACCCTGAAGTCGGCTAAATTTCAATGGAATGATACTTGTGAACGCAGCTTCCAAGAGTTGAAAGACAGATTGACCTCAACTCTGGTCTTAACACTTCCAGAAGGGTCAGACGGCTATGTTGTGTATTGTGACACTTTCGGTGTGGGATTAGGATGCGTATTTATGTAGCATGGTAGAGTTATGGCTTATGCTTTGAGGCAGCTGCGGAAAAATTAAAAGAACTACCCAACTCACGATATGGAATTGGCCGTGGTTATTTATGCACTGAAAATGTGAAGACATTACTTGTATGGTGTGCATGTTGATATCTATACAGATCACAAAAGTGTTCAGTACATTTTCAAGCAGAAGGGGCTGAACCTGCGGCAGAGGCGGTGGTTAGAATTGTTGAAAGATTATGATGCGAATATTTTGTACCACCCCGAAAAAGCAAATGTAGTAGCCGATGCGCTTTGCCGCCTATCAATGGGCAGTTTACGCGAAGTTCCTCCGGAAAAGAAAGAGATGATTCATGAGCTCCGTCAACTAGCTAATCTTGGAGTGCGTGTAATTGATTCGGGTAGTGCAGGGATTGGCATTAACGATCCTACAGTTTCATCTTTGAATATAGAAGTGAAAGAACGGCAATATGAAGATCCTAAACTGTGCCATTACAGAGACATATCTCATGGAGAAGAGAAGTCTCCATTTGAAGTTTCTATTGATGGAATTCTTAAATACCGAAGCAGGCTATGTGTGCCAAATGTGGCAGAATTACGCCGACGAATTCTAGAAGAAGAACATTGTTCCCGGTATTCTATTCACCCAGGTGCAACTAAAATGTATCATGATCTGAAGATGATGTATTGGTCGGATGGCATGAAGAGAGATATAGCAAAATTTGTAGCCCAATGTCCAAATTGCCAACAAGTAAAGATTGAACATCAAAAGCCAGGGGGCCTATTGCAAGCAATGGAAATCCCTACTTGGAAATGGGAAGTTATCAACATGGATTTTATTGTGGGGTTACCTCATCCCATGGAAAGTATGATTCTATATGGGTGATCGTGGATAGATTGACGAAAGCAACCCATTTTCTTCCAGTTAAAACCACGTACTCAGTAGAAGACTATGCGAGGTTGTATCTCAAAGAAATCGTGCGACTCCATGGTATTTCATTATCTATCATCACAGATAGAGGAGCACAGTTTACAGCCAAGTTCAGGAAGTCCTTTCAAGAGGGTCTCGGCACTCAAGTGAAACTTAGCTCGACATTTCATCCACAAACTGATAGACAAGCCGAATGTACTATTCAGACCATGGAAGATATGCTACAAGCATGTGTGCTGGATTTCGGTGGTAGTTGGGACGATCATTTGTTGCTAATCGAATTCGCATACAACAATAGCTATCATTCCAGTATCCAAATGGCTCCATTTGAGGTATTATATGGAAGGAAGTGTAGATCCTCGATTGGATGGTTCGAAACAGGAGAAGTACAGTTGATAGGTCCTGAATTGATTCAGCAAGCGGTAGAAAAAGTTAAGGTGATCCGAAATCGATTGTTGACAGCCCAAAGTCGGCAAAAGTCTTATGCGGACAATCGCCGACGAGACTTGGAATTCCAGGTTGGTGATTGGGTATTTTTGAAAGTGTCGCCAATGAAAGGGGTAATGAGATTTGGCAAGAGAGGGAAGTTAAGACCTAGATATATTGGACCCAATAAAATTATCCGCAAGGTAGGTCATATTGCCTATGAAGTGGACTTGCCTTTGGAGCTCGAACTAGTCCATCCAGTCTTCCATGTTTCGATGCTCCGCAAGTGTGTTGGAGATCCCACAAAGATTGTCACGATAGATGACGTGCATGTAACAGAAAAGCTAACCTATGAAGAAGTGCCTATTGCTATTCTAGACAGGCAAGTGCGAAGACTTCAAAATAAAGAGGTAGCTTCAGTTAAAGTCTTGTGGCGAAACAATAACCGGGAAGAAATGACTTGGGAGGTTGTAGAGAAGATAAAATCCATGTACCCGCATTTATTCCAACCCCCAGGAGAGATTCAAGATGAAACGCCAACAATATAAGGTATATACATGCTTACTTTTCATGCTTTTGGTCATGTGTGGCCATAGATATGTTGATATTGTGATGTAGCCCTATGAGGAAATGATATTATGGGTTGATATAATAGGATCGTAGTGCCATATTACAGGGGAAACTCTGGCGAAATATTTCTAGAATCCCCGATGTCTTAACATTCGCGGACGCATGTTCCAAAAGGGGGGAAGGATATTACACCTTGAAAAATTTCCAATCTCGTACAGCGAATAGACTAACGAAGAATACGAGCATACGGTGTTTTAATCAGAAGGGAACGATGTTTGACGACCCTAAGCAAGATTTCAAAGGCAATGGGAATAAGAGGTAGGTTATGAGCCCAACGACTATTTATAGGTTCTGGAAATGTGAAAAAGTTGCAGATTTGCAATTTAGTCTCGTTGATGAAATACGGACCGTAACGTGGTATACGGCCCATAAACTGCCATGTCGTATTTCAACATTCCAAAACTTCAACTTTCTGCCAAAGACTTGAATGGTTAAAGATTGAAATACGAACCGTAAACTGAAATACGGCCCGTAAACTGAGTCGTAAACCACCATGTCCTCAGCCTGACTTTCTGGTTCTATTATGCTTAAATACGCCCGCAGAATACGGACCGTAAACTAGAATACGGACTGTAAACTGGGTTTACGACCACTGTGCACTTCAACTACTGTTCATTCCGGATAAGATTTTAAGTCATTAAAAAGAGACCCAAGCTATTTAAATTCATTTCATTTCCATGATACTTCTCTTTAGAAACCTTTAAAATACTTTCCACTCTTCATCTATAAGAAAACAAAGGAAACCAAAGATCAATATCAAGAATCCAAGTGAATCAGGTGTATGAAACTCATCAAAGTTCATCCAAGTTAAGAAATACCAAGAGAAGCAAACTAGGGTTTTGGTGCTAGAAGAGTATTTCCATCCAAAGCTTGTTCCACCATATTCTAAGGTATGTTTCATGACTATATCATGTTGTTTAAGGTATTGGAAGGTTAAGAAACTTGAATTGAAGAAAGACATAGAAAATGGATCATAAATGAGTGAATAGTGTCATGGTTGAATGGTAGTTGGATTGAATCATGAATGTTGGTATGTTGTGAATATGAATACGTTATAAATGACGTTTAGGCTATGAAATAAGTACTACATATGAGAAAACGCGATAATGAACTATAATCATAAATGTGGAGAAATTGAAAAGAAATGGTGAATGGTGGTAATTGTATACAAACGATGATTGTTGTTGCGATATTGTGAATGTTGATATGATCGTTTAGGAGTTGATGTAGAATATGGGAAAATAGTATAAACAAAGGAAATGCTGCCCAATTCTTCCCTAGAATGGTAACACGTTCTTATAGACGATTAACTAACGTTAACGCTAATTCTCTCTTGAAGGTAGAAACGTGATATCGAAGGAGAACAAGCAAGTGATATCTTGGTTAAACGTCAAAGGTATGTGCGGCTAGTCCTTTCTTTCTAATGGCATGAATCCTATAGCACGAATTTCTTTCCTCTTCATGAATTCCTACATTCCGAAGAGCTAAAAGTCTATGTCCATGAATAGCAACACAAGATAAGAGATATGCTATGAGTCCTATAATGATGATGATGAGTTAAAGTATGGAGATTCTAAAATGTATGATATGATAATACTATAACATTAATGATGCTATCTATCACTTACACTCACCTTATATGCTATTTCTTTCAAGGTGAGGCAGCATGTCAATGTATGTTCTATATTGGAATCGGGGGATCACGACCTTACTTCACCCCGATAAAGTATGGTCGTTCTTGAGCCTTGTGCATGCATTATGATAAGTACACTATAATGAGTATATTATGATGAGCATACTATAATGAGTATATTATGATAATGAGCATATGATGATGAAGATACACCGTACCTATATGGTCGGGCAGATACACATACCACTATAGTGGGCAGCTTATACCCCGGACGCGGGAGGCCTGGACACAGGCTAATGTTATGATTATCACACCGATCCGATATGGATGGGCAGCTTATACAGCATCACACCATACCTGTATGGACAGGCAGTTTATATTTATACATTATGCATAAATGATATGATGGTGAGTATGAGTAAGACAGTATGACTTATTTCCTTTATACTTGTCAGTCAGACACAGATGTTCCATATTGATATCTCTTTTATATCATTGACTTATTCCATTGTTTATGCCTCTCATACTCAGTACAATATTCGTACTGATGTCCGTTTTCTTTGGACGTTGTGTTCCTGCCCACAAGTAGACAGGGAGTTGATCCTGATCCAGACTCATAGGTGCTAGCGGCTGATTTGAGAGCATGCCATTGTCCGGAGGTGCTTATGATCATTCTTTTGTGTAAATGTATATTTTGGGCATGACGGGGTCTTGTCTCGTCCGTATGTTTATCACTCCAGTAGAGGCTTGTAGATACGCAGTGTGGGTTAGATAGTCTCACGAGATTGCTACTATGTGTGTGTATATATATATATATATATATATATATTATTTTGATGGCAGATAGGCATATGTATATGAAAGTATTTATGTTTTCAAATGGAAGATGATTTTCTCATGATTTTATTATGAAATTGATAAAGAGAATTAAATGAGTAAGATTAGAAGAAGAACTAGCGGTGCTAGGTGGTTAGCTCCGGGTACCCGTCGCGGCTCCTAGTTAGGTCGTGACAACTTTTAACTCTATAAATTGCCCGGAATATCTGCTGGTACCCTTGTACACGGGGTAAGATATTTTCTACCTCCAAAATCGGGCTCAGGTCTCTATTCCAAGGGCATACCCGACTAGGAAACCATAGGTTCAACTACTATGAACATGAGGGGTGTAACATTCTCTCCTCCTTAGGAACATTCGTCTTTGAATGTTCGAACAATACTGGGTTATAAAAATTTCAGCGGAGTTTCCCCTGTACTTATACCAATCCACCCTACACGCGACAACCCAAAATAATGCCACATAGGGCCACATACTATAACAAACAATGATATGGCCTCACACGACCAATCACGACAACTGAAATGAAATAATACCTGGGGGCGATAATGCCTCTGACTGAACCTCCTGTACTTGTGGGAACAAATGCGGTACTCCGTCTTCATTGCCTCTTCTGCTTCCCAAGTTACTTCCTCAACATTCTTACTCCTCCACAAGACTTTAACCGAAGTTACATCCTTGGTCTGCAATCGACAGGCCTGTCTGTCCAATATAGCCACTGGAACTTCCTCGTATGATAACTGCTCGGTCACCTGAATGTCATTCACTGGTATCACTCTTGAAGGATCTCCGATACACTTACGAAGCATCGATGCATGAAATACTAGATGTACCGATTCTAACTCAGAAGGCAATTCAAGCTCATATGCCACTGTACCCACTATACGAATAATCTTATATGGCCCAGTCTATCGAGTGCTCAACTTAACCTTCTTACCAAACCTCATCACTCCTTTCACAGGCGAAGCTTTCAGGAACACCCAGTCGCCTATCTCGAACTCTAGCTTAGGTCGCCGATTATCCGCATAGGATTTTTGTCGGCTCTGAGCTGTTAGCAACCTCTCTCTAATCACTTTCACCTTATCAACTACTTGTTGAATAATGTCTAGGTCTAGTAACTGATTCTCCCCGACATTGAACCACCCTATGGGCTATCTGCATCTCCGTCCATATAAGGCCTCATAAGGAGCCATCTGGATACTGGAATGGTAACTATTGTTATATGCAAACTCAATAAGAGGAAAATGATCATCCCAACTGCCTTAAAAGTCAAGTACACAAGCTCTAAGAATATCCTCCAGCGTCTGTATGGTACGCTCCGCCTGTCCATCTGTCTAGGGGTGAAATGCAGTACTAAGACTCACCTGGGTCCCCAATCCTTGCTGAAAAGAGTTCTAGAATTTGGCTGTGAACTGTGCTCCCCTATCTGAAATAATGGCTGAAGGAACACCATGAAGTCTTAGAATCTCCTTAAGGTAAAGCTTTACATAATCCTCGGCTGCATAAGTAGTTCTGATAGGCAGAAAGTGGGCTGACTTTGTAAGCCTATCAACTATGATCCATATCGAACCACACTTCCGCTGAGTACGAGGAAACCCTGTAATAAAGTCAATATTAATTACCTCCCACTTCCAAGTCAGAATCTCCATAGCCTGCAATATACCTCCAGGATTCTGGTGCTCTATTTTGACCTGCTGACAATTTGAACATTGAGTGACAAATTCCACTATATCTATTTTCATACCATCCCACCAATAAACTTCCTTTATGTCACGACCCGGCTAGGGGCTATGACGGGTACCCGGGGCTAACCACCGAGCACCACTCATTCTACTACTCATCATACTCATTAAGCATTCTTTTATTACATTCATATGCAAATCATAGAAATATCATTTTTCGCTTAGAAACATAATTACCTTTATATACATAAGCCCTTCGGCTATCAAATTAACAATACATACACAATAGTAGCATCGTGAGACGATACTACCCACACATGCGTATCTACGAGCCTCTACTAGAGTACTAGACATATGGACGGGATATGACCCCGTCGTGCCCAAAATACATATACATATATCTACACAAAAGAATAAACCAAATAGCACCTCCGGAATAATGGAGTGCTCCTGTAAATCTACTGGTGGCTCCTATGGGTCTGCACCGTGTCCCTGTCTACCTGTGGGCAAGAACACAACGTCCAAAGAAAATGAACGTCAGTACGAATATTGTATTGAGTATGTAAGACATGAATGAAATTAACATAATAGAAGAATAATAAGCCACAGGAGGAGGATATAACCTGCATGAGTTTTATAGGTGAATACATTTCATACATATATCGTATATTTATATAATCATAATACATGTATCATAATAGCGCATATATCATTGCATCATCATCATCATCGTTAACCCGCGTCCCGGTAACCATCATATGCCGCCCACTAGTGGTGATCATGCCCGACCCTCTAGGCTCGGTGTAAACATAGCAGCCCGCCTTAGCGGTGACATGCCCGGCCAATTAGGCACGGTGGAATCATATCGTCACACAATCAATCATATACTCATCATTATTACACATCTCATAGGCATATCATGACTTAGCATCATTATACATTTATCATCAACACATACATTAGAACTTGAAGGCAACTGTGGCTGTGTCGGGGTGACATAAGGTCGTGAACCCCCGATTATAGTATGGAGTAATCATCCACATCGTATCTCACCTTGGAGGAACTAATATGTTAAGGTGAGTGTATACAAGGAAAAGCATCAATGAAACCATACCTAGAATCATTAGCTTCATGGACATCTTACTTAACTCTAGGACTCTTTATACTTAACTCATCATCATCATTATCTTGCTCGTCGTATCTCTATTCTTTACCTCATACATATATAGCTCATTACAGTCATGGACTCATAGTTCCTTTATTTAGGAAAATTATGGAAAATTTAGAAGATTCATATCATAGGAGTCATGCCTTAGAAAGAAGGGACTAGCCTTACATACCTCTTTCGTTTAACAGTTTTATCACTTGATCGTTCTCCTTCGATGCTCGCGTTTCTACCTTCAAGAGGATTCACATCAACATTAGTTAATCGATTACAAGAACGTGTTACTATTTCTAGGGAAAATTGGGCAGAATTTCCTTTGTTTCTACTACTTTCTCCATATCATATATCAACTCCCAAACATCCATAACAACATTCACAATATAATAGGCAACAATCATCATTCACCTACATTATCCGCATTTCAGAAATTCACTTCGATTTCTGCAAAATTGTGGTTATAGTTCACTATCACATTTTCTCACATATAATACTTACCCCATGTTCTAAATGTCATTTATAGCGTACTTATTATCGCAACATGTCAATATTCATATCTCACCCCAAACTACTACTCAACAATGACACTATTCACACATTCATGACCCATTTCCTATATCCTTCTACAATCCAAGTGTTTCAACTTTCCAATACCTTAAATAACATAGAAATACCATAAAACTTACCTTAGATGGTGTGGGTTTGAACTTTAGGTGGAAATACTTCACTTGAGCAAAACCCTAGTTCCATTTCCCATGATATTTCTTGCCTTAGGTGAACCCTAGTGAGTTTCTTGCACTTGTTTCCCTTGATTTGATGAAGCTAATCATTAATTTCACTTGGATTTTTGTATATGAGGAGTTTGGAAAGTTCTAGAGAGCTATTGGGTCGTGGAGAGAGAAAATAAAATGAATTAAATGAACTTGGGATATTCTTTTATAAATGAAAAAGCTGTCCCGACATCATTATACGGACACTTATACGGTCCGTATAAATTTATACGGTCCATATAAGTGACCGTGAAACTGCTCCAGTAACCATCCCATTCTGTGTCAATTTTGTCATGACCCAGCTGGGGCCGCGACGGGTACCTGGGGCTAACCGCCGAGCACCGCTCATGCTATCATTTCCTTAACCCATTTAACAATCATTCATCGATTCCCTGTTAACTTTAAAAAGGATCTGGTTTTCATTACAGAATATAATGCTCTAACACAAGAACATATTCCAATTTACTTATACACATACATACTATCCACGTCATGGAACCACATAACCCACATCGAGTATCTACGAGCCTCTATTGGATGACATATACTAATATACACAAAAGGATCAACCGAATAGCACCTCCGGAATAATGGAGTGCTCCAGTAAATCTGCAGATGGCTCCTACGGATCTGCACCGTCTCCCTGTCTACCTGTGGGCATGAGCACAACATCCAATAAGAAAAGGATGTCAGTACGAGCATTGTACTGAGTATGTAAGGCATGCATCAAGAAATAAAGGAAAGAATAAGAAGATAAAGTGAATACAAGAAGATAACCCGTAACTGCTTGCCTCTTAAGGCGGATTCACACATGCATACTCATAAACACCATATCGTGTATTGCTGCGGAACGTGCAACCCGATCCATATATCATCATGTATCAATATAATGCCGTGGAACGTACGGCCCGATCCATTACCCATATATCCCGCGTCCGGGCATCCCGCGTCTGGGATGAGATCATAATATGCCAGCTGACCAGGTGGCTATGCATCTATAGCGCCTCACCTTTCCCCATATCCCCTGTATACATATACATATCATTTACCTATATAATATACATAGCATGCATGAGAGCCCAAGGAAAAGCTATGGCTTTATCGGAGTGACGTAAGGTCGGTAACCTCCGATTATATTATGGATTAATCATGATCGTCATGTATCACCTTGAAGGAACAATTATTATAAGGTGGGACTATCAATGAATAATATTGATATGAATAATAACATCAAGAGGAAACATAACATAGGGTCATAATCTTATAAGAAGTCAATCCATATATTTTTGGAATCTTAAAGAAAATGTAGTCATCATCCATGAATAAAATCGAGAAGTCAATAGATGGCTCAAAATTCTCATGTCATCTTTGAAATCGTAAACTTGGAACCTTTAAACATAAAATCGTTCTCATCATAATGATATTCTCATTTTTGACATCATCGGTGTCATGGAAGAACATATCCATCGTTTTTATCATAAGAGCTCACATAATCAAAAACTTTGGTTTGGAGAATACGAATATCTTGGGAAACACTTATGGATTATCAGGAAGGAAATCATACCCTGGGATCTTAGACTCTTTAACTGTTGATAACAAGGGAAATATGGAAACAGTTATGAAATAATAACCTAGGGATCATGCCTTGAAAGAGAGGGACGAGCCTCACATACCTTGGACGTTTACCATTCTTATCGCTTGCTCGTTTCCCTTATGATGCACTCGTGTATACCTTCAAGAGAGTTCATGTCGTCGTTAGTTAAGCAATTATAAGAACGGACTTCTATTTCTAGGGAAAATTGGGCAGCATTTCCTTTGTTTCTACTACGTTTCCCATATTCTATTTCGGCTCCCAAACATTCAAAACAATAATCACAATATAGAAACCAACAATCATCGTTTATATACATTTAGCAAAATCCACCAATTTCCTCCAATTTCTCCACATTTAGTGGTTTTAGCCTATCATCACATCTCCTCATACGTCACACTTATCCCATGGTATAAACGTTATTTATAATGTATTCATGATCACAACATATCAACATTCATGATTTCCATCCAACTACCATTCAATTGTGACACTACTCTTCCTTTTAAAAACTCATTTTCCATGTTTGTCTACAATCCAAGCATCTTAGCCTTCCAATACCTTAAACAACATAGACAAATCATGAAACATACCTTAGATGATGGTGGAACAAGCTTTGAATGGAATTCTTCCTCTCGCACCAAAGTTTCACTTCGCCTCCTTAGGGTTTTCTTGAAGAAGATGAATCCTACTTGAGTTTCATATGCTTTGCTCCATGGATTTTATGTTGTTGATCATCAATTCCCCTTGAATTTTTCTTAAGGATGAATGTTAGAGTATTCTCTAGAGGGTTCTTGAAGTGGAGATTGGTAATGAAATGAAAATAAAATGAAAAGGGGCACTTATATTTAAAATTGAAATCTGGCCGAGGGACTTTATACGGACCAACATACGGTCCGTATAATTTTTACTGACCGTATGCTGGACCGTACATTTGGTCCAGAATGTTATATTCGTCTTGGCCAATTATACGGTCCAACATATGGCCAGTATAATTTATACGGACCGTATGTTTGGCCGTATAATGCCAACTGAAGCGACTTCCGTTCTCGTCGACTCGTTTGTTCTCCGATCCTTATGGAACCTTCTTAATACTTGTTTAGCACTTCAATATCGATCTAAGGGACGTTATTACTTAAGACATCATTATGCCATCATTAACTCGTTGCTCGAAATTCTTGTCCGATATACAACATGCGACTCGCTTTCCCTTAATAACTTTCGTTCCTCATCTCGGATGTCTTTGAGAATCTTAATTAGGGCCATTTACACCCTTATTGCTCGCCAAAACATCGCATATGTTATGTCCTTCGCTCACCTATTCACTGTACACGTACGGAGAATTTTCAAGGTGTAACAAATTTGACGGCACGTTATACGGTCCGTATAAGTGACCGTGAAATCACCCCCTCAACAACTTCATTATGTGACCATTATACGACAGGTTATACGGACCGTATAATCGGTCGTATAATCTACCGCTTCTCTGATTTTGGTTCTCGTCACTTCGTTTGACCTCAAATCCTTGTGAAGCCTTCTTGATACTTGTTTAACACCTCGTTAACAATCTAAGGGATATTTTAACTCTTCTCCAAAACATTATTACGCCATCATTAGCTCGTCGCTCATAATTCTTACCCGACACGCAACATATCCCTTGCTTTCCTTGACAATCTTCTTTCCTTACGTCAAATGTCTTTGAATCTCGATTAGGGTCATTAAATGCTATTTTTTTCTTATCACAACGTCGTGCCCTTCGCTAGCCTATTCACTGTACGTTAACAGGAAATTTTCCAAGGTGTAACACTTGAGATCATGGTACATCTTTGTGGAGCCTGGGTGAATATAATAGCGGGAGTAATGTGCCTCTCCCATAATCTGCTGACGGAGTCCTGCAACACTAGGGACACACAATCTACCTCGATACCTGAGTACTCCATCACCTGTGATCACAAAGGGTTTCTTTTCTTTCTGAGGGGCTGTATCTCGATAAAGAACTAGAACAGGATCCTCATACTGACGCTCATTTATCTCTACTACCAAGGATGACACCGCTGTGTCTTGAACGGTAACTCCTGAATCACCTGAATCTAGCAATCGAACTCCAAGGCTGGCCAATCGATGAACCTCACGGACCATTTCTCTTCTCTCTGGCGACATGTGAGACAAGTTACCCATAGATTTACGACTGAGGGCATCGGCTACTATATTAGCATTCCCGGGATGATATAGAATATTCATATCATAATCTTTTAACCTTTCTAATCATCGCCTCTGTCGCAAGTTCAAGTCCTTCAGTGTAAAGATGTACTGGAGGCTCTTATGATCAGTATAGATATCAACATGGACATCGTATAAGTAGTGCCTCCATATTTTCAAGGCACGAATCATTGCCGCTAACTCAAGATCATGGGTTGGATAATTCTTCTTGTGCTTCTTCAACTGTCTAGAAGCATAAGCAACAACCTTACCATGTTGTATCAATACACAGCCCAATCCAACACCTGAAGCATCACAATATACCACATAGCCATCTGCTCCCTCTGGAAGAGTCAAAACTAGTGTTGAAGTTAGCTTATCCTTCAGCACCTGGAAACTCTGCTTACAAGCATCTGTCCATTGGAACTTAGCTGATTTCTGAGTCAATTTGGTCAATGGGGCTGAAAGAGAGGAAAATCCTTATACAAACCTCCTATAATAACCTACCAAACCCAAGAAACTACGTATCTCCGTTGGTACCGTGGACCTTGGCCAATTCTTCACAGCCTTAATCTTCTGGGCATCCACTCTAACGCCTTCTTCTGAAATGATGTGACCCAGAAAAGTTAGAGAGTTCAACCAGAACTCACACTTAGAAAACTTGGCATACCACTCTTTACCTCGAAGAATTCCAAGCACTATCTGAATATGTTCTGCATGATCGGCCTCTGACGGCGAATAAATCAGAATATCATCTATGAACACAATCACGAACAAATCTAGAAAGGGCATGAATACATGATTCATCAAATCCATGAATACAGCTGGGGCATTAGTTAGCCCGAACGACATAACACGAAACTCATAGTGGACATATCTAGTCCGGAATGCCGTCTTCAGAATGTCCTCTTCGTTGACCCTGACCTGGTGATATCCTGATCTCAAGTCTATCTTCGAGAAATATTTAACGCCTTGCAACTGATCGAACAAATGATCGATCCTCGGGAGCGAATACTTATTCTTTACAGTCACTTTATTCAATTGCATGTAATCGATACATATCTGCAAAGAGCCATCCTTATTTCTTACAAATAGTACAGGTGCTCCCCACAACGATGTACTCGGCCTGATAAAGCCCTTCTCGAGCAAATCTTTCAATTGTTCCTTCAACTCTTTCAACTCCACAGGTGCCATCCTATAAGGAGGGATTGATATTGGCTGAGTGTTTGGCAATAGGTCAATAGCAAAATCAATCTCCCTTTCTGGGGGTATGCCTGGAAGCTCATCTGGAAACACTTCTGAAAACTCATTAACCACAGGAAAAGACTGAAGAGTCGGCGACTTTGCCTGCATATCTTAAACTCGAACTAGGTGAAACATATTGTTACACCTTGGAAAATTTTTCGTTGACGTACAGTGAATAAGATAGCGAAGAGCACGACGAATACGATGTTACGATAAGTAATAACAACATTTGATGATTCTAATCGAGATTCAAAGACATTTGACATAAGGGAAGAAGGTTGTCAAGGGAAATAAGGGATATGTTGCGTGTCGAGTAAGAATCATGGGCGACGAGTTAATGATGGCATAATGATGTCTTAGAGAAGAGTGATAATGTCCCTTAAATTGGTATTGAGGTTTTAAACAAGTGTCAATAAGGTTCCATAAGGATTGGAGATCAAACGAGTCAACGAGGAAGAGTTCAGATGAACTGGCATTATACGGCCCAACATACTGGCCGTATAAATTATACTGTCCGTATGTCTTGCCGTATAATTAGCCCATAATGTCACACCTAACTGGACAAAACATACGGCCAGACATACAACCCGTATAAAATGTACGGACCGTATGTTGGTCCTTATGTTCTGGTCGGGACAGATTCCAAGTTAATATAACGACCCCTCTCTCTCATTTTAATTCATTTCATTTCACTTCTCCACACCTCCAGAACCCTCTATAACTCTCTCCATTATTCATCCACAAGAAATCAAGAGAAATCTATGATCAAATACATCAAACCCACAAAAATCAAGTGTAGAAAACATATCAAAGTTCATCTAAGCCAAGAAATCCCAAAGGAAGTGAGCTAGGGTTTTTGTACAAGAAGAGAATCTCCACTCAAGGCTTATTCATTCTTTATCTAAGGTGAGTTTTATGATCATTCTTGGTTGTTTATGGTGTTGAAAGTTAAAAACACATGGATTGTAGAAAGATATAGGAAATGGGTCATGAATGTATGAATAGTTTCATTGTTGAGTAGTAGTTTGGGGTGAATTATGAATAATTGTATGTTGTGATTGTAAGTATGTTGTGAACGACATTTAGAACATGGAATAAGTATTATGTGCGATGAAATGAAATAATGAATTATGATCATGATTATAGAGCCATTGGAGTGAAAATGTGAAATGCGAATGATGTATATGAATGATCATTGTTGCCTATTATATTATGAATGTTTGGGAGTTGATATAGAATATGAGAGAAGTTGTATAAACAAAGGAAATGCTGCCCAATTTTCTTTAGCCTTAGTAAGCACGTTTAAGTAATCGATTAGCTAATGTTCATGCGACTTCTCTTGAAGGTAGAAACGTGGGCATTGAAGGAGAACAAGCAAGCCATAGATTAGTTACGGAAAAGTTATGTGAGGATAATCCTTTCTTTCAATGGCATGAATCCGATGGAATGATTTTTTTTCCTTCTCCTCCATGAATCCTCTATACCCGGAAAGTTAAGAGTCTATGTTCATGAATAGCTACATGAAAGAAGAGATACATTACGAGCCCAATAATGATGATGATGATCTTAAGTCTAAAGATTCTAGAGTTCATGATATGATGTTCCTATATAGTTAATGATGTCATTATTGTATACACTCAACTTATGTACTATTTCCTTCAAGGTGAGGCAAAATACTTATAAATGCTCCATAATGGAATCGGGGGTTCACAACCTTATGTCACCTCGATAAAGTATCGCCATCTTTGAGTTGTTATACATGCATTATGATGAGTACATGTTGATGATATTACATCGTGCCTATATGGCACGGGCAGACACACCACTGTAGTGGGCAGCTTACACCCCGGACGCGGGAAGCCTGGACGCAGGTTATTGACTATCACATCGTACTTATATGGACGGGCAGCTTAATGATTATCACACCGTACCTATATGGACGAGAAGCTTATACATTTATGCATACCTGATATGATGATGATTATGAAGTAAGCCAACATGCATTATCTCTTTTATAAGTGACAATCAGATACAGTTGCTCCTTATTTGATGCTTCCTTTATCTCATTGACGTATTATTATTATTTATGCCTCTCATACTTAGTACAATGTTCGTATTGATGTCCGTTTTCTTTGGACGTTGTGTTTATGCCCAGAGGTAGACAGGGAGGTGATCTTGATCCAGACTCGTAGGAGCTAGTAGCTGATTTGAGAGCACTCTATTGTTCCGGAGGTGGCTTGGATTATTCTTTTGTGTACATATGTATATTTTGGGCACGACGGGGTCCTGTCCCGTCCGTATGTCCAGCATTCTAGTAGCGGCTCGTAGATACGTAGGTGTGGGTTATATGGTCTCACGAGGTTTCTATTATACTTATATATGTATTATTTTGATAGCCGAAAGGCTTATGTATATAAAAGTGATTATGTTCTCAAATGAAAAATGATCTTTCTATGGTGAGTAAGAGAATGAGTGGTGCTCGGTGGTTTGCCCCGGGTACCCGTCACGCCCCCTAGCCAGGTCGTGACAAAAGTGGTATCAGAGCAGTTCAGTCCTAGGATGTGTCTACGAGCCGTGTCTAGTAGAGTCTTGTTTATGGTGTGTTGCGCGCGACCCTAATAAACAAGTGGCTACAAGGCATTTAGGAAAAATGACCATCTTTCATCTTAAGAGATGGTGCGATAGAGCTGTGTTATAAGATTTCCTCCTCCCTAATACTGTGCTATGATTTCAGAAAAGCCACCAAAGGGAAAAGCTACAGCCGCCCAAAAGGACAAGACTACGACAAAACGGCGGGTAGAAAGAGAGCCGCCAATGAATGTAGAAGAGGGCGAGTCACATAATGAGGCTCTATCTAATACTTCCTCTACCCCGCCCAATGTAGAAGAACAAGGAGCAGCTTCAGCTCCAATTCCACCACCGGTTGCTTCGGGTCAACAAGTGACCGAGGCCATTCATCTATTGACACAGTTAGTTTCCGCCCAGGCACAGCGGCAGAATATGAGTTCAAGTGATCGGGCAACTAGTACTAGAGCCCGTGATTTTATGAGTTGAATCCTCCGGAGTTTTTCGGGTCAAAGCCGGATGAAGACCCGCAAGGTTTTATTGATGAGATGCTGAGAACATTGAGGATTAATCATGCCTCCGAAACTGAATCTGTGGAGTGGCATCTTATAGACTTTGAGATGTGGCGGTATTGTGGTATAATAATTGGCTAGCATCAAGAAAAGAAAATGTGCCTCCCCCCGTGTGGCAAGAATTTGTAGATGCTTTCATCCGCCACTATTTTCCACCCGAGGTCCGCCGAGCAAGAGCGGATAGGTTCTTAAATCTAAAGCGGGGAAATATGAGTGCCCGGGAATATAGTCTTCAATTTAATTCATTGGCTAGATATGCCCCGACTATGGTGGCTGAGATGGGAGATAGGGTACACAAGTTTGTGAGTGGCTTAGGGCCACATTTATTTAAGGATTGTTTGACGGCTTCGTTGCAAGAAGGGATGAATATTTCCCGAATACAAGCCCATGCCTAGAATTTAGAAGGACAATAACTTCCGCAAAGGGGCGATCATGAAATCGATAGAAGGCAAAGCAAGAGGGCCAGATCTATGGGGGCAGGCAGTGATTATAGAGGGGGATCAAGGCAGACACATTCTAGGCACTCAGACTAGTCGGTGACTAGTGCACCTCCACGATTTACAGGTCGGAGATTTGATCGCCCGGTATGTTTATACGTCAAATTATTCGCAAGCAAGTCGACTCAAGTTAAAGGCGGAGTCATTTTCGGACACGAAATAGAAACCTTTAAATTTCAATTTTAATTAAAACATAAATTGTTTTTAAATTTTATTTAGTGTAAAAATATTATTGGAGGTTAGGAGTTAGTTAATTGTGATTAGATTTTTAAGTGGGAATTAGTAATTAACTAAATTCATTAAAGTTAATTACAAAAGTGGGCCCCACCCGAATTAAAAAAAAACACAACTAGATGACCCATTAGGGGGCTCGTGTAGGGACCAAGGAACAAGTATATATGTGAACAAGATGATTCACAAATCATCAAGGCAACATTTCATTTGAATTAGCACAAACAAAAGGAGCAAGAACATTGCCATGGCTGTTGGGAAAAAATATTTTGTTCCTTGTTTTCATTAATTTTCAAGTGTAGTACAAATTCAAGGAGGTGATAGCAACATTGCATTTTAAGTCAGAGAAGAAGAAATTGCGAAATTGGAGCAATTAAGAGTAGAAATTCCTCCGAGAAAATTAAGGTAAGATTTTCTTGTTTTATGGTGTAATTGTGTTAATACTGTTGTAATGGAGTTATTAAAATTGGATTGGACAAAATTGAAAGTAAGAAAATGCATGAAATCGATGTTATAGGAAATTATGGGTTGAAATGGGTTAAGAGAAGTTGTTGGGATGTTCGAATTGTTATGGGCTGAATTGTCAGAATTTCGTATGTATATCTCTGTTGTTGGTATTTCTGTGTTAACAGGAGAATAATTGGAAACTCAGGTGAGGTGAATATATAGGGGAAGTGCTGCCCGATTTTCGTTAAGCCCTTAACCAATTGAAAACCCTACCCGAGGTTGTGTAAGCTAAAGGGTAAAGTCTTATAAACAATGGGCTATAGATTTGTGGACTAGAAAGTATAGCTACTAACGATAACATTACTCTTATATTAAATAGGCTAAAAGAGCGACGAGGCGAACGGATTTATGAATAGTCGCTAGCAGGTATGTAAGGAAAACCTTTCTTCCTTTGGCATGATTCTTGCTGTTAGTCATTCTATATGTACCCCATATGATTCCATTCTTAGACGAGTAAGGTCTAAATGTTTCTTGTGATGGCTTGTTGATATTGTACTCCTATTCTGTTCCAAAGGGAACACCCATAAGGTGCCAAGTTGAGTTGTGTATATGGCTTTACTAACGGTTTCGAAAGGAGTAAGTTTTATACTAAAGGAAACATAAAGTTTGAATTTCAAAACCACTCCGAAGGGGGTGCGAGATTCTACTACTTCATTTCATTTACGATTTATGTTTACATTCCATAGTATCATCCCTTTGTATTGATATTTGTGGTTTGCATTTGTGTTGATATGATGATGATATTAAGCCGGAAGCGGCTGCCCGAAGGGGCCATTGTTATTTAATTGGGAAGCGGCTGCCCGAAGGGGCCATTATTATTATGCCAGAAGCGGTCGTCCGAAGGGACTATTATGATGCTAGCCGGAAGCGGCTGTCCGAAGGGACTATTCTGTTAAGATGACGGAAGCGGCATATGTGTTGGATTGCATTATTTACTTAAAGATTATTTTGAGACTTCGTGTGCACATTTATGTTTCTTCCAGCGAAGGCTGCAGGTATCGAGTTAAATTGTGATTTTTTTTCTCTCCTAAATCAAATTATGTTTATGATTGGTTACCACCTTACATACTCAGTACATTGTCCGTACTGACGTCATTTTTCCTGGGACGCTGCGTTCATGCCCGCAGCCCCGGACTGTTTGGCAGGTTAAGTGTATGGCTAGAATGCTTTGACGTCAGCTGGGATTGGCAAGTTCCACCTCATTCTAGAGCTGTACTGAGTCATGTATAGATATGCATGATTATGGGATGTCAGGGCCATGTCCTGACTCATAATGTTCAGTTCACTTCTTAGAGACTTTTGCAGATAGTGTCCTGTGGTATATTTGTCGAGATGTCGACAAAGTGATATCAGTTAAGTCATTTGTGGATTTTAAAAGAGCATGTATTTCAGATGAATTCAATTGGTTTAAAGTACTTACTTGATTGAAAGTTTTCATGATCGTTATAAAGATAATAATTTCTATTTGGAAAAGTTTCATGTTTTTAAATTTTTTTGAAATGACAGGTTTTGATAGAGCGAATGTGTAAGGGTTCGCTCGACTCTGATGAGAGAAGGGTTCCCTTCATGCCCTACCAGTGTTAGGGTGTGACAAAAGTGGTATCAGTGCAGTTCGTTCTAGGGGTTGTCTACAAAGTCGTGTCAGGTAGAGTCTTGTTCATGGGTGTGTTGTCGACCATACTTATGAACAGGAGTCTACAGGGCATCTAGGATGGTTTCCCTTCATTCAGATCATAGATTGTGCTACAGGGCTGTGTTATAGACTTTAAATCCTTGCCACTAACCTTAAGATTTTAATTTTGATTAAGTGATTGTAAAGTGCAGCTATGATTGTGAAATTAGACTTGTTCGTAAGAAAGGTAAGTTCTCTGATGATTAATGATAGCTACGTGAGGTAAGTGCTGCAGGTTAAGGATTGCAGTAAGAAAGGTATGCTTCTTATCGAATTGAGAATGCCATTTGTGAAGAGCATTTGTACAGGTATGTATAGGGCGTTGTAATATGATTGCGGCCCAGTGAGGCATGTTGATATATTTTGATTGTTGCCCTGTGAGGCTTGTTGGTTAGCTGTGTACAGGTGGGTAGTACAAATTACAGAGGAGGTTCTGCCAAAATTTGGTTAAAAATTTATTGTGATCAGTATATATATGTGTGCTATGATCAGTAAGATGCACAAGTGTAAACTGAAGGATGAAAGGTTAATAATAAGTGTAAATCGGCTGAAAGGAGGGCTATGAGATGGGCTCAGAATGAGTTTGAGAGTTAGGTTGAAATTACTCGAGGATATAGAAGTGAGTCGAGGGTTAAGTTCAGTTCTCTCGGGGATTAGAAGTAAGATTGATGAATTAAGATTAATGTGATTCGAACAATGTGGTATGATTACGAGAAGAGACATAAGAGGGGAAGCAATGATAAGCAAAAAGTCATTCGAGAGATGAGTTAGTATAAAAAAAAGGTAAGCTTTAACGAGTAAAGAATGAAACAAGGAAGAGAAAGAAACATGATTATATGTGTTTGAGGAAAGGGAGTAACGTGATATTAGTAAGTGTTGGAATTGGATACGAGTATTAGTCTTCATTTAACATTCGTCCTTATGTTACATCCCATATATTCTCATGCGTTGGAAAGTGTGCGAGTTAAATGATATTAGTAATGGATACGATGTTATCCCCCAAGCTTATAGGTGGTTAAAGTGATGGTACAGATGTATCGTAAGGATTAGAAGTTGTAACATGGGGGAACCCTAGCGCTAATTTATAGCCAACCCTAAAGATCGAGATCAGGGACAAAAAACAAGTCATAGTTAAAAACCTTTAAAGGAAAGTAAGAAAGTGACACATGATGCTGAGGATTCCAGAATACGAACTGTAACAACAGAGTAAAGCAAGGATGTTGGAGTGGGAAAAAAAAATGTTACCCTCTGCGAAATTTCGTTTTACTCGTAGAACCTGCAAGGGTTCACAGGTTACCAGAGTCATGCGATACTCCAGGGATATTAAAATCTAATGAAACGACGAGGGACTTCTGCGCGTTACGAGATCTTGTTTAAAGAAAAGAAGGTAAAGTGAATTGAACGATACGTCATCTTAAGGGAATAACAATAGAAAAAGAAAGAGCCGAATCATGACTACATACACCATGAGTACAAGTCCGAATCAATCGATAACAGTACAACTGAACAATATGCAAATAAGGGAGACAGTAACACTTCAGTAGAACAGCTCGAAATACGGCTGATAACCAACTGTGAAATAAAGAGGAGAGCAAAGACAATGACGTGGAGTTATTACCTCGGGAAGAAACAGAAAGAGAAAATATTACAGGAATGACTATGTAAAGACCTGGAAGGCGTTATAATGAACTAAAGCGAGTCGACAAACGGAAGAGGTATGTGAAGGGCATAATTAACTAAGAGGACACTTGAGAAGGTATTGGGGATTCAGAATCAGTTCAACATTCGAGGACGAATGTTCTAAAGGGGGGAAGGATGTTATACCCCGTATGTTTATACGTCAAATTATTCGCAAGCAAGTCGACTCAAGTTAAAGGCGGAGTCATTTTCGGACACGAAATAGAAACCTTTAAATTTCAATTTTAATTAAAACATAAATTGTTTATAAATTTTATTTAGTGTAAAAATATTATTGGAGGTTAGGAGTTAATTAATTGTGATTAGATTATTAAGTGGGAATTAGTAATTAACTAAATTAATTAAAGTTAATTACAAAAGTGTGTCCCACCCGAATTAAAAAAAACAAAACAAAACACAAGTAGATGACACATTAGGGGGCACGTGTAGGGATCAAGGAACAAGTATATATGTGAACAAGATGATTCACAAATCATCAAGGCAACATTTCATTTGAATTAGCACAAAAAAAAAGAGCAAGAACACTGCCATGGCTGCCAACCTCTCGGCTAGCCATGGCTGTTGGGAAAAAATATTTGGTTCCTTGTTTTGATTAATTTTCAAGTGTAGTACAAATTCAAGGAGGTGATAGCAACATTGGATTTTAAGTCGGAGAAGAAGAAATTGCGAAATTGGAGCAATTAAGAGTAGAAATTCCTCCGAGAAAATTAAGGTAAACTTTTCTTGTTTTATGGTGTAATTGTGTTAATAGTGTTGTAATGGAGTTATTGAAATTGGATTGGACAAAATTGGAAGTAAGAAAATGCAAGAAATCGATGTTATAGGAAATTGTGGGTTGAAATGGGTTAAGAGAAGTTGTTGGGTTGTTAGAATTGTTATGGGCTGAATTGTGAGAATTTCGTATGTATATCTCCATTGTTGGTATTTCTGTGTTAACAGGAGAATAATTGGAAACTCGGGTTAGGCGAATATATAGGGGAAGTGCTGCCCGATTTTCGTTAAGTCCTTAACTAATAGAAAACCCTACCCGAGGTTTTTTAAGCTAAAGGATAAAGTCCTATAAACAATGGGCTATAGATTTGTGGACTAGAAAGTATAGTTACTAACGATAACATTACTCTAATATTAAATAGGCTAAAAGAGCGACGAGGCGAACGGATTTACGAATAGTCGCTAGCAGGTATGTAAGGAAAACCTTTCTTCCTTTGGCATGATTCTTGCTGTTAGTCATTCTATATGTACTCTATATGATTCCATTCTTAGACGAGTACGGTCTAAATGTTTCTTGTGATGGCTTGTTGATATTGTACTCCTATTCCGTTCCAAAGGGAACACCCATAATGTGCCAAGTTGAGTTGTGTATATGGCTTTACTAACGGTTTCAAAGGAGTAAGTTTTATACAAAAGGAAACATAAAGTTTGAATTTCAAAACCACTCCGAAGGGGGTGCGAGATTCTACAACTTCATTTCATTTACGATTTATGTTTACATTCCATAGTATTATCCCTTGGTATTGATATTTGTGGATTGCGTTTGTGTTGATATGATGATGATATTAAGCCGGAAGCGGCTGTCCGAAGGGGCGATTGTTATTAAGCCGGAAGCGGCTGCCCGAAGGGGCCATCATTATTATGCCGGAAGCGGCCGTCCGTAGGGACTATTGTGATGCTAGCCGGAAGCGGTTGTCCGAAGGGACTATTCTGTTAAGATGTCGGAAGCGGCATATGTGTTGGATTGCATTGTTTACTTAAATATTATTTTGAGACTTCGTGTGCACATTTATGTTTCTTCCAGCAAAGGCTGCAGGTATCGAGTTAAATTGTGATTTTTTTTCTCTCCTAAATGAAATTATGTTTATGATTTGTTACCACCTTACATACTCAGTACATTGTCCGTACTGACGTCATTTTGCCTGGGGACGCTGCGTTCATGCCCGCAGCCCCGGATTGTTTGGCAGGTTAAATGTATGGCTAGAATGCTTGGGTGTCAGCTGGGATTGGCAAGTTCCACCTCATTCTGGAGCTGTGCTGAGTCATGTATAGATATGCATGATTATGGGATGTCAGGGCCCTATCCTGACTCATAATGTTCAGTTCACTTCTTAGAGACTTTTGCAGACAGTGTCCTGTTGTATATTTGTCGAGATGTTGACAAAGTGATATCAGTTGAGTCATTTGTGGATTTTAAAAAAGTAGTTATTTCAGATTAATTCAATTGGTTTAAAGTACTTACGTGATTGAAAGTTTTCATGATCATTATAAAGATAATAATTTCTATTTGGAAAAGTTTCATGTTTTTAAAAGTTTGTGAAATGACAGGTTTTGATAGAGCGAATGTCTAAGGGTTCGCTCTACTCTGATGAGAGTCGGGTGCCCGTCATGCCCTACTAGTGTTAGGGTGTGACAAGAACGAGATATGGCCATTATGAATTCTGGGTGATGTCGTTTGGGTTGACTAATGCTCCAGCAGTGTTTATGCATTTGATGAATAATTTATTCAGTCCACTCTTAGACATATTCGTGATAGTATTCATTGACGATATTCTAGTATACTCTCACACAGAATCACAACATGCAGATTATTTACGTATCGTTCCTGGAATTCTTCGAGCCCGAGAATCATATGCAAAATTTTCAAAGTGCGAGTTTTGGCTGAATTAATTAACATTTCTGGGCCATGTTATTTCAGATGATGGTATTCGAGTTGATACTCAGAAAATTGAAGCTGTGAAGACTTGGCCAAGGCCTACAACGCCTACCGAGGTTGGTAGTTTTCTGGGTTTGGCAGGTTACTACAGAAGATTTGTAGAGGGATTTTCCTCTATTTCAGCCACATTGACGAAGCTAACTCATAAGTCAGTTAAATTTCAATGGAATGATGCTTTTGAACGCAGCTTCCAAGACTTGAAGGACAGATTAACCTCGGCTCCAGTCTTAACACTTCCAGAAGGGCCAGATGGTTATGTTTTGTACTGTGATGCTTCCGGTATTGGGTTAGGATGTGTGTTAATGCAGCACGGTAGAGTCATTGCTTATGTTTCAAGACAGCTGCGGAAACATGAAAAGAACTACCCAACTCATGATCTCGAACTGGCTGCAGTCATTCATGCATTAAAAATGTGGAGACATTACTTGTATGGTGTGCATGTTGATATTTATACAGATCACAAGATTCTTCAGTACATTTTCAAACAAAAGGAGTTGAATCTGCGGCAGAGGCGGTGGTTAGAATTATTGAAAGATTATGATGCGAGCATTTTGTACCACCACAGAAAAGCAAATGTAGTAGTTGATGCGCTTAGCCGCTGATCAATGGGCAGTCTAAGGAGAGATTCATACCTTGTTCCCACTAAAACAGCAATATCTTACATATTCACCTTGAATTCAATCTAAAATCCACCGCAAAACAATACTATAATCACAACTATACGCTATCTGAACCTAAATCCAGAGATTTCACTTGATTTGAGCTAAAGTTTTATGGGTGGAAATTAGGAGAAGGTTCCAAAGGGATATGGATATGTTGGAGGGGTGAATGGATCAAAATAATTACACCCCTTTTTATATTGTTTTGGAGTCGGTATGCATCGACTTAATATTTGCTCTGCGCGTTCACGCAGAGTTGCTCAGTACTCCTCTTGCGCGTTCGCGCCACTCCCAGGCGCGTTCGCACAGGGTTAATCCATGCTCTGGCAGTCCGTCTTGAAATGCTCATAACTTTTGATTCCGATGTCGGATCGACGCGCAGTTTGTTGCGTTGGAAACTAGACTTCTGAACTTCAATTTAGGATTTTGTTTCACTTCAAAACTCCTGATATACTAGGAGATATTCCTTTCTCAAGTTACACCAATATTATCGTACGAAACCTTGCCCATCCTTTCTCTAAAGTTCCAACAAACTTAATTTCCTTAATTCACTGGCTCCCTAATCCTTCCATAACTTATTACATAAACTTAAACCCTCATAACCATAAGATAGGTGCATATAATCTCATATATCCTAGAAAATAACTTCAGTGTCTATAATTGAACAACTAACACCTAACGAATCTCAACGTACAAAAATACGAGGTGTTACATATTTCCTAGACCAGTGGTAGGTCCGTTGTCGAACGGGGGTGAGCATAAAATGTTTTGGAGGTTCACTAAGGTGAAACCTCCAGAGTTCTATTGCACAGAGGTTGAGAATGCATATGAGTTTTTCATTCTTTTACTGTCACACTAATGGGTATGGCACCTGGGTTGACTTAGTGATTTTAGACATGGTAGATTTTGATGTCATCCTGGGTATGAGTTGGCTAGCTCCTTATCAGACAATTCTGGACTATCACGTCAAGACAGTCACTTTAGCTATGCTCAGGGCGCCTAGACATGAGTGGAAGGGTAACCATAGTACCTCTCCAAAGAAAATCATTTCCTTTATTCCTGTAAAGAAGTCAGTAGATATTGGGTGCTTGGTTTATTTGGCACATATCGGTGATACCAGTGTTGACGGTCCATCTGTTTAGTAAGTTCATGTGGTACGTGAGTTGAGTTTACAGAGGTGTTTTCTGCAGACTTGTCAGGCATGCCACCGGACAGTGACATTGATTTCGGCATTGACTTAGAGCTAAGAACTCGCCCTATTTATATTCTGCCATATCGGATGGCACTAGCAGAATTGAGGGAATTAAAAGAACAACTTCAGGATCTTCATAGTAAGGGCTATATTCGACCTAGTTTCTCCTCGTTGGGCGCACCTGTTCTGTTTGATAAAAAAAAAGATGGGACTATGCGGATGTGCATTGATTACCACCAGTTAAATAAAGTCACCATCGGAAATAAATACCCAATCCCTCGTATTGATGATTTGCTTGACCAACTTCAGGGGGCTTCTGTGTTTTCAAAAATTGATTTGAGATCGGGCTATCATCAGTTAAAATTTTTGGGAGAGGATATTCTTAAGACAATTTTCCGGACCAAGTATGGGCATTATGAGTTTCTAGTTATGTCTTTCGGGCTTACTAATGCCTCAGGTGCTTTTATGGATTTGATGACTGGCATTTTTAAGCCATACTTAAAAGCGTTTGCGATAGTGTGTGAATTGATGAAAGTCTGGTGTATTCAAAGAGTAAGGAAGATCATGAAAAGCACTTGAGATTTGTCCTTATGTTGCTGAGACACAAGGAGTTATATGCCAAGTTCTATAAGTGTGAATGTTTGCTTGCATCTGTGTCCTTTTTAGGACATGTGTATTTGAAAGAAAGGATTATGGTAGTTGTGAAGAAAATCTATGCAGTGAGAGAATGGGCCAAACCCACTTCTGTGATAGAGATCCGTAATTTCGTGGGTTTGGCTAGTTACTATCGTCAATTCGTGAATTTTTACTCGTTTGACTCAGAAAGGGGTACCTTTTTAGTTGTCCAACGAGTGTGAGGAGGGATTTTAAAATCTCAAGGCTTTATTAACTACAACTCTCATTTTATCTTTGCCCGTGGAGGGCAAGGACTTTGTACTTTATTGTGACGCTTCTCGTTCTACTTTAGGTGTTGTTTTGATGCCGGAGAAGAAGGTGATTGCTTATACTTCCATACAGCTGAAGATTCATGAGAAAAACTATCCTACTCATGATTTGGAGTTGGCAACTATGGTGTTTGCGCTGAAGATTTGGAGGCACTACTTCTATGGTACCCGTTACGAGGTAGTTACTGATGATCGCAGTCTTCAGCATGTGTTTACTCAGAGGGATCTTAATTCTAGGCAGCGGAGATGGATAGAGTTACTTAAGGATTATGACATTACTATATTGTATCATCCTGGATATGAAAATGTGGTGGTAGATGCCTTGAGCAGAAAATCAGTTTGCATGGGCAGCTTGGCACGACTGATTGCGTCAGAGCGTCTGTTGGCCAGGGAGGTTTAGACTCTGGCTAACAGTTTGATGAGGCTTGATGTGTCTGGTTCGAGCAGATTATTGGCTTGTATTGAGGCGAGATCATCGTTTCTGGAGCATATTAAGGCCTGCGAGTTTGAGTAAGATTCGCGATAACGTCTTGCGTGGGGAGGCCAAGGAGGCCGTGATTGATAATGAGGATGTCTTGAGAATCAAAGAGTGTGTTTATGTTCCCCGTGTTAATGATTTGATTAAGACCATTTTAGCAGAGGCTCACAGTCCCAGATATTCCATTCATCTTGGGGCTACCAAGATGTACCATGACTTGAGGCAGCATTACTGGTGGGCTAGGACGAAGCATGATATTTTTGAGTTCGTTGCACATTGTTTAAATTGCCAGCAGGTAAAGTATGAGCACCAGATACCCGGGGGCACATTTCAGAGGATACCTATTCCAAAGTAAAAGTGGGAGAGGATAGCGATGGATTTTGTGGTTGGTCTTATGAAAACCTTAGGCAAGTTTGATTTGATTTGGATTTTTGTTGATAGATTACCCAAGTCTACCCATTTCATACTGGTTAAGATTACCCATACTGCTCAGAAGTTGGCCCATATTTATATACGTGAGACTATTCGTATACATGGGGTTCATATTTCCATCATATCCAATAGAGGCACGACATGTACATCTCGGTTTTGGAAGAATTTGTATTTAAAATTGGGTACTTGATTGGATCTTAGTACAACTTTCCACCTTCAGACAGATGGACAGTCTGAGCGGACAATACAAGTCCTAGATGATATGCTCCGAGCTTGTGTGATTGACTTCGGTGGCCATCGGGATCAGTTTTTACCATTGGCTGAGTTTGCATATAACAATAGTTACCACTCTAGTATTGACATGGTCCCGTTTGAGGCTTTCTATGGTAGGAGGTGTAGGTCTCCTTTCGGGTGATTTAATGCTTTTGAGGTAAGGTCATGAGGTATAGATCTTTTGAGAGAATCATTGGATAAAGTCAAGACGATTCAGGAAAAGCTCTTAGCTGCTCAGAGTTGGCAGAAAAAGTATTCTGATCGAAAGGTTCGAGATCTTGAGTTCTTGGTTGGAGATTAGGTCTTATTGAAGGTCTCACCCATGAAGGATGTGATGAGGTTTAGGAAGAGGGGTAAGCTTAGTCCCAGATTCATTGATCCGCTTGAGATTCTCAATCGTGTGGGGGATGTAGCCTATGAGCTAGCTTTGCCCCCAAGTTTATCAGGTGTGCATCCAATGTTCCATGTCTCTATGTTGAAGAGATATCATGGGGATGGTTCATTTATCATTCATTGGGATTTTGTCGTGATTGAGAATCTGTCCTATGATGAATAGCCTATTGTAGTTTTAGATAGAGAAGTTCCCAAGTTGAGGTCAAAAGAAATAGCGTCAGTGAAGGTTCAGTGGAAGAACCGTCCCATTGAGGAAGCTACTTGCGAGACAGAATCTGATATGCGGAAGAATTATCCCCAGCTTTTCACTGAGTCAGGTACCTTTTTCCTTATTTCCCTTCCATGTCTGTTCAGTGACGAATGGGTGTTTAATTGGTATTTCATGTAACGACCCGCTAGGTCGTTATGGGGGTTGACTTAGAAAACTAGACCTCCGTTGGGAATTTCGAGGCCGTGGGTGAGTCCGTAGCATGCTTTTATTTATGTGTGCATGTTTTGGTTGCGTCTGTAGGGCCTTGGATTGGGGTTGGGATTTTTGGGTGAAAACTGATGCAAAAACCCGAGCTACTGATAATAAGGTCCACCATAGCGAGAGTTTACCCGCTATAGCGAGACCGCTGCAGCGAGACACAGACCGGTGAAGCGGTCGATGGGAGGCAGAACCCGTGTTTTGTGTTCTTTATTCTGAACCCATTCCCAACACAATTTCAAAATAGTTTCCATGAACGCTTGTGGTGAAATTCTAAGGAAAGGGCTAAAACTCTCTTGAAAGGTAAGTCTCAACCCTTCACTTTGTTCATTCCATCATAGTGTTAGATTCCTTGATTAGTTAAAAGGTCTTTAATAGTGAATGAAATGATAGAACCCTAGACACTGCAAACCCTCGAATAAATGAATGGGTTACTGATTTTATTGTTATTTAATCATCTAGGAGCATAGGTTATCACTTCGTCGGAGGAGATTTTGATTATTACATGATGGGAATGATGTATTGAGACATAAGGTTTCATAAAGATGGTAACTTTAGCATAAAACCTGCTTGAAAAAGGGTTGAAATGATTACAAAACCCATGAATGGATAGGATATGATTATTGGGATCAATACTAGTGCGAATTCACGCTTAAGTGATAGTTTACCCATTTGAAAAGGGTAGACGTAGTTGGGTTCTCTTCCCCAATTGTTGTATTGATTGAATAGATGATTAGAACACTCATTTAGCGCTATATTTCTAGACTTTGAATGTTCGGAAGCTTTATGAACGAGGAAAGCTATCAAAGAGTGATTGCAATATCCCACTTCTGCTTTGAGGTAGGTTACGGTCTACTTGAGTTAGACTTTGATTAGTTGATTGTATATGTTATGAATATGATAGGAGAAGCATGATTAGGAGTTTAGACATAAAGTGTGATTGGAAGTTCCTTTATGTGATATTGGTTGATTGATCATGTGATTGAGTATTACGATATGATAAAGAAGGCGTTAATGAATACACTCTTGCTGATTAGAGTAATCCCTCGTGCTTTTGATGAATTGATTGTTGAGTCTTGATATGACTTGTGACATGGTGACTTAGGTTCCCTGGCATTGATATATTGATTGTTCACATTCCTTAATTGATTGTGGAATAGAAATACAATGTGAGGAGAAAGACAATATAAATATGAAAAGACACATTTGATAGGGGGTGAGGATATGGCCTAGTTATGGGCTCGTGATCCGAGGTCAATTCTGGAGCGAGTGGTACATGGACACTATACGTCCCCTGCAGGTCATGGCTATTTGGGCAAACATTACCATTTATCATGTGTATACAGATATGTGACAGAGTTGAGATAATTCGTAAAATACGGCGGTGTTGGTGATTATATGATTTGAGTTACTTTTATTGATTGATGGTTGGGTGAGCTTATCTTAAGTCAGTGGGATGATTCTTGTTGATAATTTCTTGTGCTTATGTTTTGTTGTGCCTATCTGTTATTTCATTGATTTGTGATGTTATGCATGATACTAATTTTATTCGGCCTATGATATCTACCAGTACATAGTGTTCGTACTGATACTACTTTGTTGCATTCTTTTGAGTGCAGATTGTGATCCAGATACGTCTACCAGACCTCTCTTTTAACGTGAGGCCAGTTTCTGACAGATTTGAGGGTGAGCTCCTATCCATGCCAGGATGCCTGAACATCTTTCTTATTATGGATGTCTATTTCACTTCAGACATTTATGTTTAGTTCAGAGAGTTGTTCATTTCGTAGACAGTTATGTTTTAGAGTCCTTGTACGATGACTTTCGAATTTTGGAGTTGTAATAGTTAGGATTTCCGCACCTTTTTTTTTATGGCATGACTAGATGTTTTGGATGATCGTTACTTTGTTTTTATCCTTGAATGTTTAAAATTTGGTTAAGTAATCGGTTATCGCTAGATGGTTGGGTAAGGGGTTTGGTTCGCCCACTAGGTGAATTAGTGTGGGTGCCACTTACGCCTACTTGGATCGTGACATGCAAACAGTCCAATATACTACAACAACTCAAAAACGTTTTCCGACCTCCACATTGTAGATTCTCAACCAATCTAGCCAAGACATGTATAAGCTCAAATACATGTAGAAGAGACATATTATTAGCTTAAACAACAAGGGCAACTCCAAATCTGAGGTTACGTCACCTTAAATAATTCTCCAATTCAACCATAAGAAGAAGAAGAAGAAGAAGAAGAAGAAGAAGAAGAAGAAGAAGAAGAAGAAGAAGAAGAAGAAGAAGCAGCAGCAGAAGAAGAAGAAGCAGAAGCAGAAGACGAAGAAGAAGAAGAAGAAGAAGAAGAAGAAACAATCTACAAGCCTCACAGGATTCTCTACATCTAAATCACGTTATTTCTCTTTGATTCTATCTTGGGGTGTTACCTAAACCTTGGGAGAATATTCCCAGGTGTTTAAAATATTCCCAGGTGTTTAGGATCAGAAATATAGTAGAAATCAAATAAGAAACTCTTGCCACCGATTTATGCATTATTTAACCTTTTCACTGCCTCAAGTGGGTCCCAAAGGGGCTGCCTATGTAGTCTCGTGAAAATGCTAATATCTCTCTACTCCAATGTCGTATTGATGAACGGTTTAATGAGTTGGAAACTAGACTCGTAGACCTTCAATTTGGTGGGTGTATTACCCAGTAACTCCAAGTATATTGAGAAATGCTCAGTGAGATCAGACCCAAATTTTAGTAAACTTATGAACATAACCTTCGATAATTTTTGCTGACTATTGTTTTACAACTTTCTTGACTTCGAGACTTAACATGTCACACCCTAAATCTGGAAAGGCATGACAGGCACTCAGTGCCATACTACGCCTGAGCAAACCACTCTAAATCTAAAACTCTGGAGGAGTAGCCCTCAACATAGGCCGATAGGGCCTACCTGCACACAGACAATACCAACAATTCGGCAAGGCTGAAATCTATATATATATATATATATATATATATATATATATATTTATAAACACTAGCTATCTCTTCTGAACTGGGTATATACACACAAAACATAGATACACAACTGAGCAAGCCGATGAGGCTGCTATGATCGCACAAAGCCAACAATACCCGAACAGACATTTACAAGCCGACTAGGCTATTACACAAACCCACTATATACAAGACTCGTCTATAAGCCTCTAATGAAAGCATAACTGTACCATGGTCGGAACATGGCCCTGGTCTACCCATCCAATGTGTAGTCATAAAAGGAAGACCCCAAAGACCTGGCAACTCCAAACAGGGGGAACTCACCAATCAGCTAATATCAGATACGGCCTAGCGGGAAAGTCTATCAATCAGTCTATCTGTACCTGCAGGCATGAATACAGCACCGCTAGAAAAAGGGACATCAGTACGAAACAATGTATCGAGTATGTAAGGCAATAGATAACTGAAACTGAAACTGAAAACGGAATAATCTTGAGGCCAAAGAATGCCCTGAATATCTCTTTAATCTATCTCATATGAAATGAAATACAAAAGTAACATATATCTCATAGACCAACTTGCCAGGAAACTGTAAAATCTCACTCACCTATTGGCCAAGAAAAACTGTCTCACTAACCCGTCGGCTAGACTAAATAAAATGTCTCACTGACCAAGTGGCCAAGCTAAAGAAAAATATATATGTAGCATGTTGCATATCATGTGTAGAATGAAATATGTGATGATATCAACATTTCTTTCTCTAACTCTTCTACCAAAAATATACTAAGGAGCGGATAGGAATCCCTCAAAAGATACAATACCACATCGAGAACATTACACCTCTATGACAGCTCTAAAAAATAGTTTTCATTCATTAAGATTCGATAAGCACCTACTGTCTATGGATCATGCCAAGAAAAGGAAAGGATAGCCATTACATGCCTTGTCGCTTATTTAACCACTCAACGTCTATCCTTCCGAGCTTACAAATGTACATTCAAGATGATTCATACTAAGGTTAAGTCGTTAAAATGCTTATAATGTTAAGCTAAACTAATAGGTGAACCAAAGAAATTTGGGCATCATTTCCTTTATACTACTTACTTCCACCAATCTTCAAACAACACCCAAACATCACTAACAATATCAACAATATCATAGCCAAGAGATTATATGCAACTAGACTCAAATCAATTGTCACGACCCAATCGGAGGGCCATGACGGGTAGCCGAAGCTAACCTACCGAGCACCACTGAACATACATCTCATACTTATTTCTAGGTGGGCCACAAAGCTAGCTCATGGGCGTCATAATCTGTAAGGGCATATATCACAAGATAATGACACATCGCTATATAATCTTCAATAACTATGCCCATAAACATAAGACAACAAGGCTACCAAAATATAATATAACTATATGAACTGATATTCATATTGGACTTTAGCAACACACATCTGTCTACGAGCCTCTATATAGAATACAGGAATCCTTGAAGATGGGGCAGGACTCCGCCATGCCCAAGTATATATATACACAAGAGTAGTACCAATAGACTACAGCTCTGAACCAACTGGAGCACTTTTGAAACTCCGCTGATGAAGCTCCTAGGGGTCATATCCGCCACCCTGCTTTCCTGCGGGCATGACCGCAGCGTCCACAAAAAGGGACGTCAGTTTGAATAATTTACCTAGTATGTAAGGCATGAATATTAACATAACAAGAGATATGGTATATAACATGAGTTAAAGAGATAACCTGTACATTTGATTGCCTCTTGAGGTGAATATCATGCATGCTTAGCTTTATTTAAAAAAAAATCATACATATATAACATAATAGTGCTACGAAACGTGTCGCGATCTATATATCATATCATCATGACATATGTTGCCATGGAACGAACAACCCGATCCAATTAACCATATATCCCGCATCCGGGATGATATCATAATATACCAGCTGATCAGGTGGTTATGCGTATATAACGCCTCACCTTTCCCTATATCTCATATATACATATATAATATAAGTAGCATGCATGATAAAATTTACTACTTTATCGGAGTGACGTAAGGTCGGTAACCTCCGATATATATTATGGAGCAATCATCGTCGCTATATCTCACCTTGAAGGAACAATTATCACAAGGTCAGATCAACAACTGTTACACCTCGAAAAAAAATTGTGTCGTTCATATCATAAGTTGGTTAATATAAGCTCGGGAATGAGACCATCCATGAAAAACGATGGAAAAATCGAGTCCATGAAATAATTCCACCAGATGAACAGTTACGCTGATGAATAGTTACTTGGGATGAACAGTAAAAATAAAAAATATTAAACGGAAATCTATTTTTTTCCAACAATTTTCTACCCCTCTCTCACCCCTAAAATCCCTCTAAACTCCCCCCCAAAACCCTATCTACCAAGTTCAAGAAGATCCAAGAGAAAATATAAGTGTTTTCATGCAAGATTTACATTAAAGATTAGCTTAGGTGAGGGATAAAGCTTCTATGGCGTTGTGGTGACATTAAGGGTTGTTGTGAACTAAGGGATGCATGGATTTCGAGTAGTAGTAACTGTATAAGGTAAGTATACTATCTCCTTTCTTGTGCTTAAGTTTATTCAAGTGTTGGTTGAGTTTTTTGAATGAAAACTACAAGCTAGTGCTTAAAATAGCATGAGGTGTTGTTGTCTTCTTGTGGACTGTTTTGGGGTTGTGTTCTTGTGGTAATTTATGGTTGGAAATTGATGGAATAACCTTGATATTCTATTGTTGATGTTGTTATTGTTTTTTTGGTGTTGATTTAAATTGGAGAGGAAGCGAAAGATATAGGAATAGTGCTGCCCAATTTTTCTGAAAATCGTAGTTTTGTTGTTGTTGTTTGTTGGACTGTTTTCAAGATGTAAATATGGTTTCTAATTGCTGGAAATTATGGAATATAACCTGACTATATTGTGTCTACTGTCGTTAAGATTATTCATGTTCTAATTGAAGGAAGTGAAAAAGTAAAACATGTAAAACTAGGACTTGGAAGTGAAGGTTGAAGAGTTAAAACATATGGACTGTTTAGAGATTATCTTTATGATGTTTTCGTTGGTTATAAGATTAGCAAAATACGATAGTCATGACCTTATATGTTGACGACGATATCATTTCACTTAGTGTAGACGCAAGAGGATTATGTTAAGATTGGTTGTCGATTGAGAAGGAGATTATCCAGGTATGTTACGGTTGTTCCTTATTTTCTAGGCATGATTCCATGTCTGGTAAGAATGTAATGAACCATATGACTAGAGATTTGTCAAAGTAGAACTTGTCATTGTTATACCTTGGAAATTTCGTGTCGCTCGAATTAAGAACGTGCCAATGTAAACCTAAAGTGGACATGAAGCCCTTGTAAGGTTAAGAAGGGTATTCGATAATGCTAAGTATAAACCTTTAGGTTTCGGAGTTATATGAAGCAATGGAAGTAAGTTCGCCGGAGAAATTTTCGGTTGAGTCATGTTTGGAAAGCTTTCACACCATGTGAGTAACACATTGCTTAGAATCACTTTGACGGAGATATATAAGGCCCCTTATATGGTTAATGAAGTTCTACACAAGTGCCAAGAAGGTTCCATAAGGATTGGAGGTCAAACGAATCGAAAAGAACCCGATTTCGCGAAATCGGGGAAAGTAGAGTAGTGTGCGGTCGCACATTGATTGTGCTGAGCCATACACTGCATGCCAACTGCCCATTTTTGGTATACTCACTGGTCAAAACCACCCCTAATTGGTGGAGAGAGTGTGCAGCCGCACACTTAGTGTGCAAGGTCGCATGCTCTCCGCCAAGTGAGTCGGGGTGTGATTTTGCCACCTTTTTAAATCTCAACTGACCCCAAATTCAATTCCAACCTTCCACACTTATTTCCCTACCTTTATAGAGGCTTCGGAAGGGTTCTTGAAGGTTCCCAATCACTTCACACCTTTCCATATCATCCAAAAAGAGAATCAACTTCAAAACTCAAAGGTAATCCAAGGAAGGTGGTTGTTCTTGCTTCCCTTCAAAGTTGTGGTGAATTTGATCTTGGAGGGAGTTGAGTGAGGTGATGTTCCTTGATTATAAGGTATTTTTTCTATCTTATTCTTATGGTTGAGTTGATGTAAAGGTTGAGTACCCCTTAGAAAGGAAAATAATTAAAGTGGAGAAGCCATGAATGGTGTAATGAAGAAGATGACTATGAAGTGAATCAAAAAGGGGATTTTGGCTAAATTTGGGATTGAATTGAATATAACTTCTTAATTGTGGTATTATGGATGTTCTTATTACTGTTTGAGAGTTATTTTTCCATATGGCGGGAGTTGATGAGATAGGAGAAAATGCTGCTCAAATTTCGTTAGCCTCTTAGTCGCTCTAGTTTGAACTTAAGCATGTTTTCAAGACTTAAATTCATTGTGAATCCTCTTAAATGTAGATTTTGTGGGCTTGGGAGGAAACGTTAGTTGTTAAGGAGACGTGAAGGTATGTTAAGGCTATCCTTTCCTTAACTTTTGGCATGATCTTATGATATGAACTAGCAAGCACGCAAACAATCTTCCATATTACTCTACTCTTAGAAGCACTAGGATTACTTAAGTATTAGATGTTCTTGTACCCCGTTTATGATTGTTCCTTCTGTTCACGGGTCTTGAGATTTCTTATATTGATAATGTTAGCTTAAAGGATGTTCATTGGAGATAGTACGACCTTATGTCACTCCGAGAGTTCTATGTATTCAATTTATTCATGCATTGCATTCATATATTCATATGCATATTGACCCGTTACCATAAGGCATTATATATACACGTGTATTATATGTATATGGGGTATGGGAAAAGCGATAGGAGCTATATACGCATTACCACCTGATCAGCTGGTGCACCATGATGATGATATATCCGTCGGCCTGCACGTTCCGCAGCAATGTTGTCATATCCCGTATTTTGTACCCGGATACTTCAAGATAATTGCGATAAGTTAAGGGCAAGGCTATATTTTGATCTTGTTTAACACACAAGTTGTTTATGAAAATTATTTATGTGGAAATATTCAGAAAGGCTAGGGGAAAAAAGGGAAATTCACAAGGTGGCTCATGGAAATATTAAGAAGAATTTGGGGTTGAAAGTGAATTATGGAAAATTTAAATTCTTGAAACAAAAGGCCAAGTGGGCCGTGCAATTTGGTGTGGGCCTTGGCCCACATGGATGCATAAAATAAATAAGACAAAAGATGAAAAAATTATCATATTTATCATCTTCAACACTTAGAAGCTTAGAGAAGCTTGGAGAAAGAAAAGGAGAGGCCATTCGGCCATGGCAAGGCAAAATTGAGGTCCAAAAATCTTGATCAAAAAAATATTTTCTTCTAGCTAATCAACCAATTGGAAGGTCCTCTTTAACGTAAGCTAGCTGTTGGAGCAAGCAAAACACTTATTTGTGCGAATTACAACCCTAGCCAAGTTGTGGAGGTAAGTGGAAGAGGTAAGATTTAATCTTTTTTTTCATATGTTATAAATGTTTTGTACATATTGTAGTGTGTGGAAATGGATGGAAACCATGAAATTTGGTGTTTTAGGGTGGTGGCCGTGTATGTGTTGTGTTATGTAGGAATGGTGAATCAATTTTTACTTAGTATTTTGGTTGTTGTTGTCATGGATGCTATGATGAAAATGAGAGTTTAATGATTCAAGTTGAAGTTGAAATTGTTGTGGGCTGTTTTAGAAGCCAATGTGATTTGAATGTAGTTTCTTGTATTTATGGAAAATAATGTTGTTAGTGTGTGAATTGTTGGTGTAGTTCATGAATTTGAAAGAAGGAAATGTGTTGTTATTGTTCTTGTTGCATTTGGAAGGTTTCGGCTAGATTATTTTGAATATTATGCGGATTGTTTGAAGTGTTCTTGAATATTGTTTGAATGGCTTCGGATTAGGATTTGAGTGTGCGAGCACTGGTGTTAGCTTGATTGTATGTAGTTGAAGTGAATGCAAATGGAATGCCGTCGAATTATGTAAAAGGGAGTTGCTAATGTTAGAATGTGTTTTGAATTAATTGTTGATGTTGTTAATATGGTTGTTGGTATTGTTGTTGATGATTTGGGCCGAGTTGAATTCTCGGGGTTGTTGAATTTACAGGGGAAATGCTGCCGAAATTTCTGTAAATAAAGTGTTGGTTGAGGATTAGACTTCTAAGTATCTATAGCTAATGTTTGGTATATACTAATATTGTTGTAGATCTTGCGGAGCCAAAGACTTGAATTCGGATTAGCTTAGGAAGCGGGCAAAGGTATGTAAAGCCTAACCTTTCTTTCTTTTGGCATGTTCTAGTTGCAAGTAATCTATGATACGAGCCTCGGGGTAACTCCATTCATAAGATCCGAGCATGTCGACGATTTTTATTCCCTTCTTGATGTTAATATTCCTAATATAGTTGAACTATGGTCTTTGTTGGTTTTGTATGATTGGATAATAAATATGTGTAAAGAATTTTTACTCCTAACAGCTTTAAGTCGAAAAATGTCCGTAACTTTCATAGACGAGCTCGGATCGCTCCGATACGTTCCTAGAGGATCCTAAAGCGAATAACGTCCATAACTTTCTTATGCTAACTCGGATTGATCCGAAACGTGTTTATGATCCTTCAGGTGTCGGTAAGTGTACTTGTCTATCGAGTCTTAAAAATTGATTTAAGTTGCATTTAGTTTCTCACTACTCTGCTCGTGCATATGGCTGTTAAATCTTTCGCCGAGTCCCGGGCCGGTATGTATCGTGCGCATGGATCACCGACTCCCTTGCTTGAGGGTCGGGTTCCATATATATATATATTCCGGAGTTATGATGTGTTCATGGTTCACCGAGCCCCTTGCTAGTGGGCCGGGTACCCTATATATGTGTATTCTGATGTTATGATGTGTTACAGAGATTACAGAGCAATCTTATGGTGTATGATGTGTGTGGCGCCAAAGACGGGGTGGCGACCACGTTCCCCGGGTCCCGCAAGGGACCGGACACCGTTTCTGACATGCGTGATTTGTGTTTCAAGTAAGCATATTGATATTCTGCATTTCGTGCTTAGTCTCTGTACTTCTTGTTCGATTATGGTTCTGTTTTCTGTATTTCATGCTTAACATACTCAGTACATATTTCGTACTGACCCCCTTTCTTCGGGGGCTGCGTTTCATGCCCGCAGGTACAGACGCTCGTTCTGGTGACCCGCCAGCTTAGTACACCTATTCTGCTGTGTTGGAGTGCTCCCCTTGTTCTGGAGCCTACTGTTATATCCCATATTTTCATACATTGGGACGTTTTAAAATAAACGCGACAAGTTAAAGACAAGACTATTTTAAGGTACGAAGTAGAGACTTTAACTTCTGATTTCATTTCAAGTCACAATTTACCTACAAATTTCGTTTGGTATAGAAGCATTAATGGAAAATTGGGATTAAATTAACAATGGTTAGATTATTAAGTGGGATTGGGAACAAAAATCAGCCCATTATTTTAAGCCATAGTTGGCCGTGTAGTATAATGGAATGGTCAAAGAATATTTGACCCAAATGTTGAGTGGGACACTTGTCCAACCCTTGCAATGCATATATAAGGAAAAAAAATCTGACTCATTCCACATTACACAATTCATTCTACACATTACAAGTTAGAAATATAGTGATAGAGAGAGAGGGTCTCTCGGCTAGAGCTAGCCGAGAGTGAAGGGTTCCAAATTGCTCCAAAAATTCAGTTTTCTTAAGCAATTCAACTCCATTGAAGGTATATTAACGTGTAGCATCCATTGATATAGCAAGAACAAGTTTTAAAATTCAAGAAGAGAGTTTGAGGGGCTATCCGATTGAAGAAGTTAGTTACAAGGTAAGAATGATCATTTTTCTTGTGTTGTATGATAATTTGAAGGCACAATTCGTGCATGTTGTTGTTGGATTGTTGTTGTGGTTGAAGTTGGGGGGTGAGCCGCGAGCTTAGTGAAGTCATGGTTGGTCTCATTTTGCATGTATTGTTGATGGATTGAATGTGTGTCAACATATGAAAATGAACAAAGATTGTAGAAGTTTGTTTATAATGTTGCATGTTGGTATTAGACTGTTTTTCTTGAATTTGAAACGAGCCGTGTGTTGTAGAGTTAAATGGAATCATGCTTAATCTTCTTGTACATGTATTGGAAATGGATTGAATGTGTTGTAGTATGGATAAATGGATGAAAATCATGAAGATGTTGTAGTTGTGTTGAAGCCGTGTAGGGGGGCTGTTTTAGAGGAATTTATGGACTGTTTTGTGTCATATTTTGATTGTTGTTGTTATGGACATTATGGTGTATTGTATGCATGTTGAATATGTGAATGGAGGTGTTAAAGCAACGAATCATGTTGAAGTATACAAGCAGTCCAAACCATGGACTGTTTTAATGTTAGGAGTGAATTAGTGTATGTTGAATGTTGATTATTGTTATGAACGTATAGTGGAAGTGAAGTTTAATGATTCAAGTTGAAATTGAAATGGTTTGTGGGCTGTTGTAAGAATGAAAATGATGCTAAAACAGTTCCAAGAATCGTAAAGGTAATGTTGTTAAACGTGTTGTTGTCGTTGTAAGTTAAAGTTGGAAAATTGCTAAATGAGAATGGTAATGTTGTGTGTGTTGTTTGGCCGTGAGATGGGACTGTTTTGAATGATGTACGGACTGTCCAAAGTTCCCTTAAGTCATGTTTAAACAAGTTCGGATTGGTACTTGAAAGTATGACTAGCAATGTTAGCTTGTAGCACTAGTTGGTTTGAATGCGAACGAAACGTCGTTTAAATGTTAGAAAGGGATTATTAACGTTAAAATATGTATTGAATTCCCTCGTAGACTAATTGTAGCTATTGATATCTTGATATAGGATAAGTGCTATTGGGCAGCAAGTACAAGTTATAATACGACTAAACGCTAAAGGTATGTAAAGCCTATTCCTTCTTTCTTTTGGCATGTCCTAGACGTAAGTATGAAATGATATGAACCTTGGGGTAAATTCTATTCTCTAGTTCCATGCATGACTTATGATTCTATATTTCCTTAATGCTATTGTCACGAGCCTACTACATGATTGACTAATGAATGATGTATAGAAGTTCCTACTCTTAAAAGAATGGCATGAACAGAAGCATACTTGACTTTCAAAAACTACATCATGGAAATTGATACATGTACATGAAAGCTGAAACGTTCCTTGCTATAACTTATAATGAGAGTTGAAAAGAATTGAATATGATTATTATCCCAATACTTTAGAGCTGGTTAGTTGATTATCTATTGAGTCTCAAAAGATGAATTGCATATATGTGGTTGCTTATTATTCTGCTCGTGCTTACCGCTATATCCTTTACTGAGTCCTGGGCCAGGACACGTTTTCGTGCGCATGTTTACTATATTATTCACCGAGTCCCTCACTAGAGGGCCGGGACACGTTATATATATATATATATGACAGGATGACATGATGATATGATGATATGATGATATGGAGATGGTGGCCAGGAGGGCATATATTCCTTATTACTGAGTCCCTTACTAAAGGGCCGGGACACGTATGTGTTTATGTTTATGATGCTATGATTATAATTACCGAGTCCCTCATTAAAAGGCCGGGACACGTTATACATGTAATATACGGAATGATTATGCAGCATTGATTACAAAACACTATGTTGATATTGATATGAGAACGATACAGATGAAATATGTTCACAGGCAAGTTTTTATGAAATTCTGTTGGTTGCATTGAGTCCTATACATCTTATCTCAGTATCAGTCTATCACTATGTTTCATGCTTTACATGCTCAGTACATATTCCGTACTGACCCCCTTCTCTTCGGGGGGCTGCGTTCATGCCCGCAGGTACAGACGCTCGTTTTGGAGATCCGCCAGCTTAGGATATCTATTCAGCTACTTTGGAGTGCTCCTTTGTTCCGGAGCCTAGCTTGTGGTATAACTCCCTTTTGCTGTATGTGTATGTGTGTATTCGGGGTACGGCGGGGCCCTATCCCGTCACATGATACTGTCATTACTCTTAGAGGTTTGTAGACATCTGTGTGGGTCTGTATATAGTTGTGGTTGCGTTATATGAATATGACTTATGTTTTGGGGCGTACCCATTCGTAATGGCAGCCTTGTCGGCTTGCGTAGATATATATATATATATATATATGTTGTTGTTGAAAACTTTAACTCCTTAGGAGACAGGTGCCTACGACATACAGAATTGTGACAGCTTTAAATAACATCCTGCCGTTTTCATACAAATAAGTTCATGATATGCTAAATACAAATGATTATAGTTAACAGATAATATGATTGTCCAACTCGGGCACTAGTCACGGCCTACGGGGTTGGGTCGTGACACCTACATTCTGGTATAGACTCTTCCGTTGTATATATGTATGTACATATTCAGGGGTACGGCGGGGCCTTGTCCCGTCATATGCTTTTGTTGTTACTCTTAGAGGCCTGTAGACATGTATGTAGGTCATGGGTCGATAGTGTTCAGTTATGTCTGTGTGATTTGCGTCTTAAGCGGTTTCATTTGCTATGACAGCCTTAACGGCTTGTATGTATGTATACGGATGCAAATGTTTTGGGCTATGTGTTTTGCGACAGCCTTACAGGCTTCTATGTGATACATTTGTTATATGTGACCGCTTAAGACGACATCTGACCTTTGTATCTATATAAGTCAGTGTACGCCGAATCTGGATTAGCCATTTGTATGCCGATTTTGGTAAGTGAGTGTGTGCGGGTGTCCAGCTCGGGCACTAGTTATGGCCCACGGGGTTGGGTCGTGACAAATGTGGTATCAGAGCAGTTCGTCCTCGGAATGTCTACAGGCCGTGTCTAGTAGATTCTTGTTTATCGATGTGTGGTGCACCACATCTATAAACAGGAAGCTACAGGACATTTAGGATGTCACCTTTCCTTCGATCTTAGATCGTGCGATAGAGCTGTATTATTAGGATGGTTCCTTTCTGACAGATTGCTATGTTTACAGTGATGCCTCCGAAGAAAGCGACGGCTGCCCAGAAGGGCAAAGCAGTAGCAGGAGAGACCAGTCAGACTCGGAGAGTCACTCGGGCCCGTGCCCAGACTATGCCCGAGGTTATGCCCCAGTCAGCGGGCTCTGCTATGCCGCCGTCATCAGAGGAGCCTAGAGCAGCAGCCGCTGCCGCTATGGATCGGGGGGCGGTTCCACCGTTAGCCCCGGAGGCTCCAGCGCCCGAGCCTCCAGCTCCTAAGACAGGGGCGGAGGATAGGGCGATGATAGATGCCGTACAGTTACTGACTAGATTAGTAGCAGGGCAGGCTCGCCGACGCGGGCCAGGGGGTGATGATGTGGATAGACATGATAGCTTAAGGGTTCGTGACTTCTTGACTTGTATCCCCCCAGAGTTCTACGGGTCAAAGCCCGAGGACGATCCCCAGGACTTTATTCGATAGATGCAGCGTACGTTGAGGTTAGTCAGAGCTTCTGAGACTGAGTCTGTTGAGCTGGCTTCATATCGGTTGCGTGATGTAGCCGTTAATTGGTATGAGTCCTAGGAGCTGTCTAGAGGCGAGGGTGCTCCTCTAGCGGTGTGGGATGAGTTTGCAGCGGCCTTTCTTAGCCACTTTCTGCCTCCAGAGATGCAGCGAGCTAGGGTGGACAGATTTCTACAGTTGAGACAGAGGGGCAGAAGCGTTCGGGAGTACAGTTTAGAATTCGACTCTTTGGCTAGATATGCACCCACTATTGTGGCCGATATGGCTGACAGGATGCACCGATATGTGATGGGGTTGGATCATTATCTGGTGGATAGTTGTATGGCGGTGGCATCTCAGCCTGGGATGGATATTTCCCGGGTGTAGGCATACACACAAGGAATGGAGGATCGACACAGAGGGCGCCAACCCGATAGAGATCGTGATAGGGGCCAGCCAAAGAGGGCTAGATCAGCTGGTTATTCCGGGGAGTTTCGAGGCGGGCAGCCTCAGCAGCAGCATAGCGGATATTCTTCTCAGCTAGCCCGCAGTACGCCTTCACAGTTCACGGGTAGGCGATTCGATAGTACTGGGCACTCAGGAGCAGGCCAGAGTTCCAGGGCCTTGGGTTCGCAGGTGAGCATAGATTCCAGTCAGAAAAGGCCACCCATGCCTCGGTGCTCTTACTGTGGGAAGCCTCACCTAGGGGAGTGTTATCGTGCTACGGGTGCCTGTTTTTCTTGTGGCCGCCAAGGCCATATTATGAGAGATTGTCCGTTGGCGGGTGGTTCCGGTGGTGCAGCTCGGCCTACGGGGTCAGTTGCTGGTTCGTCTTCCACTTCTAGCTATGCGCCCTATGGGGCGGGGTATGCCAACACCAGCAGGCCGCGGTAGAGGTCGTGGCGGAGTTTCTAATTCTAGCGGTCCCTCGAACCGCATATATGCCTTGGATAGCCAGCAAGACCAGGAGGCGTCACCAAACGTGGACACAGGGATATTATTGGTCTTTTCCCGAGATGTATATGCATTGATAGGTCTAGGCTCCACTTTATCATATATTTTCCCCCCTGGTTGCTAGTAGAATTAGGATAAAACCCGAATCGATAGAACTGTTCGAGGTAGCCATGCATATAGATGAAAAGTGAATATTGAGGATTTAAAAGGCTAACACGATAATTGTATAGTCGGAAGAGTAAAAGGACCCTCTCTAAATTGGAGTGAGACACGTTACGAGAATCTTTTGGAAGTTGTTAAGACCCCGACTTGCCTTAGATTATACCAGCGGGGAGGTGGATGTAATTATACCAGCATTAACGCACCAAAATTCATCAAATATTCGGGGTTAAGCGTGCTAGGGCAAGAGAAATTCTAGGATGGGTGACCCCCTGTGAAGTGCACTAAAGGTTCCACAAATGTAGGTACAAGAGGCAAATGGGAAATTAGGGTAACCTAAAGGAAATTAGAATATGTGGCGTGGTTAGAAACCTTAAAGAGGTCGCGTAGGCTAAGGCGGACTAGGCCGGTGAAGAGGAAGGAAGCGCAACGCATCTCTGGAATCAGAGTAAGTTTGAATAGCGTTTGGAAATATTCTGTAAGCGAAATGGTAATAAATATATGTGTATGCATATGACATCCCATTTATGACTGTATCGATCGATAGGTGAAACCCAACAACCAGTGTTGCGATGTAGGAAGACATTAACTGAACTGAATTCAAGAGACAAAGCGAAAGGTATGGTACAGATGTTATAAAGTAGACTGATACTGATTCCACCACTAGTCAAGGCTGGAAAGTCCTAATACAACGATATTCGGGAACAGAAAGAAAGCCAGTACGTGAAGGGTAAGGAGCTTCGAAGTATCAGAAGTGTCAAAGGAAAGGAATATGGGGGAGTAAAGCCTTAGGAGAGCCGACGGGCAAAGCATGAAACTATTTGCGTAGAAATTTGAAGGACAAGTCTGTAAAAGAATTATAATGTGATAGTATGGAACAAAAAGAGGAATAGACCTGAGGAAGGTTAACGGTGAAAATAGGACGAGCATATGGGAGTACGAAGGATACTTTAATGAGTTGGTGATAGGAAACCGATTACTTATCAAAGGAAGGACCAAGATAATGAGTTGACGCAGTTGACTAGAAAACCCATGATATGGAATGAGGATTCATGTCACGCCCCAAAACCCACCCTAGACGTGACCGGCATCCGACGTCACGAACAACATCGGAAGAACCTAAACAACACAATAATGATACTTGAACCCGCCAGGTTCAATGTTCGCCTCCAACAATTTATAAATTAAATGCAACACATCATGAACACATGAATTAAATCAGCGGAAGTCTTTATAAGTAATAGACATGAACGTGGCAAACACCCATTAAGTCGTACAAGACTTTTGATAATCTACCCACAATTCTGACAACTATCTATGGAGCTTCTAAGAGACATAACAATCGTCAAACTTCGGGACGCAGCCCGGAAATCTAGAATAATAAATGAAACAGGAAGTGTCCCACGAACAAGGATGTGGGCTCACCGAATCCACAGCAGTAGCAAGTCCTTTTAAGCGTCGAAAGTATCACGAACCTGCTCTTCTTCGTTACCTAACATACCATCAAAAACAACAATGGTATGCCTGAGTACTTTCGTACTCAGTGAGTGCCTCGGGGACAACAAGTATTATGAAAATAAAATACAATAATGTATAAAGAAATCAGTTCTGAAAAGATAGCATAAAAACAGTCATTCCACTTTGTGATTCTCAATATCATTTGTTAAACAATTTACAAAGCCATTTATCAATATAGAAACAAGTATTCAACATGTGTATCTCTATAAGAATTATCAAAACCGATTATGAAGTCTTTTGTTAAGTTACAACTTTTAATTATGCCTTTCAAATTGATCATGATTGTCAACAACAGTTCTATGAGAGATTACGAATATTACACACACCGACACAAGCCCAAGAATCAATCACATCGAGGGGTTGACCGTAGGGTTCCCTTGTCACAACGCACCACACCGAATTACAAATTCTCGGTGACCACTCATCCTCCCGAATGGCTAGGCATAAACACACCGGAATATGAAATTCCCAGTGACCACTCATCCTCCCGAATGGCTAGGCGTAAGCACACTGGAATATAAACCTCGGTGACCACTCATCCTCCCGAATGGCTAGGCGTAAGCACATCGGAATATGAAATTCCCGATGACCACTCATCCTCCCGAATGGCTAGGCATAAGCACACCGGAATATGAAATTCCCGGTGACAACTCATCCTCCCGAATGGCTAGGAATAAAACATCAACAGAGTTCATAGCTTAAAAGCCGAATTACAATTCATCTTAAAGCAGCCACATCACCATTTACCATTAAGGTTCGTCATGCCATATCGTAAAGATAAATCATTCCAATCAGTGTTTTGAAAACATACAACTTCTTTACAAAGATTTCCATGTCCTAATTCACCAATGGGAATGTCATTACCAACTCTTAACTAGCATTACTAAGCATCTCTCATAGAGGAAAACATTCATAATATCTTATACATAAATAGAGTTTATTACAATCTAGGTTTACTGTGGGTTTGTCCCCTCACGCACGTTAACCATTATTTAAACATGAATTAGAGTTCAAGGAACATCAGAAGATTGATTTTCATTTCATTCATTAAAGGATCTTGAAATTTAATCCATCCTTAAATTACTTCCAAAACAGCCCAATATACCTTCGGATGCCAATGCTCGTATACCCTTCTTTATTTCCGTATATCCATAGTATAACAACAACAACAACTACAGCCGATCCCACGATATTCCTACCCACAAAATAGTTCATAAAAACCACCTAACAGTTCCCTAAATATCATCACAAAACAACCACGAAAATCATGTAAAACAGCCCCCAAATATCGTCACAAAAACAGCCCACAAATCATTTGATATCCAAAAATTATAACCGAACTTTCAATGCCATTTTCTATATTCTAACTCTTCAAATCTATCAATGATAAGGATAAAAACATCATTAAAATCTCAGACATACGAATCAAAATCAAAGAGTTTATAAAAATCGATCAAAAGAGTATGTTCAAAAGAGACATACCTCAACTTCGTGCTTTTGAGCATATCACAATGTCTTTCAATTCCTTCAACTTTAATCTATAGCAATACAGGTCATAGGGACTCTATATTAGCAACAATATCCATGCTTTGTTTATCCAAGAATTTTAATCAAACACTTGGTGGGCATGATGCTCCACAACCTTCATTAATGGTGTTTTCTTCACCCAATCTCCATTCTATTACTTCTAGATGATTCTACAATCTCAATTAGATGTAATTAACATCATTCTTCATCACCCATATGAGTACAACTGTCACGACCCAACTCCGTAGGCCGCGACTAGTGTCCGTGCTGGACACCCAGACGTACCCGATAACCCAAATTAGCAAAATGACAGAATATTTCAAATATAAAAGTCACTTGACGTTAGTAATTAGCATAAAAGAACCGACACAGTACATGGAGGCCGATGAGGCTGTCACAGATCGTATCATACCCGAACATATACAGAACCCACACAAGTATGTCTACAGACCTCTACAGATCATAACATAATCATAAGACGGGACAGGGCCCCGTCATACCCCTGAATAGCATACATATATATAATAGCGGCAAACTGTACCAATATACAGGCTCTGAACAAAAGAGCGCTCCCAATATAGCAGAATAGATGTCCTAGGCAGGCGGTCAGCAAATCTGTCTTCTGTACCTGCGCGGCATGAAAACGCAACCCCCGAAGAAAGGGGGTCAGTACGAAATATGTACTGAGTATGTAAAGCACAGAACGTAGTAAACAAAGTCATAATCAGAACAGAAGGTACAGAAAATGGACAAAATATCCAGATTAGCAAAATATTGATCATAAAATATGTCGTACCTGGTCCCAATACGGAACAAGATCATAACCGAAACAGGACTTACAGAGAAGTGAGTGTGACATCTGAAGTATCAAATGCATATTTTCAAAACATGAGGAGTGTGTTCAGAAACATACAGCATATCATATCCGGCCCCTGTCAAGGGCTCGACAAACAGAACGTGGCCACCCCCCGACGCTGGTGCCACCATACATACGGAACAGAGTAGGGGATAACCCCGTAACATAACATATCATATCAGATGGCCATATCAGATCATAGCATATCAGAATGTGTGTACATGGCACATCATACTCCAAAACCCATGTACATATATACCTGCCCCCTCACATCGAGGCACGGCGAACAATGCAGTGGAATACGCTTGACAACATATCCTGGCCCGGGCTCAGTGTGGGAAACATTGAGGCATCCACGAATGGAGTAGTGAGAAACTAAATGCAATAAAATATCATAGATTTCCAGAGACTCAATGAGGCATATCGAATGACAAATCAAATCGATGAAGTCGGACGGAATCATAGCAAGTGTATGTCATATGTCATAATGAGTTACGGAAGAATAATCCTCCTGAAATCTTTTTCATATTCCAAAATAGCTTACCAAACTCGAGGGAGTCAGCAAACGATTTTCCTTAGTAGTTGAAAGGATAGTTAAAACATTTTATTTTATATTATTCGAAAGTAAGGCAATAGTACAATAAGAGGGCAAAGCGGGAATAGTGGAGCTAAACGTAATACAAAATATCGTACCTTTACAGAGACTCGATATAGTATCCAGAATAAGTATCATTAGTAGTCGGAAAGGTAGTTAAGACGTTTCCTTAAAAATTGCTTGAAATCAAGTTACAAAGGACCATAAGGGTAAAATCAGAAATAGTGGGCCCGCCTCGGGACAAACAAGGCGGCGGGCTCAAATTACGTATATTATGCTTATGGGGTCACCTACAGAGGTCTTAGGGGTATTCCATAACTTTCTAGGCAGTTTGGAGAAGTTTGCATAATTTTTCAGTAAGCCTGCTTAGAGGGTTCAATTCTATTGAACGAAAAAAGAGCATTTTCAATTGCGGATTCCAATGGGCAGAATGTCTTCCGAAGTTCAAATCCAATCCTAGTACACCTAGGACATGCCAAGAGAAGAATCGGGATAGCTTTACATACCTTTTACGCACTTTACGCCTTTCCAAGTTCGCTTCCCGTTTCGTCCAAAATCTGCAAATGGTCACATTTACCAAATGTTAACCATAAGGCCTTAGGCTTAAATCTCAAGTCAACACTTTTCTACAAAAATTTGGGCAGCATCTCCCCTATACACATAGCATCCCCGAGAATTTAACTCGGCCAAAACAATCAACAACAACCCAACAACAACATCAACAACAACAACAATCACTATAACCACAATATAACTTAACTAGCTATCTTTTCAACATAATGTCATAACCTTCATTTCAACTTCAATTTCCAAACTAATCTCAATGGTTTCACATTCATCATTAATCTAGATCATCACAATATAATTTGGAAATATTTCATATCATTTCTACGAAATATTCACAAGATATACAAAATATACAAACTTTCCACCAAAACATAATTCACCCAAAACTTCAAATCTTCAACCTACATATTCATAACATATTTCCATCTTCCAATTTCATCAACCATAATCATAATTTACATCTTAACAACTTCATTTCCATAATATCACAAAATTATTCTAAGGTGACATAATCTTCTACATTCCAACTTCAACCAAAATTCATTCAACTTTCATTCCCAATATAATTTCCATCATAACCACAACTAGAATACAACATAAAATTCAACTCATATCATATATACAACAATATACACACACGGCTACATACACTATATTTCATACCCACTTTGAAATCTTCCATTTTTCCATACAATCAACTCATTCCCACATACTACAACACAAACAAGACTTCATAACACAAATAAAAGGGATGAATGCTTACCCTTTTTCCTAATCTTCTTCACTTGAATATATGATCAAATTGAGGAACCAGGTGCTCCTTCTTCCAAAACAACTACACCAAGTTGTAGAGGGACCTTGAATTAGTAGGAATTCAACAAGAAAATAATTTTAGAGGCAAGATTTTGGGGGTTGATTTTTCTATGGCCAAACCTGAAATTGGCTTGAGTTGTTGTTCTTGTCTTCTCCTTATGTTGTTTTCTTGAACCCTCTATAGGATAATGACTACTATATATTATTAGCACATGGAAAATTTAATTAGGACCATGGGTTTGGGCCATTGTTGGCCGGCCACCCCTTTGAGTTGGGCCCAAATTTTTCTTTTCATTTTTTTGGGCCAACTCGGTTGGTCCCGAGTTGGGCCTAGCCCACTGATCTTTCGACCTTAAAACGTTCATATCTCCTTGTATCGACGTCACCTTGGAACCCACGAACTATGGATGGAAAGCTAATTCAATTATCTACAACTTCTATTTCTTGGTATTTTCCAAATTCGAAACTTATAATACCGTTTTTGCCCCCCAAAGTCAGGTCACCCGAAAACGTTTTCTTAAAAATATTCGTTTGGAGGACTTCCACTTTGATTTGGCCCAAGGGTCCTTCTTGAGTTGTGTTTAACTTCACATATGTGATTCATATAATTTGTCACATGTCCCAAAAAAAAATCTTGACGTGTGGTCCCCACCTCAACTTACAATTAATCCGACGTTTAAAAATACGGGATGTAACATCCTCCCCCCCCCCCTTTAGAACATTCGTCCTCGAATGTTAGATTAGGCTTATAGGGTCTGTAAGTACTTCGGGGAAGTTTCTCTTTATGGTCAGCACACATAATACACATTCATTAATGAATATAACTAAGGAAAGCTTTTAAATTACCTGGAGGGATAGCGAACAACTGAGGATATTTCTTCTTCATATTCCCAGGTCATCTCCTCCCTGTTATTATTCCGCCACAACACCTTAACGGAAGCTACATCTTTGTTCCGTAATTTTCTTACTTGGCAATCCAGAACGGCTACAGGCTGCTCTTCGTACGATAGTTCCTCCGTCACCCGAATATTATTTGCTGGAAATATTCTAGGAGGATCGCCGACACATTTTCGGAGCATGGATACGTGAAATACCGGATGTACTTCTTCCAAATCAGATGGTAGGTCTAGCCCGTAAACGACATTCTCAATTCTTCGAACAATCTGATAAGGTCAGATATATCGCGGATTGAACTTACTCTTTTTACCGAATCACATTATGCCTTTCATAGGCGATACTTCAAAAATACCCAATCACTAACCTGGGATTCCAATGGTCGACGCCGTTTATCAAAATATGACTGCTGTCGACCCTAAGCTGCTAATTGTCTCTCTCGGATAAGTTTCACCTTATCAACTGCCTATTGGATCATATCTGGGCCTATTAATTCTGTTTCGCCAATATCAAACTAGCCGATGGGTGACCTGCATTTTTTTGTCATACAAAGCCTCGTATTAAGCTAGAATGGTAGCGGTTATTATAAGCAAACTCGATCAACGGCAGTTGATCGTCTCGGCTACCTCCGAAATCAATAATACAGGCTCGCAACATATCTTCTAGCATTTGTATAGTGTGCTCGGCCTGTCCGTTACTCTGAGGATGGAATACTGTGCTTGGACTTACCTGAGCCCCTAATCCTTCCTGAAACGAATCTCCAGAAATTAGTCATAAACTGAGTATCTCTGTCAATGACAATAGATATAGGAGCTCCGTGGAGTCTCATTATTCCTTTAATACATATAGTCTGGCATAATCCCCAACCGAATAAGTGGTGCTGACGGGGAGAAAATGGGCTGGTTTTTGTCAGTTTATCAACTATACCACATATGGAAATCATACTTCCGTGGAGCGCGAGGCAAACCCGTAATGAGATCCATACTAATTATTTCCCACTTCTAAGTCAGAATTTTCATTTCCTGAAACAGTCCAACCGGTTTCTGATACCCAATTTTAACTTGCTGACAATTTGGGCACTGGTCAACGGGTCTTACGATGTCGGGCACATATAATCTTCCTCGGTATAACAATACTCATCCGGTAAAACCTCGAGCTGGATCTTTTCCTTGTCAAAGGTTGTATCTCTATACGATACTAGAATAGAATCCTCAAACTGACGCTATTTTACCTTTCCCATGATCGATGATTCAGTAACTTCTTCGGACAAAATTCCAATATCTTCAGAACCGACCAAACGGACTCTAAGGCTAGCTGACTAATGAGTTTTACAGACCAATTCTTTACTTCTGAATGTACGCCGGTCAAGCCGTCCGTAGACTCACGACTAAGTGTGTCTGTCACAGCTTTAGCTTTTCTGGGGTGGCACAAAATATTAACATCATAATCCTTCAATAATTGAACCATCTTCTCTGCCGCGAATTCGGCTCCCTTTTTCTTAAAACGTATACTGGAAGCCCTTAGGATCCGTAGAAATATCAACGCGCACCCCACGTAAGTAATACCGCCATATCTTTAAAGCATCAATCACCATAGCTAATTCCAGACCATGGGCGAAATAATTTTTCCTCGTGCGGTCTGAGCTGCCGAGGGACATAGGCCATAATCTGACCATTTCCAGACAACTACATATTTCAGTCGATGTCGAAGGCCTAGACCAGTCCTTTATCGCTTCAATCTTCTGTATGTCAGTTATTTTCGTTCATGCTTAATTTATTTTACTTTCATTCGCTCCCCCTCCTTGGGGTTATACTTACACCATATTCAAATCTTTTCCTTCTAACCTACAACTTGATTATCTTCGTACGAAACCTTAACAGAATCATAATTACATAGTACACAATCTTACTCGATAGTTGGCACTCAAGTGATATAATTAGGGTAGTTGCTTATCTCATAGTAACCACATACTTTCTTCATACCCATTCCTTATCTGTCGTCCTATTTTCTCGACAATCGAATTATTTGATATTCACATAATTCATCATTTCATGTCGTAAGTTTTTCTTTGCCCTGTACTATTCCATTTTAGTTTGCTTTCGCAATTAACTTCGTGCTTTGCCCGTCGACTCTTTCAGAGGCTCCGCTTAATTACGTTTCTCACGGTTCACTTCTCCTGACATTTGGATCTTCCAATCTCAACCGCTGGCGAAATAAGTATCAATCTATTTCGTAACATTGGTACCACACCTTTCCCCTTTTCTCGTACATTCTCTCCAGTTAATGTTTTTCGTATATGACAACACTGGCTATTAGGGTTCACCAATCAATCGACATCATCATAAATGGGGGGGCCTACACATACGCATATATATCACTGCCATTTCTTTTACAATACATCTTCAATCACTTGTTCGAATTTACTCTAATTTCAGGGTTGCGCTGCTTTTTCTTTCTTTTTAACAATCCAATCTGTCTCAGCTCGTGTGACCCCTATAAAATTTCTAGCCATTCCACATATCCTAATTCCATTTAGGTTACCCCGAATTTCCTATTCGTCTCTCATATCTATGTTGCGAAAATTTTGTACATTTCCCAGGGGGTCACCCATCCCAGAATTGCTCTGGCCCTGGCACGCTTAACCTTACAACTTTAATGCATTTAGGCACGTTAAGACCGGTATAATTACATCGATTGCCCCGCACAGCCTTTGTCACGTAATTTAAGGCAAATCGGGGTCTTAACAACTTTTCAAAACGTTCTCGTAGCGGGTCCCACCCCGACTTAGCGAGAATTCTTTTACTTTTCTGACTATATAGTTACCGTGTCGCCCCTTGTACGTCCTCAATATTTACCTCCATGTATATATATATATTATTCTAGACGGCCCCCGATTTGGAGTTTTTATTCCACAAATTCCATCTCCAATCAGTCGAGGAAAACTGATAAAATGTCACTGTAAGGCATCTTCCGACCACCAACAAAAGAAAACTAGAGTCCGACGAACTTCGCGGAATCTTTTAGTACTTAATTCACATAACTACCTCCATATTTTTATATATATATATATTTGAGTCGTGAGCGAACCACTCAATTCCCGCCTGCTTGTCATACGCTTTGTATTCTTTCAATTAGAGGAAACTTGATCGTCGGACATTTTTACCATTCCGCATATTTTGCCCTTCACATGGGCTATGCTAAAACAAAATGGGGTTAGAACATATTTCTGGTCCCTCCAAATAAATTGTGAATTCGCTACTCGTATATGCTTTCTCGAGATAAAATTTTCCATATGAGGATAACGCTTCTTACGAATGACATGGAGGGTATGTCTTAAACTTTTAACCCAACATAAGAGATTTACCCTATCGGTATCGACTTTCAAGACATATTAAGAATTTATATCTTATTTTCCTGTTTATATTTCTGGAAAAATTTGGGCAGAGGTTCCTCTGTATTTCTTACTATCCCAAAACCTGTACACAGGAAATACCAACCATGCCTCACAGGGCCAACACATATACGTATATACATATCATATCATATCGCATCATAGCCACACGGGGCTAACAATTTCAAATAAAAGTACAAAGATCCCGAGGCTTACCTCACATGCCCAACTCAAACTGCACCTGTTACACTTTCCTGTTTACTTTCCCTTACGATTTTAAACTTTATGTTTCAATCGTACTTCAATACCTTACCCAGCATACGTCTTTCATACCATTTCTTACCTGTGTACTGTGTAGCTTCCAATATCATCAATCGTTGTCTTACGTCGATACCGTTCTCCAGCTGCAATCAAGGGTTAGTAAAAAAAAGGACTTCATTTCCTACAGCTGGCTCTATCGCACGATCTAAGATTCAAAGAAAGGTAACACCCTAAATGCCCTGTAGCCTCCTGTTTATAGATGTGGTGCACAACACACCGATAAACAAGACTCTACTAGACACGGTTTGTAGACATTCCGAGAACCAAACCGCTCTGATACCACTTTTGTCACGACCCAACTCCGTAGGCCGCGACTAGTGTCCGTGCTGGACACCCAGACGTACCCGATAACCCAAATTAGCAAAATGACAGAATATTTCAAATATAAAAGTCACTTGACGTTAGTAATTAGCATAAAAGAACCGACACAGTACATGGAGGCCGATGAGGCTGTCACAGATCGTATCATACCCGAACATATACAGAACCCACACAAGTATGTCTACAGACCTCTACAGATCATAACATAATCATAAGACGGGACAGGGCCCCGTCATACCCCTGAATAGCATACATATATATAATAGCGGCAAACTGTACCAATATACAGGCTCTGAACAAAAGAGCGCTCCCAATATAGCAGAATAGATGTCCTAGGCAGGCGGTCAGCAAATCTGTCTTCTGTACCTGCGCGGCATGAAAACGCAGCCCCCGAAGAAAGGGGGTCAGTACGAAATATGTACTGAGTATGTAAAGCACAGAACGTAGTAAACAAAGTCATAATCAGAACAGAAGGTACAGAAAATGGACAAAATATCCAGATTAGCAAAATATTGATCATAAAGAATAAATAGTATTTGTTGAAAACATATGTCGTACCTGTTCCCAATACGGAACAAGATCATAACCGAAACAGGACTTACAGAGAAGTGAGTGTGACATCTGAAGTATCAAATGCATATTTTCAAAACATGAGGAGTGTGTTCAGAAACATACAGCATATCATATCCGGCCCCTGTCAAGGGCTCGACAAACAGAACGTGGCCACCCCCCGACGCTGGTGCCACCATATATACGGAACAGAGTAGGGGATAACCCCGTAACATAACATATCATATCAGATGGCCATATCAGATCATAGCATATCAGAATGTGTGTACATGGCACAGCATACTCCAAAACCCATGTACATATATACCTGCCCCCTCACATCGAGGCACGGCGAACAATGCAGTGGAATACGCTTGACAACATATCCTGGCCCGGGCTCAGTGTGGGAAACATTGAGGCATCCACGAATGGAGTAGTGAGAAACTAAATGCAATAAAATATCATAGATTTCCAGAGACTCAATGAGGCATATCGAATGACAAATCAAATCGATGAAGTCGGACGGAATCATAGCAAGTGTATGTCATATGTCATAATGAGTTACGGAAGAATAATCCTCCTGAAATCTTTTTCATATTCCAAAATAGCTTACCAAACTCGAGGGAGTCAGCAAACGATTTTCCTTAGTAGTTGAAAGGATAGTTAAAACATTTTATTTTATATTATTCGAAAGTAAGACAATAGTACAATAAGAGGTTAAAGCGGGAATAGTGGAGCTAAACGTAATACAAAATATCGTACCTTTACAGAGACTCGATATAGTATCCAGAATAAGTATCATTAGTAGTCGGAAAAGTACTTAAGACGTTTCCTTAAAAATTGCTTGAAATCAAGTTACAAAGGACCATAAGGGTAAAATCGGAAATAGTGGGCCCGCCTCGGGACAAACAAGGCGGCGGGCTCAAATTACGTATATTAAGCTTATGGGGTCACCTACAGAGGTCTTAGGGGTATTCCACAACTTTCTAGGCAGTTTGGAGAAGTTTGCATAATTTTTCAGTAAGCCTGCTTAGAGGGTTCAATTCTATTGAACGAAAAAGGAGCATTTTCAATTGCGGATTCCAATGGGCAGAATGTCTTCCGAAGTTCAAATCCAATCCTAGTACACCTAGGACATGCCAAGAGAAGAATCGGGATAGCTTTACATACCTTTTACGCACTTTACGCCTTTCCAAGTTCACTTCCCGTTTCGTCCAAAATCTGCAAATGGTCACATTTACCAAATGTTAACCATAAGGCTTTAGGCTTAAATCTCAAGTCAACACTTTTCTACAAAAATTTGGGCAGCATCTCCCCTATACACATAGCATCCCCGAGAATTTAACTCGGCCAAAACAATCAACAACAACCCAACAACAACATCAACAACAACAACAATCACTATAACCACAATATAACTTAACTAGCTATCTTTTCAACATAATGTCATAACCTTCATTTCAACTTCAATTTCCAAACTAATCTCAATGGTTTCACATTCATCATTAATCTAGATCATCACAATATAATTTGGAAATATTTCATATCATTTCTACGAAATATTCACAAGATATACAAAATATACAAACTTTCCACCAAAACATAATTCACCCAAAACTTCAAATCTTCAACCTACATATTCATAACATATTTCCATCTTCCAATTTCATCAACCATAATCATAATTTACATCTTAACAACTTCATTTCCATAATATCACAAAATTATTCTAAGGTGACATAATCTTCTACATTCCAACTTCAACCAAAATTCATTCAACTTTCATTCCCAATATAATTTCCATCATAACCACAACTAGAATACAACATAAAATTCAACTCATATCATATATACAACAATATACACACACGGCTACATACACTATATTTCATACCCACTTTGAAATCTTCCATTTTTCCATACAATCAACTCATTCCCACATACTACAACACAAACAAGACTTCATAACACAAATAAAAGGGATGAATGCTTACCCTTTTTCCTAATCTTCTTCACTTGAATCTATGATCAAATTGAGGAACCAAGTGCTCCTTCTTCCAAAACAACTACACCAAGTTGTAGAGGGACCTTGAATTAGTAGGAATTCAACAAGAAAATAATTTTAGAGGCAAGATTTTGGGGGTTGATTTTTCTATGGCCAAACCCGAAATTGGCTTGAGTTGTTGTTCTTGTCTTCTCCTTATGTTGTTTTCTTGAACCCTCTATAGGATAATGACTACTATATATTATTAGCACATGGAAAATTTAATTAGGACCATGGGTTTGGGCCATTGTTGGCCGGCCACCCCTTTGAGTTGGGCCCAAATTTTTCTTTTCATTTTTTTGGGCCAACTCGGTTGGTCCCGAGTTGGGCCTAGCCCACTGACCTTTCGACCTTAAAACGTTCATATCTCCTTGTATCGACGTCACCTTGGAACCCACGACCTATGGATGGAAAGCTAATTCAATTATCTACAACTTCTATTTCTTGGTATTTTCCAAATTCGAAACTTATAATACCGTTTTTGCCCCCCAAAGTCAGGTCACCTGAAAACGTTTTCTTAAAAATATTCGTTTGGAGGACTTCCACTTTGATTTGGCCCAAGGGTCCTTCTTGAGTTGTGTTTAACTTCACATATGTGATTCATATAATTTGTCACATGTCCCAAAAAAAATCTTGATGTGTGGGCCCCACCTCAACTTACAATTAATCCGACGTTCAAAAATACGGGATGTAACAACAACAATCCCAAGTCAACAATCCAAAAACCCTAGCTTAGTTCATATAATTATCTTTATCAAACCCATTTACTATTCTACCAAGAATTCACCAATTCACAACTATAAATGATTAGGGAGTAGAAGCATTACCTTTAAAGTCCAATCCTCTTGAATTCGGGTTCTAGGGTTTCCACATCCAACAAAAATGTTCCAATCACAACTCTATGGATTAGAAGGGTTTACTCAAGTTAGAAAGGGATTAGAGACTTGGATTCAATCTAAAATTATGATAAAAACTTACCTTGGAAGTTCTTGAAGTTTAGGACTTGTTCTCTCTAAATTTGGGGTGAGTTTTCGTGAATGAGGTGTGAAGGAAATGAAGTGGAAAGTGTTAAATGAAGTTTTAAACTTATTTTCAGACCCATTTTACGCCCAATTTTACGTCCCATACAATTTGTACGGACCGTATATCCTACCGTATAATCATTCCAGTGATTTGGACATTCTGGACCAATTATACGGCTGGAATATACGGCCCGTATAATTTTTACGTCCGTATGTTCCACCGTATAATTTTTACGGTCCGTATGTTTTAACCTCAAACTGACAGAACACTGTTTAGTAAAACGGGCATAACCTTTTGTACAAAATGTTGCTCGGGCTGGGCGACCTACCGTTGGAAATCTATTTCAAAGATCTACAACTTTTATCACGGAAGTATTTCCAAATTCTCAACACATTTTCAGGAATATCTCCTAGAAGCCAGGCCTACCAAAACTTAGGCGATTTTAAGAGTCCTTATGAACTTCGATTGTTGGTTTGACTTCAAAACGACCATCCTCCACCCAAATTCATCAAGAATGGATTCATATAGATAAAATATCATATTAACACTAGATATTTACATACTCACACCTAGTTCAAATTTACGGGGTGTTACAATTCATGTGAAGACGAGGGGTTCGGCTATAAAGAAAACAGGATGAAAGATAAGGAACGGGCATGAAGGAAAGAAAAACTTCGCCAAATCCTTTATTATAGAAGGATATAATTACAAAAGGATAAATGCGTAGCCATATTGATATGGTTGCTTCCAACATAGAGAAGCCTTCCTGGAGGGTGACTTAAGAATGGAACCAATTCGCACGTAAAAAAGAATATCTTACAAACTTCAGAGCCGATGCTACACAGAACAAGTGAAGAAAGCTACTCCCTAAGAAAGATTAAAGATACTGACGGCTTGATCGAAGGAAAAGGGGAGTATTTAGGAAGAAAGTAACTGGAAACAGTTACGCACCAAAAGGTTAATGACACTGTTAGACATAAAGGACAGGAGTATGTCAAAATGAAAAAAATAATAATCAGCGTCGGAAATGGATGCCCTTATAAGTATTCCAATTAAATACGAGAACGTAGTTAGCAAGGAGATAGACATGACAGACTCCGCGATGAATTGTAAGAAGATCGCGGAAGGCGATGGTTACTTAAAGGGCATAGGCGTATATAGACCCTCTTGATAAGGGGGGGGGGGGGGAGAATATACTAGACATAAAGTGAACTATGACGATTCAAGCTCCAGAAAAGGAGACTTATTAGCTCGGGGCCAGAGTTCGGGGTATGTTGGCATATCGTGAGGTTACGAAAGGACGTAGAAATGAATTGACAACAAGTGTACCATGAGGTAGGTATAGGGAGAAAATATGGAACACACCTGGAGAGGTCAACAAATATAAAGGGGACAGCCCGAAACGGCACCATATGAGGCTCTGTATAGCAGGAAGTGCAAGTCACCAATCGGTTGGTTCGATGTTGACGGAACTAAGCTAATCGGCCCAGATATGATTCAGCAGGCAATCGGTAAAGTGAAACCATACGGGAATGGTTGCTAGCAGCTCGGAGTCGACAGAAGTTATACGCAGATAATCGACGTCGACATCTCGAGTTTCAAGTAGGTGGTTAGGTATTTCGGAAAGTGTCACCCATGAGGGGTGTAATGAGATTCGACAAGAAGGGGAAGCTCTGTCCGAAGTATATTGAACCTTATCAGATCGTCCGCAAGGTAGGCAAGGTCGCCTATGAATTAGACCTACCATCTGATCAAGAAGCAGTGCATCCAGTCTCCCCCGTGTCTATGCTTCGTAAATATATTGGTGACCCCTCTAGAGTATTTTCTATAAATGATACCCAGGTGACAGAGGAGTTATCCTACGAAGAGCAGACAATGGTCATACTGGATCGTCAGGTGAAAAGACTGCGTACCAAAGACGTGGCTCCGGTTAAGGTATTGTGGCGAAACAATAATAGAGAGGAGACGACCTGAGAAGCCTAAAGAAGAGATGAAGAGGAAGTATCTGTCACACCCTAGCAATGGTAGGGCATGACGGGCACCCGACTCTCATTAGAGTCGAGCGAACCCTTAGACATTCACTCTATTAAAACCTGTCATTTCAAAAACTTTTGAGAACATAAAAATTTTCCAAATAGAAATCATTATCTCTATAACGATTATGAAAACTTTCAATCAATAAGTACTTTAGCCCAATCTAAATCATCTAAAATACATACTCTTTTAAAATCCACAAAGGACTCAACTGACATCACGTTGTTGACACCTCGACAAACATACTACAAGACACTGTCTGCAGAAGTCTCTAAGAAGTGAACTGAACATTATGAGTCAGGACAGGGCCCTGACATACCCATAATCATACTTATCTATATATGACTCAGCACATCTCCAAAATGAGGTGGAACTTGCCAATCCCAGCTGACGTCCAACCATCCTAGCTATACACTTAACCTGCCAAACAATCTGGGGCTGCGACCATGAACGCAGCGTCCCCAGGCAAAAGGACGTCAGTACGGACAATGTACTGAGTATGTAAGGTGGTAACAAATCATAATCATAATTTGATTTAGGAGAGAAGAAATCACAATCTACTCAATACTTGCAGCCTTCGCTGGAAGAAACATAATTATATACACGAAGTCTCCAAAACAATCTTTAAGTAAATAATGCAATCCAACACACATTCTTTAAGTAAATAATGCAATCTAACACACATTCTTTAAGTAAATAATGCAATCTCACACACATGCCGCTTCCGACATGTTAACAAAATGGTCCCTTCGGACAGCCGCTTCCGGCTAGTATCCCAATAGTCCCTTCGGACGGCCAATTCTGGCATAATAATGATGGCCCATTCGGGCAGCCGCTTCCGGCTTAATAATGATGGCCCCTTCGGGCAGCCGCTTCCGGCTTAAGAATATCATAATCCAGCTGATCAGGTGGAACAATAACAATATATATGATATACAGTACGAATATGTAGTGAAGTCAAGACATGAGTCATCATAGAGTTCCTACAAATAAAACTGATATATATCGACTATTATCCAACGTACAAAAGACTTGAGAGGCAATAGCTCAATTACCTTAATAATTCTAACATCAAGAAGTGAATAATAATCTTGAATCACACTCGAAACCTATGAATAGAATTACCCCAAAGCTCATATCATATGTTACTTATATCTAAGACATGCCAAAAGAAGGAAGGGACAACTTTACATACCTTTGGCGTTTATTCGTAACACAACACGTATACGCTGCCAAACGTTTCAACCTATATTAAGACGTCAAGAATTATGGTTAAGCTACGGGGAGATTCAAAATGTATTCTAACGTTTGTAATTCCTTTCTAGATAATTAGACGACGTTTCCCTTGTTTTCAAGCCAACCACATCACAACCAAACCAACATTAATAACCACACGTTCAAGTGCTAATCCGAGACTACTCAATACAATATTCGAGAACGTTTCGGACAGCCCACACAACATTCCAAACAGCCCACGCAATATTCCAAACAGCCCATATTCACAACATTCAATAACGATCCACATACGACTACTATGTCTTCAAGTTATTCCTAATAGTCCGTAGCCTTAATGTTTTCATGTAAACGACTTTATAACAGCCCAAACAACATACAACACAATGCATAATCTTAATTATCATTAATCTTCCAAGCGCAACAAGATCAACAACAACGTATCCAAAACAGCCCCTAACTATTACACAAAAGATGCTCGAAATTCTTGCAAACGCTTACGAACATGTCTAGCAATCCACATACGATTCTTACACATTATTTCATATCTTCTTTTCATCTAATTTCAGAAAAATATAACAGAAACCACACGTTAACAACATCACTTATTCATAGCCATGAAACTACACTAATATCGCAATGATCTTTACAACAGCCCCCAAAACCAATTCAACTTCAACTTTAACCATTTAATTCCTTCATTCTCATCATAAAATTCATAACAACAACAGCCAAAATACTAAATAAAATTAGTTCATCATTTGCGCATAAAACAGCCCCCTACGGCTAGAACAACTTTCCAACATCAACATACATAATTTCCTACATGCAACTCACATCTATACATTCAAAACACGTCCAAATCACCCCTAAAACAGCCCCTACGGCTTCAACAATATTCCAACACCAACATTCATAATTTCATACATGCAATGCACATTTACTTATTCACAACAAGCTCACATCCCTACTAAAACGTGTAGAAGGTGATCAACCCTTACCTTAGTAACTTGACTTCTCAACTTGACTAGAATTTGTGAATTGAAATAATAATTGTTCTTGCTGCCCTAGGACCAATCCCACATTGATATTCACCTTCCAAAGGGTTGAAATGCCTTGGAAAAATATTTTTTTGGATCAACAATCAAGAGCTCAAGTTCAGCCATGGCCGTGAGCTCACAAGAGCATCCATGGCATGTTTGTGGTTTCTCCTTTGATTGAAACATAATGGTGAATATGTAGAACACTTTTAGGAATTTAATGGTGTAAAAGAAGAAGGGCTGGCCGTGCTTGGTGGTGGAGTTTCCATGGCTGGCCGTGGCTCTCTCCTTTTTAGGGCTTGAGAGCTTCTCTCTCTAAGTTCTAGTTGGTGGAAGATGAGATGGTGATAAATGACTTGTTTTAGTCATCCAAGATGATGTTTATGGGCAGAATAATGCTCCCTCATGTGTCCACTAAGAAATTTCCTCCTTCAAGATCAGATTTTTGTTTAATAATGCCTCCCACTATCAATTGTCACTAATACACAAATCAGATTTTTTTTTTGGGAAGTGTAGAAATGCCCATCTCTCTCCCTAATTTTGAATCTTTTATGAAGTGTGGAAGTATGAGTCATCCACTAGCATGATTTCATAAAATAATGAATTGCCAATATTAAAATGAGTAATAGCCTTATTTTAGATGACTTTGAGTCATCACTAGGCATTGGCACGTTAATGTTCCTCTTGGCTCATTGCTGCCACTAATTTTTAATTAACACCACAATTAAGTAGTTCCTAATCTCCAATAATATTTTTTATACTAAGTAAAATTTATGAACAATTAGTTCTAATTTAGAAATTAAAAATTTGAAGGTTTCTATTTCGTGTCCGGGAAGGGTTCCGTCTTTAACTCACGTTGATTCCTTCGCGAATAACTCGACGTATAAAAATACGGGGTCTAACAGTATCCCTAATTATTTCCTACGCCTACAGGCAATCTAAGCTTCTAAAACGGATATGTTAAACGACCGAATGTGACAACTATAAAGGAGACCTCCCCGAAGTATTATAATACCCCATGAGGCCATTTCAACATTCGAGGACGAATGTTCTAAAGGGGGAGAGGATGTCATATCCCGTATTTTGTACATTCGGATACTTCAAGATAATTGCGATAAGTTAAGGGCAAGGCTATATTTTGATCTTGTTTAACACACAAGTTGTTTATGAAAATTATTGATGTGGAAATATTCAGAAAGGCTAGGGGCAAAAAGGGAAATTCACAAGGTGGCTCATGGAAATATTAAGAAGAATTTGGGGTTGAAAGTGAATTATGGAAAATTTAAATTCTTGAAACAAAAGGCCAAGTGGGCCGTGCAATTTGGTGTGGGCCTTGGCCCACACGGATGCATAAAATAAATAAGACAAAAGATGAAAAATTATCATATTTATCATCTTCAACACTTAGAAGCTTAGAGAAGCTTGGAGAAAGAAAAGGAGAGGCCATTCGGCCATGGCAAGGCAAAATTGAGGTCCAAAAATCTTGATCAAAAAAATATTTTCTTCTAGCTAATCAACCAATTGGAAGGTCCTCTTTAACGTAAGCTAGCTGTTGGAGCAAGCAAAACACTTATTTGTGCGAATTACAACCCTAGCCAAGTTGTGGAGTTAAGTGGAAGAGGTAAGATTTAATCTTTTTTTTCATATGTTATAAATGTTTTGTACATATTGTAGTGTGTGGAAATGGATGGAAACCATGAAATTTGGTGTTTTAGGGTGGTGGCCGTGTATGTGTTGTGTTATGTAGGAATGGTGAATCAATTTTTACTTAGTATTTTGGTTGTTGTTGTCATGGATGCTATGATGAAAATGAGAGTTTAATGATTCAAGTTGAAGTTGAAATTGTTGTGGGCTGTTTTAGAAGCCAATGTGATTTGAATGTAGTTTCTTGTATTTATGGAAAATAATGTTGTTAGTGTGTGAATTGTTGGTGTAGTTCATGAATTTGAAAGAAGGAAATGTGTTGTTATTGTTCTTGTTGCATTTGGAAGGTTTCGGCTAGATTATTTTGAATATTATGCGGATTGTTTGAAGTGTTCTTGAATATTGTTTGAATGGCTTCGGATTAGTATTTGAGTGTGCGAGCACTGGTGTGTTAGCTTGATTGTATGTAGTTGAAGTGAATGCAAATGGAATGCCGTCGAATTATGTAAAAGGGAGTTGCTAATGTTAGAATGTGTTTTGAATTAATTGTTGATGTTGTTAATATGGTTGTTGGTATTGTTGTTGAGGATTTGGGCCGAGTTGAATTCTCGGGGTTGTTGAATTTACAGGAGAAATGCTGCCGAAATGCTAACTCGGATTGATCCGAAACGTGTTTATGATCCTTCAGGTGTCGGTAAGTGTACTTGTCTATCAAGTCTTAAAAATTGATTTAAGTTGCATTTAGTTTCTCACTACTCTGCTCGTGCATATGGTTGTTACATCTTTCGCCGAGTCCCGGGCCTGTATGTATCGTGCGCCTGGATCACCGAGTCCCTTGCTTGAGGACCGGGTTCCATATATATATATTCCGGAGTTATGATGTGTTATGGAGTTATGATGTGTTCATGGTTCACCGAGCCCCTTGCTAGAGGGCCGGGTACCCTATATATGTGTATTCTGATGTTATGATGTGTTACGGAGATTACGGAGCAATCTTCTGGTGTATGATGTGTGTGGCGCCAAAGACGGGGTGGCGACCACGTTCCCCGGGTCCCGCAAGGGACCGGACACCGTTTCTGACATGCGTGATTTATGTTTCAAGTAAGCATATTGATATTCTGCATTTCGTGCTTAGTCTCTGTACTTCTTGTTCGATTATGGTTCTGTTTTCTGTATTTCATGCTTTACATACTCAATACATATTTCGTACTGACCCCCTTTCTTCGAGGGCTGCGTTTCATGCCCGCAGGTACAGACGCTCATTCTGGTGACCCGCCAGCTTAGTACACCTATTCTGCTGTGTTGGAGTGCTCCCCTTGTTCTGGAGCCTACATTCTGGTATAGACTCTTCCATTGTATATATGTATGTACATATTCAGGGGTACGGCGGGGCCCTGTCCCTTCATATGCTTTTGTTGTTACTCTTAGAGGCCTGTAGACATGTATGTGGGTCATGGGTCGATATTGTTCAGTTATGTCTGTGTGATTTGCGTCTTAAGCGGTTTTATTTGATGTGACAGCCTTAACGGCTAGTATGTATGTATACGGATGCATATGTTTTGGGCGATGTGTTTTGCGACAGCTTTACAGGCTTCTGTGTGATACATTTGTTATATGTGACCGCTTAAGACGACATCTGACCTTTGTATCTGTATAAGTCAGTGTACGCCGAATCTGGATTAGCCATTTGTATGCCGATTTTGGTAAGTGAGTGTGTACGGGTGTCCAGCTCGGGCACTAGTTACGGCCCACGGGGTTGGGTCGTGACAAATGTATATGGTGAAGATGATGATGATGGCCGCAGAGAGGCCGATGGGATATAAGATTATGGATCGGGCCGAACGTTCCTCAGCACTATGACCTATATATATACATGAGCATGACTATCATTGAGAGCATGTATATTATACGCTACAGAGGCAATTTCAGTTATATAGATTTATGGAAATACTTTCAGATATTCAATCATATAGATGCATTCAGACAGTCAGTTTGGCTTTGAGTTTCAAATTCTGTTCATGATTCTTATGTTTATATTACTCTTATGCCTTGCATATTCAGTACATTATCCGTACTGACTCCCCTATTGCTCGGGGGCTGCGTTCATGCCAGCAGGTTCAGCTAGACCGACAGGCGATCCAGCTTAGTAGGACCTCTATCCAGCGGTGGTCAATGCGCTCCACTTGATCCGGAGCGGCAGTCTATTTTGGTATGCCATTGTTTTGAGATGTATATTCATATGGGTATAATGGGGCCCTGTCCCGTCCCTTCTACAGATTTTATTCCACTAGAGGTCTGTAGACAGTTGTATGTATTTGAAAGATGATGTAGCCTTGTTGGCTTCTATTCTTTGTGTATAGTATATCTGGCGGCCTAGTCGGCTTGCATTGTTCTTTCCAGTTTATATATATAATTTCAGTTTGAGTTAATTATGGGCCCTTGTTATTAAGTATTATCCAGACACGAGTTTAGGGGTGTTCGGTCATTAGAGATCAGGCGCTCGTCCCGGCTCATCAGTATGAATGAATGTAATAGTGTGCTATGACCATGGATATGGATGACTCGAAGTGAATTAAGGAATATGGATAATGTAGGTGAATAAAGACCATTGTTATGATGTTGTCAATATTATTATTGATGTTTGGGAGTTGATATATTATATGGAGGAAGTTGTATAAATAAAGGAGATGCTGTCCAATTTTCTCTAAGCTTTAGTCTTGTATGCTAAGCTATCGATTTTCTAATGATAGTATAACTCTAATGAAGGTAGAAACGTGAGCATTGAAGGAGAACGTGCAAGTGATAGAATAGTTTAACTCATAAAGGTATGTAAGGCTAACCCTACTTTTATAAGGCATGGTTCCTTGGCCAAATATCTAATCTTCTATAAGCCTATGATGTCCTCCAAATGATTCTATCTTTAAAAGATACTAAGCTCATGATTCTCGATATGTTACTATTGTACTAAATTCCTCCTATGATGAGTAATCCTCTGGGGATAGATGTAATGAACGACGATAGTAATGATGCTAAAGACGCTTATGGGCTTTTATATATATGTGCCTATGTATGGCTATTACAAAACCCCGAGCTTATATAGCCGTGTAGAATATATATATATTGCGCGCGCACCACTGCAGTTGGGTACAGACAACCCTGAGCCTTGGTAGGGCCAGGAATGTATGACCCTGAGCCATGGTAGGGCCACGTATGTGAAACACCGAACTTTCATGTTGGGTATGCTATGTAAATGATATGTATATGAATCCGAATATGTATATGAATCCGAATATGTATATGAATACGAAAATGGGTACGAAATGTAAATGAGTACGGAAACAGATACGCATGTATGTACACAATCACGCATTTGAAATGGAAAGTCCTTATAAAAATCAAGTAAGTGTTTGTGACGATGATACTACTATCTCCCATTATATGCTATTTCTTATGTTGCTTATTATGCTTTTATAATGATGTTGATCATGCTTTACATACTCAGCGCATACTCAGTCCTCCCATTCATTGCCTATTTCTGAGGAGCGTGAGGGAGCCTCAGCCCCAGCTCTAGCACTTTCGGTATCTCCACCGGATGCTTCAGGACATGATGTAAAAGAGGCCATTCATTTGCTTACTCAATTGGTTGCCGCCCAGACTCAGCGGCAAAATACAGGGCAATGTGATAGGGCTGTTAGTGCAAGGGCCCGTGATTTTATTAGCTTGAACCCTCCGGAATTCTTTGGATCAAAGCTGAATGAGGACCCTCAGAATTTTATTGATGGAATGTTGAGGACACTTCGGTTGATACATGCTTCGGACACCGAATCGGTGGAGTTAGCATCCTATAGATTGAGGGATGTTGTGGTTCATTGGTACACGGTTTGATGGCTTCACGGGGAGCCAATGCGCCTCCCCCGGTATGGCAAGCATTTGTAGATCCCTTCCTCCGACATTATTTGCCTCCAGAAGTTCGGTGAGCTAGAGCCGATAAGTTCTTGAATTTGAGGCAAGGAAGCATGAGCGCTTTAGAGTATAGTCTCTACTTCAATTCTTTGTCTAGGTATGCTTCGGCCATGGTAACGGATATGGGTGACCGAGTGCACCGATTTGTGAAAGGCCTAGGGCCACATTTGATGGATAGGTGCTTGACTGCGTCCCTTCAGGACAATATGGATATTTCACGCATTCAAGCCCATGCTCAAAAGTTAGAAGAAAGCCTACAACAACAAAGTAGTGAGCGTGAGCATGATAGGGGATATAGCAAGAGGGCTAGATCTTCGGGTCCGATGAGTGAGTTTAGAAGTGGGCACAGACAGCAGTTTTCTAGGCATTCAGGTCATTCTATGACTAGTGCGCTTCCACGATTTTCAGGCCAGAGATTTGATAGATCTACTCATTCCGGGCCGATTAAGAGTTTTTTCGGTTCTCAGTTTAGAGGCGATTCGGGTCAGGAGAGACCACCCGCGCCACGATGTTTCCAGTGTGGGAAGTTACATTGGGGTTAGTGCCGATTGGGTTCAGAGGTTTGCTATTCATGTGGTCAGCTAGGCCATATTATGCATGATTGCCCCTCAGTTGGTGGTTGAGGTAGGACCCAGCCTTCAGGGTCGGTTGCTGGATCTTCATCATCTGTACGCCCTATGGGGCCAGGCTCACATGCTCTGGCCGGCCATGGTAGAGGCAGAGGGAGAGTCCCCAGTTCTAGCGGTCCGCAGCACCGTATTTATGCTTTGGGTGGACGCCAAGATCTTGAGTCTTCTCCTGATATTGTCATAGGTATATTATCGATATTTTCTCATGATGTATATGCTTTGATAGATCCGGGCTCCACATTGTCATATTTTACTTTGTATATTGCGGGACGATTTAGAGTCAAACCGGAGTCAATCAAACCTTTTGAGGTGTCTACACCCGTTGGTGAATCGGTAATAGCCAGCCGAGTGTATAGAAATTGTGTAGTTGTGATTTGTGACCATCATACTATGGTTGACTTACATGAGATAAAAATGGTGGATTCTGATGTTATTATGGGCATGGATTGATTGGCTTCTTGCTATGCCAATGTTGATTGTAGAATGAAAACGGTTTGTTTCCAATTTCCGAGAGAACTAGTTTTAGAATGGAAAGGGAATACTGTGTCACCAAAATGTAGGTTTATTTCCTATCTAAAGGCAAGGAAAATGATCACAAAAGGTTGCATTTATCATCTAGTTCGAGTTCAAGATGTAGAAGCTGAACCGCCGACTCTTCAGTCAGTTCCCCTAGTGAATAAGTTTCCGGATGTATTCCCGGAAGAGCTTCCAGGCCTCCCTCCCGAGCGGGAGATTGATTTTGCTATTGATGTGTTGCCAGACACCAAGCCTATATCTATTCCTCCTTATAGAATGTCTCGTATAGAATTGAAAGAGTTGAAGGAGCAATTGAAAGACTTGCTTGAGAAAGACTTTATTAGGCCTAGTTCATCCCCGTGGGGAGCACCCGTATTGTTTGTCCGAAAGAAATATGGCTCCTTGCGAATGTGCATTGACTATCGGAAACCGAGTAAGGTGACGATTAAGAGCAAATATCCTCTTCCAAGAATTGATGACTTATTTGACCAATTACAAGGCGCCAAATGGTTTTCAGAGATAGATTTGAGGTCCGGGTATCATCAAGTGAGAGTTAGGGAGAAAGATATCCCTAAGACAGCCTTCAAAACAAGATATGGCCATTTTGAGTTCCACGTAATGTCATTTGGGCTAACTAATGCACCGGGAATATTTATGGATTTCATGAACGATGTGTTCAGGCCCTTCCTAGATTTATTTGTGATGGTATTCATCGACGATATCTTGTTGTATTCTAGATCCGAGGTAGAACATGCGGATCATTTGCGTACTGTCCTTAGAGTTCTTCAAACTCGAGAGTTGTTTGCAAAATTTTCTAAGTGTGTGTTTTGGTTGAACTTAGTGACATTTCTGGCACACATTGTTTCAGCCGATGGTATTTGGGAGATAACCAAAAGATTGAGGCCGTGAAGACTATGCCATGGCCCATAACTCCTACGAAGGTTCGTAGCTTCCTAGGCTTAGCCGGTTATTACAGGAGATTTGTAGAAGGCATTTCTTCTATTTCTGCACCACTCACAAAGCTGACCCAGAAATCATAAAAGTTTCAATGGACAGATGCTTGTGAACGTAGTTTCAAAGAGCTAAAAGATAGATTGACTTCTGCCCCAGTCCTGACACTTCCAGAGGGATTGGAAGGTTATGTTGTTTATTGCGATGCTTCAGGCATTGGGCTAGGCTATGTGTTGATGCAACATGGTAAGGTGATTGCGTATGCTTCAAGGCAATTACGAAAACATGAGAAAAATTATCCAACCAATGACCTTGAATTGGCTACATTGATTCATGCATTAAAGATGTGCAGACATTACTTGTATGGTGTTCGTGTAGATATTTACACAGATCATAAGAGCCTTCCGTATATTTTCAAGAAAAAAGAGTTGAATTTGCGGCAACGACGATGGTTGTAATTGCTAAAAGATTACAAAGTTGAAATCCTAATCACCCCAGAAAGGCATATGTTGTGGCTGATGCTCTTAGCCGTGGATCCATGGGAAGTTTGTGTGATGTACGACCAGAGAAAAGAGAAATGGCTCATAAGCTCCAGTAGTTAGCTAGCCTAGGAGTTCGAGTAGTGGACTCTGGTGGCAGGGGAACTACCATTCAGAATTCAGCAGTCTCGTCGCTAGTAGTGGAAGTGAAAGAGGGATAATACGAAGATCCCTTGCTAATGCATTACAGAGATACACTCCCTCAAAAGGAGAAGTCATCATTTGAGATTGCAGGAGACGGAGTTCTTCGATGCCGAGGCATATTTTGTGTTCCTGATCTGGCAGGGTTACGCCACCAAATATTGAGGGAAGCCCATTGCTCCCGCTATTCTGTCCACCCAGGAGCAACGAAAATGTACCATGATCTTAAATCTATATATTGGTGTAATGGGATGAAGAATGATATTGCGGAATTCGTAGCTCAATGTCCCAACTGTCAACAAGTGAAAATTGAGCACCAAAAGTGTCACGACCCAGCCCCGTGGGCCGCGACTGGTGTCCTTCTGGGACACCCCAAACGAACTCACACCCAGACCATCGTAATCAGACTCGTCTGAACTCAACGTACGTTATTCGAACTCATCATCGTAATCAGACATCTACCGAACACTTATCCTAAGCAGTCGCCCGTACAGATCAAACAAATCACAAATCAGGAGGGAGGCGGAATGTACATCGCCAAATTTCACACACACACATCAGAAGGGTGGCGGAATGCACATCGCCCCCAAATACATACACATACATACAAACTTAGAGGCCGACTTGGCCATAGTAGCGTACGGGCCGCTTAAGATCGCAAAACAGACTCACATGCAAACACACCGGACCCACGACCCACAAATCTGACTACAGGCCTCTAGACAAAACAGAACATAAGAACATAGGACGGGACAGGGCCCCGCCGTACCCACTCATCCAAATATACAGAATACAGACACAACAAAAGATATGTACCAAAAGTAGGCTCCGGATCAAGGGGAGCTTTCCAACACAGCAGAATGAGTAGCCTAAACTGGAGGACCACCCAAACGAGCTTCTGTACCTGCGGGCATGAAACACAGCCCCCGAAGAAACGGGGGTCAGTACGGGAGAAGTACTGAGTATGTAAAGCAGAAGGTACAGGAATCACAAACACAGCTGGAGTCAGAAAGAGCAAACACACCAACATCGCAAACAAAGCAAACCTGTGCGGGAGGCGAACGTACAAATGCAAATCAAATCATGTATAGGGTTTAGGAACGTGGTCACCCCCCGACGCTGGTGCCACAACACATCATAACTCCAGAAGTTTTCAAATCTCCGTACAGTCTCCAGACACATCATATCACACACACATCATATCATCAGAATATATCAAATGCCATATCACATCATAACTCCATAAACGGTAACCGGCCCTATGGCGAGGCCTCGGAAACCGTAACACATCATAACTCCCGAATATATTACAGCGCGCACGATCACAGAGTCGGCCCGGGTACCGACGAACGAAGTCATAGCAGACCGCACGAACAGAGTAGTGCCGAAACAATATGCATATTAAAAATAATTTGTCGGACTCAACATATCGTTTACATATAGGTAGATACTGACGCCAGAAGGCTCGGAGTAGGAATCGAATTGATAAAAGTAGGCATATAAAGGTTACGAAGTTCCAAACTGTCAAATTCGTAAGAAAACTGTTCATAAGTCATTTTTCCGGAATTCTCACATCATCCCAAAGTACAGAACATGCATTAATGGCATAGGAAGTTTCGAACACATCCTTGAGTCATAAACAGAAGATTGTGAATCATAACAGACACAAGCGAATCAAACAAACCGAATAAGGGGAGCCTCGGGGCTCGCGGGCCCACCTCGGGTCAAATAGAGGCGGCGGACACAAATCACAGACTTTCGGCTCCATAAAGCCATCTACGAAAGTTTCGAAGGGTTTCGGACACAACAGCACAAGTTATGGAGGTACGAACATTCTTTTAACCAAAAGTGACAAAAAGGGGTTCAATCGCGCTGAGTGAATAGTGCTCGAACTTGAACTTCGATTTCCAAGAGCAGGGTTATTCCCGAGATTCCGAAATTTACCTAGTGGGTCTAGGACATGCCAAAAGAATGAGAGGTAGGCTTTACATACCTGGTTGGCGCCTTACGCTCCTCAAATCGCAATTCCCGTTTCGTCCAGAAACTGCAAATGGTCACTTTTACCAGTTACTATTCATGAGAATTAACATTTTAGTCCTTGGGCTATATTTGGCTACCGAAATTTCGGCAGCACTTCCCCTATAAATCTAACACCCCCGAGACTTAGCTCGGCTCAAAATATAATAACATCAACAGCCCAAACATCATTACACAATACGAATCACAATCAAACACACTAACTTCACAATTGCACCTTATTTCATAAGTTGGTAATCCTATTTCCAAACTTCACAATTTCAACTCATATCCACATTATTGTATTCATTCATTCAAGATTATTCCATTACATAACAAACAAGTTCCAAACCACATACAAACATCCCCAAAGTTCACTACTTTCCAATTTTCATTCAAAACACCAAAAATTACGACGAACGTTCTAACTTGCGTCGTTTCATTCCAAACTCATTATCATCAACCATAAATCATATTTAAAGTCTTTAGTATCATATATGTACTATGATATACACAAATATACCAAAGGTATACACTTTCCGATAACGTCCGAAATTATTTTCTAACACCAACTCAATTCCTTAATCAATCCTTTACAACATAATGACCACAACAACACATCATTCAAGCTAAATAAGATCAAATTCTTATGCCTTAAACCTTATAAAACCCACTGCCAAACACACTCTTTTTGCACACACACGCCATGCACAAACACAACACCATTCCAAAATCTTCATGCCAATTCAATCACTAACACATATGTATCCATTTCATAGCATTAAAACATAAAGATCTTACCTTTTTCTTGAATTTCCGACTTGTCGCAAACGTCGCTCTTTCTCCAAACTACTTGTATCACGTCGGAGAGCGTCTTGAGTACTTCACAACTATGTAAAACTTGAGATTTTTGGATCAACAATCAAGCTTGGAAATTTTCTTTCTTTTTTTTTTCTATAGTGGCCGAAACCCCTCTCTCCTTGTGTTCTTGAATTTTTGATTTATTTTCTTGATAATTATCAAGTGTTCATGATATATATCCATTACTAAGTGTCATGTGCATAGCACATGACATTTAAAAATGGGTTTGGGCCTCTAAATTGGACGGCCAACCCACTAACCTTGGGCCTCATTTTGTGTTCTAATTTTTTTCTTGGCCCAATTCATTAAAAGTCCCGTTTTGTAATTCCCGAAACAAATTTCCGAAATTCCAAATTCACCCTCGGCCTTCCCCGAGGTCTTGACGTCAATGATTTCATAATCAACATGAGCATAGCAACTTGAATCAAAATATTTCCTCAACACACACAAGTCTCATTTATTTCTTGATTTCCCGTTATACGAAAATACGGGACATAACATTCCCCCCCCCCCCTTAAGAACATTCGTCCTCGAATGTTGAATCGACTTCATGGGTGTCGTACAACTCTGGGGGGGTTCTTTTGATAGTTGTCCTTTATTGATTTCTCCGACGTGGCTCCCTTACCAATACTCGGGGTAGATTTCTCACATCACCAATCCAAATGCCTTCATAATCCATTTTCTCGTACTCTACGTAATCACCGAACCATACGCTATATTCTTGTAATAGACGAACGCTTTCCAGACATCATAGTAAATATCATTTTCTTGTCACACTTTTGAGTTTCCCTCACCCCATCGTCGTAATCTCACTCTACTTCATATCACACACTTCATGCTAAACAGATTCAGAACTTAGGCCGGACGCGCATGCGTATATCGGACGGATTTATATCCAGAGTCAGACCCACAGAGGCGTGCTAGACAGGAACGGATTCAGAATCAAACGCACAAAAGGTTCATCGGACGGGAACCTAGTCGAACGCAGAAGTACAGAGGTGTACTAGGTAGAGCCTCATCGGAATCGGAAGTGCAGAAGCACCACAGATAGGATGTCAATTTAGAATCAAATCATTCATATTAAGGCTCCAATAATTCATGAGAATTTTCCTCTATTTGCAAACTCACTCACCAAGTCGTCACACAATTTACTTTGCGTCTTACGTATCGACTCCTTCAAAAATTCCAATTACTCACACTGCTTATCTTTTATTTATCACAACATTAGTCGCCGGGCTCAGCTCTTAGCCCTCCTAGGCACCAAATGAGAATCATACACACACATACACATACATATACACCTACACACGTTTACTCATACCTTACCGGCGAACATCTCTGGCTGTTATTCAAATTCGTTCAATTTCCCAAGAGGTTTTGTATCCTTTCCTTTTCGCCCATTTAGTCCGCCTCGTTCCGCGCGACTCTCGAAAGGGCACTAATTATTCTCCACACATTCTATTTACCTTTGGTTACCCCAAATTTTCATTTACATTAATCATACTTACACTTGTGCAAAATTTTGCGTTACTTCCCAGGGGGTCACCCATCCCAGAATTGCTCTGGCTTGAGCACGCTTAACCCTGAAACTTTTACACATTTTGACGCGTTAGGGCTGATATAATTTCGCCAATTGCCTCGCACGACCTTTGTCACGTAATTTTAGGCCAAACGGGGTCTTAGCAAATTTTTCGGAAATTTTTCGTAGCGAGTCCCATTCTGACCCAAAGAGGTCGTTTGCTTTTCTGGCTGTGAGGTCTATCGTTCTAGTCTTCCAAATCCCATATATTTTCCTCCCACATGTACAGATAACTGCCTCGGATATTTTCATTAATTCAGATTCTTACCTTACCTTTACTGACACACACAAAAAAAGTATATCTCATAATACTGAGGTACAAACCTACCATTGCACATATTCATTAAACAAAAAGGTTAGTAATATACCTGGGTCTGCGTCTGGGGGTGCCTCTGGGTCCCGACGACCAGTCAGAGCATAGATGCGGTTCGAGGGACCGCTAGAATCTGAAGCCCCACCACGGCCTCTACCGCGGCCCGCTGGTGCTGGCATACCTCGCCCCGTAGAGCGCGTGGCCGAAGGGGTAGATGACGAACCAGCAACGGATCTCATCGGCGGTGCGGCGCTACCGGAACCGCCTGCACACGGACAATCCCGCATGATATGGCCCTGGCGGCCGCAAGAAAAACAGGCCCCCGTGGCCCTGAAGCATTCACCTGGGTGCGATCTTCCACAATACGAACACTGGGGTATGGGGGGTCTAGACTGACTGGGACCCCTGCTCGCCTGAGGACCTGGGGCTCTGGAACTCTGGTCTGCCCTGGACGGTCCCGCTCCATCAAACCTCTTACCCGCAGACTGTGCGTCCCGGCCTAACGGAGGAAAGTACCCGCTGGACTGATACTGAGGCTGTCCGCTCCGGGAATCTCCAGAATACCCCGCTGATCTGGCCCTCTTGGGCCGTCTCTCATCATACTCTCGGCTGGGCCGATCTGCTCGGTGCCGGTTCTCCATCCCCTGGGCGTAGGCCTGTAGACGAGCAATGTCCATATCTGTCTGTAATGACACCGCCATACAGCCGTCAATCAAGTAACGATCCAGCCCCATAACATATCTATGCATCCGATCTGTCATATCTGCCACCACGGCAGGGGCGTACCGGGCCAGGGAATCAAACTCCAAATTATATTCACGGACGCTCCGACCCCTCTGCTGCAGATGCAAAAACCGATCAGCTCGCTCCCGTCGTAACTCTGGGGGCAGGAAGTGGCGGGTGAAAGCGGTCACAAACTGATCCCACATAGCTGGAGGAGCACCCTCACCCCGGGATAGCTCCCAAGTCTCATACCAATGCGCGGCAACATCCCGAAGTCTATGCGAAGCTAGCTCAACCGACTCGGTCTCTGACGCCCTGACCAAGTCTAATGCACGCCGCATCCCCCGAATGAAGTCATGGGGGTCCTCGTCGGGCTTAGACCCGAAAAACTCTGGAGGGCCGCATAACAAGAACTCCCGAACTCTCAGGCTGTCCCGCCTGTCCTCATCATCATCGTCCCTCCGCCCGCGCCTGCGAGCCTGTCCGGCTACAATCGTGGTCAACAACTGTACAGCCTCCCTCAGGGTCCTATCCTCCGCCCCTGGCTGAGAAGCTGGAGTCTCAGGAGCGGGTACACGGACCTCTGAAGCTGCTGAAGGTCCCACTCCAGGCTGTACTAATGGGGGTGTAGCAGACCCCTCAGAATGAGGTGTAACCTCAGGCAAATCATAAACACGAGCCCGAGTAGCCCGTTGTGCCTGACTGGTCTCTCCCACCTTCGCCTTGCCCTTCTGGGCCGCCGTTGCCTTCTTCGGAGGCATCACTGCAAACACAACAACGGGTCAGATCAGAATGACCCTAATAACACAGCTCTATCGCACGATCTAAGATTCCAAAGAAAGGGCAACACAACATCCTAGATGTCCTGTAGCTTCCTGTTTATAGATGTGGTGCACAACACATCGATAAACAAGACTCTACTAGACACGGCCTGTAGACATTCCGAGGACAAACCGCTCTGATACCACTTTTGTCACGACCCAGCCCCGTGGGCCGCGACTGGTGTCCTTCTGGGACACCCCAAACGAACTCACACCCAGACCATCGTAATCAGACTCGTCCGAACTCAACGTACGTTATTCGAACTCATCATCGTAATCAGACATCTACCGAACACTTATCCTAAGCAGTCGCCCGTACAGATCAGACAAATCACAAATCAGGAGGGAGGCGGAATGTACATCGCCAAATTTCACACACACACATCAGAAGGGTGGCGGAATGCACATCGCCCCCAAATACATACACATACATACAAACTTAGAGGCCGACTTGGCCATAGTAGCGTACGGGCCGCTTAAGATCGCAAAACAGACTCACATGCAAACACACCGGACCCACGACCCATAAATCTGACTACAGGCCTCTAGACAAAACAGAACATAAGAACATAGGACGGGACAGGGCCCCGCCGTACCCACTCATCCAAATATACAGAATACAGACACAACAAAAGATATGTACCAAAAGTAGGCTCCGGATCAAGGGGAGCTTTCCAACACAGCAGAATGAGTAGCCTAAACTGGAGGACCACCCAAACGAGCTTCTGTACCTGCGGGCATGAAACACAGCCCCCGAAGAAACGGGGGTCAGTACGGGAGAAGTACTGAGTATGTAAAGCAGAAGGTACAGGAATCACAAACACAGCTGGAGTCAGAAAGAGCAAACACACCAACATCGCAAACAAAGCAAACCTGTGCGGGAGGCGAACGTACAAATGCAAATCAAATCATGTATAGGGTTTAGGAACGTGGTCACCCCCCGACGCTGGTGCCACAACACATCATAACTCCAGAAGTTTTCAAATCTCCGTACAGTCTCCAGACACATCATATCACACACACATCATATCATCAGAATATATCAAATGCCATATCACATCATAACTCCATAAACGGTAACCGGCCCTATGGCGAGGCCTCGGAAACCGTAACACATCATAACTCCCGAATATATTACAGCGCGCACGATCACAGAGTCGGCCCGGGTACCGACGAACGAAGTCATAGCAGACCGCACGAACAGAGTAGTGCCGAAACAATATGCATATTAAAAATAATTTGTCGGACTCAACATATCGTTTACATATAGGTAGATACTGACGCCAGAAGGCTCGGAGTAGGGATCGAATTGATAAAAGTAGGCATATAAAGGTTACGAAGTTCCAAACTGTCAAATTCGTAAGAAAACTGTTCATAAGTCATTTTTTCGGAATTCTCACATCATCCCAAAGTACAGAACATGCATTAATGGCATAGGAAGTTTCGAACACATCCTTGAGTCATAAACAGAAGATTGCGAATCATAACAGACACAAGCGAATCAAACAAACCGAATAAGGGGAGCCTCGGGGCTCGCGGGCCCATCTCGGGTCAAATTGAGGCGGCGGACACAAATCACAGACTTTCGGCTCCATAGAGCCATCTACGAAAGTTTCGAAGGGTTTCGGACACAACAGCACAAGTTATGGAGGTACGAACATTCTTTTAACCAAAAGTGACAAAAAGGGGTTCAATCGCGCTGAGTGAATAGTGCTCGAACTTGAACTTCGATTTCCAAGAGCAGGGTTATTCCCGAGATTCCGAAATTTACCTAGTGGGTCTAGGACATGCCAAAAGAATGAGAGGTAGGCTTTACATACCTGGTTGGCGCCTTACGCTCCTCAAATCGCAATTCCCGTTTCGTCCAGAAACTGCAAATGGTCACTTTTACCAGTTACTATTCATGAGAATTAACATTTTAGTCCTTGGGCTATATTTGGCTACCGAAATTTCGGCAGCACTTCCCCTATAAATCTAACACCCCCGAGACTTAGCTCGGCTCAAAATATAATAACATCAACAGCCCAAACATCATTACACAATACGAATCACAATCAAACACACTAACTTCACAATTGCACCTTATTTCATAAGTTGGTAATCCTATTTCCAAACTTCACAATTTCAACTCATATCCACATTATTGTATTCATTCATTCAAGATTATTCCATTACATAACAAACAAGTTCCAAACCACATACAAACATCCCCAAAGTTCACTACTTTCCAATTTTCATTCAAAACACCAAAAATTACGACGAACGTTCTAACTTGCGTCGTTTCATTCCAAACTCATTATCATCAACCATAAATCATATTTAAAGTCTTTAGTATCATATATGTACTATGATATACACAAATATACCAAAGGTATACACTTTCCGATAACGTCCGAAATTATTTTCTAACACCAACTCAATTCCTTAATCAATCCTTTACAACATAATGACCACAACAACACATCATTCAAGCTAAATAAGATCAAATTCTTATGCCTTAAACCTTATAAAACCCACGGCCAAACACACTCTTTTTGCACACACACGCCATGCACAAACACAACACCATTCCAAAATCTTCATGCCAATTCAATCACTAACGCATATGTATCCATTTCATAGCATTAAAACATAAAGATCTTACCTTTTTCTTGAATTTCCGACTTGTCGCAAACGTCGCTCTTTCTCCAAACTACTTGTATCACGTCGGAGAGCGTCTTGAGTACTTCACAACTATGTAAAACTTGAGATTTTTGGATCAACAATCAAGCTTGGAAATTTTCTTTCTTTTTTTTTTCTATAGTGGCCGAAACCCCTCTCTCCTTGTGTTCTTGAATTTTTGATTTATTTTCTTGATAATTATCAAGTGTTCATGATATATATCCATTACTAAGTGTCATGTGCATAGCACATGACATTTAAAAATGGGTTTGGGCCTCTAAATTGGACGGCCAACCCACTAACCTTGGGCCTCATTTTGTGTTCTAATTTTTTTCTTGGCCCAATTCATTAAAAGTCCCGTTTTGTAATTCCCGAAACAAATTTCCGAAATTCCAAATTCACCCTCGGCCTTCCCCGAGGTCTTGACGTCAATGATTTCATAATCAACATGAGCATAGCAACTTGAATCAAAATATTTCCTCAACACACACAAGTCTCATTTATTTCTTGATTTCCCGTTATACGAAAATACGGGACATAACAAAAAGTCGGGCGGATTGTTGCAAGCTATAAAAATTCCAACTTAGAAGTGGGAAGTAATTAACGTGGACTTCATTACAGGCTTACCCCGTTCTCGACGTAAGTATGATTCTATATGGGTGATTGTGGATAGACTCACGAAGTCAGCTCATTTCTTACCAGTCAGAACTACATATGTGGCAGAAGATTACGCAAAGCTTTACGTTAAAGAGATAGTTCGGCTTCACGGTGTTCCGGTATCTATTATCTCCGATAGAGGGACTCAGTTTATAGCTAATTTTTGGAAGTCCTTCCAAGAGGGTTTGGGGACTCAAGTGAGCCTTAGCACAATATTTCACCCGCAGACTGATGGACAAGATGAACGTACCATTCAGACTCTTGAGGATATGTTACAAGAATATATGATAGATTTTGGAGGTAATTGGGATGATTATTTACCACTCATTGAATTTGCTTATAAAAATAGTTATCATTCTAGCATCCAAATGGCACCGTATGAGGCTTTATATGGGTGAAAGTGTAGATCCCCAATTGGGTGGTTCGAGGTAGGAGAGATTAAATTGATAGGGCCAGACTTGGTCCGGCAAGCCATAGAGAAATCTAAGCTCATACAATATCGGTTATTAGCATCCCAAAGTCGTCAAAAGTCCTATGCGGATAATCGTCGAAGGGACATAGAGTTCCAAGTGAAAGATTGGGTATTCTTAAAAGTGTCACCAATGAAGGATGTAATGAGATTTGGCAAAAAGGGCAAGCTTAGTCCCCGGTACATTGGGCCTTATGAGATTGTGTGCAAGGTAGGCAAAGTGGCTTACGAATTAGATCTACCTCCTGATTTGGAGTCCGTTCACCCAGTTTTCCATGTCTCGATGCTTCGTAAATGTGTTGAAGATCCAACTAGCATCGTGCCAGTAAATGATGTTCAAGTGACAAAAAAGTTTACTTATGAAGAGGTACCCATTGCCATATTAGATAGGCAAGTACGGAGGCTTAGAAACAAAGAAGTGGCCTCAGTTAAGGTTTTATGGAGAAACAATAACCGAGAAGAAATGACATGGGAAGTGGAAGAAAATATGAAATCCAAGTACCCGCACTTATTCTAACCCCCGGGAGAGATCCAAGATGAGAAACCAAGATCATGAGGTATGTATGTTTTCCTTTTATGCATTTGGGTCGTGTATGGCCAAACTCTATTGCTATTAAGTTGTGGCCTATGAGGCATTGATATTATTTGCTGTTGTGACAGGATGGTAGTGCCCTATTACAGGAGAAACTCTGGCGAAATTTTTATAGAACCCCCGAGATCTTAACATTCGAGGACGAATGTTCTTAAGGGGGGAAGAATGTTACACCCCGAAAAATTCCCCGTTGATGCACAGTGAATAGACTAACGAAGGGCACGAAGTGTACGATATTTCAATAAGTGAGAAATGACAATTTATGACCCTAATTGATATTTGCAAAGACATTCGGTGTAAGAGGAGAAAGTTTCCTAAGAGAGGGCAAGGCATACGATGTGTATCGGAAAGGATTTACGAGTAACAAGTTAATGATGACTTAATAATGTCTAGGAGAAAAATTATAACATCCCTTAGATCGTTAATGGAGTGTTAAACAAGTATCAAGAAGGTTCCATAAGGATTGGAGATCAAACAAAGTGACGAGAACAAGATCAGAGAAAAGATGGGTTATATGGCCGATTATACGGTCCGTATAATGGTTTGCAGAATCGTCACAGTGAAGGTCCCTAACTTATGGGATTTCACGGTCACTTATACGGACCTTATAATATGCCGTATAATGGTCAGAGAAGCAAGATGTTGAAGGGGCGATTTCACGGTCACTTATACGGACCGTATAAGTGTCCGTATATTTTCCTACCGGATCAGATTTTTAAGTTAGTAAAAAGGGGACCAATTTCATTACTTAATTTATTTTCACCCAACACTTCAAGAACTCTCTAGAACCCTCTCCACTCTTCATACATAAGAACTCAAGAGAAATTTATGATCAACGTCATCAAACTAAGAAAACCAAGTGTAAGAAACTCATTAGAGATCATCCAAGTCAAGAAATTTCATTGGAGGTGAACTAGGGTTTTGGCTCAAGTGAAGTATTTTCACCCAAGGCTTATTACTACACCATCTAAGGTAAGTTTTATGGTCTTCCCATGTTATTTAAGGTATTGAGAGGTTGAAAGACTTGGACTGTAGAAGGAGATAGAAAATGGGTCATGAATGTGGGAATAATGTCATTTTTCAGTAGTAGCTTGGATTGAGTCATGATTCTTGATATGTTATGATTATAATCACGTTATAAATGATATTAAGAACATGGGATAAAAATTGTATATGAGTGAATGTAGTAGTGTGCTATGACCATGGATATGGATGACTCGAAGTGAATTGAGGAATATGGATAATGTAGGTGAATAAAGACCATTGTTATGATGTTGTGAATGTTATTATTGATGTTTGGGAGTTGATATATGATATGGAGGAAGTCATATAAATAAAGGAGATGCTGTCCAATTTTCTCTAAGCTTTAGTCTTGTATGCTAAGCTATCGATTTTCTAATGATAGTATAACTCTAATGAAGGTAGAAACGCGAGCATTGAAGGAGAACGTGCAAGTGATAGAATAGTTTAACGCAAAAAGGTATGTAAGGCTAACCCTATTTTCATAAGGCATGGTTCCTTGGCCAAATATCTAATCTTCTATAAGTCTATGATGTCCTCCAAATGATTCTATCTTTAAAAGATACTAAGCTCATGATTCTCGATATGTTACGATTGTACTAAATTCCTCCTATGATGAGTAATCCTCTAGGGATAGATCTAATGAACGACAATAGTAATGATGCTGAAGACACTTATGGGATTTAATGTATATGTGCCTATGTATGGCTATTATGAAACCCCGAGCTTATATGGCGGGGCAGAATATATATATATATATATATATATATATATATATATATATATATATATATATATATTGCGCGCGCACCACTGCAGTTAGGTAAGGACAACCCTGAGCCTTGGTAGGGCCAGGTATGCATGACCCTGAGCCTTGGTAGGGCCAGGTATGTGAAACACCGAACTTTCATAGTCGGGTATGCTTTGTAAATGATTTGTATATGAATATGAATATGTATATGAATATGAATATGTATATGAATACAAAAATGGGTACGATATGTAAATGAGTACGGAAACGGATACGGATACGGATGTATGTACACAATCACGCATTAGAAATGGAAAGTCCCTATGAAAAGCAAGTGTTTGTGATGATGATACTACTATCTCCCATCGTATGCTATTTCTTATGTTGCTTATTATGCTTCTATAATGATGTTGATCATGCTCTACATACTCAGTACATTCTTCGTACTGACGTCCTTTTGTTTGTGGATCATCATGCCCGCAGGTGGTCAAGGAGACAGGCTTGATCCATAGCTTTATTACTCAGGGACTACATAGCGGATCTCCATTTCATTCGGAGCTACAGCTTTTGGTATTTATTCTTTTGTGTACATATGTATGGGATAGCTGGGTCCTGTCCCGCCTATAGGATATGACATACTCTCCTTAGAGGCTCGTAGACATGTGTATATGGTTAGATGTATTTGGCCTTGTCGGCTTATATTTTGGATATCATTTTGTTAGCCTCGTCGGTTTATGTACATTGTTGCGGGCATAGTTGTTGATGGTGCTATAAATGTATTGTTGCCCAATGGAAATAGTATGATTGATGGATAGAAAGAATGATTTAGCTTGGTGGCTCACCTAGATATAAATGTGTATGCACGTTAAGAGGTGCCCGGGTGGGGTAGCACCGGGTACCGTCATGGCCCTCCTATTGGGTCACGACATTAACACACCGGATTTTATCAGAGTTTCAAGGTTAAGCGTGCTGAGTAAGAGAAATACCAGGATGGGTGATCCCCTGGGAAGCGTACTAAAAGTTCTATAAATTCATACATGAGAGACAAATTAGAAGCTAGAGTATCCTAAGGGAAATTGGAGTATGCGGAGTGGTTGGAAAATCTAAAAGATCACGAAGGATGAGGCGGACTAGACCGGTAAAGAGAAAGAAGGTGCATCATAGCTTGAGAGTTAGGATAGGTTTGAAAAGTATTTGGAAGTGCTTTGTGAGCGAAGCATTAGAAAATATATATGTATGTATGCATATGATGTCCCATATGTGGTTGTATCAACAGGTATGGATATCTCAGCAACCGATGTTGCGGTATATTGAAGGTATTAATCGAACAGGGTAGTGAAATTTAAATGATAAACGTTACTAGGAAAGTTGATGATATTTTCACCACGGGTTATTGTTGGAAAGTCCTATTGCAGTAACATCAGGGAAAGGAAGAAAGTGAGTATATAGAAAGTAAAATGTAAGAAACGAGGGTGAGTGAAGCTTCCAAGAGAGATGACGGGCAAGGCAAGGGACTATATTGGATAAAATTCGAAGGTAGGCATGCGAACGGGATAAAGTATGGTAGTGTGAAACAAAATATGAATGTGCGGGGTCAAAAAATAGACTTCGATAAGTGGGACTAAAGGATACTAATCACAAATAGGGATGTGAAGTAAGAGAGAGAATGATCAGGCCTTACAATGACTCTAAGAGATTTTTAGCTCTCAAGAGGTAGATAAAGGGATAGGTATGTGATCATATTGATACGGTTGCTTCGGACACGAAGAAGTTTTCCTAAAAGATGACTTAAGAATAGAACGGATTTGCACGTTTAAAGGAATATTTCACGAACTTTAGGGTCGATACTATAAATAACATGAGAAAGGCGCCTGAGGAGGAAATAACTCAAAGAAGGTTAAGGGTGAAAGTAGGGAAGGTATACTAATGGGCTGATCGAAGAAAGAGGAGAGAATTTAGGAGTAAAGTAACCGAAATTTTTTAACCACGGGGGTAAGAATGATACTTTAACGTATGGCTATAAGAAACTGATCAATCACCGAGATAAGAACGAGGATGATGGGGCGACGCATATGATTAGAAAATTAATGACATGAGACAAGAATTCCTATAAAGCCCGAGAGATTCGATCATATAGGAAATAGAGTGAAATGTAAGGAACGTGCATGGAAGACAACCCGGTTGTAGCATCAGAAAGATGAATGAAGGCTCGATGGACGAGGATGGAGAGAGTGTAAATTGTAAGAATTCCATGCTAAGAGCAAGAAGTAGCAGGACACTAGGAAAACATTGAGGCACAGCGGCAACGCCAACGCGTAATTAGGAAGAATTACGAGTAATGAGCTATGTGAGCGAAAGGATTGGTAGTGGATGGAAGGGTCTGGAATATTGACAAAAATGATGGTGTAGACATAAATAGAAGAAGAACTCAAGCTAAGAAGAATTTTGGAGATGTTATAAGCAAAGTCGGAAGAATGAAGAGAAGTGAGGTATAATCGAAGACTTCATAAAGGACGTGGTGGATCTCGATGTCCCCATTAATTTGTGGGTCCAGGAAACCGTTAGTCATCAAAGACAGAGGTGTGAAAAGACGGAAAAGTAGGCATCGAAATCGGATCTAACCCTTATAAGTATTTCGATTGAATACAAGAGTGTAACTAGCAAGAAGATATATAAGTCAGACCATGCGATGACGAAACCCCGACCTTAAGAAGATCGTGAAGGGTGGCAAATAATTATCGAAGACGATGGGTACTCGAAGGCTATTGGTGTATTAGGACCTCCTTAATAAAGGGGGTGGGGGAGAGAACATATTAGACTTGAAAGGAATTATGACGTTCTCAAGCTCCAGAAGAAGAAATTTATTAGCTTGGGGCCAGAGTTCGAGGAGTATTGGCATATCAGGAAGGTATCAGAAAGAAGCAGAAATGAATTGACAATAAGTGTACCATGAGGCACACATAGGAAGAATGTATGGAAGACACCTTAAGAGAATGCTTCATGCCGACATGAGCTACGACATTTCTAGACCATGGTTTGAAACCCCCGTATCGGGCAAAATTGTGTCGTACCTAAGTATGCAGCGACATGTCCTGAAGGGGAATAAAAAGAGCAAGAAAGGTCTCCAAGATAAATTCACAAAGGGTGATAAAGAGGATGACGAACCCAAAGGACACTTGGGATGACAACGACTCTTGTAACAAAAGCAACAACGATTGGTAGTTTGGTAATTTTTCGAAGAAAGGAAGAGCGCTGCTATTATGAATGGAAATAAAAGAGTTCATTGGATATTAGAAAACATTTCATGGATCACTAATTATACTGAACATGAGAGCATATGCTATGGAATTATATGAACCGTCAACGTGAAGCTATGCCCAACTACAATTGCAAGAAGATCACACCGGAAAGCCAACACGGAATAATGACTGATGAGAAGTGGTCGCCGGTACAAGGGAATCGAAGAAAAATATATCTACGTTGCAAGGGAAACGTTATGGAGTAAGAATTGCCGTAATCCTATGCTTCTGGGTTGTATTGCGAGATTTGAGAGAAGAAGGTTAAAGAAACAGTTGTGGTAGGAGCTCGAAGATGTTTTGAGCTACGAATTTAGTTTGAACTCGGATTATAAGTTTGCCATAAATGTAACTATACTGTGAAGGATAATAAATGGCGAAGAAAAATTATGTATATACGTATTTCGGATATTGATATGACTGGCCTTGGAAAGGAACATAACAATTATGCTCACTAGCGACAAAGTCATAGTGGATAAACATTTGGAATGTAAGGGTAAGAGAGATGGCGACAAGGATGTAAGGATTAGAGAGCCTGACTAATGAACTACAAAGAATCGGTATAGTGTATATCCAAGATCAACAGATATCAAAAAGGGTAGCCGAGATGGCACCGAAGGAGTAAACGCGAAGAGGACGTCGTATATGAGAAAGGTAATTGCCCACTAATAGGGAAACATGGAGCGAGAAAAAAAGAATACTTATAGGACGACGAATAGTTACGGCACGGCAAGTCAAGACTATAATAATTGAGACAGAATGAGAGCGAGATACTAGTTAATTTTCGATCATGTACATAAGGGCAAAGAAGTGAAATAAGTGATTGAAGGCAATAAAAGAGTTAAGCAAATAGTAATCGGACCCTAAAGGAAGAATAACTGTTCTAACGAATCAATCATGGTGTCGTGGGTTGGCAATTCTGCAGCATTCGATAACGAATATTTCTAAGGGGGGAAGATATTACACCTCAGAAAATTTCGCGCTACCAAGATCGTAGATTGCTTAGTATGGGCTCAAAGAAGAGTAAAGTCATACAAGGATTAAGGAGGAAGGTGATATTATAAGAGTGTAATAATATATATATGACCTTTGGAGACCATATGGGGTGAATCAGTTCATACATTACTAGATGAAAAATCCCTCGTTACTGCAACCCAAGTGGGGCCCACTGTTATATCCCGTATTTTTGCACATTCGAATAATTTGAGATAATTGGACTAGTAAGAGATAAGGAAATATTTCGATTTTATTTAATACATAAGTTGTTCACGAAAATATTGATGCGGAAATATTGAGGAAGGCTAAGGGCAAAATTGGAATTTTGGAAAATAGTTTCATGAATTACAAAAATTAGTCATGGGATAGTTGGGCTTGAAAAAAAAAAGAAGTAGGCCCAAGTGTGGCCGGCCAAGGTATGGGCCGAGGCCCACTTGGGAATTTAACTCTAGTAAATAAAAAGGGTGGCTCATTATTTATCACCTCATTTCAAGAACATTCAAGAAAAAGAAAGTGAGGGCAAGAGAGAAAGGCCATTTCGGCCAAGAACAAGAAAAAGAAAAAAAAATTGAGCCATCAATCTTGATCCAAAAAATATATTCTCCTTGTATTCCTACTAATTCAAAGGTCCTCTTCAACGTGGTATAATTGTTAAAGCAAGAAAGCTGCTCTTTGTTGCTAGTCCAAATTTCTAGTCAAGTGGGAAATTAAGGAAAAAGGTAAGAATTCTTATTCTTTTATATGTTATGGAAGGTTTATGCATGTTGTAGTATGTAGAAAAGAATGAAAATCATGGAAATAATGTGTGTGGTATGTGGCCGTATGATGCCAATGAAGGTTTATTGGTTCAAGTCGGCATTGAAATTGGTTGTGGGTTGATGTAGGAATTAATGTGATTTTAATATGGTTCTATGTAATTGTGAGAAGGAAGTTGCTAAAGTATGAATTGTTGTTGTAGTTTATGAATTTGAAAGAAGAAAATGTGTTGTTGTAGCTTTTGTTGCATTTGTAGAGTTTCGGGTGGAATAGAGTTTGGTTGGATTGTTTTGAATGTTGTGCGGGATACTAATGTTAGAATATGTTTCAAATTGATTGTTGGTATTGTTGAAATAATTGTTGGTATGGTTGTTGATAAATTTGGCCGAGTTAGATTCTCGGGGTTGTTGTATTTACAGGGGAGATGCTGCCGAAATTTCTGTAGACAAGTGCTAGTTAGAATTGAATTCCTAAGTACTTGTAGCTAACGTTTGGTAATTAATAACGTTATTGTAGATCTTGGGGAGCCCGAGACTTGAGTTGGAATTAGCTTAGGAGGCGAGCAAGGTATGTAAGGCCTAACCTTTTCTTCTTTGGCATGATCCTTATGAAATAAGTATATGATATATATATGTATGGTTTCGAAAACATTCTTATTCTTAGAGCCAATAGGATGGCTAACGTTCTTGATTTCCATAAGCTGTTTCGTATGGTTTCAATACGTGTCCATAATGTCTGAAGTTTGGCCAATATGTTCCGAATGGTATTCGAGAAATGAATGATTTGACCAAAGTCTTGAACTTTCAAATGCTAGCACGAGCGATTATTCTACCGAGTCTTTGACATACTTGATACGTACATATGATTCAAAACTTTCTATTTGATATGATCCATAACAATTTCCGAGATGTACTTGACATGATTTTGGCCTTAATTTTCCAAAAATGGGTTCTGAAATGCTTATAGAACGTTATGTACTTCAAAAACTCGTAACTTTCTCATACTAAGTCGGATTGACCTGAAACCTGTTTCTGGGCCTTCAGGGGTCGGTAAGTATACATATCCATCGAGTCTTGATTTAAGTGCATATGGTTTCTCACTACTCTGCTCGTGCATACTACTATTATATCGTTTGCCGGATCCCGGGCCGGTTTTGTTATCGTGCGAACTATGTTACATTCGGCAGTATGATGTGTTACGGTTCCCGAGTCCTTTGCCACAGGGCTGGGTACCGCTTATATACGGCGTTATCATGTGATATGGCATATGATGTGTATGATGTTATGATGTGCTATGATGATACGATATGTTTGGGATTGTACGGAGATTTGAAACCTTCTGGAGTATGATGTGTTGTGGCGCCAGTGTCGGAGTGGCGACCACGTTCCTGAGCCCTATGCATGACTCTTATATATGCATCATTTGTGTTTTAAAACGAGCTTCTTGGTATATTGATTTTTATACTCATTTTTCGTACTTGGTATTTCCGTTATGATTTTGGATAGTGTATTTCCTGCTTTACATACTCAGTACCTATTTCGTACTGACCCCCTTTCTTCGGGGGTTGCGTTTCATGCCCGCAGGAACAGACGTTCGTTCTGGTGACCCGCCAGTGTAGGATACCTATTCTGCTACTTTGGAGTGCTCCTTTGATCCGGAACCCATACTTTTGGTAGAGATCTTTCGTTGTACATGTTTCTGTATATATATATGTATGACTATTTGGGGTATGGCGGGGCCCTGTCCCGTCATATGTCTCTGTTGTTGTTTGTAGAGGCCTGTAGACATATATGTGGGTCATGGGTCATTATTGTTCGTTTATGTCTGTGATTTGTGTCTTAAGCGGTTCTGTTTGTTGTGATGGCCGAAAAGGCCCATATGTGTGGGTATGGATGTATATATTTGGGCGATGTGTTTTTCGCCAGCCAGCCTCGTCGGCTTCTTTATGATATTTTGCTATATATGACCGCTTAAGACGACATCTGATTCCAGTATCTGTATAGCTTAATGTATGCTGAATACGGATAAGTCTTTGATATATCGATTTGGTAAGTGATGTGTATGGGTGTCCAGCTAGGGCACTAGTCACAGCCGACAAGGTTGGGTCGTGACAAAAGTTGTATCAGAGCGCGGTTTGTCCTCGGAATGTCTACAGGCCGTGTCTAGTAGAGTCTTGTTTATCGGTGTGTTGTGCACCACATCTATAAACATGAGGCAACAGGACATTTAGGGTGTTACCTTTCTTTTGATCTTAGATCGTGCGATAGAGCTGTACTATTAGGATGATTTCTTTCTAACCGATTGTTATGTTTACAGTGATGCCTCCGAAGAAGGCGACGGCAGCCCAGAAGGGCAAAGCATTGGCAGGAGAGACCAGCCAGATACAGAGAGTCACTCGGGCTCGTGCTCAGACTATGCCCGATATTGCACCCCTGTCAGCGGGTTCTGCCACACCCCCACCATTAGAGGAGCCTGGAGCAGCAGCCGCTGCCACCATGGATCAGGGGGCGGCTCCGCCATTAGCTCCGGAGGCCCCAGCGCCCAGGCCTCCAGCTCCTCAGCTAGGGGCGGAGGACAGGGCGATGAGAGATGCGGTACAACTATTGACGAGATTAGTAGCAGGACAGGCTCACAGACGCGGGCTAGGGAGTGATGATGTAGACAGACACGACAGTTTGAGGGTTCGTGATTTCTTGACCTGTAATCCCCAGAGTTCTACGGGTCTATGCCCGAGGAGGATCCCCAGGATTTTATTCGACAGATGTAGCGTATGCTGAGACTAGTCAGGGCTTCTGAGACTGAGTCTGTCGAGCTGGCTTCACATAGACTGCGGGATGTAGCGATTAATTGGTATGAGTCCTGGGAGCTGTCTAGAGGCGAGGATGCTCCTCCAGCTGTGTGGGATGAGTTTACAGCAGCTTTTCTCAGCCACTTCCTGCCTCCAGAGCTGCGGCGAGCGAGAGTTGACAGATTTTTGCAGCTGAGACAGAGGGGTAGGAGTGTTCGGGAGTACACTCTAGAGTTCGACTCCCTAGCCAGATACGCACCTACCATTGTAGCTGATATGGCTGACAGGATGCATCGGTACATGATAGGGCTGGACCATTATTTAGTGCATAGTTGTATGGCGATGGCATCGCAGACTGGTATGGACATTGCCCGGTTACAGGCATATGCGCAAGGAATGGAGGACCGGCATAGAGGGGGCCAGCCTGATAGAGATCGTGATAGGAGGCAGCCCAAGAGGGCTAGATTTGCTGGACATTCCGGAGAGTTTCGAGGCGGGCAGCCTCAGCAGCAGTATAGCAGATATCCTCCTCAGTCAGGCCAGAGTACACATCCACAGTCTACAGGCAGGCGATCTGATGGTGCAGGGCACTCAGGAGCAGGCCAGAGTTCTAGAGCGGTAAGTTCGCAGGTGAGTAGAGGTTCCAGCCAGGCGAGGCCACCTATGCCTCGATGTTCTTATTGTGGGAGGTCTCACCCAGGAGAGTGTTATCGAGCCACGGGTGCCTGTTTTTCTTGTGGCCGCCAGGCCATATTATGAGAGATTGTCCGTTGGCGGGTGGTTCCGGTGGTGTAGCTCAGCCGACGGGATCAGCTGCAGGTTAATCCTCCACTTCTATTGCTATGCGCCCTATGGGGCGGGGTATGCCAGCACCAGTAGGCCGCGGTAGAGATCGTGGCGGAGTTTCTGATTCCAGCGGTCCTTCGAACCGCATATATGCCTTGGCCAGCCGACAGGATCAGGAGGCGTCGCCAAATGTAGTTACAGGTACATTATTGGTCTTCTCCCGAGATGTATATGCATTGATCGACCCAGGTTCTACCTAATCATATATTTCTCCTCTTTTCGCTAGTAAAATTGGGATAACACCTGAACCGATAGAACCGTTCGAGGTAGCTATACCGGTCGGGGATTTTATTATAGCAAGACAGGTATATAAGGATTGTTCAGTAATTATAAGTGGCCGATGCACCAAGGCCGATTTGATAGAGCTAGATATGACTGAATTCGATGTTATTATGGGCATGGATTGGTTATCTTCTTGTAATGCAAATGTTGATTGTCAGAAAAAGGTAGTCCGCTTCCAGTTTCCAAGGGAACCAGTTATAGAATGGGCAGGAAATACAGCATCGCCAAGGGGTAAGGTTATTTCATACCTCAAGGCCAGGAAAATGATTCAGAAAGGGTACATTTATCATTTGGTTCGTGTGCATGATATTACAGCGGAAACACCTACTCTCCAGTCAGTTCCAGTTGTCAGTGAATTTCTAGATGTATTTCCGGACGAGCTTCCGGGTCTTCCACCTGAACGGGAGATCGAGTTCACAATAGATGTGCTGCCAGATACTCAGCCTATATCTATTCCTCCTTACAGAATGGCACCTGCAGAATTGAAAGAATTGAAGTAGCAGCAGAAATATTTATTAGAAAAAGGCTTCATCAGACCCAGTACGTCACCTTGGGGAGCACCGGTATTGTTTGTAAGGAAGAAAGACGGATCGTTGCGGATGTGTATTGATTACAGATAGCTGAATAAAGTGACTATAAAGAATAAATATCCCCTCCCCCGGATTGATGATTTATTCGACCAGTTGCAGGGTGCTAAACATTTTTCGAAGATAGATTTGCGCTCGGGTTATCATCAGGTGCGGGTACGAGAGGCAGATATTCCAAAGACTGCTTTCAGGACCTGATACGGGCATTATGAGTTCAGAGTGATGTCTTTCGGGTTGACCAACGCCCCAGCAGTGTTTATGGATTTGATGAACCGGGTATTCAGGCCGTTTCTAGACATGTTTGTGATCGTGTTTATTGATGATATTCTGGTTTATTCACGATCAGCAGAAGAGCATTCAGATCATCTGAGGACAGTACTCGGCACACTCCGGCAACAAAAATCATATGCTAAGTTCTCCAAATGTGAATTCTGGTTAACTTCAGTGGCATTCTTGGGGCATATCGTCGGAGCATATGGTATTCGGGTTATACACAGAAGATCGAGGCCGTAAAGAATTGTCCTAGGCCTACGACGCTGACTGAGGTACGTAGTTTTCTGGGTTTAGCAGGGTATTACAGGAGGTTTGTGGAGAATTTTGCTTCGATTGTAGCACCATTAACGAAGCTAACTTAGAAGGTAGCAAAATTTCAGTGGACCGATGCTTGTGAACGCAGCTTCCAGTTGCTGAAGGAAAAGTTGATTACAGCTCCGGTTCAAACTCTTCCCGAGGGGTCAGATGGGTATGTCATTTATTGTGATTCTTCCGGTATTGGGATAGGTTGTGTATTAATGCAGCATGGTCGAGTTATAGCCTATTCCTCCCGGCAGCTCAGACCGCATGAGAGAAATTATCCTACCCATGATCTGGAACTAGCCGCGGTAATTCATGCTTTGAAGATATGGCGGCATTACTTATATGGGGTTCATGTTGATATTTATACGGATCACAAAAGCCTTCAGTACATTTCTAAGCAAAAGGAATTGAATTTGCGGCAAAGATGATGGCTCGAGTTATTGAAAGATTATGACGTTGACATTTTATATCATCCTGGGAAAGCCAATGTTGTAGCAGCTGCACTTAGCCGCAAGTCTATGGGCAGTTTGATCGATGTACAGCCAGAAAGGAAAGAATTAGTTCGTGAAATTCATCTACTAGCCAGTCTTGGAGTCCGTTTGGCCAATTCTGGGAATATTGGGGTTTCTGTCCGAGAAGTTGCTGAATCGTCTATTATGGAAGAAGTAAAACGACGCCAATACGAGGATCCTATTCTGGTATAGTACAGAGATGCATCCCTTGATAAGGAGAAGACCCAGTTCGAGATTTCACCTGACGGAGTATTATTATATGGAGGCAGGGTATATGTACCTGACGTTGCAGGGCTGCAGCGACAGATTATGGGAGAGGCACGTTATGCTCGGTATTCTGTTCATCCGGGATCAACAAAAATGTACCATGATCTCAGATGTTTATATTGGTGGGATGGTATGAAAAGGGACATCGCAGAGTTCGTTGCTCAGTGTCCAAATTGCCAACAGGTTAAGATCGAGCATCGAAAGCCCGGTGGGTTGTTACAGGAAATGGAAATTCCAGCTTGGAAATGGGAAATAATTAATATGGATTTCATTACAGGTTTACCGCGCACTCCACGAAGGTATGATTCTATATGGGTTATTGTTGATAGGCTGACAAAATCAGCCCATTTTTTTCCGGTCCGGACCATCTATTCGGCTGAGGATTATGCCCGGATGTATATTAAAGAGATAGTAAGACTTCACGGAGTTCCCATATCTATTATACCCGACAGAGGTGCTCAGTTTACAGCTAATTTCTGGAGGTCATTTCAGGAAGGATTGGGGACTCAGGTGAGTCTTAGCACCGCGTTCCATCCTCAGTCTGACGGACAGGCCGAGCGTACTATTCAGACGCTGGAAGATATGCTACGGGCCTGTGTTATTGATTTCAGAGGTAGCTGGGATGATCATTTGCCGCTTATTGAATTTGCTTATAATAATAGCTATCATTCCAGCATCCAGATGGCACCGTATGAAGCCTTATATGGTAGAAAATGCAGATCTCTGATTGGTTTGTTTGATGTGGGTGAAACTAAGCTAATTGGTCCAGGTATGATCCAGCAAGCAGTCGATAAGGTGAAACTCATTCGGGAACGGTTATTAGCAGCCCAGAGTCGACATAAATCATATGCAGACAATCGACGTCGACACTTGGAGTTCCAGATTGGTGACTGGGTATTTCTTAAAGTGTCACCTATGAAGGGTGTAATGAGATTCGGCAGAAAAGGAAAGCTCAGTCCGAGATATATTGGGCCTTTTCAGATTGTTCGAAAGATAGGCACAGTCGCCTACGAGTTAGACTTACCATCCGATCTGGAAGCAGTACATCCGGTATTTCATGTATCAATGCTCCGCAAATGTATTGGCGATCCTTCCAGAATATTTCCTATAGAAGATATCCAGGTAACAGAGGAGTTGTCCTACGAAGAAAAGCCTGTATCTATTCCTCCTTACAGAATGGCACCTGCAGAATTGAAAGAATTGAAGTAGCAGCAGAAATATTTATTAGAAAAAGGCTTCATCAGACCCAGTACGTCACCTTGGGGAGCACCGGTATTGTTTGTAAGGAAGAAAGACGGATCGTTGCGGATGTGTATTGATTACAGATAGCTGAATAAAGTGACTATAAAGAATAAATATCCCCTCCCCCGGATTGATGATTTATTCGACCAGTTGCAGGGTGCTAAACATTTTTCGAAGATAGATTTGCGCTCGGGTTATCATCAGGTGCGGGTACGAGAGGCAGATATTCCAAAGACTGCTTTCAGGACCTGATACGGGCATTATGAGTTCAGAGTGATGTCTTTCGGGTTGACCAACGCCCCAGCAGTGTTTATGGATTTGATGAACCGGGTATTCAGGCCGTTTCTAGACATGTTTGTGATCGTGTTTATTGATGATATTCTGGTTTATTCACGATCAGCAGAAGAGCATTCAGATCATCTGAGGACAGTACTCGGCACACTCCGGCAACAAAAATCATATGCTAAGTTCTCCAAATGTGAATTCTGGTTAACTTCAGTGGCATTCTTGGGGCATATCGTCGGAGCATATGGTATTCGGGTTATACACAGAAGATCGAGGCCGTAAAGAATTGTCCTAGGCCTACGACGCTGACTGAGGTACGTAGTTTTCTGGGTTTAGCAGGGTATTACAGGAGGTTTGTGGAGAATTTTGCTTCGATTGTAGCACCATTAACGAAGCTAACTTAGAAGGTAGCAAAATTTCAGTGGACCGATGCTTGTGAACGCAGCTTCCAGTTGCTGAAGGAAAAGTTGATTACAGCTCCGGTTCAAACTCTTCCCGAGGGGTCAGATGGGTATGTCATTTATTGTGATTCTTCCGGTATTGGGATAGGTTGTGTATTAATGCAGCATGGTCGAGTTATAGCCTATTCCTCCCGGCAGCTCAGACCGCATGAGAGAAATTATCCTACCCATGATCTGGAACTAGCCGCGGTAATTCATGCTTTGAAGATATGGCGGCATTACTTATATGGGGTTCATGTTGATATTTATACGGATCACAAAAGCCTTCAGTACATTTCTAAGCAAAAGGAATTGAATTTGCGGCAAAGATGATGGCTCGAGTTATTGAAAGATTATGACGTTGACATTTTATATCATCCTGGGAAAGCCAATGTTGTAGCAGCTGCACTTAGCCGCAAGTCTATGGGCAGTTTGATCGATGTACAGCCAGAAAGGAAAGAATTAGTTCGTGAAATTCATCTACTAGCCAGTCTTGGAGTCCGTTTGGCCAATTCTGGGAATATTGGGGTTTCTGTCCGAGAAGTTGCTGAATCGTCTATTATGGAAGAAGTAAAACGATGCCAATACGAGGATCCTATTCTGGTATAGTACAGAGATGCATCCCTTGATAAGGAGAAGACCCAGTTCGAGATTTCACCTGACGGAGTATTATTATATGGAGGCAGGGTATATGTACCTGACGTTGCAGGGCTGCAGCGACAGATTATGGGAGAGGCACGTTATGCTCGGTATTCTGTTCATCCGGGATCAACAAAAATGTACCATGATCTCAGATGTTTATATTGGTGGGATGGTATGAAAAGGGACATCGCAGAGTTCGTTGCTCAGTGTCCAAATTGCCAACAGGTTAAGATCGAGCATCGAAAGCCCGGTGGGTTGTTACAGGAAATGGAAATTCCAGCTTGGAAATGGGAAATAATTAATATGGATTTCATTACAGGTTTACCGCGCACTCCACGAAGGTATGATTCTATATGGGTTATTGTTGATAGGCTGACAAAATCAGCCCATTTTTTTCCGGTCCGGACCATCTATTCGGCTGAGGATTATGCCTGGATGTATATTAAAGAGATAGTAAGACTTCACGGAGTTCCCATATCTATTATACCCGACAGAGGTGCTCAGTTTACAGCTAATTTCTGGAGGTCATTTCAGGAAGGATTGGGGACTCAGGTGAGTCTTAGCACCGCGTTCCATCCTCAGTCTGACGGACAGGCCGAGCGTACTATTCAGACGCTGGAAGATATGCTACGGGCCTGTGTTATTGATTTCAGAGGTAGCTGGGATGATCATTTGCCGCTTATTGAATTTGCTTATAATAATAGCTATCATTCCAGCATCCAGATGGCACCGTATGAAGCCTTATATGGTAGAAAATGCAGATCTCTGATTGGTTTGTTTGATGTGGGTGAAACTAAGCTAATTGGTCCAGGTATGATCCAGCAAGCAGTCGATAAGGTGAAACTCATTCGGGAACGGTTATTAGCAGCCCAGAGTCGACATAAATCATATGCAGACAATCGACGTCGACACTTGGAGTTCCAGATTGGTGACTGGGTATTTCTTAAAGTGTCACCTATGAAGGGTGTAATGAGATTCGGCAGAAAAGGAAAGCTCAGTCCGAGATATATTGGGCCTTTTCAGATTGTTCGAAAGATAGGCACAGTCGCCTACGAGTTAGACTTACCATCCGATCTGGAAGCAGTACATCCGGTATTTCATGTATCAATGCTCCGCAAATGTATTGGCGATCCTTCCAGAATATTTCCTATAGAAGATATCCAGGTAACAGAGGAGTTGTCCTACGAAGAAAAGCCTGTAGCCATCTTGGATCATCAGGTGAGGAGACTGCGTACCAAAGATGTGCCCTCTGTTAAGGTCTTGTGGTAGAACACTAACCGAGAGGAAATGACCTGGGAAGCGGAGGACGAGATGAAGAAGAAGTATCCCCACTTGTTTCCTATGCCTACAGGTAATCTAAATTCCTTAATTGGTTATATTGATTGGTGAATGAATTATATGTGCTTTCCATAAAAAGAAACTCCCCCGAAATGCTTGCAAGACCCTATAAGACTAGTTTAACATTCGAGGATGAATGTTCTAAAGGGGGGGAGGATGTTATATCCCATATTTTTGCACATTCGGATAATTTGAGATAATTGGACTAGTAAGAGATAAGGAAATATTTCGATTTTATTTAATACATAAGTTGTTCACGAAAATATTGAAGCGGAAATATTGAGGAAGGCTAAGGGAAAAATTGGAATTTTGGAAAATAGTTTCATGAATTACAAAAATTAGTCATGGGATAGTTGGGCTTGAAAAAAAAAAGAAATAGGCCCAAGTGTGGCCGGCCAAGGTATGGCCCAAGGCCCACTTGGGAATTTAACTCTAGTAAATAAAAAGGGTGGCTCATTATTTATCACCTCATTTCAAGAACATTCAAGAAAAAGAAAGTGAGGGCAAGAGAGAAAGGCCATTTCGGCCAAGAACAAGAAAAAGAAAAAAAAATTGAGCCATCAATCTTGATCCAAAAAATATATTCTCCTTGTATTCCTACTAATTCAAAGGTCCTCTTCAACGTGGTATAATTGTTAAAGCAAGAAAGTTGCTCTTTGTTGCTAGTCCAAATTTCTAGTCAAGTGGGAAATTAAGGAAAAAGGTAAGAATTCTTATTCTTTTATATGTTATGGAAGGTTTATGCATGTTGTAGTATGTAGAAAAGAATGAAAATCATGGAAATAATGTGTGTGGTATGTGGCCGTGTGGGTGTGTGTGTGTAATTGTGGCCGTGTGGGTGTTGTAGGGCGGAGAAGAAATGAATTAATTTTACTTAGTGTGTTAGTTGTGGTTTTATGGACCTTATGATGCCAATGAAGGTTTATTGGTTCAAGTCGGCATTGAAATTGGTTGTGGGTTGATGTAGGAATTAATGTGATTTTAATATGGTTCTATGTAATTGTGAGAAGGAAGTTGCTAAAGTATGAATTGTTGTTGTAGTTTATGAATTTGATAGAAGAAAATGTGTTGTTGTAGCATTTCTTGCATTTGTAGAGTTTCGGGTGGAATAGAGTTGGGTTGGATTGTTTTGAATGTTGTGCGGGTTACTAATGTTAGAATATGTTTCAAATTGATTGTTGGTTTTGTTGAAATAATTGTTGGTATGGTTGTTGATAAATTTGGCCGAGTTAGATTCTCGGGGTTGTTGTATTTACAGGGGAGATGCTGCCGAAATTTCTGTAGACAAGTGCTAGTTAGAATTGAATTCCTAAGTACTTGTAGCTAACGTTTGGTAATTAATAACGTTATTGTAGATCTTGGGGAGCCCGAGACCTGAGTTGGAATTAGCTTAGGAGGCGAGCGAGGTATGTAAGGCCTAACCTTTTCTTCTTTGGCATGATCCTTATGAAATAAGTATATGATATATATATATATGTATGATTTCGAAAAGATTCTTATTCTTAGAGCCACTAGGATGGCTAACGTTCTTGATTTCCATAAGCTGTTTCGTATGGTTTCAATGCGTGTCCATAATGTCTGAAGTTTGGCCAATATGTTCCGAATGGTATTCGAGAAATGAATGATTTGACCAAAGTCTTGAACTTTCAAATGCTTGCACGAGCGATTATTCTACCGAGTCTTTGACATACTTGATACGTACATATGATTCAAAACATTCTATTTGATATGATCCATAACAATATCCGAGAGGTACTTGACATGATTTTGGCCTTAATTTTCCAAAAATGGCTTCTGAAATGCTTATAGAACGTTCTGTACTTCAAAAACTCGTAACTTTCTCATACTAAGTCGGATTGACCTGAAACCTGTTTCTGAGCCTTCAGGGGTCGGTAAGTATACATATCCATCAAGTCTTGATTTATGTGCATATGGTTTCTCAATACTCTGCTCGTGCATACTACTATTATATCGTTTGCCGGGTCCCGGGCCGGTTTTGTTATCGTGCGCACTATGTTACATTCGGCAATATGATGTGTTACGGTTCCCGAGTCCTTTGCCACAAGGCCGGGTACCGCTTATATACGGCGTTATGATGTGATATGGCATATGATGTGTATGATGTTATGATGTGCTATGATGATACGATATGTTCGGGATTGTACGGAGATTTGAAACCTGCTGGAGTATGATGTGTTGTGGCGCCAGTGTCGGAGTGGCGACCACGTTCCTGAGCCTTATGCATGACTCTTATATATGCATCATTTGTGTTTTAAAACGAGCTTCTTGGTATATTGATTTTTATACTCATTTTCCGTACTTGGTATTTCCGTTATGATTTTGGATAGTGTATTTCCTGCTTTACATACTCAGTACCTATTTCGTACTGACCCCCTTTCTTCGGGGGCTGCGTTTCATGCCCGCAGGTACAGACGTTCGTTCTGGTGACCCGCCAGTGTCGGATACCTATTCTGCTACTTTGGAGTGCTCCTTTGATCCGGAGCCCATACTTTTGGTACAGATCTTTCGTTGTACATGTTTCTGTATATATATATGTATGACTATTTGGGGTACGGCGGGGCCCTGTCCCGTCATATGTCTCTGTTGTTGTTTGTAGAGGCTTGTAGACATATATGTGGGTCATGGGTCATTATTGTTCGTTTATGTCTGTGATTTGTGTCTTAAGAGGTTCCGTTTGCTGTGATGGCCGAAAAGGCCCATATGTGTGGGTATGGATGTATATATTTGGGCGATGTGTTTTCCGCCAGCCTCGTCGGCTTCTTTATGATATTTTGCTATATATGACCGCTTAAGACGACATCTGATTCCAGTATCTGTATAGCTTAATGTATGCTGAATACGGATAAGTCTTTGATATATCGATTTGGTAAGTGATGTGTATGGGTGTCCAGCTAGGGTACTAGTCACGGCCCACGGGGTTGGGTCGTGACACCCACACATCGGGATTTTTATAAAGGACATATGAAACATTATATAAGTAGTACATGGGAAGTTGAGCAAGTCTTAAGAAGGACCCTTAAGCCGAAAAGGGACATAAGCCCTTCAAAGGGATGATTTAAGGAAATATTTTCGGACGATCAGACTTGAAGAGGCCAAAGCGCCATTATAAGTTTGGAATTTGGAAAAATATGAAGAATAAAGTTGTAGATAATTGAATTAGCCTTCCAACCATAGGTCGTGGGCCCTCATATGATATTGGGATCAAATGTTATGCGCGTTTTAAGATCGGCTGTCTGGGTAGCAAAATAACCCTGCGGGAACGCGCCAGAAGGTGGCATGAACACGCAGGGCAGGACATGGTAACTCAGCGCGAACGAGCCATGTGGCAGTGCGATCACGCCGAGCAATTTTTTAGTCGGTCCAGGAAGAACCTGGACTGTTATAAAAAGGGGAGACCCCCTCATTTGTTTCAGACCAAACACACCCAAACTATCTCTATTCTTCTAGAATATTCCCCAACATTCCAAATATCAACTTTTAAGCCCAAAACCAGATATAATTCCCAAATTTCGGTTCGGACAGCGCATAGGTGCAACTACCAAATTTTATAGCGGCGCGTTGTGGTTTAAGCTCAAGGCGGAGAAGTGAATATATAGCAATATTACCAAGAGAAAGTTATGAATCTCTTCCTATTTATATTAATACTAGCCTATTCACGAAGATAGCATGGTTAAATAATTGTATAGTGGGTTGATTGGTCATGGAAATTGGAAAACAGCGTGTGGGGTTTTCTATGGAATACTTTGGTGTTGGAAATAATGCTATTGATGTTGGTATTGTTGTTGTTGTTGTTGGTTGTTGAATTGAGAATTCGGGCTAGGCATATAAACAGGGGAGATGCTGCCCGATTTTCGGCTAGATATAAAATAGGTTGACGTGAAACTTGGTACAAGTATGCCATGATAACTCTAACGTTAGTGTAAATCCTCTTAAATGTAGACTTTCGAGCTCGGACGAATAAACGTAGCTAATAGGAGGGCGAACAGGTATGTTAAGGTCGTCCCTTTTTTTCAAAGGCCTGATTCCTATGGTGTGATTCCATAAGTGTTTCCATAACCTTCTTGATTTCAAAAGCTAGAATTTTATGACTCTTAAATCTTCTTATGATGTTAAAAATGAGAATGTTTTTATGAGGATTATGTTGAGGATGATTGTATGCTTAACGGTTTCAAGTGTGATTTCAATGATGATATGAAGATGTTAAGATATTTCATGATTTTATCGATTTATTTCATTGTTGTTGATCTCACCTTATAAATTATTCCTTCAAGGTGAGATAGAGCGATAGCTTTTATTTCAACTCCTGTGCATGCCATGAGTATAATATATGTATATGGCAATTTTGTGACATTACAGAGTTCTATTATTTCATTTGATTATGCACTGCACTCATTTTCATTCTGCATGTACATATATAAGGCACAGTTGACAGGGGATGACACTGTGACCTTTGTTGTGTATATATATAAGGCACAATTGACAATGGGTGACGTTGTGACCTTTGTTGCGTATATATATAAGCTGTGACCTTTGTGATGTGTATATATATGGCACAGTTGACAGGGGTTGACGCTGTGACCTTTGTTGTGATGTGTATATATATTGCACAGTTGACAGGGGGTGACGTTGTGACCTTTGTTGTGATGTGTATATATATGGCACAGTTGACAGGAGGTGATGCTGTGGCCTTTGTTGTGATGTGTATATATATGGCACAGTTGACAGGGGGTGACACTGTGGCCTTTGTTGTGATGTGTATATATATGGCACAGTTAACGGGGGTGACGCTGTGGCCTTTGTTGTGATATATATATATATATATATATATATATATATATATATATATATATATATATATAAGGCACAATTGACAGGGGGTGACGTTGTGACCTATGTGGTGATGGTTTAAAGGTGACGATGTGGATTATGTTGTGGCATTTCTGTAGATATATGTGTTTCTTTGATATAGCTGTACTGATGCATTTATTTTTCCCATTCATTGACATGTCTCAAATTTTTTCTAGGATTTTATGTACATGTTGATTTCATGCCTTACATACTCAGTACACTATTCGTATTGACCCCCTTTCTTCGGGGGATGCGTTTCGTGCCTGCAGGTACAGACACTCAGTTTGGTGATCATCCGGTTTAGGGCTTCAGCTCAGCTGCTTGGAGGGCTCTAGTGTTCCGGAGCTCGAGTCGTTTTGGTACAGATCCTTTGACATAGGCTTTGTTATACTCTTAGAGGTCTGTAGACAGGTGTGGGTTGCGCATATACGGTTTGATCAGCTATGCAGATGTCATTCGTTTTGGATATTCCCGTGCATAGTGGCAGCCTTATCGGCTTGCATATTGTGTTATGTTTGGTTAGTTGTGGCTCTCAAGAGATAGGTTCTTTTTTATAAATGACATGATGAGTTACAGCGTGCTTTTACAAATTGCCATATTGTTTTCAGTTTCGGTCTGATCATATCTAGCAGGTTCGTATACGGGTGTCCAGCTCGGGTACTAGTCATGGCCCATCAGTTTGGGTCATGACACCTGAAATCCCTATGACGCTTTAAGATGATGGATTAGGAAGGATGTCCCCTGAATTCTCGATTAAATAAGAAATGGGTATGCAAAGGAAGATTGCTATTATTGATATGAGAAGAGTGTTAAAGAAAAAGAAGGGACAACTAGTTGGGGTAAAGGAAAGGGTAAATATATGATTGTAAACATGTTTAGTAAAGTGTCACGACCCAACCCCGTGGGCCGCGACTGGTACCCTAACTGGGTACCCGTACATACCTACCTGACCGAATTTCGTACCATACAGATTCTTTTTTTTTAAACAGATGTTACAGAAGTACGCCGATACAGATACGGCACGCGCGCAAACATATATATGTATATACCTGAACATGCAGACATTTACAGATAAGCCGATAAGGCTAACATACAGACGAAACCCGAAACCCACACATCTATCTACAGGCCTCTACAGACATACAGAATCATATGACGGGACAGGGCCCCGCCGTACCCAGAACTTCCATACATACAGAACATACGGAAAACAGAAGATATATATACCAAAGTACATGCTCCGAAGCAAAAGGAGCTCTTCAAGATAGCAGAACCTGTGCCCTAGACTGGCGGCGTGTCACCGAGTGCGCCTGTACCTGCGGGCATGTAACGCAGCCCCCGAAGAACGGGGGTCAGTACGAAAATGTACCGAGTATGTAAAGCAGAAACATAACAGATACAATCATAGTCCGAACCGGAGTCACAGAAATATAACGGACAAAACCATACATCAGACGGACGGACAGAGTCATGATCCATACCGACATACAGAATCGTGGTCCACACAGATAAACAGAATCATGGTTCGGACGAACCGACGGAATCATAATCCGGACAGACGAGCAGAATCAGAATCCATACGGACATACAGAATCAGAATCCTTACGGACATATAGAATCAGAAGCCATACGGACATACAGACATAGTCGTAATTCAGATGGACAGACAGAATTATGCATGCAGAGTAGTGCAGAGTCATACTGAACCATACAGAATCATACAGAGGCATGTGCTTATATAAATACTGATGGCACATGCACACAGACATACAGATTTCGGCCCTGTCTGGGGGCGCGGTAACAGAACCCGGCCCTCTTAGTACGGGACGCGGTGGACAGACAGAATCAGATCAGATCAGATCATATCAGATGCCATCCTGGCCGCCATCCCCATACACAGATCAATATATCAAAATCATACAGATATAACATATCCCGGCCCGTACGCCGAGGGACGCGGTGAACAATGCAGAGAAATATGCACGATAACAGAACCTGGCCCGGGACGCAGTGAAGGAATGCATTGAGACAGCCACGAACAGATCCATGGGAAACCACATACATACAGACTCACATACGGACTCAATCAGACTAAAGGGTGCCAACCGGCAAGTCAGAATCAGAGTATACGGATAGTATGCATAGTACGCGCCTATATCCTATTTGGGAAGGCACGACAGATTATTATCAGAATCAGATTCTCAGATGTTCAGAAATCATTTTGTAAGAATTTCATAAAAATAGTTGTATCATGATCAAAATAATAGTTCAGATGGTTTCTGAGAAAATCGGACAAAACGGAAGTATTTAAAGTATTACAGAAGATATCGGGCCTTGCGGGCCCGCCTCGGACCAACTCGAGGCAAAATATGTAAATTATCGCTAATAGACCTTATGAGGTCATCCATAATCGTTTGGAAGTGTTCCGACTCCGTTTAGGGAAGTTTTGTACAAAAAATCACTTTAAAGGCAATTTGTAAGAAAATAGCTTCAGTTGAATTGAAGGAATTGGAGCGGTTTTCCGTCTCGAATTCTGGGGAACGGAGTCGTACTTAAGGCTCGCGGCCGAGCCTATCACATCCAGAACATGCCTAGGAACAAAGGGAAGTGCTTCACATACCTCGATAGCGCCTTACGCTCGCTTGGCGTCGACTTCAATTTCGTCCAAAATCTAGAAATGGTCAAGTTTACCATTTGTTAGTTTCAAACTTTTCAATAATCCAACTTAACACTGACTTGCCTACCGAAATTTCGGCAGCATTTCCTCTGTATATAAGACATCCCCGAGACTTAGCTCGGCTCAATTCATCATCACAACAACCCAGGAATAGCATCAATAACAACAATATGCATTAAACATACGATATGGCATCACTAGCCATCCTTTCGACATAACGAAACATTTTGCGTTTCAACCTTACATTTCCAACCCAAAATTATTATTCTCATATTCATCATCCATCAAAATCATTACAACATACGTCGGAAGCATCCATACCATTTTCACACAATATTCATAAGGTATGCAAACATTCAAACTTTCCATTAAGCCACTACTTTTCCAATTTTTCTAACCTTCAACATACAAGTTCATTATACATTTCCATCTTCCAAATTCATCCACAATAATCATAATTTGCCTCTTGATACTTTCATTTCCATTTTTACATAAACCATAACAAAATTGTATGTTTTCCTACAACAACTTAATAACCATTAAGTTCCTTCACTCTCCTCACATAATCCATGATTAAAAAAACCAAAATATTAATTCAAATCAGTCCATCAATTTCAATTAAAACAGCCCCTCACCCATAAATTTCAACAAAACAACAAACGAGTTTATAATGTTGTTTTCTCCGTTCTAATTCGTTAAAACTCTAAGTAAACACTTTAATAACATAAAAGGAATTTTATAAATACCTTATCAGAAGCTCCACCATGAAAATTTCATCCCCCAAGACAAATATTTATCTCAAATTGAAGGCAACGCAACGTACAACGTTTTTCTCTTCATGAGCTTCGGGATTCGGAGCTCGGATTTTGATCAAAATGGCTTCCTTAGCCTTGAAGTTTTTTCTCTCTCTCTCTCTCTCTAATGTTCTTGGAAGATCTTATCTGAAAATGATCAGCCCTAAAGTGAATTTTCCATATATATTAACGTTAATGGGCCTCATGGGCCGAAACATTAGTGTTTGGGTCGGGTCCAAACTTGCTGCCCTGCCAGCCCAAATTGCATCGTCCATATTTCCTTCTCCAAATATCATTTTGACGAGAGGTTTGTTGCGTTGGAAACTAGACTCGATGAACGTAATTTTAGGATTTTGAAACACCTTAAAACTCCTCATATACTAGGAGATATGCCTCCAACAATATGGGCTAAAAATCTGGTCCGAGATTTTTCTGAAGTTGTTCGGATTCATTTCGTTCAGATTCGTCTAACTTCTAATCCTCTTCCGACCCTCGTGTAACCTCTTATACATGCATATACATAGTCATATACATACATAACAATCCATACACATCTCGAAGGGTCCGGAGAATCACAATAACCTTAAACGTAACTGGAGAACTTACGAAGCTTCGACGAAACTCCAATCGCAAAAATATATTCATATCTTTTATCCATCTTCTATAACATTACTAATAATCTCAAATACTTTAAAAGGGCACTCACATTACCTCATATACGCTCATAACGCGATTTCAAATCCTTTAGGTTACGATGTCACCTAGGGATACTTAAGGCAACCATACATATATAACGATATCCTTACTAACTCGATTAACTTTCCTTGAACTTTCTTAACTCATTTTTTTCTTGTCTTAATTAAAATAGCACAGACTCTTACGGGGTGTAACATCCTCCCCCCCTTTAAAACATTCGTCCTCGAATGTTAAATTGACCTCATGGGGCGTCATACCATTTCGGGAGGGTTCCTTTCATAATCGTCCTTCGTGGACTTTCCGACATGGCTTCTTTACTAGCATGATGGGGTAATTCTTCACATCACTGATTCAAACGCCTTCATAATATATTTTCTCATACCCCACATAATTATCGGACCATAAACTATATTCTCGTAGCAGACGAATGCTTTTCAGACATTATAAGTAATCGTCACTTCTTGGTACACTTCTGAGTTTCTTACCACATTATCGTAATCCCACTTCATACCAGACACCTCATACCAAACAGATTCAGAACTAGGACCGAACGCGTAGAAGCATATCGGACGGATTCGTAATCGGAGGCAGACATATTAAACTATGGCGGACGGATTCATAGTCAAAATCAGAGGTACGGAAGTATGTCAGACAAATCTGAGATCAGAGTCAGACGTACAGAGAGGTATCAGACAGATTCGAAATCAGAATCAGACGTACAGAAATGTATCATACAGAGTCGTGATCAAAGTCAGACAGACAGAAATGTATCAGACAGAGTCGTAATTAAAATCAGACATACGGAGATGTATCAGACAGACGCGTGATCAAGATCAGACGTACAGAGGCGTAATAGGCAGAGCCTTATCAGAATCGGAAGTGCAGAAGTATAACAGATAGAATCCGAATTAGAGTCAGATCACTCCTATTAAGGCTCCAGTGATTTATAAAAAAAAATTCCTTATTGGTGAACTTGTTTGCCAAGTTATCATACAAATCGTCTTGCGTGTCGCTTATCGACTCTTTCGGAGATTTCCCCTTATTCACACTTCTTATTTTTCACCTTTCCTACTATTCTTCATCTGTCACAACCTTAGTTGCCGGGACTCGGCTCTTGATCTATATGGGCACCAAACGAAAATCATACACACACATACACACATACAGATATATTTACTAGTATCTTACTGGCGAACGTTTCTGACTGTTATTCAAATCCGCTCAATTTCCCGAGCGGTGTTGCACCTTTTCTTTTTGCCCATTTAGTCAGCCTCGTTCTGCGCAACTCCTGTAAGGGCACTAAATTACTCCACACATTCTATTTTCCTTTTGGTTACCCCAAATTTCCATTTATATCTATCATACTTACTCTTGTGCAAAATTTTGCATTACTTCCCAGGGGGGTCACCCATCCCAGAATTGCTCTGGCTTGAGCACGCTTAACCCCGAAACTTTCATGCATTTTGACGCGTTAGGGCTGATATAATTTCGTCAATTGCCCTGCATGACCTTTGTCACATAATTTTAGGGCAAATCGGGGACTTAGCAAATTTTTGGAAAATTTTTGTAGCGGGTCCCACCCCCGGCTAAGTTGCACAATTACCATATTGCCTTTCTGAATCTCCGATATTCACTTTCATACACATATACATACAATTACAGACAGGCCATAGATTTAAGTCTTCGTCCCACGAATTCCGTCTCCAAATAGTCGGTGAAATCTGATAAAATATCACCATAAGGTGCTCTCCAACCACCGACAGAAGAAAACTAAATTCCGACAAGTATCGCGGAACCTGTTTGTACTTACTTTATATATATTTACTTCCATATCTCTGGAAAAAAAATTTGGGCAGAGGTTCCTCTGTATTTCTTACTATCCGAAACCTGTACACAAGAAATACCAACCATGCCTCACAGGGCCAACACATATACGCATATATATACATCATATCATGTCGTCTCGTAGCCACACGGGGCTAACAATTACAGATAAAATTATACAGATGTCGAGGCTTACCTCACATGCCCAACTCGAACAACATCGGAGGCTCCTTCCTGTTCACTTTTCTGTTCAATCTTCAACCTTATATTTCTACCACACTTCAAACAACTTCTCGGACACACAACTTTCATATTATTGCTTACCTGAGTACTGTGCGGCCTCCAATATCATCAGCCATTGCCTTCTGTTGATGCCGTCCTTTGGCTGAAATTAAAAGTTAGTCGAAAGGAATTCATATCCTACAGCTGGCTCTATCGCATGATCTGAGATTCAAAGAAGGGTAACATCCTAGATGCCCTGTAGCTTCCTGTTTATAGATGTGGTACACAACACATCGATAAACAAGACTCTACTAGACACGGCCTGTAGACTTTCCGAGGACTAACCGCTCTGATACCACTTTTGTCACGACCCAACCCCGTGGGCCGCGACTGGTACCCTAACTGGGTACCCGTACATACCTACCTGACCGAATTTCGTACCATACAGATTCTTTTTTTTTTAAAACAGATGTTACAGAAGTACGCCGATACAGATACGGCACGCGCACAAACATATATATGTATATACCTGAACATGCAGACATTTACAGATAAGCCGATAAGGCTAACATACAGACGAAACCCGAAACCCACACATCTATCTACAGGCCTCTACAGACATACAGAATCATATGACGGGACAGGGCCCCGCCGTACCCAGAACTTCCATACATACAGAACATACGGAAAACAGAAGATATATATACCAAAGTACATGCTCCGAAGCAAAAGGAGCTCTTCAAGATAGCAGAACCTGTGCCCTAGACTGGCGGCGTGTCACCGAGTGCGCCTGTACCTGCGGGCATGTAACGCAGCCCCCGAAGAACGGGGGTCAGTACGAAAATGTACCGAGTATGTAAAGCAGAAACATAACAGATACAATCATAGTCCGAACCGGAGTCACAGAAATATAACGGACAAAACCATACATCAGACGGACGGACAGAGTCATGATCCATACCGACATACAGAATCGTGGTCCACACAGATAAACAGAATCATGGTTCGGACGAACCGACGGAATCATAATCCGGACAGACGAGCAGAATCAGAATCCATACGGACATACAGAATCAGAATCCTTACGGACATATAGAATCAGAAGCCATACAGACATACAGACATAGTCGTAATTCAGATGGACAGACAGAATTATGCATGCAGAGTAGTGCAGAGTCATACTGAACCATACAGAATCATACAGAGGCATGTGCTTATATAAATACTGATGGAACATGCACACAGACATACAGATTTCGGCCCTGTCTGGGGGCGCGGTAACAGAACCTGGCCATCTTAGTACGGGACGCGGTGGACAGACAGAATCAGATCAGATCAGATCATATCAGATGCCATCCTGGCCGCCATCCCCATACACAGATCAATATATCAAAATCATACAGATATAACATATCCCGGCCCGTACGCCGAGGGACGCGGTGAACAATGCAGAGAAATATGCACGATAACAGAACCTGGCCCGGGACACAGTGAAGGAATGCATTGAGACAGCCACGAACAGATCCATGGGAAACCACATACATACAGACTCACATACGGACTCAATCAGACTAAAGGGTGCCAACCGGCAAGTCAGAATCAGAGTATACGGATAGTATGCATAGTACGCGCCTATATCCTATTTGGGAAGACACGACAGATTATTATCAGAATCAGATTCTCAGATGTTCAGAAATCATTTTGTAAGAATTTCATAAAAATAGTTGTATCATGATCAAAATAATAGTTCAGATGGTTTCTGAGAAAATCGGACAAAACGGAAGTATTTAAAGTATTACAGAAGATATCGGGCCTTGCGGGCCCGCCTCGGACCAACTCGAGGCAATATATGTAAATTATCGCTAATAGACCTTATGAGGTCATCCATAATCGTTTGGAAGTGTTCCGACTCCGTTTAGGGAAGTTTTGTACAAAAAATCACTTTAAAGGCAATTTGTAAGAAAATAGCTTCAGTTGAATTGAAGGAATTGGAGCGGTTTTCCGTCTCGAATTCTGGGGAACGGAGTCGTACTTAAGGCTCGCGGCCGATCCTATCACATCCAGAACATGCCTAGGAACAAAGGGAAGTGCTTCACATACCTCGATAGCGCCTTACGCTCGCTTGGCGTCGACTTCAATTTCGTCCAAAATCTAGAAATGGTCAAGTTTACCATTTGTTAGTTTCAAACTTTTCAATAATCCAACTTAACACTGACTTGCCTACCGAAATTTCGGCAGCATTTCCTCTATATATAAGACATCCCCGAGACTTAGCTCGGCTCAATTCATCATCACAACAACCCAGGAATAGCATCAATAACAACAATATGCATTAAACATACGATATGGCATCACTAGCCATCCTTTCGACATAACGAAACATTTTGCGTTTCAACCTTACATTTCCAACCCAAACTTATTATTCTCATATTCATCATCCATCAAAATCATTACAACATACGTCGGAAGCATCCATACCATTTTCACACAATATTCATAAGGTATGCAAACATTCAAACTTTCCATTAAGCCACTACTTTTCCAATTTTTCCTAACCTTCAACATACAAGTTCATTATACATTTCCATCTTCCAAATTCATCCACAATAATCATAATTTGCCTCTTGATACTTTCATTTCCATTTTTACATAAACCATAACAAAATTGTATGTTTTCCTACAACAACTTAATAACCATTAAGTTCCTTCACTCTCCTCACATAATCCATGATTAAAAAAACCAAAATATTAATTCAAATCAGTCCATCAATTTCAATTAAAACAGCCCCTCACCCATAAATTTCAACAAAACAACAAACGAGTTTATAATGTTGTTTTCTCCGTTCTAATTCGTTAAAACTCTAAGTAAACACTTTAATAACATAAAAGGAATTTTATAAATACCTTATCAGAAGCTCCACCATGAAAATTTCATCCCCCAAGACAAATATTTATCTCAAATTGAAGGCAACGCAACGTACAACGTTTTTCTCTTCATGAGCTTCGGGATTCGGAGCTCGGATTTTGATCAAAATGGCTTCCTTAGCCTTGAAGTTTTCTCTCTCTCTCTCTAATGTTCTTGGAAGATCTTATCTGAAAATGATCAGCCCTAAAGTGAATTTTCCATATATATTAACGTTAATGGGCCTCATGGGCCGAAACATTAGTGTTTGGGTCGGGTCCAAACTTGCTGCCCTGCCAGCCCAAATTGCATCATCCATATTTCCTTCTCCAAATATCATTTTGACGAGAGGTTTGTTGCGTTGGAAACTAGACTCGATGAACTTAATTTTAGGATTTTGAAACACCTTAAAACTCCTCATATACTAGCAGATATGCCTCCAACAATATGGGCTAAAAATCTGGTCCGAGATTTTTCTGAAGTTGTTCGGATTCATTTCGTTCAGATTCGTTTAACTTCTAATCCTCTTCCGACCCTCGTGTAACCTCTTATACATGCATATACATAGTCATATACATACATAACAATCCATACACATCTCGAAGGGTCCGGAGAATCACAATAACCTTAAACGTAACTGGAGAACTTACGAAGCTTCGACGAAACTCCAATCGCAAAAATATATTCATATCTTTTATCCATCTTTTATAACATTACTAATAATCTCAAATACTTTAAAAGGGAACTCACATTACCTCATATACACTCATAACGCGATTTCAAATCCTTTAGGTTACGATGTCACCTCGGGATACTTAAGGCAACCATACATATATAACGATATCCTTACTAACTCGATTAACTTTCCTTGAACTTTCTTAACTCATTTTTTTCTTGTCTTAATTAAAATAGCACAGACTCTTACGGGGTGTAACATAAAGGATGTGAAAGTTTGGAGTCGATCGGATCCCAAAGAATACATTTGATCAGACAATCTGACGGAGACAAATCCATGGTTGGTTTCCATGGTCCATGGAATGTTTTGCGGTCCCTGGGAAGGTGGAGCTACCACTGTGAAACCAAAACAGAACTGGAAATTTTGACTTCCTTTTCACGATTCAATTTAAGGGACTATGGAATTATTCACGGCCTGCGACAGTCTATGGAAATGGTGTCGGCTGAAATTGTGAAATGTTATAAATTGAGGTGCTCAACTTGGGGCTTCATTTGTATTTAAAACTGAACCGTAAACTCTCCCGAAACTCTCCAAAGTGCCCTCCAAACATCCCAAGCTACCCCAAAATAAGGAAAATAAACAAGAGTGAATGATTAAGATGTGCAATGGGAGGAAGAAAAGAAATATTGGATAAACGTTGAAAAAAAAGGAAAGGAAGCGATTTAGGAATGAGTAATCCGAACCTATAAGGCATGGTAACTAGAATGACCTTTGATGGAGGAAAGATATATTTTCTTGCAATATTTGGGAAGTAAATCGAGTAAGATACTCTAAAGAAGTTCAGATGAGAATGTGATACTAGAACAAGTTGGTGAATGTTATACTGAGCAGTGGTGAATACGTCTAAAGTAAAATGTGGAGGGTAGACTTAATTTTGTGAACGTAAGTGAGGATAAGACCATGATAAAGAAATTATGACGAGAATATTCGTTATAAGATTTAGCAACAACAGAGGCTGGAGAATATAAGGATAAGTATCCAGGAGAGAAAAAGAACGCGAATGTAAGTGGTGATTTTAACTTAAGAAAGAGAATTTGGATTAAATAAAGGATATAAATTAAAGGGACGACTGTGAGACACGGTACTACCAAATGTGATCACGATAATTAAGGAATAATTATTTTATGAGTGGCAATTAAGGAAAAAGGATGTAAGGAAATGGTTGTATAGTCAGGAGTGAGATGACGACAACATATTGGCGAAATTGTCAGCGATACGACATGAATATAAGAAAATTTGTGAAGAGTCATGGATTAAATGACGATAATGTACTGATAAGATTAAGGATGATCTAGGATAAGAGTATTAAGGAAAGAATTGAAAGAGGAATACAGAAGGTCTTGATGGATGATGGTATTGGCACAAGAATAGAAGTGTTGTAATGTGCTACCACCTTACGGCTGTGTAGATTCGATACAATACGGAATATGTCCGCAAGTGTTTACTAATGAGAAACGAAAGACTCAAAAGGATAATATGCTTCATGAGTCAAAGGGATAATGGCGAGTCCGCACCCTGTCGCTGGGCCTGGGCGGCGACTATCTAGGTCAGCAACTAGGTGGCCTCTCTCATCTGCTGGCCTAAGGCATCTGGTGGCGCGACTGGGGGTATTGGAGCTGGAGCTGAGGCCCCTTTATGCTCCTTTGAAATAGGTAGAGTATGAGAGGTCCGAGATGGAACCTCATTCTGAGACACCCTCCTCTATATCTACCGGCGGCTCCGGCTCAGTCCTCCTTCCTGCCACTATCTTGTCCTTTTGGGCTGTTGTTACTTTTATCTTCATAGGCCTCGCTGAAATCATAGCACACGATTAGGAAAAAGGTCATCCTGATAGCATAGTTCTATCGCACGATCTAAGATGAGAAAGAAAGGTCAATTATCCCTAAATGTCCCATAGCCTCTTGTTTATAAGTGGGGCGCACTTGACACCCATAAACAAGACTCTACTGGACACGGCTCATAGACACACCCTAGGACGAACTGCTCTGATACCAATTTTGTCACGACCCAACCAGAGGGCCATGACGGGCACCCGGAGCTAACCTACCGAGCACCACCGAACATACATCTTATACGTATTTCTAGGTGGGCCACAAAGATAGCTCATGGGCGTCATAATCTGTAAGGGCATATATCACAAGATAATGACACATCGCTATATAATCGTCAATAACTATGCCTATAAACATAAGCCAACAAGGCTGCAAAAATATAATATAATAATATGAACTGATAACGATATGGGACTTTAGCTACACACATCTGTCTACGAGCCTCTATATAAAATACAGGAATCCATAAAGATAGGGCAGGAGTCTGCCATGCACAAGTATATATATACACAAGAATAGTACCAATAAACTGCAGCTCCAAAGCAACTGGAGCGCTTTTGAAATTCCACTGATGAAGCTCCTAGGGGTCAGATCTGCCACCCTGCTTTCCTGCGGGCATGAACATAGCGTCCACAAGAAGGGACGTCAGTACGAATAATGTACCGAGTATGTAAGGCATGAATAACAACATAACAAGAGATATGGAATATAACATGAGTTACAGAGATGACATATACATTTGATTGCCTCTTGTGGCGAATATCATGCATTCTTAGCTTTCTTTTTTTTAAAAAAAAGAATATTTTTCATACATATATAACATAATAGTGCTGCGGAACGCGCATCGATCAATATATCATATCATCATTACATATGTTGCCGTGGAACGAACGACCCGATCCACTTAACCATATATCCCGCGTCCGGGCATCCTGCGTACACCAGTTGATCAGGTGTTTATGCGTATATAATGCCTCACCTTTCCACATATCTCATAGATACATATATAATATAAGTAGCATTCATGAGAACCCAAACAAAAGTTACTACTTTATCGGAGTGACGTAAGGTCGGTAACCTCCGATTTATATTATGGAGCAATCATCATCACTATATCTCACCTTGAAGGAACAATTATCATAAGGTTAGATCAACAACCATGAATAAAATCAAGAAAATCATTAAATAAACTCAATAATCTCATAATAGCATTAAAACCATAAGCTTTGGAATCTCAAAAAATGGAATCATCATCACCATCATTTTTATCATCATGGAAGATACTTATCTTCAGCGTCATAAGAAACTCTATGTATCATGAACATCTAGCTTTTTGGGAACAAAGATGTTATGGATAACATGTATGGAATCATAACATAGGAATCATGCCTTTTGAAAGAAAAGGACAGCTTTAACATACCTTTTGGGTCTCCTTAACTATTTAACGCTTATCCTCCCAAGCCCGTAAATCTACATTCAAGATAATTCATATTATTGTTAGGCTTATCGTCATATGCTTGTCTTAATCCTTCAAATTAAATCCTCTTAGAATCTGCCGGAATTCGGGTAGCATCTCCCCTCTTTATATCCCTAGCCCGAAAAAACAATACGAAAAAAGAAACAACAATAGCAATACCAATATCAACAACATCATCATCAACATCAATATGCTCAATAAAACATCCCACACGATGTTTCCCCAATTTCTCAACCAATCACTAGACTTTACGAAGCTTTAACAACTAAATTTCCATAATCCAATTCATAATATCCATAGTAAAGAATATCCTTACCTCAATGAAGATTTTTAGAGCTTTAAATCTTATTTATCTTCAGAAGTCTCCTTTAATTCATCAATATTCGTTGTTTAGAAGAAGAACTACAAGTCCTTATACGCTTCCGGAGCCTAAATCCCGGGGTTTCACTTGATTTGGGCTAAAATTTTATGGAGGAAGTTGGGAGAATGTTCTAGTGGGTTAGGGAAGGTTTGAAGAGGTGGTTCAATGAAAATAAGAGGTAAATCCCCTTTTTATATTGTTCTAGGGTTGGTTTACACCGACCTAGAACTTTTCGCGCACTGTAGCGCGCGTGTCGCGCACTGTAGCTGCGGGTTTTTGCTCTGCCTGCCTGACTTGTAACGTCTATAAATCTCTACTCCGATGTCATATCGATGAGCGATTCATTGCGTTGGAAACTAGACTCAATGAACTTAAATTTAGGCTTTTGTTTCACCTCAAAACTCCTGATGTACTAGGAGATATACTTCTCTAAAGTTTACCCAAAATTTCTGCCAAATTCTCCCAAATTTTTGAGAAACTTATTTTCTTCGGTTTGCTTGATGCCAAAACCTCTAGACACTTGCTTACCGCTTCTTAAGATTATTCCTTAACCTTATAAGGGTTTCATGACCTCTCCAATCTTACTTTAGTTTACTCACGATGCAAATGACGCGAAAATTTTTGAGGTGTAACATCAATCCAAAATCTTCCTTTCAAATTCCATCCATAGCCATCAACTACAGCCCAACACATTATGACCTTCCTTCCATAACTATTTTCACATTTAGGACTTGCTAAGCCTTCATATCAACCAAAAAATAAGAAGTAAAGTCAGAATCTTACCTTATAACTTGAAGAACGTCACTCCACACAATTTACTCCAAAGCTTATCCACCACAATTTTAACTAGAAGCAAGAACACACCTCTTCCATGAACTAGCTTAGGGTTTCAAGGTTTGATCTTCTTTGGAATTATCAGGGGATGATTTGGAATGTTTGTGGGGGGTTTGAGAGAGCTTAGAGGTCTAGAAAGATCTGATTTTTGGTGAAAATGATCCCCATGGTCGTGCCCTTTTTATTTATAACAAAAGAGGAATTTTCCACGGTCACTTTCATGGACCATGAAAAATTTCACTGGTCGTGAAAGTGGCTGTGAAATCAGTCCAGTGGCTCCTCCTCACTGACACCATTTCATGGTGGCAAAAATTTCATTTTCACCGTTTGTGAAATTATTCATGGTCCGTGAAGGGTAAGCTTAGGCCCCGGTATATTGGACCTTACAAGATTGCGCACAAGGTAGGCCAAGTGGCTTATGAACTAGATTTACCTCCAGAGCTTGAATCAGTTCAGGCAATTTTTCATGTGTCGATGCTCCGTAAGTGTGTTGGAGATCCTTCCAGAATCGTGCCTCTAGATGATTTTCAAGTTACCGAGAAGTTGGCTTACGAAGAAGTACCCATTGCCATACTAGATAGTCAAGTGCGGAAAATCATAACTAAGGACGTGGCCTCAGTCAAGGTCTTGTGGAGGAACAATAATAGAGAAGAGAGGACTTGGGAAGCAGAAGAAGATATGAAGTCTCGATATCCACATTTATTTCCACCACCAGAAGAGGTCCAAGATGAGACACCATTATTCTCAGGTATGTACTAGTTTCTTTTAATGGTTTGGGTTGTGTCTGGCCATGTTTTGTTTCTGTTGTTATTGAAGCCCCGTAAGGCGATGTTATTTTGGGTTGCTGTGACAGTACTGTAGTTCCATATTATAAGGAAACTCTGGCGAAATTTCGGTAGAATCCCCGAGAACTTAACATTCGAGGACGAATGTCCTTAAGAGGGGGGGGGGGGGGGGGGGGGGGAGAGTGTTACACCTCAGACATTTCATATCGTTGTGCTGTGAATAGACTAATGCAAGCTTGAGGTGGACATGAAGTCCTTATGACTTTAAGGAGGGCATTTGGTATCTTTAAAGTGCATACGACAAGATTTAGAAGTTAGATGAATCGGTGGAACTAGGTTCATCGAAGGAAGCAAAGTATAAGTTGTGTTTGGGAAGGTTTTTGCAATTATCGAGTTAATGATTATTTAGTAATGTCTTGGAAGGCATTTATAAGTCTCCTTAGATGGTTAATGAAGTGTTAAAAAAGTGCAAAGAAGACTCCATAAGGATTTGAGATCAAACAAATCAACAAAAACAATTTTGGAAAAGGTGAGTTATACGACCACTTATACGGTCCGTATAATGGTTTGTATAACAGTTACAGTGAAAGGTCATCACTGCTGATATTATACAGTCACTTATACGGACCGTATAAGTGTCCGTATAATCTCGTCGGGAAGCTTTATTTTCTTGTTATAAAAAGATGACCCAAGTTCTTTTTTTTCATTTCCCACCTTCTCCACAACTCTTGAGAGCTCTAGGATATTCCACACACCATATCAACACAAACCCAAGAGAGGTCAAGGATTAAATACCAAGAATTAGGAGAATCTAGTGCAAAGAGGCTCACTAGGGTTGGTAGAAGTCAAGAAATCCTTTGGTATTGAAGTTGGGGTTTCTCTCAAGTGAAGCATATTTATCCAAAGTTCATTCTTACATGATGAAAGGTGAGTTTTACCTCTATTTCGATCTAGCTGCCGTGAAATCTTGTTTCTAAGGTCGGATTGATGCAAGTTTTTTTTGCCTAAGAAAACTTATTCTTAGTCGGGAAATCAGACTAATAAATAAAATAAGGAGCGGAAAGCCACTTGCCTCGTTGGAGAGGAGCGCATATTTCTTTTATATTAAAATAGAACCAAATTGTTATCTACTAGCCATGTTTTCTTTCTGTGATAATGCCGTAGCGTAGGACTCCAGGAATTTTGGAAGCTGAACATGCTCAAAAGATGCCTAAAGCTTTTAGCTTTGATCATTCGACGCCGAGTGAAAGGGTTCCTCGCTAAAGAAACCCAAAGTTCCACTACAACCAAGGAAAGAGATAGATTACATCTTGGCCAAATGCCAGTTATTCAAAGTGAGTTTTACCTCTATTTCATGTTATTCAGAGTAATTGGTTGTTGAATAACTTGAGTAAGGGAGGGAAGAAGAATATGAAGCTCAAACATGGATTTAAAGATATTCTTGAATAGTAACTGACTTGAGTCATGATTCTTAGTAGGCTAGAAGTATAATCTTGTTGTGAGTGATATTAATGATTTTGAAGAAGTGTTATATGTAGACGAATATGGTATTATGTTGTAGTTATGGTTATGAATGACTTTGAAAAGGAGTTTTGAGGATTGAACAATGTTTAACTTGAAGAAGTCTGTTGATTATGATATTATGGGTGTTGCTATTAATGTTTGGGAGTTGTTTAGTGTATGGAGAAAGTTGTCGAAACAAAGGGAATCCTGCCCAATTTTCGTTAGCTTTTAATCGCTTTAGCTTAAACTTAAGCGTACCTTCACTTATCAAATTTTAGTACGAATTATCTTGAATGTAAAGTCGTGAGCTTGGAAGGAGAACGTCTAGTCGTTAAGAAGGCGTAAAGGTATGTTAAGGCTAGTCCCTTTCTTTCAAAGGCATGGTTCCTGTATTATGATTTGCTCTCTACATTTCCATGACCTTCTTACATCTCTAAAGTTGAAAGTTAAAGATTCTTAAGAGCTTCTTATGAGATAGAGAAAATATGTGTTTTATGATAAGGATGATGATGATGATTCCATTTCTAGTGACTCCAAAGCATATGAATTGACGCTATTATGAGCTTAATGACCTTGTTACATAGTTTGTTTGATGTTATTTATTGTTGACCATCTCACCTCATGATACTAGTTCCTTCAGGGTGAGACATAGCGATCATGTTTGCTCTATAATATAATCGAAGGGTACCGACCTTACTTCACTCCGATTGAGTTACAGCTTTTACTTGAGTTCTCATGCATGCTTTATGTTATGTATATGTATGATTACACCGTGCCTAGTTGGCCGGGCAGACACCACTACGATGGGCGTAGTGGGCAGCTATGATGATAACTACACCGTGCCTAGTTGGCCGGGGAGACACTACTAGTGGGCTACATGAGATGGTAACCCCGGACGCGGGCTAATGATGACCACACCGTGCCTATATGGTCAGGCAGTTTATATATGTATATATGATATGATGATGTTTTAATGTAAAAGTTAGCATGCATGACTCCGCCTTAAGAGGCGATCAGTTACAAGTTATCTCTTTATCTCATGCTCTCTTATTTCTTCATTATGTTGTTATACATGCCTTACATACTCCGTTTGTACTGATGTCCTTTCTTTCATGGACATTGCGATCATACCCATAGGTAGACAGGGAGACAGCACAGATACTTAGGAGCTTTATCAGCAGATACACAGGAGCACTCCACTACTCCGGAGTTGCAGTTTAGTGGTGTATTCTTTTGCGTATATATTTGGGACATGGCGGGGTCCTGTCCCGCCCTTATGATTTCAGTACTCCAGTTAGAGGCTCGTAGATACATATGTATGGGTAATAGATGTCTTACATGATCTCTCTAGTGTATATTCTCTGTTTATCATTTTGTAGCCTCGTGGACTTATGTACATTTATGTTTTTAGAGATATTCGAAGATCATTTCACGATAAGGTTGTGTTGGGAATGGCATATTGTTACACCTCGTACTTTCATAGCATGAGCATGCCACCTACTTCACCATATTAATGGAGTTTCGGAGATGTCCCATGAAGTCTTGGAATGAACAAGCCATGGAAAGTACGTAACAATGAAGTAAAGGATGAATTGTGATCTCGTAAGTCGTAACCGGGAAGGATAACCTTGGAACCAAAGTATATGACTATTATCAAGTATGATTAACGATAATATCATGTATGGAGACTTTTTGGAAAATTTCGAGACCAAGCAAATCGAAGAAAATATGTTTGTGGAAAATTTGGAAAAAAAGTTGGCAAAATTTTGGACAGAATTTTGGGTCTATGTTGGAGGAGTATATGTCTAGGTATATTAGGAGTTTTAAGGTGTTTCAAAACCCTAAAATGAAGTTCTTCGAGTCTAGTTTCCAACGCAACAAACCGTTCGTCAATAAGACATAGGAGCAGGGAGTTGCGGGCGTTTTAAAACGGACAGTCAGAGGAACCCAAACCTGGGCGAAAAATCCGGAAAGTTCACTTAAAAGCCCAGTTATGTTTTGACCCGGCCCAATCCGAGTTTGGCACCTATAAAAGGGCCTCTACACTTCAGTTTAGTCATTTTCTTCAACTCCACAACCCTCTAGAACTCTCCTAACATCACCACACCTCTCTTGAATTTCCACACTTCTCTCTACATTATAAGAGTGTTCTTGGAGGTTCTCCACCTTTCCAAAACATTCTATACCATCATAAAAGAGGATTAAACTCCAAAACCCCAAGCTAAGTCATGGAGATGGATTGTTCTTGTCTCTACTTAATGTTATGATAAATTTGGTCTTGGAAGAAGTTCAGTGGGGTGAAGTTCTTCTAGTGTAAGGTATGTTTTCCATCCTATTTCTCATGATAAAGTTGATTTAAAGGTTTAGCAAGTCCTCTAAAAGAAGAGAATCATAGTAGAGAAGTTGCAAAGTATTAAAGTGAAGGTGATGACTATGGAATGAATTTGAAAGGAGATTTTGGATTAATTTGAGATTAAATTGAATATAATTCTTTGATTATGATATTGTGGATATTCTTATGGTTGGTTGACAAATTGGGAAAAACGTCGTGTGGGATGTTTTATGGAGTATATTGGTGCTGATGATGATGTTGTTGATATTAGTATTGCTATTGTTGTTATTTTGTTGGTATTGTGATTTCGGGCTAGAGATATAAATAGGGGAGATACTGCCCGAATTTTGGAAGATTTTAAAAGGAATTAATTTGAAGACTTAAGATAAGCATATGACGATAAGCCTAACAGTGGTATGAACTCTCTTAAATGTAGATTTACTAGTTTGGGAGGACAAACGTTAAGTAGTTAAAGTTAAGGCGACTGAAAAGATATGTTAAGGCTAGTCCCTTTCTTTCAAAAGGCATGATTCCTATGTTATGATTCCATATATGTTTCCATAACCTTCTTAGTTACAAAAGTTAGAAGTTCATGATTCTTAAAAGCTTCTTATGATACTAAAGATGAGATGTTTTCTATGATGAACATGATGGTGATGATTTTAATTCTAGAAATTCTAAAGCTTACGATTTTAATGCTATTATGAGCTTATTAAGCTTATTTCATGATTTTCTCGATTTTATTCATTGTTGTTGATCTCACCTTATAATAATTGTTCCTTCAAGGTGAGCTATAGTGATGATGATTGTTCCATAATATAAATCGGCGGTTACCGACCTTACGCCACTCCGATAGAGTTGTAGCTTTTAGTCTGGCTCTCATGGATGCATGATGTAAGATATTAACACAGTGCCTATACGGCCGGGCAGCACCACTACGGTGGGCGGCTATGGATAATTATAGTATCACCGTGGCTATACAGCCGGGCAGCACCACTAGTGGGCAGCGTGAGATGGTTACCCCGGACGCGGAAGGCCCTGACGCGGGCTAATGATTATGTTATATATGTATATGAGACATGATTTCATTTGAAAGATAAGCATGCATGGTTCTCGCCTTATGAGGTAATCAGATGTACAGGTTATCTTTAACTCCTGTTATGTTCTATATTTCTTATTATGATATTATTCATGCCTTACATACTCAGTACACTGTTCGTACTGACATCCTTTCTTGTGGACGCTGCGTTCATGCTCGCAGGTTCAGGTAGTCAGCTAAACAATCCAGACTAGTAGGACCTCCCCTTAGCCGCAATCAGTACGCTCCATTTGGTTCGGACCTGCAGCCCTTTTTGGTATTCTATTTTGATATATAGCTATGTGCGTATGACAGGGCCTTGTCCTATCTTTTCTACAATTTATATTCCATAGAGGTCTGTAGACCGTTGTATATAGTTGAAACGTCGTGTAGTTCTGTCATCTATTATTTTGTGTACAACACATGTAGCGGCCAAGTCGGCCTGCGTTGTTATCCTTAGCACATATGCTTATATATCCATATGCATGGTTTATGAGTTTCGATGTAAAGTTTGTTGTATTAATTTTATAGAAGTTGGCATAGCTCAGATATAAGTAAAAATGGGCCACTAGGTTACTGAGTATAGTGCAAGTACGAGTTTAGGGGTGCTTGGTCAGTAGTGGTCGGGCACTCGTCACGACTCATCGGCTTGGGTCGTGACAAAAGTGGTATCAGAGCAGTTAGTGCTAGGGTTGTCTACAGACCGTGTCCAGTAGAGTCTTATTTGTGGGTGTGAATCATGCCACACTTATAAATAGAAGGCTACGGGGCATTTAGGAATCATTAACCTTTTTTTTTTGTAGATCGTGCGATAGAGCCAGAGTCTAGGAAAGATCGTTTCTGACCCTCTTTCCCTATAGGTAAGTGCAGATTGACAGAGATAATGAGATCGGCTTCAGATAGTAGCGGTGCAAGGAAGGCCCTTGGGGTGGATTCAGCACTACAGATACCAGGACCGAGTAGGAGGAGTCCTAGCTATTCTATTGAGACAGATCCTTCCGAGGACATCGAGATGATCCTCCCAGAGCTCATGACTTCCCTGGAGGAAGATCCGTCGGATGATAGTTATGGGACGAACCCGTCTGAGGGTTCGTATGAGATGCCGGTGGAGCAGGAGGCTCCCGAGGCTGCACCATAGTTGACCCCTCCAGCTTCTCCTATAATGGAGCATTATGTTAGGGCAGCCACGAGTGTGAGTGTTACTGAGTATTATAGCCCTCTATCTTGGTCTTGGGTAAATCAGGAGCTGCCAGAATATCCGTATCCCTTGGACTCAGATGTGGGAGATGAGGAGGCCCAGACCAGTAGATGGTAGGAGGACGATGAGAAGGATACTTCACTTTACAGCCCTCCAGACCAAGATCAGGACTGGTCGGCTACAGGTATATGGGTCTTTTACTAAAATTTCTCATGTGTGTACAATTATTGTAGGATAGCATTTAATAGTTGACGGACGGAAATTCTAAAAAAACTGATAACCAAAGTATTTATAGGTAATTGCAACTAAGATGTTTTTACCATCCCTAGGAATCTTTGAATTAGGAATGGAAAGCAATCGCGTGCATTGATTGATGGTTATTATTGGGAGTTCCAAAGGTTAAGATGGCATTTTCCTAGCCAGGAGACTAAGAGACTATTCCAACCTAGAGGGAGATGCATTACAGAATTTTACTTGGGATCCATTAGAACTTCAAATTGTTTTTTCTCTAGGTTGTGTGATAAAAAGGCCACGCAGCAAGACAGATGTGATTCTTATAAGGGACACCTTGAATTATTATACAAAGGTGATAAAGGTTATTTGGCAATAAAAAAAAGAGAGAGTGATATCGGCTTATGAATAAAAAGGAAAAAAAAGTAGGTGTTCAAGTGGAGATCGATTATTAAGCCTATATTGCAAGAAATTCATACTCAAGGACTTAGGAAATGTGTTAAGAAGTCCTACAGACTTAGACATATGAGATGTATAAGGAACTAAAATAGCCCGAGGGAAATTAGAAGCATGTGAGAATCGCGGTTGGAAATTTCAAATGATTGTGAGATGTAGGATGGGCTAGCTTGGCGAAGAAAGAGAAGATGAGTTAAAACCATAGATTTAGGACAAGTTTAAATAGCAGTGGGGGTACTTCGTAAGTAAGGTGTTTGTAAATGATATACATGATAACTCATGTGTGATCATGTTAACCAGTATGTGTGCCCTGATAACCGATGTTACGATATGTTAAAGGTATTGATTGGACGGGGTATTGAAGTTCAAGTAGCAAGTGTTATAGGGCAGGTTCACACTGTTTCCTCTGAAGGTTAAAGTTGGATAATTATGATGCAAGAATACCAGGGAAGAGAAGGAAGTGAGTAGACAAGAGTAAGAAGATTATGATTTCTTGGGAAGAGAAGAAGTGTGAGCAAGGGAAGTATGTTGCTAACGAGGGTCAAGTAAAGCTTCCGAGAGAGAGTTTAGGATGACGGTAGTGGCAAAGGACTATTCGGATAAATCCCGAATGTAAGTATACGAAAGAATAGAATATGGTAGTATGGAACAAAAGACGAATGCACAGAGTTCAAAAATAGATGTTGATAAGAGGGATTGAAGGGCAGTAACAACGAATAGGGATGTGAAGCGGGAAACAATAAGTAGGTTTTGCGAAGATGTTAAGGGTTTCTGACTCTTGAGAGGTATCTGAAGAGGTGAATGCGCAGTCATACTGACACGGCACGATTACCTCGGAAATGCAAAATCCTTCCCAAAAGATTACTTAAGAAATAGAACGGATTTGTACTTCTAATAGGATATTCTACGAACTTCAGGGTCAATACTATAAAATGACAAGTGAAGAAGAGCACTTATGAGCAAAGGAAATCAATAAAGGCCCTGAAAGCGAAAGTAAGAACGGTACACTAATGGAATTGTCTAAGAAAGTCGGGCAATCACCAAGGACAGGAGGGAGGATAATAAATTAACAAATCTGGCCACGAGGCCAAACATCAGTAACATAAGATAAGAATCTTGATAAAGTGTACAGGTATTTGATTATAAAAGAAATAGAATGATGTATGGGGGATATACATGAATACGAACCAGCCATAGAGTCAGAAAGGAAGGTGAGAACTCAACGAAGGAAGAAAGAAAAAGGTGTATTTCGTGAGGATTTCATGGTAAGGACGGGAGCCGGTAGAAGATCAAAAGGGATATGATGCCTAGCTATGATGCAAACAAGTAGTTAAGAAGAATTACAGGACAAAATGAGCTAAGCTAATGAAAGGACGAGGCGTGGAAATGGATGGTATTGAATATAAACTTTTAATGGTGTAGTATAGACATAAATTGGAATTGGGAACCCAGAGCAAGAAGAATTTCAAGGATATTAAGAAAATAGTTGTGGAGAAAGACTAGGATTAAAGGAGCATGGTATAGTCGGACACTCCGTAAAGGGCCTAATGAATTCCGATGTCCCTATTCATTCATTAGCCAAGGAAACTACTAGCCATGAAAGGTAGAAGTGAAAAGACAATAAAAAAGGCATCTGAATTGGATCTGATATGTATGACCATTTTGGTTTGATACAAGACCTTAACCAGCAAAAAGGAAAATAAGTTAAACCATGCGATGAAAGAAACTCCGGCATTATCAGGAACAGAGGAGTGAAGGATCGTTAAGGTTGACCAGATGATTATCAAAGACGGTTAATACTCGAAGGCTATTGGTATATGAGAACATCCTCTAAAAGGGGGAAGAACAAATTCAGTTCTAAGATGAGCTACAATATTTCCAAGCTCAAAAGAGGGAAATATATTGGATTGAAGGAGTAAAATTTCGAGATGAATCGATATGTCAAGAATGTGCTAAAGAAAAGTGATAATGGATTAAATGTAGGTATATTATGAGACAAATATAGGAAGGAGAATAAGTTTCGCCAATGCGATACGTTGCGTTCCGGACTATGACTCGAATCACTCGCGCCGAAGAAATTTTAGGTACATTTAGATATGCAGAAAAGTACTCCAAGGGGTAGCAAAAGGAGTGAGGAAGGCCGCATGTGACAAGGGATAAGTATAAGGGACTATCAGGATTACTAAAAAAGAACTTGGAGCACTAGAAGAGATGAAAGCTTTAAAAGAGGAATATTTATAGGAAGTTCAATAATCTTTAAAGGAATGGAAGATAGTATACCTATGGATAGCAAGACAGCAGTACTGCCTGAGATTAGGGAGTACCTCATAAGTCGTGAAATTCCAAGCTGTTGGTTATATCAATTGTGAGAGTGTATGACATAGAACCATATACACAATCGCCATGATGAAATGGCTAACAGAATGGTGCAAGGACGACGATAAGTAGCCGAAGAAGAATGGAGGTTAGTTTAAGTCTCAATTAGTCACTGTTATAAGAGAGCCAAGGACTTAAGGAGGGAAGCATACTCGTATTGGGAGGAAATTATGATTAAGTAGGATTTTACCTTAGTTCCATGTTCATGAGTTTATTTTGTAATTATGCAAAAACTGAGGAGAGAAAATTAGAGAAAAAGTTGAAATATGAATATGATGATATTGTAAGGAGTTAAGGGGGGTTCGCCAAGGAATTAAAAGTAGATGATATGGTATGTATATAAGGTCGACGAGTACAAAAAGGGATAAACTAAAATAGGACCAAACAAGCAAGCAGGGAAATGTACCACATCTGAACTAGAGAATTTGTTTACTAGTAGAGAAATAAAGAGCAAGGCAAAAGAGTAAAACGATTAAAAATGCTCACAGATCGGCAGGGAGCCGTAGCAATCATGAGTTAAGACCATCTTAATGGCAACAGGTCCCAGGACAGTAACTAGATATCAGTCGATTACTGGGTACATACATAAGAACAAGAGGATATGGAACTAATGAATGAGTTCGACAAAGAATTGGGAGAGTATGAAAGAAGACTAATGAGCCTATAGTATAAGAACATGGAGATCAGGAACTAAAGGAAGACAACCATTTCAAGAAATTAATGATAGCGTCGTAGCTACATTCGAGGACGAATGTTTCTTAGAGGGGAAGGATGTTCCACTTTGCAAATTCATAGCATGAGAATGCCACGTACTTCACCGTATTAATGGAGTATCGGAGACGTCCCATGATGTTTTGGAATGAACAAGCCATGGGAAGTACGTAACAATGAAGTAAAGGATGAATTAATATCTTGTAAGTCGTAACTGAGAAGGATGTCCTTGGAAACAAAGGACATGACTATTATCAAGTATGATTAATGATAACTATCATGTATGGAGAGTTTTGAAAGATTCCGGGACCAAGCAAATCGAAGAAAATAAGTTTGTCGAAAATTTGGAAAAAAAGTTGGGAGAATTTTTGACAGAATTTTGGGTCAAATTTGGAAAGGTATATCTCTGGGTATATTAGGAGTTTTAAGGTGTTTCAAAAGCCTAAAATGAAGTTCGTTGAGTCTAGTTTCCAACGCAATAAACTGTTTGTCAATACGACATCGGAAGAAGGAGTTACGGGCGTTTTAAAATGGATAGTCAGAGGAACCCAAACCTGGGCGAAAAATCCGAAAAGTTCACTTAAAAGCCCACTTATCTTTTGACCCGGTCCAATCCGAGTTTGGCACCTATAAAAGGGCCTCTACACTTCATTTTAGTCATTTTCTTCAACTCCACATCCCTCTAGAACTCTCCTAACATCTCCACACCTCTCTAGAATTTCCCACTCTTCTCTCTCTATTATAAGAGTGTTCTTGAAGCTTCTCCACCATTCCAAAACATTATATACCATCACAAAAGAGGATTAAATTCCAAAACCCCAAACTAAGTCATGGAGAAGGATTGTTCTTGTCTCTACTTAATATTGTGATGAATTTGGTCTTGGAAGAAATTGAGTGGGGTGAAGTTCTTCTAGTGTAAGGCTTGTGTTCCATCCTATTTCTCATGATTAAGTTGATTTGAAGGTTTAGTAAGTCCTATTAAAGAAGAGAATCATAGTAGAGAAGTTGCAAAGTGTTAAAATAAAGGTGATGACTATGGAATGAATTTGAAAGGAGATTTTGGATTAATTTGAGATTCAATTGAATATAATTCTTTGATTATGATATTGTGGATATTCTTATGGTTGGTTGAGAAATTGGGAAAAACATCATGAGAGATGTTTTATGGAGTACATTGGTGTTGTTTATGATGTTGTTGATATTAGTATTGTTATTGTTGTTATTTTGTTGGTATTGTGATTTCGGGCTAGGGATATAAACGGGGGAGATACTAATTCTAAAGATCAGATGTTTTCTATTATGAATATGATGGTGATGATTTTAATTCTAGAAATTCCAAAGCTTATGATTTTTATGCTATTATGAGATTATTGAGCTTATTTCATGAATTTCTCGGTTTTATTCATTGTTGTTGATCTCACCTTATAATAATTGTTCCTTCAAGGTGAGATATAGTGATGATGATTGTAACATAATATAAATTGGAGGTTACCGACCTTACGTCACTCCGATAGAGCCGTAGCTTTTAGTTGGGTTCTCATGCATGCTTGATGAAGGATATTAACATCGTGCATATACTGTCGGGCAGCACCACTACGATGGTTTGCTATGGATAATGATAGTAACACCGTGCTTATACAGCCGGGCAGCACCACTAGTGTGCGCCGTGAGATGGTTACCCCGGACGCGGACTAATGATTATGCTATATATGTATATGAGACATGTTTTCTTTTGAAAGCTAAGCATGCAAGGTTCTCGCCTTATGAGGCAATCAGATGTACAAGTTATCTTTATCTCCTGTTATGTTATATATTTCTTATTATGATATTATTCATGCCTTACATACTCAGTACTCTGTTCATACTGATGTCCTTTCTTGTGGACGTTGTGTTCATGCCCACAGGTTCAGGTAGTCAGCTAGACGACCGAAACTAGTAGGACCTCCCCTCAGCCGCAATCAGTGCGCTCTATTTGGTTCGGAGCTATAGCCCATTTTGGTATGCTATTTTGATATGTAACTATGTGGGTATGATAGGGCCTTGTCCTGTATTTTCTACTATTTATATTCCATAAAGGTCTGTAGACTGTTGTATATAGTTGAACATCGTGTAGTTCTGTCATCTATTATTTTTTGTACAGCACATGTAGCAGCCAAGTCGGCCTGCGTTGTTATCCTTAGCACATATGCTTATATATCCATATGCATGGTTTATGAGTTTCAATGTAACGTTTGTTGTATTAATTTTACAGAAGTTGACATAGCTCAGATATAAGTAAAAATGGGCCACCAGGTTACTCAGTATAGTGCAAGTACGAGTTTAGGGGTGCTTGGTCAGTAGTGGTCGGGCACTCGTCACGGCTCATCGGCTTGGGTCGTGACACGTATGTTCAGGTTGAGTTTAATGATAGGTCTATCAGGTGGTGCTCGGTATGCTAGCTCTGGGTACCTATAATGGCCCTCTAGTTGGGTCGTGACAAAAATCCACCCTAGACGTGACCGACATCCGACGTCATGAACAACAACGGAAGAACCTCAAAGATGCACAATGATAATTGAACCAGTCAGGTTCAATAATCACCTTTAACAGTTTATAAAATAAATTTAAACAAGTCATGATGTAAGAATAAAGTCAGCGGAAGTCTTTATAATTTAAATAATTCAACCAAACATGATAGTGTGCCCGAAAGAGTTAAACATCAACTCTTCTTCTACCCACATTCGAATGTATACTAAGGAGCTTCTAAAAATAAGGAATAAATGTATAACTCATCGGGACGCAGCTCGAAAACTAATACAAATAAATGGAATCAATAAATGGGGTGTCCCACGAAGAAGCATGTGGACTCACCAAATCAGCAGCATCAACTAGTTCTCCTAAACGTTCTAAATGTCACGAACCTGCTCTTCTTCGTTACCTAACATACCATCAAAAACAACAATGGTATGCCTGAGTACTTCGTACTCAGTGAGTGCCTCGGGCACAACAAGTGATATGAATATAAAGTGTAATAACATATAAAGATATCAGTTCTGAGGATAGTGTGACACAAAATGGAAACAGTTATTCATCTTGTTTATCTCAATGAAAGACAATTATCAAAAACAGGTTATGAAGTTCTTGTCAAGATACATCTTAGTAGCGCCAGGATGAATAGAATACCTCGAACTGTGAGCCTCTGCTATAATAGTTTTGATCAAATCACCCACACGTGGCACACAAACTCACCCCTTGATCCGTAACACCTCTGCGTCAATCATGGCCTCCTTAGCCTCACCACACAACACTTTGTCACGAATTTTACACAACTTAGCATCCTCAAACTGCTTAGCCTTAATCTGCTCCAGAAATGACGACTGAGCCTCAATACAAGCCAACACCCTACCCATCATCGAAATATCAAACCTCATAAAACGGTTGTTCAGAATCCGAACCTCTCTAGCTAACGGACGATCCAAAGATATCAAACGAGCCAGACTTCCCATACCTACTGTGTCACGACCCAACCGGAGGGCCATGACGGGTACCCGGTGCTAATCCACCCAGGCACCTCTTATCATACATTCACTTTCACATCTAGGTGAGCCACATAGCTAAATCGTACTTTCTTTCCATCATTCATACTAATCCCATTGGGCAACAATACATTTATATCACCATCAACAACTATGCCCATATCAATGTACATAAGCCGACGAGGCTAACAAAATGATATCCAAAATATAAGCCGACAAAGCTAAATACATCTAACCATATACACATGTCTACGAGCCTCTAAGGAGAGTATGTCACAACATATAGGCGGGACAGGACCTTGCTATGCCCATAAGTATGTACACAAAAGAATAGATACAAAAAGCTATAGCTCTGAATGAAATGGACCTCCGATACATAGTCCCTGAGTAATAAAGCTATGGATCAAGCCTGTCTCCCTGGCCACCTGCGGGCATGACGCAGCGTCCACAAACAAAAGGACGTTAGTACGAATAATGTACTGAGTATGTAAAGCATAATCAACATCATTATAGCAGCATAAGAGATAACATAAGAAATAACATAAGATGGGGAGTAGTAGAACCATCGTTATAAATACTTACTTGCTTTTCATAGGGACCTTCCATTTCTAATATGTGATTGTGCACATACATCCTTATCCATATCCGTATTTATTTTCATATTTATATACATATTTATATTCATAGCATACCAGACCATGAAGGATCGGTGTTTCACATACCCGGCCATGGCAAGGCTCGGTGATTTATACATACCTGGCCCTACCAAGGTTCAGGGTTATCCATACCCAACTGCAATGGTGGAGGGGCGATACATATCATACCCGGCCATATAAGCTCGGTGTTACATAATAGTCATACATAAACACATATACATAAGAGCTCATAAGCATCTTTCACATCATTACTATCATCGTTTCACTGTTTCTATCCTTAGAGGATCACTCATCATATAAGGAATTTCATAGAATCGTAAAATAACGAGAATCATGAGGTTTTGTAGTTTTCAAAGATATAATCATTTAGAGGACATCATAGGCTCATGAAAGAATAGATATATGGCCAAGGAACCATGCCTTATTGAAAGAAGGGTTAGCCTTACATATCTTTTCGTTCAACTATTCTATCGCTTGAACGTTCTCCTTCAATGCTCACGTTTCTACCTTCATTAGAGTTTATACTAACATTAGAAAATCGATAGCTTAGCATACTTGACTAAAGCTAGAGAAAATTGGGCGCCATCTCCTTTATTTATAGAACTTCCCCCATATCATATATCAACTCCCAAACATCAATAATAACATCCACAACATCATAACAATAGTCTTCATTCACCTACATCATTCATATTTCTTAATCCACTTCAAATCATCCATATTATGACACACTATTAGATTCACTCATATAAAATGTCTATCCCATGTTTTTAACGACATTTATAACATAATCATATTCACAACATATCAAGAATCATGACTCAATCAAAACTACTACTAAAAAATATCACTATTATCACATTCATGACCCATTTTCTGTCTCCTTCTATAATCCAAGTCTTTCAACCTCTCAATACCTTAAACAACATGGAAAGACCATAAAACTTACCTTAGATGGTGTAGGAATATACTTTGGGTGGACACACTTCACTTGAGCAAAACCCTAGTTCCACTTCTACTTGAATTTCTTGTCTTGGATGAACTTTAATGAGTTTCTTACACTTGATTCTCTTGGTTTGATGAAGTTGATCATTAATATTTCTTGAATTCTTGTGGGATAGGTGTGGAGAAATGTTCTAGAGAGTTATAGAGAGAAGGGGAGTGAAGATGAAATGAAATGAAATGAAGTTGGTCCCCTTATTAATAATTCACAATCTGTCCCGCTTTGATTTCACGGACCAACATACGGTCCGTACAATTTATACTGACCCTATGTTTGGCCATACTTTTGGTCCAGTGAAGGCTGCCAATCCGGGATGAATATACGGCCTAACATACAACCAGTATATTTTATATGGCCAGTATGTTAGGCCGTATAATGCCCAGTTTTTCCGAACTCGATCTTTTCGACTCGTTTGATCTCAATCCTTATGGAACCTTCTTAACACTTGTTTAACACCTCATTAACAATCTAAGGAGACGTTATAAATCTTCTCCAAAGCATCGTTAAGTCATCATTAATTCGGTACTCGTAAATCCTTTTTGATACATAACGTATACCTTGCCTTCCTAGGCAAACTTTCTCCCATTACTTCAGATGTCTTTGAAATCTCAATTAGGGTCACCAAAGGCTATTCCTTACTTATCAAAACGTCGTATACTTCGTTCCCTTCATTAGTCTATTCATCGTGCATTAACGGAAAATTTTCTGAGGTGTAACATTCTTCCCCCCTTAAGAACATTTGTCCTCGAATGTTAAGTTCTCGGGGATTCTATAAATATTTCGCCAGAGTTTCCCCTGTAATATGGCACTACCATCCTGTCACAACAAGCCATAGTAACAATGCCTCACAAGGCCACAACATAATAGCAATAGAGTTTTGCCACACACGACCCAAATGCATAAAAAGGAAAACATACATACCTTATGATCTTGATGTCTCATCTTGGATCTCTTCCGGGGGTTGAAATAAGTGCGGGTACTTGGACTTCATTTTTTCTTCCGCTTCCCGTGTCATTTCTTCTCGGTTATTGTTTCTCCACGAAACCTTAACTGAGGCCACTTCTTTGTTTCTAAGCCTCCGTACTTGCCTATCTAATATGGCAATGGGTACCTCTTCATAAGTCAACCTTTCTGTCACTTGAACATCATTTACTGGCACGATCCTAGTAGGATCTCCAACACACTTACGAAGCATCGAGACATGGAAAATTGGGTGAACTGACTCCAAATCCGGAGGTAGATCTAATTTCTAAGCCACTTCGCGTACCTTGCGTATAATATCATAAGGCCCAATGTACCGAGGACTAAGCTTCCCCTTCTTGCCAATCTCATAACGCCCTTCATTGGAGAGACCTTTAAGAATACCCAATATTTTACTTGGAACTCTAAATCCCTTCGACGATTATCTGTATAGGACTTTTGACGACTTTAGGCTGCTAATAACCGATCTTGTATGAGCTTAACTTTCTCTATGGCTTGCTGGACCAAGTCCGGCCCTATTAGTTTAGTCTTTCCTACTTCAAACCACCCAATTGGGGTCTACACTTTCGCCCATATAAAGCCTCATACGGTGCCATTTGGATGCTAGAATGATAACTATTGTTATAAGCAAATTCAATAAGTGGTAAATGATCATCCCAATAACCTCCAAAATCCAGCATACATACCCGTAGCATATCCTCGAGAGTCTGAATGGTACGTTCAGCTTGTCCATCAGTCTGTAGGTGAAATTCCGTACTAAGGCTCACATGAGTCCCCAAACCCTCTTGGAAGGATTTTCAAAAATTAGCTATAAACTGAGTTCCCCTATCAGAGATAATAGATACTGGAACACCGTGAAGTCTCACTATCTCTTTAACATAAAGCCTTGCATAATATTCTGCCATATATGTAGTTCTGACTGGTAAGAAATGAGCTTACTTCATGAGTCTATCCACAATCACCCATATCGAATCATGCTTACGTCGAGAACAGGGTAAGCCTGTAATGAAGTCCATGTTAATTACTTCCCACTTCCAAGTTGGAATTTCTATAGATTGCAACAATCTGCCTGGCTTTTGGTGCTCAATTTTCACTTGTGATAGTTGGGACATTGAGTTACAAATTCCGCTATATCCTTCTTCATCCCATTCCACCAGTATATAGATTTAAGATTGTGATACATTTTTGTTGCTCCGGGGTGGACAGAATAACGGGAGCAATGAGCCTCTCTCAATATTTGGTGGCGTAATCCTGCCACATCAGGAACACATAATCTGCCTCGGCATCGGAGAACTCCACCTCTTGAGATCTCAAATGATGACTCCTCCTTCTGAGAGAGTGTATCTCTGTAATGAATTAGCATGCATATTGTCGCTCCTTCACTTCCACTACTAGCGACAAGACTGCTGAATTCTGAATGGTAGCTCCCATGCTACCTGAGTCCACTACTTGAACTCCTAGGCTAGCTAATTGTTGGAGCTCACGAGCCATTTCTCTTTTCTCTGGCCGAACATCAAACAAACTTCTCATAGATCGACGGCTAAGAGCCTTAGCCACAACATTTGCCTTTCCGATGTGATATAGGATATCAACATCATAATATTTTAGCAATTCCAACCATCGTCATTTCCGCAAATTCAACTCTTTCTGCTTGAAGATATACTGAAGGCTCTTATGATCTGTATAAATATCCACATGGATACCATACAAATAATGTCTCCACATCCTTAATGCATGAATCACCACAGCCAATTCAAGGTCATGGGTTGGATAATTTTTCTCATGTTTCCGTAATTGCCTTGAAGCATACGCAATCACCTTACCATGTTGCATCAATACACAGCCTAGCCTAACGCCCGAAGCGTCGTAATAAACAACATAACCTTCCAACACCTCTGGAAGTGTCAGGACTGGGGCAGAAATTAATCTATCCTTTAGCTCTTGGAACCTACGTTCACAAGCATCTGTCTATTGAAACTTTGCTGATTTCTAGGTCAGCTTTGTGAGTGGTGTGGAAAAAGAAAAAAAGCCTTCTTCAAATCTCCTGTAATAACCTGCTATGGCCAGAAAACTACGAACCTCCGTAGGAGTCGTGGGCCTCAGCCAAGTCTTCACGGCCTCAATCTTTTGGCTATCTACCCGAATATCTTCGCCTGAAACAATGTGCCCCAAAAATGTCACTGAGTTCAACCAAAACTTACACTTAGGAAATTTGGCAAACAACTCTCGAGTTTGAATAACTCTAAGGACAGTATGCAAATAATCCGCATGTTCTGCCTCGGGTCTAGAATACACCAAGATATCGTCGATGAATACAATCACAAATAAATCTAGGAAGGGCCTGAACACATTGTTCATCAAATCCGTAGAGACTGCCGGTGCATTAGTTAGCCCAAATGACATCATCCGGAACTCAAAATGGCCATATCTTGTTCTGAAGGCTGTCTTAGGGATATCTTTCTCCCTAACTCTCACTTGATGATACCCGGATCTCAAATCTATCTTCGAAAACCATTTGGCACCTTGTAATTGATGAAATAAGTCATCAATCCTCAGAAGAGGATATCTATTCTTAATCGTCACCTTATTCAGTTGCCGATAGTCAATGCACATTCTCAAGGAGCCGTCTATCTTTCGGACAAACAACACGGGTGCTCACCACGGGGAAGAACTAGGCCTAATAAAGCCTTTCTCAAGCAAGTCCTTCCATTGCTCCTTCAACTCTTTCAACTCTGCGGGAGCCATTCTATAAGGTGAAGTAGATATAGGCTTGGTGTCCGGCAACACATCAATAGAAAAATCAATCTCACTTTCTGGAGAAGGCCTGGAAGCTCTTCCGGGAATACATCCGGAAACTCATTCACCACGGGAACTGACTGAAGAGTTGGTGGTTCAGCTTCTACATCTTAAACCCGAACTAGATGATAAATGCAATCTTTTGTGATCATTTTCCTTGCCTTTAGATAGGAAATAAACCTACCTTTTGGTGACGCATTATTTCCCTTCCATTCTAAAACTAGTTCTCTCGGAAACTGGAAGCGAACCATTTTCATTGTACAATCAACATTGGCATAGCAAGAAGCCAACCAATCCATACCCATGATAACATCATAATCCACCATTTTTAACTCATGTAAGTCAGCCATAGTATGATGGTCACAAATCACAACTATGCAATTTCTATATACTCGGCTAGCTATTACCGATTTACCAACGGGTGTAGACACCTCAAAAGGTTTGATTGACTCCGGTTTGACTCCAAACCGACCCGCAATATATGGAGTAACAGATGACAATGTGGAGCCCGGATATATCAAAGCATATACATCATGAGAAAATACTGATAATATACCTGTGACAACATCAGGAGAAGACTCAAGATCTTGGCGTCCAGCAAAAGCATAAATATAGTGCTGAGGACCGCTAGAACTGGGAAATCTCCCTCTGCCTCTACCATGGCCGACTGCCGCATGTGAACCTAGCCCCATAGGGCATATAGATGATAAAGATCCGGCTATCGACCCTGAAGGCTCGGTCCTACCCCTACCACAAATCGAGGGGCAATCACGCATAATATGACCTGACCGACAACATGCATAGCAAACCTCTAAACCTAATCGACACTGGCCCCAATGTAACTTCCCACACTGGGAACATCGTGGCACTGCTGGCCTCGCCTGACCTGAATCACCCCTGAATTGAGAACCTGAAAAACTCTGACTCGGCCCGGAATAAGTAGATCTATCAAATCTCTGGCCTGTAAACCGTGGAGGCGCACTAATAATAGAATGGCCTGAATGCCTAGAAAACTGCTGTCTCGGCTCGTCCCTATACTCACTCATCAGACCCGAAGATCTAGCCCTCTTGCTATACCTCTGTCACGCTCACGCTCACTTTTTTGGTGTTGTTGGCTTTCTTCTAAATTTTGAGCATGGGATTGAATGCATGAAATATCCATATTGTCCTGAAGGGACGCAGTCAAGTACCTACCCATCACATGTGGCCCTAGGCCTCTTACAAATCGGTGCACTCGGTCACCCATATCTGCTACCGTGGTCGAAGCATACCTAGCCAAAGAATTGAAGTGGAGACTATACTCTAGAGCACTCATACTTCCTTGCCTTAAATTCAAGAACTTATCAGCTCTAGCTCGCCGAACCTCTGTAGGTAGGTAATGTCGGTGGAAAGCATCTAAAAATTCTTGCCATACCAGGGGAGGTACGTTGGCTCCCCGTGAAGCCATCCAAACGGTGTACCAATAAATCGCAACATCCCTAAATCTATAAGATGCTAACTCCACCAATTCGGTGTCCGGAGCATGTATCAACTGAAGTGTCCTCAACATCCCGTCAATAAAATTCTGAGGGTCCTCATCCGACTTTGATCCAAAGAATTCCGGAGGGTTCAAGCTAATAAAATCACGGGCCCTTGCACTAACAGCCCTATCACCTTGCCTTGTACCTTGCCGCTGAGTCTGGGCGGCAACCACTTGAGCAAGCAATTGAATGGCCTCTTTTACATCTTGGCTTGAAGCATCCGGTGGAGGAGCCGGAGGTGCTGGAGCTGAGCCTGAGGCTCCCTCATGATCCTCAGAAATAGGCACTGAATGGGAGGACTGAGATTGAGCCGCATTCTAGGACTCACTTTCCTCTAAAACTGTTGGCGGTGCTCTTTCAGCCCGCTTTCCTGCCACTGTCTTGCCCTTATAGGCTGCCGTAGCCATTATTCTCACAGACATTTCTGAAATACACAATACACAGTTAAGGAAAAGAGGAATCCTTATATCATAGCTCTATCGCACGATCTTATGAAGAAAGAAGGTCATTCATTCCTAAAATGCCCGCAGCCTCTTTTTTATAAGTGTGGCGTGCAACACACCCATAACAAAAACTCTACTGTACACGACTTGTAGACACACCCTAGGACAGAACCGCTCTGATACCACTTTTGTCACGACCCAACCGGAGGGCCATGTCGGGTACCCGGTGCTAACCCACCCGGGCACCTATTATCATACATTCACTTTCACATCTAGGTGAGCCACTTAGCTAAATCATACTTTCTATCCATCATTTATACTAATCCCATTGGGCAACAATACATTTATATCACCATCAACAACTATGCCCATATCAATGTAGATAAGCCGACGAGGCTAACAAAATGATATCCAAAATATAAGCCGACATGGCTAAATACATCTAAGCATATACACATGTCTACGAGCCTCTAAGGAGAGTATGCCACAACATATAGACGGGACAGGATTTCGCCATGCCCATAAGTATGTACACAAAAGAATAGATACCAAAAGCTGTTGCTCCGAATGAAATGGAGCTCCGCTACGAAGTCCCTGAGTAATAAAGCTATGGATTAAGCCTGTCTCCCTGCCCACCTGCGGGCATGACGCAGCGTCCACAAACAAAAGGATGTCAATACGAAGAATATTCCGAGTATGTAAAGCATAATGAACATCATTATAGAAGCATAAGAGACAACATAAGAAATAGCATAAGATGGGAGGTAGTAGAACCATCGTCATAAACACTTACTTGTTTTTCATAGGTTCCTTCCATTTCTAATACTTGATTGTGCACATACATCCTTAGGCGTATCCATATTTATTTTGATATTCATATACATATTTATATTCATAGCATACCCGATCATAAAGTATCGGTGTTTCACAAGCCCGGCCATGGCAAGGCTTGGTAATTTATACATACCTGGCCCTACCAAGGCTCAGGGTTATCCGTACCCAACTGCAGTGGTGCGCGCGCGATACATATCATACCCGACAATATAAGCTCGGTGTTACATAATAGTCATACATAAACGCATATACATAAGAGCTCATAAGCATCTTTGACATCATTAATATCATCGTTTCATTGCATCTATCCTTAGAGGATCACTCATCATATAAGGAATTTCATAGAATCGTAAAATAATAAGAATCATGAGCTTTAGTAGTTTTCAAAGATAGAATCATTTGGAGGACATAATAGGCTCATGAAAGAATAGATATATAGCCAAGGAACCATGCCTTATTGAAAGAAGGGTTAGCCTTACATACCATTTCGTTCAACTATTCTATCGCTTGAACGTTCTCCTTCAATGCTCACGTTTCTACCTTCATTAGAGTTCATAGTAACATTATACAATCGATAGCTTATCATACTATCCGAAACATCTATAATAACATTCACAACATCATAAAGATAGTCTTCATTCACCTACATTATCCATATTTCTCAATCGACTTCAAATCATCCATATTCATGGTCATGGCACACTATTACATTCACTTATATACAATGTCTATCCCATGTTTTTAACGCCATTTATAACATAATCATAATCACAACATATCAAGAATCATGACTCAATCCAAGCTACTACTCAAAAATATCAATATTCTCACATTCATGACCCATTTTCTATCTCCTTCTACAATCCAAGTCTTTCAACCTCTCAATACCTTAAACAACATGGAAAAACCATAAAACTTACCTTAGATGGTGTAGGAATGGAATTTTGGTGGAAACACTTCACTTGACCAAAACCCTAGTTCCACCTCCACTTGGATTTCTTGTCTTGGATGAACTTTAATGAGTTTCTTACACTTGATTCTCTTGGTTTAATGAAGTTTACCATTAATATCTCTTGAATTCATGTGGAAGAGTTGTGGAGAAATGTTCTAGAGAGTTCTAGAGAGAAGGGGAGTGAAGATGAAATGAAATGAAATGAAGTTGGTCCCCTTATTAATAATTCATAATCTGTCCCGCTTTGATTTCACGGACCAACATACGGTCCGTATAATTTATACTGACCGTATGTTTGGCCGTACTTTTGGTCCGGTGAAGGCTGCCAATCCGGGCTGAATATACGGCCTAACAAACGGCCAGTATGTTGGGTTGTATAATGCCCAGTTTTTTGGACTCGATCTCGTCGACTCGTTTGATCTCCAATCCTTATGGAACCTTCTTGACACTTGTTTAACACCTCATTAACAATATAAGGGACGTTATAACTCTTCTCCAAAGCATCATTAAGTCATCATTAATTCGGTACTCGTAAATCCTTTCTGATACATAACATATACCTTGCCTTCCTTTGCAAACTTTCTTCTCTTACTTCGGATGTCTTTGAAATCTCAATTAGGGTCACCAAAGGCTATTCCTTACTTATCGAAACAACTTATACTTCATGCCCTTCGTTAGACTATTCACTGTGCATAAACGGAAAATTTTCTGAGGTGTAACTTGTTGACTTTCTGCTCAGCGCAGTTGCCACCACATTTGCCTTACCTGGATGATACAAAATGGTGATGTCATAATCTTTCAGCAGTTCCATCCATCTCCGCTGCCTAGAATTCAGATCCCTCTGAGTCTGCAAGCTGCGATGGTCAGTGTACACCTCACAATGGATACCATACAGGTAGTGCCTCTAGATTTTCAGCGCGAACACCATTGTTGCCAACTCTAAGTTATGAGTAGGGTACTTCGTCTCATGTACTTTCAACTGTCGAGAAGCGTAAGCAATCACCTTCTTTTCCTGCATCAAAACAGCACCCAAACCAGAGCGTGAAGCATCACAATAAAGAATAAAATCCTTGTCCTCCACGGGCAATGCTAGAATAGACATTGTCACCAATAATGTCTTGAACTTTTGAAAGCTCCCCTCACACTTGTCGGAATACTGGAACGGTACCTCTTTCTGAGTCAAGCGGGTCAAATGAGAAGTAATAGAAGCGAACCCTTACAAACACCGACGATAATAGCTATCCAGTCCCACGAAACTACGAATTTCGATCACTGATGTGGCCTAGCCCATTCCCTGACTGCCTGAATTTTCTGCGGATCCACCATAATACCCTCCTTCGAAATTACATGCTCCACGAAGGACAAAGAAGATAACAAAAATTCACACTTAGAGAACTTAGCATATAGCTTCTTCTCCAGTAATACCCCAAGACCAATCCTGAAATATTTCTCATGCTCCTCCTTACTTCTAGAATACACCAGGATATCATCAATGAACACTATCACAAAAGAGTGTAGAAAGGGCTTAAAACACTATTTATCAAATCCATGAACGCAGCTGAGGCATTAGTAAGCCCGAAAGACATAACCAAGAACACGTAGTGTCTATACCTGGTCCTGAAGACCGTCTTAGGAATGTCCTCTGCCCTAATATTCAACTGGTGATACCCTGACCTTAAGTCAATTTTTGAGAAAACAGAATCGCCCTATAAGTGATCAAAGAAGTCATCAATATAGGGGATGGGATACTTGTTTTGGATAGTAACCTAATTCAGCTCATGCCCAAGATGACATAAAAATCCACCATATCTAGGATCATTAAATCTTCCCAAGTACTATATCCCATAAATGTAATCGCGCAAGAAGGGTAGACTCTATCTACCATCACCGATTCCCCATTCGGAGTAGACACAAGAATAGGGGGAACAAGAGTATCACATATCATATCCAAACCCATAGTAAAATATGAAGACACATTTGAAAAAGTAGAACCCGGATCAAATAAAACAGAAGCCATCCGGGCATAAACTGAGATAGTACCTGTGATGACAGCATCGGAGGCCTCAGCCTCGGGTCTACCTGGGAAATCGTACAAGTGACCGCACCCTTCTGTAGCCTGTGAACCATTGCGATTACCCTGTCCAGTCTGAGCCCCGCCCCTACCAGGATGTTGTCCACCTTTGCTTGCTTGAGGACCGCCTCGGTTAGGGGGAGCGCCACCCCTACCCGCGATGTGGCCGCCCCGCCCTGTCCGTACACGGTCCTTACCTCCTCTACTGGTGAAAATGGGGCTCGGAGAGCCGGATACTGAGTCCCCTGACCACCCTGTCTGAGTCTGGGGCAAAACCTCTTAATATGCTCTACCTGACCACACTCGTAACTAGCACGGTCCAGTGTAGGTCGCTGAACAGAAGCTGATGAATCAGTATAACCCCCATGCTGACCTGAAGAATGATAATTGGCCCCTGATGGGCCCCCAACAGACACCTGCATAGCTAACTGAATCGGGCGTAAAAATTGCTCCCTACGAGCCTCTCTCAAAGACTGGGGCACATACTTCTCAAGAAAAGCCCGGTAGAACTGAGTCCAAGTCAAAGAAGGAGAACGCTCGGGTCTGCACGCAACGAAGTACCTCCATCACGTCTTCACGTCGCCGCGAAACTGGTAGGACACATAATAGACTCTGTAGGTCTCCACTATCCCCATACGGTGCAACAACTCATACATATCAAGAATAAACTTATAAGCATCAGAAGACGAAGTACCAGAGAACCTCGGTGGCTCTAACTTCTTGAATCTCCCCACCAGGTCCTGATCAGCAGTAGTTATAACAGCGCCCTCCATGGGACTAATATCCTCACCAGGGGCGGGTATCGCATCAATGCGAGGATCCATAGCTGCGGCGGGATGTGCTTCCAGTGTAGGCCCCTGCTCAAGAATCCGCACCCCACCCCTAGTCTGTGAACCCCCGCCGCGAGTAGTAACACCGGCGGCCGCCTACTGGGCATCAGGGTGAAGTAGAATCCTGGCCATACTGTCATGCATGACCTAGTAAGAAGTAATCTCAGGTTGTGTCCGTGTTGGGGCAAGACCATCCTCTATGGCCTGGTAGCTACCCAATTGATACTTGGGCTCGGGAGATGGAGACCTCTCTCGCCACTGGCCCACTGTAGGAGCTCTGCCCCTAGCTGGGGCAGCCCAGCAGCCTCTCGCTTTGCCGCGTCCTCTAGCTGTAGCGCGCCCTCGGGTCCCAGCCGTAGCTGCGGCAACTGACACCTGACCTAGGGGCATAATGAGGGTCTAGGGGCCTTTAACACTTTAATAATGTCACTAACTTCCCATCACCCATTTTAGCGGTGCTGGGACTGCCCCAGCGGTGACACTTTAGCAGTCACTGTGCCACTTCAGAAGTAATGACCAAAAGTCATTGACCGCTCCAGCGGCAGGGCTACCGCTCCGATGATGCTGCTGCCGGGGTGCTGGTGCCACCAAAGCGGGCACCAGACACTAGAAAACTCCCAAAGTCTCACAATGCGATACAACTTTTTGACTAGTTCCCGAGGCCATCCGCTCACATACCATATACATAGACACACATAAAAACGTGCTACAAACGCATCCGTGGCCTCAGAATTCCCAACGGAGGTCTCGTTAACCGGGTCAACACCCGATGCCTTAATTCTAATTTCCCAATTCAAATCTCGAAATGCATCCAAGTGCATTGGGAAGCGAACTAAATACACACCCAAGTACTAAACGACCATCCGAACCTCTCAAAATCGATAGAATTTCAAAAAGGGTCCATTTACCCTAAAGTCAACTTCGGTCAAACATTTTTTACTTTAAGCCTATATTTCCCAAAAGTTGGCCAAATCCAATCAAGACACCTCGGGAAGTATGTCAACGGTCCCCTCGGATAAAAAATGAGCTAATCAATGCTCGAGAATCAAAAAAAATATGAAAAAGACTATAACAACCAAACTGATCGTTAAACCAGTTCAGCACCTGCGCCATCGCATTTGTTATACCTAGAGCAGCTGCAACCCCAGGCGAAACTGGCACTGCTGCTGGCTAAGTTGGTGCGGCTACATCTCCTGCGACCTCATTAGGAGCCACTGGAGGCACGGGATCAACTGCTGGGACTCCACCCCTAGCTGGTGCCGCCTTTCCACCTGCGTCACTACCTCCACCTCTACCTCTGGTTGCGGCCGCACGAGTTCTCACCATCTGTAAGAGACTGAAGGATAGTTAGATATCAATTTGAATCATCCAGATAGCAATTGGAATCAAATAGCACGAAAGAAAGAAGGAATAGGGAATTTTCTAGTTTTCGATAGCCTCTCGAAGATAAGTACAGATGTCTCTGTACCGATCCGCAAGACTCTACTAGACATCTCCTTGTACGATGAGATCGGTGAACCTAACGACCTGATACCAATTCTGTCACGGCCCAACCCGCCATGACCGGCACCCACACTAACTACTAGTGGGCAAACCAATACGTCTAACCACCTACTGATTCAAGTCCATTTTGATTTAACCAACTCATAACAGGTAAACACAAGATAAAATAATAAATAGTCATGCAATAGAAGAATAACTTAAATGCGGAAGTCCTAACTATTACAACCTCAAAATCTGAAAGTTATCGAATAAGGACACTAATCCAAAACATGCCTAAGAAATGCATACTGTCTAAAATAAATAACCATTAATCTCTGGAATGGAAATAGACATTAGGAAAAGAAGATCTTCGGACGGCTTAGCATGGATAGAAGCTCACCCTAAATCTGTCAGCAAATGGCCTCAACGCTAAATATGAGGTCCGGTAGCAGTCTCTAGATCACAATCTGCACTCAAAAGAATGTTGCAACGTACTATCGGTACAAACACTATGTATCGGTAGATATCATAGGTCAACTAAGATTAGTATCATGCATGAATCATAAAATCAATAAAATAAACAGACCATCCAACACACATAATCAACAACCCAAAAACAAATCAACCAAGGATATCAACAATCAAGTTACCCAATGATATCAAGAATCAGATCAACGGAAGTACATATATGCTAACTGATGTCATTGCTCAGTAGTCATGACCTGCAGGGTACCCATGGTGTCTATGTACCACTCATTTTGGACTCACTTCTCAGACCAGAGCTCACAACTAGGCCACATCCTCACCACCAGTCAAATGTGCCTGCTCATATGTAGGCCTCATCCGCACCCCCGGTCAAATGAGCCTTTTCATAAAGATATTCATATTTATTGTTACAGCGCTTTCAATATACGATTTATCATTTTGTACCTCAATTTCACTAAGAAGATCATATTAACTTCTAACCACAAAATCATCAACCTATAGGTTTCAACATATCGAATAGAGGCACGAAGCCCATATAATGACTCAATCAATAGCATATAGGAATTTCAATCACACACATTATGCTTGAAGACTAGACGTGGTTTCTCCTATCAATTTCACAACACATATAATTAACTAATCAAAGTCTAACTCAAGTAGACTGTAACCTACCTCAACTGTAGAGATGGAACAATGCAGATTAATCCCCTATAGCCTTTCCCTTCCGTAAAGCATCAGAATGCTCCAAGCCTAGCAATTAAGATGCTGATAAGTCAGAATCACTCTAGTCACAAAATCAATTCAAAGCAAACCCTTCCCTTTTTGCCCAATTCCAATGGTGAATGATTTCTAAGTGTAATCCGCCTAACATTTGCCTTAGCAACCACCAACTATCAATATACAAGGCTATTTAATCAAAAAATCTATTACAAGTAGTTTCCATGGTCAAGCTACCATTTTTATAAAACACTAAGTCTCAATTCACTTAGGTCATGTCTCTAATGGTTCAATTTTTGATTAAAAAGTGATAACCCAAGCCTTTAGATGATAACCACACGATAACAATCATAACCCATCAACTATTGAATATCTATTAAGTTCTAGGGTTACTATTCCTAATTCACCATTGTAGACCCACGAAAGGGATGGTAATCATTGAGATGAAAGTGTAATGATGGAAGGAATGGTTGAGACTTACCTCTCAAGCATATTCTTGCCCTAGCTTGAAATTTCGCCCTAGGCGCTTGTGGGGAACTATGTTGGAGTTTTATGAATAAATAATTCGGAACTAAGTGTTTAAAAATCGAGAATTTGTCCCCATCGACCACTGCGGTGGTCCACCCATCGCTGCAGCAGTCCCGGTAATATTTCATAGATTCGAGTTAAGTGTGAATAAATAAATAAAGATTGGCGTATCATATTTTTGTTATGTGAAACCTTTCGGGATGATTTTGGTGATAAGTAGTTTTTAACTCCCCGTACCTCTAAGCTAAGCCACATCCATGATCTGAGAGTATGTTGATTTGTATGGTGGATACAGGGTTCGTACTAAGGATTTTGCATGCATAGGAATTCATGAAGGAAGCTTGCCCCGGCTCATCTTCATGTCTTGCCAAGCACGAACCTTAGCGAGCCAGACATGTTGGTAGACTTCCGGGCTCATTTCTAGGTCTTGCTGCGTGAGAAATGGGACGATCTAGGCTTATTTTTAGTGCCACAAACCAATAAAGTGAGGCCAAGGCATGAAAATGAGGCGAGAGTGATTTTTCTCAGCTCGCCCAAGTTCGTGCCTCGCGAAGATGGTAGCGAGATGGGAAAAATCAGCTTTCAACTTTTCTCGTCCACTTTCGTGCCAAGCACGGACCCGCCGGGCTAGCATTTATATAAATTCGTCACTTAACTCGAAAAATCAGATTTCCCTCATTCTCTAAACCCTAGAGCAACGTGTTATTCTCCTATCAACCTCCCACAATAAGGGTTTGCAACATAATTCTTCCTAAAGTGATTCAAGCAAGGGTTTTGGGTGTTCTTCATTAGAAAAGTGAATTGTTAGACTTTGTTTAACATATTAAGGTATGTCTCTCTTTTGAAAACTTATTTTGAATGAAAATCACTTTTTGAAACTATTGTTGGAAGTATAAATTTCATTCAAGGTTCTTTAATGAATAAAAAGAAAAGTAATATTTTCATGTTTCTTGAACCCTATTCCTGTCTAAATAGTGGTTAATGTGTGTGAGGGGACAAACCCACATTAAGAGTTGGTAATGATATTGTCATTGATAAATTAGGACATGGAAATCATTCGTATAGAAGTTAAACGTTTTCAAAACATTAATTAAAATGACTTATTTTTTCAATATGGAATAATGAACCTTAATTGCAATTGATGATGTGACTACATTACAAATGAATTATGAATTCGCTTCTATGCTATGAAAACTATTTGTTGTGTTTTTCCTAGCTACTCGGGAGGATGGGTAGACATTATGGATCCGAGTGTGAAAGAGTGGCCATTTCTGGGTTCGTTACCTGGGGTGTGATTATGCCTAGCTATTCGGGAGGAAGGATAGCCACCGTTGAATTTCATATTCCAGTGTGATGCGCTGCTATGATTAGGGAACCTCAAAGGTCATCCCTTCGTTATGATTGATTTTTTGGCCTGTATTGGCAAGTGTGATATTCCTATCTTTTAATGGAACTGTTGTTAATAATTATGATCAACTTAAATGACAACACTACTAGTGTATTAGGATGAATCATGATATAGTGGAGTTTGTTGCTCAATGTTTTGAACTGCCAGCAGGTGAAGTATGAGCATCGAAAACCTGGGGGTACACTTCAGAGGACGCCCATTCCTGAGTGGAAATGGGAAAGAATAGCGATGATTTTCGTGGTTGGAATTCCGAAGACGTTGGGGAAGTTTGATTCTATCTGGATTATTGTTGACAGGTTGACTAAGTCTGCCCACTTCATTCCGGTGCGGATAACTTATGACTTGGAGAAATTAGCCAAGATCTACATTCGTGATGTGGTTAATCTACATGGGGTTCCTATCTCCATCGTGTCCGACAGGGGCACAACATTTACATCTCAATTTTGGGAGCATCTTCATGAGAAATTAGTTACTAGGTTGGACCTTAGTACATTTTTCCACCCTCAGACTGACGGGCAATCCGAGCGGACTATTCAGGTTCTTGAAGATATGCTTCGGGCTTGTATGATAGATTTTGGTGGTCTCTATGATCAGTTCTTACCCTTAGCAAAGTTTGTATATAATAATAGCTACCACTTGAGCAATGACATGGCTTCATTTGAGGCATTGTATGGGAGGAGATGTAGGTCTCCCATTGGTTGGTTCTATGTGTTTGAGGTGAGACCTTGGAGTACGGACCTTCTGAGAGAGTCCTTAGAGAAGGTTAAGGTGATTCAAGCTCAGCTTTTGGCAGCAAAGAGTAGGTAAAAGGAGTATGCCGACTGTAAGATCCGAGATCTGGAGTGTAGGGAGGGAGAACAAGTATTGTTGAAAGTCTCACCCATGAAAGGTATGATGAGATTTAGGAAGAAGGGCAAGCTTGGCCCGTTTTACATTGGGCAATTTGAGATTCTCAAATGTGTGGGGGAGGTAGCTTATGAGTTGGATTTACCTCCTGGCTTATCAAGCGTTCATCCCGTTCTTCACGTTTCCATGTTGAAGAGGTATCACGGCAATAGTTCGTACATAATCCGTTTGGATTCAGTTTTGATAGATGAGAACTTGACGTATGAGGAAGAGCCTGTTTCTATCTTAGATAGAGATGTTCGTAAGTTGAGATCAAAAGAAATAGCCTCCGTGAAGGTTCAGTGGAAGAATCGCCCAGTTAAGGAAGCTACTTGGGAAATAGAATCAGATATGCATAGCAAGTATCCTCAGCTTTTTGCCGAGATAGGTACTTTTTCCTAGATTCGTCGTCCTTATCAGTTCGGGGATGAACGGTGTATTAATTGGTATATGGTGTAACGATCCTCCCGGTCGTTATAGAAAATTTAGGATCACCCTACCAAATATAACCTTCCCAAGGGTAGAACGAGCTAATAGAAACTCGATGTATAAGTATAAGAACTGAAAACTTGACTTATTTGTGATTATTGTTGATTTGTGTTTACTCCATTGGGGGTGACGTAGGATATTAGAACTCCGTTGGGAATTCCGAGGCCACGGGTGAGTCCGTATGGTGTTTTTATATTATGTACATGTTTTCTTTGTGTTTGTGAGGCCTCGGATGAAATGTTGGGTGGTAGAGTTGAAAAACTGTGAAATTATCAAGCATATTTGTTCAGTGGCACAGCTGCAGCGGAAGAAGTATCGCTGCGGTGGGACTGCAGGAGTAGCAGGCCTGTCGCCGCCGCGATCGTCGGGGAAACAGGGTGCCTGCTATGGTGGGCAGTGGACCGCTGTAGCGAGACTACTGCAGCGCGACCAGGCTCACCACAGCGGTGAGTCAGTTATGGGTTGGTCCGCTACGGAGGGTACTGGCCCGATATAGCGGGACCGCTGCAGCGGTCGACGGGGAAAAATTACGATTTTTAAACACAGTTCAAATTCTATATTCACAAAACTCCAAAACAGTTCTCCAGAAGCACCTAGGGCAAAATTCTAAGCTAGGGCAAGAATATCCTTGAGGTGTAAGTCTCAACCATTCCTTCCAACATTACGCTTTCATCTCTATGATTACTATCCCTTTCATTGGTCTACAGTGGTGAATTAGGTAACCTTAGAACTTAATAGACTTTCAACAGTTGATGGGTTATCATTGTTATCGTGTGGTTAACATATAATGGCTTGGGTTATCACTTTTTAATCAAGAATTGAATCATTAGAGACATGAACTAAGTGAATTGAGACTTAGTGTTTCATAAAAATGGTAGCTTGACCATGGAAACTAATTGTAATACATATTTTGATTGAATAGCCTTGTAAATTGATAGTTGCTAGTTGATAAGGCCAATGTTAGGCTGATTTACACTTAGAAATCATTCACCTATTGGAATGGGGAAAAAAGGGAATTTTGTGACTAGAGTGATTGTGACTTATTTAGCATCTTAACTGCTAGACTTTGAGCGTTCCAAGGCTTTACGGAAGGGAAAGGCTATAGCGGAATAATCTGCATTGTTCCAGCTCTACAGTTGAGGTAGGTTACGGTCTACTAGAGTTAGACTTTGATTAGTTGATTGTATGTGTTGTGAAATTGATAGGAGAAAGCATGTCTAGTCTTCAAGCATAATGTGTGTGACTGAAATTCCTATATGCTATTGATTGAGTGATTATGTAGGCTTCGTGCCACTATTCGATATGTTGGAACCTACAGGTTGATGATGTTGTGGTGAGAAGTTAATATGACCTTCTTTGTGAAATTGAGGTACAAAATGATAAATCGACTATTGAAAGCGATTTAACATTAAATATGAATATCTTTACGAAATGGCTCATTTGACCGGGGGTGAGGATGAGGCCTAGATAGGAATAGACACATTTTACAGGGGGTGAGGATATGGCCTAGTTGTGAGCTCGGGTCCGAGGAGTGAGTCCAGAATGAGTGGTACATGGACACCATGGGTCCCCTGCTGGTCATGACTACCGAGCAATGACATCAGATAGCATGTGTGTACAGTGTGTATTTGGTTGTTGTTGGTAGACTTATTTCCATTGTGTGCTTCCATTGCTCATATTCTTGATTTCATTGGGTGACTGGATTGTTAATATCCCTAGATGATTTGTGTTGGGTTGTTGATTATGTGTGTTTACTGGTCTGTTTATTTTATTGATTTTATGATTCAAGCGTGATACTAATCTTAGTCGGCCTATGATATCTACCGGTACATAGTGTTTGAACTGATACTACCTTGCTGCATTCTTTTGAGTGCAGATTGTGATCCAGAGACTACTACCCGACCTCATATTTAGCGTTGAGGCCGTTTGCTGACAGATTTAATGTGAGCTTCTATCCATGCCAGGCCGCCCGAAGATCTTCTTTTCCTAATGTCTATTTCCATTCTAGACATTAATGGTTATTTAGTTTAGACAATATACATTTCTTAGACATGTTTTGGATTAGAGTCCTTGTACGGTGACTTTCGAATTTTGGGGTTGTAATAGTTAGGACGTCCGCTACGTTATTATTCTATGGCATGACTATTTATTGTTTTATCTTGTGTTTAACTGTTATGAATTGGTTAACTAAAAATGGACTTGAATGAGTAGGTGGTTAGATGTATTGGTTCGCCCACTAGGAGTTAGTGTGGGCGCCAATCATGGCGGGTTGGGCCGTAATTTGAAGATCATACTGAATTTGAAGGAAGTCTTTCTGAAGATACATTATGGAACATAAATCAAGTGGATCATCCCTAACTCTAAGAGTAGAACCATTATGGATTAACATTACGTGTACGTTTTGTTCATAAGGATCATGCCAAAAAGAAAGAAAGGGAAAGCCTTAACATACTTCGTCGTCTACTTAACCACTCAACGTCTATCCTCCCGAGCTTGCAAATGTACATTCAAGATGATTCACACTAAGGTTAAGTCGTTGAAACGCTATAAGATCAAACTAAACTATTAAGTGAGCTAACGAAATTTGGGCAACATTTCCCCTATATCACCTACTTCCACCAAACTCCAAAACAAGTCTCAATCATCAATAACAACATCAAAAATACCATAACCAAAAGATTATATGCAAAATAAGCTCCAATTAATCCCAAAACTTGCTTCACAATCAATTCTTAACCAATACTTCAACCCGACACTTTATGACATTTTCTATCATGATTCTCTTCACCTTAATGACTTACTACACCTCCAAACCAACTAAGCATAAGTAATAGAGTGAAGAACATACCTTATACTGGAAGAACTTTATCCCCACACAACTTACTCCAAAGCTTACAATCCACGCAAGTCTTGGTACATCTTCATAGCACCTGGGTGTATGGAGTATCGCAACCTACCATAGGAATACACAGTCTACCATGACAACGTAACACGCCTTTGACATCAATAGAGAATGACTTGACGCCTCCATTTTGCACTCGATCTTGTAGTCTTGAAAGATGGGGATCTTCATATTGGCAAGCCTTGACTTGTCCCACTAAGGATGATTGTGCCACCATACCTACAATTAACCTGCCCTGCACTGTATGATGAATCCAAACTCTGCGGTTGGCTAATGCTTAAATATCCTTAGCCATAGGTCATTCTTCAGCAGTAAATCATGCCAAGTTGCTCATAGATTTTCTGCTCAAGGCGTCTGCCACCACATTCGCCTTCCTGGGATGACACAAAATAGTAAGGTCATAAACTTTAAGTAACTCTAAACACCGTCACTGCCTAAAATTCAGATTTATTTTCTTGAATATGTATTGTAGACTTTTATGGTCAGTATAGATTTCACACGGCTCACCATAAAGATAGTGACGCCAGATCTTGTGTGCAAATCAAATTGCGACCAATTCTAAGTCATGAGTCGGATAATTCTTCTCATTTTTCTTTATTTGTCTAGACACATAAGCTACCACTTTGCCACTCTGCATCAAGACACAACCCAACCTGACTCGAGACGCATCATAATAAATAGTGAAACCACCCTCATTAGTAGGTAAGGCTAAAATCGGTGCCGTAGTCAATGTACTTTTAATTTCTGAAAACTTTTTGAACATTCATCTGACCACTGGAATACCACACCTTTCTGAGTTAAACGTGTCAATGAAGTAGCTATCTTCGAGAAACCCTCCACAAACCTTCTGTACTATCCAGCAAGTCCCATGAAGCTGCGTATCTCTGTGGGAGTAGTGGGTTGAGGCCAATCTTGAACTGCTTCAATTTTCTTTGGATCAACTTGAATCCCCTCTCGGGACACCACATGTCCTAAAAAGGAAACTGTGCCCAACCAGAACTCACATTTTGAGAACTAGCCGTAAAGATTTTGTTCCTTAAGTGCCTGTAGCATAATTCTCAAGTGTTGTCCATGCTCAGCCTCACTCAGAGAGTAGACAAAAATATCATCAACGAACATAATCACAAAATGGTCTAATTATTTCTTGAATACCCTATTCATGAGGTCATAAATGCTATGGGCGTTTTAATTAGCTCGAAGGACATCGCCGAAAATTTGAAGTGCCCATAGCTGGTCCGAAAAGCTATCTTGGAGATATCCTCAGTCTTGATTCTCAGCTGATGGTAACATGATCTGAAGTCAATTTTGGAAAAATGAGTAGCACCCTGTAGCTGATCAAATAAATCATAAATACGAGGCAACAAATATTTATTCTTGATGGTCGCCTTGTTCCGTTGCCTGTAGTCAATACACATTCTCATCGTGCCATCTTTATTTTTCACAAATAACACCGGTGCACCCCAAGCTGATAAACCAGGCCTAATGAACCCCTTATGAAGTAGCTTGGACCTTCAATTCTCTCAGCTCAGCTGGAGCCATACGATATGGAGGAATAGAGATAGGTTGAGTCCCTGGAACTAAATCAATGCTGAACTCGATTTCTCTCATACGGGGTAGGCCGAGTAAATCTTCGGGAAACACATTCATAAATTTGCGAACAACAGGAACTCTGTCAATAGTAACATTCTTCGCTCGAGTATCCTGAATGGTAGCAACAAAACCCAAACACCCATGATTAATCATCCGGTGTGCCTTTACATCAGATATTATTTTTCCTTGAGTCACGGTAGTCATGCCTTTCCACGCTAAAGGTTCTCCAGGAAAATTAAAACGTATAAGCTTAGAAGCAATTAACCGACGCATAACATGATACCAACCAATCCATGCCCATAATCATATCGAAGTCGAACATCAGTAACACACATAAATCAATTATGGTGTCCCTGCCCTGAACTGATATCACACAATCTCTATAAACTCTATCCACTAATATACTCTCCCCTACAGGGGTTCCTACCACATATGGCACATTAATAGACGCAGCTCCCAGTTCTAAGAATATAGCAACAGAAGGAGATACATATGAATATGTAGAACCGGGATCAATAAGAGAATATGCACCATGAGCACCAATAGTAATAATACCTGTGACTACCACATTAGGTGCCTCGACATCCTGTCTGGTCATAGCAAAGAATCTCGGCGATCACTCGCTCCCTGAGCAATCAATGTACCCTATCGACCCTGTCCACGTGCACCCTGTGGAGCAAGCTTAGCTTGCTGAATCTGACCCTGTATAGCTATAGTAGTTCCCTGCGGCTGTGTAGTGGCTCGACTAGCACTAGAATCACACTTAGGACAGTATTTAGCAATATGCCCCTTTTCCCCACAAGAAAAACAAGCCCCATCTGCTCCAAAGAAATGACCACTATGATTTCTATCACAGTTAGAACACCTTAGATAATAACCTGATTGATATGAGCTACTACCCTTTCTCTGCATCTGCTGCTGACTTTGTCAGGTTGAATAGCCACTCCTAGAAGACTGCACCACTAACTTTGACTGAGTAGGTCTGGATTGCCCACGATAGAAACTACTCTTGCCCCCAGATGGAGCACCATTATACCCATCTGTGTTACGTGGCTTTTTGCTTTCGCGCTCAACTTTTTCCATTTCTAGATAGGACATGTAATGGAGAGCAGTGTCAACTATATCTGAATAGATACCATCTCGTACCACAGGACCATAATAGCAATGTTTAAGTCCATCCTCGAATCATCTCACCTTCTCTCTCGGATCACAACCAAAGAGGGTACATACCTGGATAAATCTGTAAACTTGGCCTCATACTCTGTAACAATCATAGTTCCCTACCGTAGATTATTGAACCGACGTCTCATGTTATCTTGCTTGCTTAATGGAATAAACCTATCCTTAAACATTTCTAACCACTCTAACCAAGTGATAGGTGGTAACCCTGCTTGTCTACCTCGCTGAACCGATATCCACCAAGACACTGTAGACCTTGAGAATACGAAAGTGGCAAATTCCACACCACGAGTCTCTTTTAGCCCTAACATAGTCAATATCTGAGCTCAATAGAAGCTGGTGAAGCATAAAACTCTGGTGGCTTAAGATCCATAAATTCATAAACACGTTGGATTGCCCTGTAGACTGGACAACCTGTTGAGGGGCCAGCCGATGTGTCTGATTAGCTGCAACATTCAACTGAACATGAGCTTGTGCTTGTGAAGTAGCCTGAGGACATGGAAGTCCACCATGATTAGGCGTAAAGCAATGGTAGGTACAACAGTTGGTGTTGGTGGAGTGTTCTGAACGACTTGTTCCTGCACCTGCTCTGACGCAACTCGGGGCTGACTCTTATTCACAACTTCAAGCTGAGGAGTGACTTGCATCCTAGTCTGATGAGCCCTAGCTTGGCTGCCATCGCGGGTAGTAATCTGTCCAGCACCATGTTTAGCAGATTAAGATGCGCGTTTCTTAGCCATCTGCAAAATAAATATTACAAGGTTAGATTAATTCAACTCACGCACAAATAAGTAATGAAGGAAGGGAAAACTTCTTAGATGTTCAGTAGCCTCAAGGTCAAAGTCTACTAAACACTACTCTATGACCCGGGACTTAAAGCCTAAGCTCTGATACCAACTTTGTCATGTCCCAAAATACCCGCTAGACATGATGTTACACCTTGGAAATTTCGTGACGTTACCTTATGAGCGAACCAATGCAAGCCTAAGGTGGAACTGAAGCCCTCACAAGGTTAGGAAGGATATTTGATAATTTTAAGTGAATAACTTAAGGTTTCAGAGTGATATGAAGCAGTGGAAGCAAATTTATTGGAGAAATTGGAGTTGGAGTCATGTTTGGGAAGATTATGTAGCATTTGAGTTATCCATTGCTTAGCATTACCTTTATGGGAATATATATGGACCCTTAGATGGTAAATGAATTTTTATACAAGTGCCAAGGATTTTCCATACAGATTGGAGGTCAAACGAATCGAAAAGAATGCGATTTCGCGTAACCGGAGAAATTGGGGCAGTATGCGGTCACATACTGAGTATGCTGAGCCGCATACTGGTCCCCAACCCCCCATTTTGGGTGAGCTCAGTGGATAAAATCACCCCCAAGTGCTGGAGGGAGTATGCGTCCGTATACTCAGTATGCCATCGTAAAGTGGAGCGGGGTGCGAATTTTGCCAACTCCAAGGTAATCCATGGAAGGTGGTAACCACTCTACCTATCCTTAAATGCCCAACGACCTCATTTCGTTCCAAATTCCCACACTTATTTCCCTACACTTATAGAGTATTCTTAATAGTTCTTGAAGGTTCTCTATCCATCCACACATTTCCAAATCATCAAGAGAGAAGATCAACATCAAAACTCCAAGGTAATCCATGGAAGGTGATAGTTCTTGCTTCCTTTCAAAGTTGTGGTGAACTTGATCTCGGAGGGAGTTGAGTGCGGTGAAGTTCCTTGATTATAAGGTATGTTCTTCATCTTATTCATATGGTTGAGTTGATGTAAAGTTTTAGTACCCCTTAGAAAGGAAAAGAATTAAAGTGGAGAAGCCATACGTGTTGCAGTGAAAAAGATGACTATGAGGCAAACTTGAAAAAGGGATTTTGGTTAAATTTGAGAATAACTTGAATGTAAGTTCTTGATTATGATATTATGGATGTTGTTATTGTTGTTTTGGAGTAGTTTTGCAATATGGTTGAAGTCGATAAAATAGGGGAAGTGCTGCCCAAATTCCATTAACCTTTAGTTGTTCTAGTTTGAACTTAAGCATGTTTTCAAGACTTAAGCTTATTATGAATCCTCTTGAATGTATATTTTGCGGGCCTTGGAGGAAAACGTTAGTAGTTAAGAAGACGTGAGGGTATATAAGGCTAACCCTTTTCTTTCTAAAGGCATGACTCAATAGTTGTCCAACTATACATGATATCCACAATATTCCTATTCCTAAAAACACTAGAAGTCCATAATTTTCATGATTCCTACGATATAGTTGATGATAATCTTTGAGATGATGATAATGATGATTATGAAGATGATTTCAATTCTAGAAATGCCAAACCTTGAAGTTCTTAATGTTCTCAAGATGTGATTGAGTTTGTCACATGATTATTGAGTGTATTCATTGTTGTTCATCCCATCTTATGATAGTTGTTCTACCAAGGTGGGATATAGCGATGATGATGATTCCATAATAGAAATAAGAGGTTTACCAACCTTACGTCACTCTGATAGAGTAGTAACATTTTATTTGGGCTCTCGTGGATGCTTTATATATATATATATATATATATATATATATATATAAATATATGTATGTATTTTCTCACACCATGCCGGGCTATAGAGGGTCGGGCAAGCGCGTAGATGCGCACACCACTGCAGTGGGTAGCTTATGATATCGTCCCTAACGCGGGATTATGATGATATGATGATAAAACCGTGCCTATATGCCCCATAGATATATATATATATATATACAAGCCCACAAGGCTAAAAAATGATACACAAGATATGGTTTCATCTCGGACCTCTCATACTCCACCTATTTTAGAGGAGCATGAAAGGGCCTCAGCTCCATCTCCAATACCCCTAGTTCCTCCACTAGAGGCCTCAGGTCGTAAGATGAGAGAGGCCATCCATTTGGTGACTCAGTTAATCGCCGCTCAGGCTCAGCGGCAGGGTGCAGGTTATGGTGACAGAGCTATTAGTGGTAGAGCCCATGACTTTATTAGCCTGAATCCTCTAGAATTCTTTGGGTCAAAATCTGATGAGGACCCGCAGAGCTTTATAGATAAGGTGCTGAGGACATTGCCGATAATACATGCTTCTAATGTTGAATCGGTAGAGTTGGCTTCTTATAGATTGCGGGATGTGGCCGTTCATCGGTATAATACATAGATATCTTCTAGAGGGGTAACTGCACCTCCTCAATTTACAGGTAAGAGAATTGATCGCCTCATTTATTTCGGACTGGGTCAGAGCTCAAGGGTTTCGGGTTCCTAGTATAGAGGTGATTCAAGTCAGATGAGGCCACCCTTACCACGGTGCAATCAATGTGGTAGGATACATTCGGGACAGTGCTACCGACGCTCAGATGCTTATTATGCCTGTGGTCAGACTAGGCATATGATGTGTGATTGTTCATCGATGGGTGACAGAGGCAGGGTTTAGCCCACAGGATCGGCAGGTGGGTCTTCATCATCTGTATACCCTTTGGGGCAAGGTTCGCAGGCGCCAACAGGTCGTGGCAGAGGCAGAGGGGGAGGATCCAGTTCGAACGGGCCTCAGAATAGTATCTATGCACTAGCTGGGTGACAGGATCTTGAGTCTTCCCCTGATGTTATCACAAGTATATTATCAGTATCCTCTCATGATGTATATGCATTGATTGATCTGTGTTCTACTCTGTCATATATTACTCCTTATATTTCCGATCGTATTGGGGTAAAACCTGAGCCGATCAAACCTTTTGAGGTGTCTACACCTATTGGTGACCCAGTGATGGCCAGACGGATATATAGAAATTGTGTGGTTGTAGTTTGTGACCGTCATACTATGGATGATTTGATCGAGCTGAAGATGGTTTATTTTGATGTCATTATGGGCCTCATGTTATGCCAACATTGATTATAGAACAAAAACGGTTCACTTCCAGTTTCCAGGAGAACCAGTTTTAGAATGGAAAGGTAATATAGCATCCCCGAGAGATTGGTTTATCTCCTATCTCAAGGCGAGGAAGATGATTGCTAAGGGTTGTATCTATCATTTAGTCTGAGTTCAAGATGTAGAAGCGAAGCCGCCAACTCTTCAATCGGTTTCGATAGTAAATGAGTTTCTGGATGTGTTTCCAAACAAGCTTCCAGGTGTCCCACTAGAACGGGAGATTGATTTTACCATTGATGTGCTACCAGATACCAAGCCCATATCTATTCCTCCTTATAGAATGGCTCTTGTAGAATTGAAAGAGTTAAAGGAGCAACTAGAAGATTTACTAGAAAATGGCTTTATTAAGCCTAGTTCATCACCGTGGGGAGCACCTGTGTTGTTCGTGAGAAAGAAAGATGGTTCCTTGCAGATGAGTATTGGCTACAGACAATTGAATAAGGTAACCATAAAGAATAAATATCCACTTACTAGGATTGATGACTTATTCGACCAGTTGCAAGGTGTCAAATGGTTTTCAAAGATAGAACTGAGATCGGGGTACCACCAAGTGAGAGTTAGCGAAGAGGACATTCCAAATATAGCTCTCTGAAATAGATATGGTCATTTCGAGTTTCAGGTAATGTCGTTTGGATTGACTAATGCACCGGCGGTATTCATGAATTTAATGAATAATTTGTTCAGGCCTTTCCTTGATCTATTCGTGATCGTGTTCATCGATGATATCCTGGTATATTCTCTATTGGAGGTAGAGCATGCAGAGCATCTACGTACTGTTCTTAGAATTCTTCAGACCGGGAGCTATACATAAAGTTTTCAAAATGTGAGTTCGGTTTGAATTCTGTAACTTTTCTAGGACAAATTATTTCAGCTGATCGTATTCGAGTAGATATCCAGAATATTGAAGCTGTGAAGATTGGCCAAGGCCTACAACACCTACGGAGGTCCGTAGTTTTCTGGGGTTGGCAGGTTACTACAAGAGATTTGTTGAAGGATTTTCTTCTATTTCTGCACCATTTACGAAGCTACCTCAGAAATCAGCAAAATTCCAATGGACCGACGCTTATGACCGTAGTTTTCAGGAGCTAAAAGATAGATTGTCTTCGGCCCCGGTCCTGACACTTCCAGAAGGACCAGAAGGCTATGTTGTTTACTGTGATGCTTCAGGCGGGGGGTTAGGTTGTGTGTTGATGCTGCACGGTAAGGTTATTACCTATGCTTCAAGGCAGTTGCAGAAACACAAGAAAAACTACCCCATCCATGATCTAGAGTTAGCTGTGGTTATTCATGCATTGAAGATCTGGAGACATTATTTATATAGTGTTCATGTTGATATTTATACATATCACAAGAGTCTCCAGTATATTTTCAAATAGAAGGAGTTGAATCTACGACAAAGGCGGTGGTTGGAGCTATTGAAAGATTATGATATGAGTATCTTATATCATCTTGGAAAGGCAAATGTAGTAGCGGATGCTCTTAGCCGCAAATCCATGGGCAGTCTATGTGATGTTCAGTCGGAGAAGAGGGAGTTAGCTCGTGAACTTCAAGAGCTAGCCAGCCTAGGAGTTCGCTTGATGGACTCGGTAATGCAGGAGTTACTATCCATAACTTAGCTGTCTCATCTTTAGTGGTGAAGGTGAAGAAGCACCAATATGAGGACCCTATGTTAATTCATTTCAGAGATACACTTCCTCAGAAGAAAGAGTCACCATTTGAGATTTCTGCAGATGGAGTTCTCAGGTACTGAGTCAAATTATGTGTTCCTGATGTTGCAGGCTTATGTCGACAGATTCTGGGGGAAGCCCATCATTCCCGTTATTCTATTCATCTAGGAGCGACAAAGATGTATCATGATCTTAAATCCATATATTGGTGGGACGGAATGAAGAAAGAAATAGCAGAGTTCGTAGCTCAATGTCCTAATTGTCAGTAGGTAGAAAATGAACATCAGAAGCCTAGTGGATTGTTGCAAGCAATGGAAATTCCGACTTGGAAATGGGAAGTGATGAATATGGATTCATTACAGGCTTGCCTCGTTCTCGACTTAAGTATGACTCTATATGGGTAATTGTTGATAGACTTGCGAAGTCAGTTCATTTTCTACCAGTCAGAACCATGTACTCGGCTGAAGATTATGCGAAGCTGTATGTCAAAGAGATAGTACGATTTCATGGTGTTCCAGTATCCATTATTACTGACAGAAGAGCATAATTTACAGTTAATTTCTGGAAGTCCTTTCAAGAATGTTTGGGAACTATGGTGAGACTTAGCACAACATTTCATCCACAGACTGATGGACAAGCTGAGCGCACCATTCAGACCCTCGAAGATATGCTTGGCATGTGTGTTGGACTTCGGAGGTAGCTGGGATGATCATTTTCCGCTCATTGAGTTTGCATATAACAATAGTTATCACTTCAACATTCAAATGGCCCCGTATGAGGCTCTATATGGGAGAAAGTGTAGATCGCCAATTGGATGGTTCGAAGTAGGGCAGACAAAGTTGTAGGCCCAAACTTGATCCAACAAGCGGTTGAGAAGATCAATCTTATCCAAGACCGGTTGTTGACAGCCCAAAACCGGCAGAAGTCTTATGCGGACAATCGCCGCCGAGACTTGGAATTCCAAGTTAACGATTGAGTATTCTTGAAGGTGTCGCCTATGAAGGGTGTGATGAGATTTGGTAAAAATGGAAAACTTAGCCCTCAATATATTGGACCTTACAAGATTGTGCGCAAGGTAGGCCAAGTGGCTTATGAGTTAGATTTGCCTGCGGACTTGGAGTCAATCCACCTAGTCTTCCATGTGTTGATGCTTCGCAAGTGCATTGGAGATCCTTCAAGAATTGTACCTGTTGAAGAATTTTCAGGTTACGGAGCACTTATCCTATGAAGAATTTCCCATTGCTATTCTAGATAGACAAGTTCAGAGACTAAGAACCAAAGATATAGCTTCAGTTAAAGTTTTATGGAGAAACAACATCAGGGAAGAAATGACTTGGGAAGTTGATGAAGATATGAAATCCAGGTATCCGCATTTATTTCTACCCCAAAAGAGCTTCAGACAGAGACACCATTGTATCCAGGTATTAAACGCTCTCTTTTGATGATTTCTTGGTCGTGTGTGGCCATTAGCGTTATTGTTTTTGTAGTCCTGTGAGGCATTGTATATTATGGGTTATATATTATGGGTTGTTGTGATAGGATGGTAGTGGCATATTTACAGGGGAAACTCTAGCGAAATTTCTGTAGAATCCCTAAAAGCCTAACATTCAGTGACGAATGTTCCTAAGGGGGGAGGAATGTTACACCTTGGAAATTTTGTGACGTTGCGTTATGAGTCAACCAATGCAAGCCTAAGGTGGACATGAAACCCTCATAAGGTTAGGAAGGATATTTGTTAATGCTAAGTGAATATCTTAAAGTTTCAGAGTGATATGAAGCGGTGGAAGCAAGCTTGTTGGAGAAATTGGAGTTAGAGGCATGTTTGAGAAGATTATGTAGAATTTGAGTTATAAATTGCTTAGAATTACCTTGAGGGTAGGATATAGGGACCATTATATGGTTAATGAAGTTTTATACAGGTGTCAAGGAGGTTCCGTAAGGATTGGAGGTCAAACGAATCGAAAAAAATGCAATTTCGCAGAACCGGAGAAATTAGGGCAGTATGCGGTCGCATACTGAGTATACTGAGCCGCATACTGGTCGCCAAATCCCCATTTTGAGTGAGCTCATTGTAAAATATCACCCCCAAGTGGTGGAGGGAGTATGAGGCCGCATACTCACCGCAAAGTGAAGCGGGGTGGCGCGAATTTTGCCACATTTTTAAATCCCTAATGACCTCATTTTCATTCCAATTTGCTACACTTATTTACCCACACTTATAGAGGCTTATTAAGAGTTCTTGAAGGTTCTATATCCCTCCACACCTTTCCAAATCATAAGATAGAAGATCAATATCAAAACTCCAAGGTAATCCATGGAAGGTGATAGTTCTTGCTTCCATTCAAAGTTGTGGTGAACTTGATCTCGGAGGGAGTTGAGTGAGACAAAGTTACTTGATTATAAGGTATGTTCTTCATCCTATTCATATGGTTGATTTGATGTAAAGGTTTAGTACCCTTTATAAAGGAAAATAATTAAAGTGGAGAAGCCATAAGTGTTGCAGTGAAGAAGATGACTATGAGACGAACTTGAAAGGGGATTTTAGTTAAATTTGAGACAAATTTGAATGTAACTTCTTTATTATGATATTAAGGATGTTGTTATTGTTGGTTGGGAGCGGTTTTGCAATATGGTGAAGTCGATAAAATAGGGGAAGTGCTGCCCAAATTCCGTTAGCCGATAGTTGCTCTAGTTTGAACTTAAGCATGTTTTCAAGCTTAACCTTGTTATGAATCCCCTTGAATGTAGATTTTGTGGGCCTTGGAGGAAAACGTTAGTAGTTAAGAAGACGTGAAGGTATGTAAGTCTAACCCTTTTCTTTCTAAAGGCATGACTCCATAGTTGTCCACCTATACATGATATCCACAATATTCCTATTCCTAGAAACACTAGAATCCATAATTTTCATGATTCCTATGATATATTTGTGATAATCTTTGAGATGATTATGAAGACGATTTCAATTCTGGAAATGCCAAACCTTGAAGTTCTGAATGTTCTCATGATGTTATTGAGTTTGTCACATGATTATTGATTGTATTCATTGTTGTTGATCCCATCTTATAGTTGTTGTTTTTCCAAGGTGGGACATAGCGATGATGTTGATTCCATAATAGAAATCGAAGGTTTACCGACCTTATGTCACTCCGATAGAGTAGTAACATTTTGTTTGGGCTCTCGCGCATGATTTATATATATGTATGTATTTTCTCACTCCATGCCGCACTAAAGTCGGCCGGGCAGGCTCGTAGATGCGTACACCACTGCAGTGGGCAGCTTATGATATCATCCTGGACGCGGGATAATGATGATATGATGATAACACCATGCCTATATGGCCAGGAAGTATGCTATGTATGTGTATGAATAAAATGTGTTTTTTTTAAAAGCTAAGCATGCATGATATCTGCCTTGAGAGGAAATCAGATATACAGGTTATCCCTTTAATCTCATACCCCTCATATCTTTACTATGTTGTTGTTCATGCTTTACTTACTATGTACATTATTCGTACTGACGTCTTTTTTTCTGTGGATGCTGCATTCATGCCGGCAATTAGGCAGGGAGACGGATCAGATCCTTAGGAGCTTCATCAGCTGAGTCTCACGAGCGCTCCACTTACCTCGGAGCTGCAGTTTATTGATACTACTCTTTTGTGCACATGATTGGGCATGGCGGGGTCCTGTCCTGTCTTTTTGAATTTTAGCTTTCTGTATAAAGACTTGTAGACAAGTGTGTGTGTACATTTAGACGTCTCATAACCTAATCGGTTCATCTCTTGTGTATCATTTTTGTAGCCTTATGGGATTGTATATATATATCGATGGGGCAGAGTTGATGATAATCACATAAATGAGCTTTTATTTGAGAATTTGTGCCCGTCTAGGTTATGATAATTGTGAGTTTGATATGTGGTCCACCGAGACACAATTAGAAGAAGCATGCTAGGTGGTGCTCGGTCGGCTAGCTTCCGCTGCCCCTCACGGCCCTCCGGTTGGGTCGTGACACATGATTGGCACCCAACACACACCACCCGCTAGACGAACCATATATCATACCCTTAATCATTAATGAAAGCACTAAAAGAAATTAAGTGCAGGTCCAATAACAATGATAAAAATACGAAACAGTCGCCAACCAAATCCATAATCGATTTATGAAAGTCAACCAACGCAAAGATAAAAGAATCTCTAGCCCAAATTCCACACTAAAACCATGGAACATCTAACAGAGTTACATGAGTTTTAATGTCGGGCATGTAAACCCCAATTAAAGGAAATAACTAGAATTAAACTAGATAAAGCTAAAATGGCTGCCTCCACGAAAAATGGGGTGGCTCACCTCAGCGACAGAATCCACTCACGAAATCTTTAGCCATAAGCCTCGTTCTCAGCAACGGTATCTGCATGGACATGCAAGTAAGAAGTGAGTTATACATAAATATAACCCAGTATGTTCCTCGACAAGCCACATTAAATACCCCTGGAATAAGTGTTAGAAAATACAATACACAAGCACAAAAATAATATCAACAAGAATTATATCATAATATAATATCCAACATGGTCCAAACAATCATTTATCAAGAATAATATATATATATCTCAACACAATTTACACTAACGACCTGCCATAAATGTCAGTTAAAGAATTAATCAACACTATGAATCCACGACAGCATACACAATGTGCCAAATATAGAGAGCCAAATATAGAGAGATGCATACACAATGCTCGGGAAGCATACACAATGCCTAGTGAAATCAAGAAGCATACACAATGCTAAGTGAAGCATACACAATGCCCCAATCTCATGGCTCACAACTATATCACATCATGAAACAATTTATAAAGAGAGTTTTAGTGTATTTAAAAATAAAGTATATGTGGTTGGATTTAAAGACCACCGATTCTGCCAAGCACACGCTCGCCCCAACACATGGACCAGGCAGACAAAATAGATTTTTAAAATGGGTTTTGCAAAGCAAGTACCCAAAGCTTAAAGTCTCACTTACCTCAAATTCACAATTCAAGCACATTTCCCAGTAACTCAAAACTGCGTTCTCGAGTCTTTGGATAACCTCAAACTACACAAAAATGGATTTAGAATGGTCAAAACCCTTGGGGCAAACCATTTTATATTTTTAGAGGCTTAAACGGTCAAAGTCAAAATTTAAAGGACGAAAACGCCCTCTGTTCAATGTGTTCAAAACCCGACAAGGCCTACGTTTTCGGGAATCCTCAATGAGAGGATTCCAATGATATATAGAAGTCTAAAATCTGACACTATTTGCCATTTCAAATCAATGATTTTGGTTGAAGAACCCTAGAGCAAAACTTTCTCAATTCCTCAGAATATCCCCATGTTTTTACCATAACAATTCACCCATAATTATGTAATAAACTTAAATAAAAGATTAAAGTCATTACCTTGATGATTTGGGATGAAAGTTCTTATTTTTATCCCCTCTTTTGCCTTCTTTTTCTCCCTTTCTTTTCCTTTTTCCTCCTAGTTTTTCTTTCCTTTGTTTCTTGTTTCTTTTCTTTATTTTTGCTTCAGGTTTCTGATTTCTTATGCTGACTTTGTCCTATCCCCCTTTTTATTTTCTCTTTTTCTTTTCATTGGGCTTGGCCCATTTATCTCCCTTTTTTTCTTTTTAATAAAACTCTTATTCTTCTATTTTGATTAAATACCAAAATAAGCCCTAATTTAATATGGGTTATTACACTCATCCCGATGGGACTTTATATGGCTAAGATGTCACGTTAAAACCCATTTAACACATTCACACCTAATCCGGATTTATGGATTGTTACACATGACCTTATTCAAATTTATCTTCCTACCGAAAAGTACGTTTTAAACGCAACATCCTTAGAAATACGGTTTTCAACACAAAATCATGCTCAACATTTCAAAAGTAGACTACTTCAAAAGAAAATTTCAAAAACGTAGACATACATCAGAATTTTTTTTAAAAAGTAGACATACATCAAAAGATGGTTTCAAAAAGGTAGACATATATCAAACGAGGATTTGAAAAAGTAGATATACATCAAAAGAGGGATTCAAAAAGTATACATACATCCAAAAAGGGTTTTAAAATATAGTCATACCACAATTTGTGCTAAAAGGCTATCAAACGTATTCCTCCACATTGACAATAGTTCTACACTAGATTTTAATGATAAAGTTTAGAGCTTTAACTAATTCTAACAGTTCGCACCCTTAATTGAAAAATTAGGGCTTTTTCATGCCCAAAAACGTGTTCTTAATCCCCAAGAATTCACCCATGGATTCCATCACTTATAATACCCTATATTAGTCTAAATACCTTAATAACATCAAAAAAGGGCAAAGGTATTATCTTCAAGAGAATTCCCAAACGTCCGTTTAACTTCTATTTCTTCGGTTTTCAAGAATCTAGGGGTTGGAGAATGAACTAGTAGTAATCCACGTTAATGAAATGGAATAATACTTGGGGTTTGATTAGGAAATCACCTTATCCGATTTGGAGAAGTTCTAGCATATTTTCTCCTAAAAAGGTTAGCCAAAAATGAGGAAGAATTGAAGATTTAAGAAAATTTCACGTTCTGGGTAATTATAGGCGGAGCCGTTCTGCTTTTGGGTTTGCACCACATACTGCAAAATGTTGTAGCATATTGAAACAGATTTAATAATAGAATGCCTGGAAACTTTGGGGTCAAAATGTGTCGCAAACGCGGCCACATATTGAGATATGTGACCTTTCAGTTAAACGATCATAACCTTTTACTCGCAACTCTGATTAACCTTGTCCTTATATTGTCGGAAAGGGATTTTAAAGGGCTATAATTTCACGTTTTAATTTTTCTCAAATTCCCAATTAATTTTACATATACTGGCTGGAAGTCACACCTATCTTAAACTTAGTCGATTCTATCGAATCTTATGCACTTCACTATTCGCCTTGATCTTAAAACAACTATTTTAACCCAAACTCACATCGATAGGATTTCATATGGCTAAAATGTCACATTATCACTCTCTTAATGTATTCAAACCTATCTCAGATTTACGGAGTTTTACATTATCCCCTTCTCAGGATCATTCGTCCTCGAATAAGAGTCTTTGCCTAAGATTTTCTCTAAACCTTAAATTTTCAAAAAAAATTCCATAGTTTCCTTTGTATTACGAGATATCTTAAAATAAAACTCAGATAAAATCCTAAAAATAACCATATGGCCCTCACTGGGACTCCTACAACCACAACAAGCGTAAACAATAAGGGATATATACCTGTCGCCCACTTTCGCAAAAGTTCGATAACTAAAAGGTTTAAGACATACCTAGAATAGGGAATAAGTGAGGTTATTACTGCCTAACTATCATTAATGGCAAATAGATGGTAACTAAACCCCTTCAAGTTCATTTTATGAGTCTTAAGATACGAAATAAGTCTACCTCGAGGTTTAGCAATATCACTCTTCCAATCTATAGTGGGTGCATTAGGAAATCCAAGCCTAACTATTTTGATTGACAATATAGAGTTTCATAACACTTGGAAAGGCATTCTATCCCTATAATCACATCAAAGTTCACCATTTGTAATTTAAACAATTGTTGGCAAAATTTTAATGATTGAAAAAATACGCACACGTGGTAAAGGAACCAAGTTCCGAGACATGTTCTATGAAAAGGGGACAGGAGGGAGAATATAGACAAAAAGCAAAGAGCATGAAGCTACGAAATAGGTCTATAAACATGTTCCATCATCAATCACAAAAGTAGGCTCAAGATAGAGTAGGAGGAATGAACAAGAAGGAGATGATGAAACAGGTTCGTGAACATATTTCCATATCAGACAGTTTAGAGATTCAGAGGCAGACAAAATGAAGTGGATGAAATAGGTTCGTGACCATGTTTACGTGCAAGTCTAACAACAACTATGGTCTGGAAATTATGGTAAAGACTTGGCGGTCAAGTTTATAGGATTCCTTGCCATAATTAGAGAAGGTTCTTTAGACTCCTACGAGGAAAATGAAGTCGATCCAAAAGGCAAGAATCCCAATTCAACACACCTTAATATATCTCATGGGCCTACTCAAAGAGGGATTTGTGTTTGCCGACCTGTTGTGCACTCAATGCTATACATATATTCAAGTCTTACTAAGAAGAAGGTTTGAGCACCCACAAAAAGAGAATTCAAAATATTGAGCTATCAAAAGATTTACCAAGAATATTCAAAATTGTAACATCCGGTACGTTTACGTTAAGATGTTTCACGACTTGATCAATATGTGTTCAGTGAATTGACGTCTCACATGATGTTATAGATGTAAGATCCTATAAGTTTGATGAATTTCGAAACTATTATATATAGCCTTGATATTGTATTTTCTTTTAAGTGAAACCTTTTTGTGAAAAAAAAAAAAGGTAAATATGATTTTATATATTTATAATTGCTACTATTTTTTGAATATTCCTTAAAAGATATACATGATATGAGGAAGTTTATAAATGGGATTTTCTTTAATTTATAGATATAAATTATTTTCTCATAAGAGAAAGTATCTTTTCCCGCTTTGAGAATTTATAGTACAAAGATTTGTAGTCTTGATATTAGATTGGAAAATTAGAATTTTGATAAAATCAATTTCTCTTACTTTGTATAATAATCAACCATTAATAGATAATTTGTGTATATATTTATATTAGTCACGTACTTTTCTTTTGTTGATCATTTTTAGCCATTTGTTGAATAAAATATTTTACCCGCTAGTGGATAAGCTTGCATGTTTGGAAAAGTGACAAAGCGAGTACGTGTCAAATTTCTTAAATTAGTAACATCTAGAATTTCTTAGCCGATTAAGTGTATGGGCAGATATGTATTTACCACTGGTCAATGACCAGTTGCGCAGTTATGTATTTACCACCATGCTACGGCTGGTTGGACTGTTATTACCACCGAGCTACGGCTGGCTGGGCAGTTACCACTGATCAGTGGAGTAGTTGCGCTCTACCGTCGGGCGATAATCGGACGGGCAATTGCCACCATGCTACGGTCGGTCGGGCAGTTACCATTGATCAGTTGAGCAGATAGCACAGGGATGATAAGCAGATCAGGATCACAGTACTATAGATTGATGGAGTTAAAGATATGAGAGTATAAAGAGACATGCGTACTAGATTCTCATTAGTAAGTCTGATGTGCCAAGTTGATTCTTGTCCTTCTTATTTGCAGTAAATGTTTATTATGTTACATTTCCGCCTTACATACTCAGTACTCTATTCGTACGGACGTATTTTTGCTTGTGGACGCTGTGTTCATGCCCGCAGGTACAGACAGATGAGATGAGGATCTTCCACAGTAGGCTGTCTCCAGGTACTAGTCTTGATTGGTGGACTCCACTTCTTCCCAGAGCATTGCCGAGTCTGGGTCCGTGTATGTATTCTTGTGTGTTACGGGCATGTCGGGGGTCCTGTCCTGACTTGTATACTTCAGTATGTTCATAGAGGCTTTGCAGACAGTTTCTTGTATACAGCTTAGTTATGTCTTGTCAGTGGTTACGTCGGCATCGTGGGCCCATTGTACATATACATATGCATGATATTATATTCATAGTTAGCCTCTTTGGCCTTATTATGCCATTCAAGGCATAGAAGACGCAAGTTACAGCTTGGTTCGCTCGGCCCCAGTAAGGTGCCGGGTGCAGTCACGCCTTACCAAGGTTGGGGTGTGACAAGAATCTAGGTGTGCGTCCCTATTTTTAGAAGACGATTGAAGAAGCTGTAGAATAAGGTTATGTTTTACAGTTCTTGAGTCTAGAAAACTTGTATTAATTTGTTTATCAAGTTGTACTTTATCCTCTTCCATAGAAGCATACATTTAGTACAAAAACGCTATAAATTCAACTTCAATTTGGGGATCGATTTGAATGTTGCTTACTAGCTAGGGAGATTAGTAAGATAGGGATTAGAGGTTAGATCCTTGGTTACAGAGTTTGTAACTTGAATTTACAGAGGCTCACCATTGTAGTGAAGTTTGGGGTAAATCCTACAGATGTTACACCTCCCATTTAATTTCAAGGAGATTTCGGCTTATTGGTGGTGTATACCTTCGGTACAGTAGTATGCACCAGATTTTTGGTCATGAGATATTCTGCTTGGTATATGTACAGGTCTATAAGTTTGTATTCTTGACATTTCGAGGAAATCAGAAATGAAACGAATCGAATCGGAACAAAGGGAAGTATTTCAGGAAACTGCTGACACCAGTCAGCGTCGACGACCCAAGGGACGGACCGTCGACACGACGACGAGCCGTCTTCTGGCACCGTCAACGAGGTTGTGCGATCAGACCTCTCAGGCGGAGAATCGACGGCGCTCGTCGACGAGCCGTCGACACGTCGATGAGTTGTCGACCCTGCTCGTCGACCCGCGGATCTGGAAGCTTCCAACCCTGATTATAAATATAAGCTCCCACGTTTTATTTCATTTTTTCTCCCAAGAACAGACCCTATATCTCTCTAAAACCCTCTAAAAATCTCTCTCTATTTCTACAGCAATCTATACCAAGAAATCAAGGGCAAAAGCCAAGATTTAAGAGATTCATATACTATGAAGCCTATTAGGATTTGTGGAGAGTAAGAATTTCTTTTGCATGCAAGTGAAAGATTCCATTCTAATGGAGTAGAGTGACTCAAGGCTTGTTCCCAAGTGTTTAAGGTGAGTTTTATGTTTATTTCTTATCATTGAGGGTATTGAGGGGTTGAAAGACTTGGATTATGGAAGAACATAGAATATGGAGCTTAAATGTAGAATCAATAGTATTCTTGAATAATAGTTGACATGAATCATGACTCTTGATGTAGTATGAATAGAATCTTGTTACAAATGACATTGAGAACATGGGATAAACATTATATGTGAGTAAATGTAGTAGTGCACTATGACCATGATTATGGATGACTTGAAATGAAATTAGGAAATGTGGATAATGTAAGTGAATGGAGATTATTGCTTAGGATATTGTGAATGTTATTATAGACGTTTGGGAGTTGACATATGATACGGAGAAAGTTGTATAAACAAAGGAAATGCTGCCCAATTTTCTCTAGCCTTAGTTAAGCATGTTCATGTGATCGATTAGCTAATGTTAATATGAACTCACTTAAAGGTAGAGACGTGAGCACTGGAAGAGAACGTTCAAGTGATAGAGTAGCCAAACGAAAAGGTATGTAAGGCTAGTCCCTTCCTTCTAAGCCATGATTCTCATGAAATAAATTCCCTTTTTTTTCCATGACTTTGTTACATTCCGGAAAATATGAGTCAACATTATATAGAGCTCCTTCTGAGACAAAGAATAAGAGATGCGTTTTGAATTCGATAATGGTAATGAGAAGCCTAAGTCTAGAGATTCTAAAGCCTATGATATGACGTTAATTATTATTGCTAGACCCACCTTATGATACTAGTTCCTTCAAGGTGAGGTACGATGATTATGATTTTCCCATAATAGAATCGGGGGTTCTCGACCTTACGTCACCCCGATATGGAATCATCTTGGGACTCTAATGTATGTTTTATGATGAGTTTATGAGATGTATGCGAAGATACGATTCCACCGTGCCTATATTGTCGGACATGTCACCGCTAATGTGGGCTGCATATGATTCCACCGCGCCTAGATGACCGGACATGTCACCGCTAATGCGGGCTGCATATGATTCCACCACGCCTAGATGGCCGGACATGTCATAACTAATGCGGGCTGCATATGATTCCACCGCGCCTAGATGGCCGGACATGTCACCGCTAATGCGTGCTGCTTATGATTACACCGTCCCTAGAGGGCCGGACATGACACCACTAGTGGGCGTCGTATGATGTTACCCGAACGTGGGTAAATGAGGATTATATATGTGATAGGTCGATCTATGTGATATGTTTAAAATGCATTTACTCTTAAATGCTAAGCAGGTTATGTTTTCACCTTATATTTCATGATTTCTTTATTATGCTCATTTTATTTAAGCCTTGCATACTCAGTACAATGCTCATACTAACGTCCTTTTCTGTGGACGTTGTGTTCATGCCCACAGGTAGATAGGGAGGTGATCCAGACTAGTAGGAGCTATCAGTAGATTTTGAGAGCAGTCCATTATTCCGGAGGTGCCAGTGATCTACTATTTTGTGTGTATATATATATTTTGGGCACGACGGGGTCTTGTCCCGTCCATATGTCTAGTACTCTAGTAGAGGCTCGTAGATACGTATGTGAGGCTAGTATGGCCTCACAATTTCCCATTTGTATATGTATTTTCTTTTGATAGCCAAAGGGCTTATGTATATAAAGGTAATTATGTTTCAAAGTGAAAATGGTTTCTCTATGATTAGAAGTATGAGATTAATGAATGAATGCAGGATGAGTATGATGAATAGTAGTATGAGCGGTGCTCGGTGGTTAGCCCCGTGTACCCGTCATGGCCCTTAGTCGGGTCGTGACAACAGAGGTGTGGGTCATGGTTTTTACCTCCCTTGTCAATCGGGTGGTTTCCACATATAAATCATCGTGTCCTTTACTTTCCTATTCATTATTATTGTGCAAACACGTAAGTAGAACAGGTAGAGCAACGTCTTCTATCAATAGGTGAAAATCCGGTATTGCATACGATATAAAATAGGTCGGGCAACGTAACATTTGGTATCAGAGCAAGTTTTCCTTAAAGCGGCTAACACCTTAGGAGAAGATCATTGATATAACCCATATTTTCATACATTGGGACGTTTGAAAATAAACGCGACAAGTTAAAGACAAGACTATCATAAGATACGAAGTGGAGACTTTAACTTCCGGCTTCGTTTCAAGTCACAAATTACCTACAAATTTCGTTTGGCATGGAAGTATTAATGGGAAATTGGGATTAAATTAATCATGATTAGATTATTAGTGGGATTGGGAACAAAAATCAGTCCATTATTTTAAGCCATGTTTGGCCGTGTAGTTGAGTGAAATGGTCAAAGATTCTTGACCCAAAAAACTTGAGTGGGACACTTGTCCAAACCTTGTAACCCATATATAAGGTAAAAATCTGATTATTCATCAACTCACTACATCATTTCAACATTACAAAGTGTAGGAAAATATAGTGTTAGAGAGAGAAGCTCTCGGCCTAGAGCTAGCCGAGAGTGGTGAGGTGAAATTGCTCCAAAAAAATCAGTTTCTCCATCAAATCAACTCCTCATCAAGTGCATAAGAACGTGTAGTAGTTGTTGGAAAGAAACAAGGAGGTGTAGCATTTCAATAGGGTTGAAGATTCGGCCAAGGTTGAAGAACAAGTTGTAAGGTAAGAATGATCATTGTTCTTGTGGTGCATGATGATTTGAATGTATAATTCATGCATGTTGTTGTTGGATTGTTGTTGTGGTTGAACTTGAGGGTGAGCCATGAGCTTGGTGAATCCATGGTTGGTCTCATTTTGCATGTATTGTTGATGGAGTGAATGTGTGTCAACATATGTAAATGAACAAAGATTGTAGAAGTTTGTTTATGATGTTGCATATTGGTATTGGACTGTTTTTCTTAAAAATTGAAATGAGCCGTGTAGACTTAATGGAATCATGTTTAATCTTCTCGTACATATATTGGAAATGGATTGAATGTGTTGTGGTTTGGATGAATGGATGAAAATCATGAAGATGTGGTAATTGTGTTGAAGCCGTTTAAGGAGACTGTTTTAGTGGAGTTTGTGGACTGTTTTGTGCCAAGTTTTGATTGTTGTTGTTATGGACATTGTGGTGTATTGTATGCATATTGAATATGTGAATTGAGGTGTTAAAGAAACGAATCATGTTGAAGTATACAAGCAGCCCAAAACCGTGGACTGTTTTAAGGTTAGAAGTGAATTAGTGTATGTTGAATGTTGAATGTTGTTATGAACATATAGTGAAAGTGAAGTACAATGATTCAAGTTGAAATTGAAATTATTTGTGGGCTGTTGTAAGAATAAAAATGATGCTAAAACAGTTCCAAGAATCGAGAAAGTAATGTTATTAAACGTGTTGTTGTCGTTGTAAGTTAAATCTGGAAAATTGCTAAGTCAAAATGGTATTGTGGTATGTGTTGTTTGGCCATGAGTGTGGGACTGATTTGAATGATGTGAAAGCTGTCCAAAGTCCCCTAAGTCATGTTAAACAAGTTTGGATTGATATATGAAAGAATGATTAGCAATGTTAGCTTGTAGCACTAGTGGGTTTGAATGCGAACGAAACGTCGTTTAAATGTTAGAAAGGGATTGTGAGCGTCAAAATACGTATTAAATTCCTTTGTAGACTAATTGTAGCTCTTGACATCTTAATATAGGATAAGTGTTTTGGGCAGCAAGTACAAGTTATAATACGACTAAATGCTAAAGGTATGTAAAGCCTATTCCTTCTTTGTTTATTCACCTACTTTGAAGTGCTCCTTTGTTCCGGAGCCTAGCTTGTGGTATAACTCCCTTTTATCGTATATGTATGTGTTTATTCGGGGTACGGCGGGGCCCTATCCCGTCATATGATACTATCACTACTCTTAGAGGTATGTGGACATCTATGTGGGTCTATGTATAGTTGACGTTGCGTTGTATGAAAATTACTTATGTTTGGGGCGTACCCATTCGTGATGGCAGCCTTGTCGGCTTGCATAAGTATGTATGTTTGGAATGTTGCGTGTAATGGCAGCCTTGTCGGCTTGCGTATATATAAATATATGTTGTTGTTGAAAATGGTAACTCCTCAAGAGACAGGTGCTTATGACATACAGAATCGTGATAGCTTTAAAATAACGCCCTGCCTTTTTATAAAAATAAGTTCATGACATGCTAGTTATAAATGATTACCGTTAACAGGCAATATAAGTGTCCAATTCGGGCACTAGTCACGGCCTACGGGGTTGGGTCGTGACAAAAGTGGTATCAGAGCGGTTAAATCCTCGGAGTGTCTACAGACCGTGTCTAATAGAGTCTTGTTTATCGATGTGTTGTGCACCACATTTATAAACAGGAAGCTACAGGATATTTAGGGTGTCCTCTTCCCTTCTGTCTTAGATCGTGCGATAGAGCCTGGACCTAGGAAAGATTGGTTTCTGACGTCTTTCCCTGTAGGTAGGTGCAGATTTGCGAGAGATGAAGAGGCCAGCTTCAAATAGCGGGGGTGCTAAGAAGGCCCCTAGGGTATGTTCGGGACCCCAGGCTCCAGGACCGAACAGGAGGAGCCTCAGTTATTCTATCGAGACTGACCCCTCGGAGGTCCCAGCGACAATTCCTCCAGAGTTTTTGATATTCAGGGAGGCGGTCCCTGAAGCCATACCAGTTACTCCTGTGGCAGGGCACCACATCAGACCGGCCACCCCGATAAGTGTTACAGATTATTCCAGCCCCCTGTCCTGGTCATCGGTAAACCAGGAGTTGCCCGATTATCTACATTTCCCGGATTCAGATGAAGAAGACGATGAAGGTCAGACGAGTAGATGGCGGACAGATGATGACGAGAAGCACACTTCACTTTCTAGATCACCGGATCGCACTAGAGACTGATCGACTACAGGTATATGAGACCTTATCGAAATTTCCTATGTATGTGCAATTGTTATAGATTGTTACCTAATAGCGGCAAGCGGAAATCAAAAGAATCATTAACTGTAGGCAGAATATATGTTAGACATAGTATGAATGCTACAGGTATGTTTGAAACCTGCAGTTAAAGATGGAAAGGAAAAATAAACAGGAAAGAGTAACAGGTACAGTTTGGGTTGGATACACGAGGCAAGCTCATCATTTTCATCTTGTGACTGATATAGGAAGCCCTGTGCGGCTACGATACGATATAATATATATGTGTGTATGTTGGCCCTGTGAGGCGTTGTTGGTATTTCCTGCGTGCAGGGTTTGGGATAGTAAAAATACAGAGGAAACTCTGCCAAAATTTTCTGAGAAATAACAAGGAAATGGCATATAAGTTCGTAATATTTTTGGAAAGTCGCGCCAACAGTAACGATAAGGTTTGACTAAGTCGCAAGTGCGTCTGACTTTGAGAGATAAGGATTAACTGACGAATTGATGGTAATAGTAATTATGAGGTTGGTATCAGTATGGTAAAAAGAAATGCTAGGATAATTTGGAAGGGTTTGTGATACTAAGGGATGATTTAGAAGGGGGGCAAAATCTTAATAGAATGTTATATTGAGGTATCGACGGAACTGATAAGCAGGGGTAAATTACGACGAGTTTATAGTTAAAAGAAGAAATAGGATGATTGAGACAAGAGTGCAGGGGAGGAAGAATTATGACAAACACAAATGTATTGATAAGACAGCTTGTAAGATATTATGGGTAAGATTGACCAAAGGATAAGTACGCCTACTCCACAGGGTGTAATTAAACCATAGTAAGAGTCGTGAATAAAGCCAAGAAGTGTTACACTATAGGATTGATTACGGACAAGATATTACGTGAATATAACAAGTGTTGTGATAAGAATGAGTAAAGCCTAGTGAGGAGGCGACTAAAGAATATGATGTGATTTATGTGACTAAGGTATAAAGGCAAATATGATATGGAAAAGCAGAATATAGGATAAATGAGGAAGGTTTATGAAGTTCTATAGGAAAAGCCCAGAATAAAGAGTATGTGGTGACGAAAATGAAAGCGAGCACATGAAAAGAAGGATGGGTCGCTGCGAATGTGTATTGATATTGATTATAGGCAGCTGAACAGGGTGACGACAAAGAATAGATATCCCCTTCCCAGAATTGATGATGTCACGACCCAGCCCCGTGGGCCGCGACTGGCACCCTACCTGGGTACCCAGACCAAATCGCATATTCATTTCCGAATCCAAACTTATTTCAGAATTTTCAAGAAGTTATATCATACATAATTTATATCGAAAATATGTCTTAAGCGGTCATATCAAATCAAACTCAAACAAAGCGGCGGAATAGGCATCGCCGGTCAAAATACAAATATATACAGAAGGGCCATTTGGGGCCATCATATCAAACAGACCGCTTCAAGACCCGAAAGCAAAATCAGACGACATACACATAGGACCCTCGCCCCACAAATATGACTACAGGCCTCTACGACTTCAAAACATAACATATGGCGAGACAGGGCCCCGCCGTACCCAAACTGTCCAATATACCAAATATATACAAAGCAAAAGAGTTTGTACCAAAGGTGGACTCCGGATCGGATAAGAGTACTCCGGAATAGCAAGAAGTGAAGCCTACTGCGGAGGATCACCGATATCTGCACCTGCGGGCATAAAACGCAGCCCCCGAAGGAAGGGGGGTCAGTACGAAATATGTACTGAGTATGTAAAGCACGGAGTACAGAATTATAGATCAAAACTGAAAGCAAATCAAATGTCAAAGTGGGGTACAGACTGGTATATCAAAATCTGTGTCGAAATAATATACATGTATTTTATGCAAACAAAATCATGCAGACGCTTAAGAACGTGGTCGCCACTCCGACGCTGGCGCCACACACAGCATAACACCAGAAGGTTTCAAATCTCCGTACATCCCCGAACATAATCATAATCATCGGTGAGCGTATCGCATCACGAGCCATATCACAGCATAACTCCAAACGGAACCCGGCCCTATGGCGAAGCCTCGGGAACCGTAACACAGCATACGTCCGAATTGTCATAATGCGCACGAATCAAAACCGGCCCGGGAACCGGTGAACGAAGTCATAATAAGGCACGAGCGGAGTCGTGAGCAAACAAATGCAAATCGTATTTCAAAATAGTGTTTCAAAACAAAGTAAACTCATAAATCATATCCTATTACAAAATAGTCGAATACTTAGTCGACATAAAATTTCATTTCGCAAAACGTTTCCAAAATGGTCCATATAATTCAAAACATAGGTTAGCGTATCGAATTGTCCAAACCTACCCCGTAGGAAGATGTCTCAAGGATCCGAAGTAATATTTACAACTTTATTATCAAAGATGGCCCGAAGGGCAAATCGGGCATTTTGGGGTAGCGGACCCACCTCGAGTCGAAGTGAGGTGGCGAGCATATTTTTACGAGCATTTATATGCCAAGGGTCATACATAGTCATTTCTAGGTTACCCGACCACATTTCGATAGGTTTCGGACGAATAGTGGCATTCTAGCCAAATTGGAGCCTTTAGGCTTCACTAGAATTAAATGAATAGTAACTTTTCTGTGGATCGGGTTTCGAGGAGCAGAAATGCTCCGGAAGGTCTCATATTCGACTGACACACTAAGATATGCCAAATGAAAGAGTGGGAGGCTTTACATACCTCACAGACGTCGTAAGCTCCTCCAAATGCCTCGTCCCGTTTCGTCAAAAATCTGCAAATGGTCAAAGTTACCAAATGAGATCCTTAGGCTTAGAAATGCCTTTAACTTCATAATTGCCTACCGAAATTTCGGCAGCATTTCCCCTATAAATCTAACATCCCCGAGGCGTAGCTCGGCTCAAATTAACCAACTACAACAGCCCACACATCAACAACCAAACCAAACAACAATCAAACCATTCTAGCTTAAAGTTCTACATGACTTCTAAAGTTGGCAACTTTCCATTCAAACGTTCAAAATCCCGATTCTATATTCACATAATTGTATTCATTTAACCATCCAACACTAGTCAAACACATTCCAAATTCAATCTAAGCCATACACGAAATTGCACCAAAATCGATTTATTTCCATAATTCTTCAAAACGCTAAAATTCACAACGAACATTCTAACTAACGTCGTTTCATTCCGAATTCATCAACATTGATATAGATTCATATCTAAAGTCTATAACACCCAAGATATACATTGATATACATAAAAATACCGAAGGTATACGCTTTCCGATAATACTCAAAATCATTTTCTCGACGCCAATTTCATTCACCAATTAATCATTTACAATATAAGGATCACCACAACACATTATACCAACTTAACCAAGATCAATTCACACCAATCTCCCTATCTATGGCTCACGGCCAAACTCACTACAAACACACACCCACACGTTTCCATTTATGTCCAAACTACGGGATTCTCGTCTACTTCCAATCCTTAACACATTCATAGCAATTCTATAACATTAGAGGGGCAAGATTCTTACCTTTTACTAACTTTCCGACTTGTCGCAAACGAAATCCTCGTGCCAAACCAATTATACCACGTCGGAGAGCGTCTTGAGTACTTCTTAATTATGTGGAAGCCAAGATTTTTGGATCACACACAAGCTTGGAATCTTTTCTTTCTTTCCTCCTTTGCACTCGGCCGAAACCCCTTTTTGTGGTGAGTTCTTGATTTTTATTTTTTTTGATCTAGAATTTGTTAAGTCCTCCTAGTATATATCCACAATATTGATCATGTGCATAGCACATGATCATTAAACAAGGGGCTTGGGCCATGTATATGGCCGGCCACCCCAAGTCCTTTGGGCCTAACCTTGTGTCATTTTTTTCCTTGGCCCAATTCGAGAAAAGTCCCGTTTTGTAATTCCCGAAACTAATTTCCGAAATTCCAAATTTATCCTCGGCCTTCCCCGAGGTCTTAGCATTAAAGATTTCACAACCAACATAGTCATATTCTCACAAATTAATTTATACCATTCTAACACCCAAGTCATAATTATTTCTCGATTTCCAATTGTACGAAAACACGGGACATAACATTCTCCCCCCCTTAAGAACATTCGTCCCCGAATGTTAGATTAGTCTTATAAGGTCTTATGATCAAGGCAGGAGTGTCCCTTTTTAATGATGACATACATAATTCATTTTATCAATCAACACAACAAACTGAAAAAGAAATTAGATTACCTGCGGATGTCGGAAACAAGTGGGGATATTTCTTCTTCATCTCGTCCTCCGCCTCCCAAGTCATCTCCTCCCGATTATTGTTGCGCCACAGGACTTTGACAGAGGGAACCTCTTTAGTGCGTAGTCTCCGCACCTGTCGATCCAGAATAGATATAGGCTGCTCGTCATAAGATAACCGCTCCGTCACCTGAATGTCGTCAACTGGGAATATCCTGGCAGGATCACCAATGCATTTCCGCAACATAGACACATGAAACACCGGGTGTACGGCCTCCAAGTCGGATGGTAAGTCTAGCTCATAGGCGACCTCGCCTATCTTTCGCACGATCTGATACGGTCCAATGTACCGGGGGCTCAACTTACCCTTTTTACCGAATCTCATGACACCCTTCATGGGCGACACCTTCAGGAATACCCAGTCGCCAATCCGGAACTCTAACGGTCGACGTCGTCTATCTGCATAAGCTTTCTGTCGACTCTGAGCAGCCAATAATCGTTCTCGAATAAGCTTTACCTTATCTACAGCCTCCTGGATTACATCTGGCCCAATCAACTTAGTCTCGCCCACGTCAAACCAGCCAATAGGAGACCTGCATCTCCTGCCATAAAAGGCCTCGTACGGAGCCATCTGAATGCTGGAGTGATAACTGTTATTATAGGCAAACTCAATAAGTGGCAAATGATCGTCCCAGCTGCCCCTGAAATCAATAACGCAGGCCCGCAACATATCTTCGAGCGTCTGAATAGTGCGCTCGGCCTGCCCGTCGGACTGAGGGTGGAAAGCTGTACTGAGACTCACCTGAGTCCCTAATCCCTCCTGAAATGACCTCCAGAAATTTGCTGTAAACTGGGTACCTCGGTCAGTAATAATAGACATCGGGACTCCGTGAAGTCTGACTATCTCTCTGATATACAATCTGGCATAGTCCTCAGCCGAATAAGTAGTCCGAACCGGAAGGAAATGGGCTGATTTCGTCAGCCTGTCAACAACAACCCAGATAGAGTCGTACCTGCGTGGAGTGCGCGGTAATCCAACAACAAAATCCATATTAATCATCTCCCATTTCCAGGCTGGAATTTCCATCTCCTGTAATAATCCACCGGGCTTCTGATGCTCGATCTTAACTTGCTGGCAGTTCGGGCACTGACTAACAAACTCAGCAATATCTTTCTTCATGCCGTCCCACCAATACAAACACCTGAGGTCCCGATACATTTTAGTGGAACCAGGATGAACAGAATACCGTGCATTATGGGCCTCGCCCATAATCTGCCGCCGTAAGCCCGCAACGTCCGGTACACAGAATCTGCCGTCATATAATAATACTCCGTCAGGCGAGATCTCAAACTGAGTCTTTGATTTACTAAGGGCCACATCTCTGTACTGAATCAAAAGAGGATCCTCAAACTGGCGCTGCTTTACCTCCTGAATAATAGATGACTCAGCAACTGGACGAACAGAAATCCCAGAATCTCCAGAATCCACCAAACGAACTCCGAGGCTGGCCAGCTGATGAATATCACGAACCAAATCTCTCTTATCAGATGGGACATCAGCCAGACTGCCCACGGACTTGCGGCTAAGCGCATCAGCTACCACATTGGCTTTCCCTGGATGGTACAAAATATCAACGTCGTAGTCCTTTAGTAACTCGAGCCACCTCCGCTGCCGCAAATTTAGTTCCTTCTGTCTGAAAATATACTGGAGACTTTTATGGTCCGTATAGATATCAACATGGACCCCATATAAATAATGCCGCCAAATCTTCAGAGCATGAATCACCGCGGCCAACTCAAGATCATGAGTGGGATAGTTCTTCTCGTGCGGTCTGAGCTGTCGGGAAGCATAGGCTATAACTCGACCGTGCTGCATCAATACACATCCTATCCCAATACCAGAAGCGTCACAATAGACAACATACCCGTCAGATCCTTCTGGAAGAGCCAGAACTGGGGCTGTAATCAATCTCTCCTTCAGCATCTGAAAGCTGCGCTCGCAGGCATCCGACCACTGGAATTTCGCTGCTTTCTGGGTAAGCCTCGTCAGTGGTGCTGAAATAGAAGAGAAATCCTCCACAAACCTGCGGTAATACCCAGCCAATCCAAGAAAACTACGCACCTCTGTCGGTGTAGTAGGCCTGGGCCAATTCTGCACAGCCTCAATCTTCTGCGTGTCAACCCGAATACCATCTGCGCCGACAATATGGCCCAAGAATGCCACAGAAGTCAACCAGAACTCACACTTAGAGAATTTAGCATATAACTTCTGCTGACGGAGGATGCCAAGTACCGTCCTCAAATGATCTGAATGCTCCTCGACTGATCGCGAGTAAATCAGGATATCATCAATAAACACAATAACAAACATATCCAGGAAAGGCCGAAATACCCGGTTCATCAAATCCATAAATACTGCTGGAGCATTAGTCAGCCCGAAAGACATAACTCTGAACTCATAATGCCCGTACCGCGTCCTGAAAGCAGTCTTCGGGATATCTGACTCCCGTACTCGCACCTGATGGTAACCAGAACGCAGATCTATCTTTGAAAAATGTCTAGCACCCTGCAGCTGGTCAAACAAGTCATCAATCCGGGGGAGGGGATATTTATTCTTAATAGTCACCTTATTCAGCTGCCGGTAGTCGATACACATCCGCAATGACCCATCTTTCTTTCTGACAAACAGCACCGGCGCTCCCCAGGGTGATGTGCTGGGTCTAATAAAGCCCTTATCTAGCAAATCTTTCAGCTGCTCCTTCAACTCCTTCAACTCAGCTGGTGCCATTCTGTACGGAGGAATAGATATAGGCTGCGTATCCGGCATCAACTCAATAGAAAAATCAATCTCCCGCTCAGGCGGAAGGCCAGGAAGCTCGTCAGGAAAAACATCTGGAAACTCGCTGACGACCGGAACAGACTGAAGGGTAGGTACCTCCGCGGCAGTATCGTGCACACGAACCAAATGATAGATATAACCCTTCTGGATCATCTTCTTAGCCTTGAGGTATGAAATAAACTTACCCCTCGGCGATGCAGTAGATCCGAACCACTCTATGACTGGTTCCCCTGGAAACTGAAAACGGACTACCTTTTTCTGGCAGTCGACATTAGCATAACAGGAAGACAACCAGTCCATACCCATGATGACGTCAAACTCGAGCATATCTAACTCTATCAAATCAGCCTTAGTGCTACGATCATAAATGGTCACAGAACAATCCTTATAAATCTGTCTCGCTACAATAAAATCCCCAACTGGCGTAGCTACCTCAAACGGTTCTATAGGCTCAGACACTATCCCAATCTTACTAGCAACGAGCGGGGAAATATACGATAAAGTAGAACCAGGGTCAATCAATGCATATACAGATCTAGAGAAAACCAGCAATGTACCTGTGACGACGTTTGGCGAAGCCTCCTGATCTTGGCGGCTGGCCAAAGCATATATGCGGTTCGAGGGACCGCTAGAACCTGAAGTGCCACCGCGGCCTCGACCGCGTCCTGCCGGCGCTGAAATACCTCGCCCTCCAGGGCGCGCAACTGATGGAGCAGAAGAAGAACCGGCGGCTGACCCTGTCTGCTGAGCAGCACTACCAGAACCGCTAGCCAATGGACAATCTCTCATAAAGTGGCCCTGACCGCCACAAGAAAAACAAGCTCCCGTCGCTCGGTAACACTCCCCGGGATGTGACTTCCCGCAATGAGGACAACGGGGCCTAGGTGGTCTGGCCTGGCTGGGACCCCTGGGTACCTGTGAACCTGCCACTCTGGAGCTCTGACCGGCTCCAGACGGTCCTGTACTATCGATCTCCGGCTACCTGACTGAGTACCCCGGCCGGAGGGAGGAAAATATCTGTCAGACTGCTGCTGCTGAGGCTGTCCGCCTCGAGAATCCCCTGAATAACCCACGGATCTAGCCCTCTTGGGCGGCCTCCTGTCTCGATCTCTGCCAGCAGGATCAGATCTGCGACGGTCCTCCATACCCATCGCATAGGCCTGAAGCCGGGAAATGTCCATGTCTGCCTGCAATGACACTGCCATACAACTATCAACCAAATACCGGTCCAATCCCATAACATATCTGTGCATCCGATCGGACATATCTGCTACCACGGCCGGTGCATATCGGGCCAGAGAATCAAACTCAAGGTTATACTCGCGAACACTCCGACCCCTCTGCTGCAGACGTAAGAATCGATCAGCCCGTGCCCGCCGTAACTCTGGTGGCAAAAAGTGGCGGGTGAAGGCTGTCACAAACTGATCCCAAGTGGCTGGAGGGGCACCCTCTCCTCTAGACAGCTCCCAAGTCTCGTACCAGTGGGTGGCCACATCTCGAAGCCGGTGCGAAGCCAGCTCAACTGACTCAGTCTCTGAAACCCTGACCAAGTCCAGTGAGCGTCGCATCCCCCGAATAAAGTCGTGGGGGTCCTCGTCGGGCTTAGACCCGAAGAACTCTGGAGGGCCACATAGCAAAAACTCCCGAACTCTCAGGATGTCCCGTCTGTCATCATCATCGTCGTCCCTCCGCCCGCGCCTGCGAGCCTGTCCTGCTACCAGTGTAGTCAACAGCTGTACAGCCTCCCTCAGGGTCCTATCCTCCGCCCCTGGCTGAGGAGCTGGAGTCTCAGGTGCGGGTACACGGACCTCTGGAGCTGCTGAAGGTCCTGCTCCAGGCTGTACTAGTGGGGGTGTAGCAGACCCCTCAGAATGAGGCACATCCTCAGGCAAATCATAGACACGAGCCCGGGTAGCTCGCTGTGCCTGGCTAGTCTCTCCAATCCTCGCCTTGCCCTTCTGGGCCGCCGTTGCCTTCTTCGGAGGCATCACTGCAAACACGAAGGCGAGTCAGATCAAAATCATCCTAATAGCACAGCTCTATCGCACGATCTAAGATTACAAAGAAAGTAACATCCTAAATGCCCCGTAGCTTCCCGTTTATAGATGTGGTGCACAACACATCGATAAACAAGACTCTACGAGACACGGCCTGTAGACATTCCGAGGACAAACCGCTCTGATACCACTTTTGTCACGACCCAGCCCCGTGGGCCGCGACTGGCACCCTACCTGGGTACCCAGACCAAATCGCATATTCATTTCCGAATCCAAACTTATTTCAGAATTTTCAAGAAGTTATATCATACATAATTTATATCGAAAATATGTCTTAAGCGGTCATATCAAATCAAACTCAAACAAAGCGGCGGAATAGGCATCGCCGGTCAAAATACAAATATATACAGAAGGGCCATTTGGGGCCATCATATCAAACAGACCGCTTCAAGACCCGAAAGCAAAATCAGACGACATACACATAGGACCCTCGCCCCACAAATATGACTACAGGCCTCTACGAATTCAAAACATAACATATGGCGAGACAGGGCCCCGCCGTACCCAAACTGTCCAATATACCAAATATATACAAAGCAAAAGAGTCTGTACCAAAGGTGGACTCCGGATCGGATAAGAGTACCCCGGAATAGCAAGAAGTGAAGCCTACTGCGGAGGATCACCGATATCTGCACCTGCGGGCATAAAACGCAGCCCCCGAAGGAAGGGGGGTCAGTACGAAATATGTACTGAGTATGTAAAGCACGGAGTACAGAATTATAGATCAAAACTGAAAGCAAATCAAATGTCAAAGTGGGGTACAGACTGGTATATCAAAATCTGTGTCGAAATAATATACATGTATTTTATGCAAACAAAATCATGCAGACGCTTAAGAACGTGGTCGCCACTCCGACGCTGGCGCCACACACAGCATAACACTAGAAGGTTTCAAATCTCCGTACATCCCCGAACATAATCATAATCATCGGTGAGCGTATCGCATCACGAGCCATATCACAGCATAACTCCAAACGGAACCCGGCCCTATGGCGAAGCCTCGGGAACCGTAACACAGCATACGTCCGAATTGTCATAATGCGCACGAATCAAAACCGGCCCGGGAACCGGTGAACGAAGTCATAATAAGGCACGAGCGGAGTCGTGAGCAAACAAATGCAAATCGTATTTCAAAATAGTGTTTCAAAACAAAGTAAACTCATAAATCATATCCTATTACAAAATAGTCGAATACTTAGTCGACATAAAATTTCATTTCGCAAAACGTTTCCAAAATGGTCCATATAATTCAAAACATAGGTTAGCGTATCGAATTGTCCAAACCTACCCCGTAGGAAGATGTCTCAAGGATCCGAAGTAATATTTACAACTTTATTATCAAAGATGGCCCGAAGGGCAAATCGGGCATTTTGGGGTAGCGGACCCACCTCGAGTCGAAGTGAGGTGGCGAGCATATTTTTACGAGCATTTATATGCCAAGGGTCATACATAGTCATTTCTAGGTTACCCGACCACATTTCGATAGGTTTCGGACGAATAGTGGCATTCTAGCCAAATTGGAGCCTTTAGGCTTCACTAGAATTAAATGAATAGTAACTTTTCTGTGGATCGGGTTTCGAGGAGCAGAAATGCTCCGGAAGGTCTCATATTCGACTGACACACTAAGATATGCCAAATGAAAGAGTGGGAGGCTTTACATACCTCACAGACGTCGTAAGCTCCTCCAAATGCCTCGTCCCGTTTCGTCAAAAATCTGCAAATGGTCAAAGTTACCAAATGAGATCCTTAGGCTTAGAAATGCCTTTAACTTCATAATTGCCTACCGAAATTTCGGCAGCATTTCCCCTATAAATCTAACATCCCCGAGGCGTAGCTCGGCTCAAATTAACCAACTACAACAGCCCACACATCAACAACCAAACCAAACAACAATCAAACCATTCTAGCTTAAAGTTCTACATGACTTCTAAAGTTGGCAACTTTCCATTCAAACGTTCAAAATCCCGATTCTATATTCACATAATTGTATTCATTTAACCATCCAACACTAGTCAAACACATTCCAAATTCAATCTAAGCCATACACGAAATTGCACCAAAATCGATTTATTTCCATAATTCTTCAAAACGCTAAAATTCACAACGAACATTCTAACTAACGTCGTTTCATTCCGAATTCATCAACATTGATATAGATTCATATCTAAAGTCTATAACACCCAAGATATACATTGATATACATAAAAATACCGAAGGTATACGCTTTCCGATAATACTCAAAATCATTTTCTCGACGCCAATTTCATTCACCAATTAATCATTTACAATATAAGGATCACCACAACACATTATACCAACTTAACCAAGATCAATTCACACCAATCTCCCTATCTATGGCTCACGGCCAAACTCACTACAAACACACACCCACACGTTTCCATTTATGTCCAAACTACGGGATTCTCGTCTACTTCCAATCCTTAACACATTCATAGCAATTCTATAACATTAGAGGGGCAAGATTCTTACCTTTTACTAACTTTCCGACTTGTCGCAAATGAAATCCTCGTGCCAAACCAATTATACCACGTCGGAGAGCGTCTTGAGTACTTCTTAATTATGTGGAAGCCAAGATTTTTGGATCACACACAAGCTTGGAATCTTTTCTTTCTTTCCTCCTTTGCACTCGGCCGAAACCCCTTTTTGTGGTGAGTTCTTGATTTTTATTTTTTTTGATCTAGAATTTGTTAAGTCCTCCTAGTATATATCCACAATATTGATCATGTGCATAGCACATGATCATTAAACAAGGGGCTTGGGCCATGTATATGGCCGGCCACCCCAAGTCCTTTGGGCCTAACCTTGTGTCATTTTTTTCCTTGGCCCAATTCGAGAAAAGTCCCGTTTTGTAATTCCCGAAACTAATTTCCGAAATTCCAAATTTATCCTCGGCCTTCCCCGAGGTCTTAGCATTAAAGATTTCACAACCAACATAGTCATATTCTCACAAATTAATTTATACCATTCTAACACCCAAGTCATAATTATTTCTCGATTTCCAATTGTACGAAAACACGGGACATAACAGATGACCTGTTTGATCAGTTGCAGGGTGCTAGCTATTTTTCAAAGATAGACTTGCGGTCAGGTTATCACCAAGTGCGGGTAAGGGAAGCAGACATTCCGAAGACTGCATTTAGGACCCGATACGGGCATTACGAGTTTAAAGTGATGTCTTTTGGGTTGACTAATACTCCAGCAGTATTTATGGACTTGATGAAAAGGGTGTTTAAGCCATTCCTCGGCTTGTTCGTGATTGTATTTATTGATGATATTCTGGTCTATTCACGATCGGAAGAAGAACATGCAGATCACTTGAGGACAGTACTTAAGGTCCTCCAGCACCAGAAGTTATATGCTAAGTTTTCTAAATGTGAATTCTGGTTGACTTCTGTAGCATTTCTGGGGCATATTGTTGGAGCAGACGGTATTCGGGTAGACTCGCAGAAGATTGAGGCAGTCAAGACTTGGCCTAGACCTACGAGGCCTACTGAGGTACGTAGCTTTCTGGGGCTGGCAGGGTATTACAGGAGATTTGTGGAAAAGGTTGCTTCTATCTCAGCGCCTTTAACAAGGCTAACACAGAAAGCAGCAAAATTCCAGTGGACCGATGCCTGTGAACGGAGTTTCCAATTATTGAAAGATAAGTTGACTACAGCTCCAGTTCTAACTCTTCCTGAAGGGCCAGATGGCTATACTATTTATTGTGATGCTTCCGGTGTTGGGTTGGGTTGCGTGTTGATGCAGCACGGCAGAGTTATAGCTTATGCCTCGCGACAGCTCAGGAAGCATGAAAGAAATTATCCTACACATGACCTGGAGCTGGCGGCGGTGATACATGCTTTGAAGATATGGAGACATTATCTATATGGCATGCATGTGGATATTTATACAGACCATAAAAGTCTCCAGTATATCTTTAAGCAGAAGGAGCTGAATTTGCGACAAAGGAGATGGCTAGAGTTACTGAAAGATTATGATGTCGATATTCTATATCACCCAGGAAAGGCTAACGTTGTGGTAGATGCACTCAGCCGTAAATATATGGCTTGTTTGGCAGGCGTGCAGCCAAGAAAGAAAGAGATAATCCGTGAGATTCATCAGCTAGCTAGTCTTGGAGTTCGTTTGGCTGATTCTGATTATGGTAAAAGTTTGGTGCGAGGAGTTGCTGAGTCCTCTATTGTGGAAGAGGTGAAGAAGCGTCAATATGAGGATCCTGTCTTTGTACATTACAGAGACACAGCACTTCAGAAGGACGAGACCCCATTCAATATGTCATCTGATGGAATACTACGATACAGAGACAGATTATGTGTACCTGAGGTTGCAGGATTCCGGCAGCAGTTAATGGGGGAAGCACATTATGCTCGTTATTCTATTCACCCAGGATCGACAAAAATGTATCATGACCTTAGGTGTTTGTATTGGTGGGATGGTATGAAGAAGGACATAGCAGAATTTGTGGCCCAGTGTCCGAATTGCCAACAGGTCAAGATAGAGCACCAGAAGCCTGGAGGGCTATTGCAGGAGATGGAAATTCCAACCTGGAAATGGGAGGTAATTAATATGGATTTCGTCACAGGTTTCCCACGCACTCCACGGAAGTATGACTCTGTCTGGGTTATTGTTGATAGACTGACAAAATCAGCCCACTTTCTTCCAGTCAGGACTACGTATTCAGCTGGGGATTATGCCAGATTGTATCTTAAGGAGATAGTGAGACTTCATAGAGTTCCCACAACTATTATCTCGGATAGAGGGGCCCAGTTTACAGCTAATTTCTGGAGATCCTTCCAGGAGGGATTGGGGACACAAGTGAGTCTCATCACAGCATTTCATCCTCAGACTGACCGACAAGCCGAGCGTACCATTCAGACGCTACAAGATATGTTACGGGCCTGTGTCATTGATTTCAGGGGCAGCTGGGATTATCACTTGCCACTTATCGAGTTTGCTTATAATAACAACTACCATTCTAGCATTCAGATGGCACCGTACGAAACTCTGTATGGCAGGAAGTGCAGATCCCCTATAGGTTGGTTCGACGTGGGTGAAACTAAGCTGATAGGCCCGGATATGGTTCAACAGGCTGTGGATAAGGTGAAGCTTATTCAGGAAAGATTACTGGCAGCCCAGAGTCGACAGAAGTCATATGCAGATAATCGACGTCGACATTTGGAGTTTCAGGTTGGCGACTGGGTGTTCTTGGAGGTGTCACCCATGAAGGGTGTTATGAGATTCGACAAGAAAGGGAAGTTGAGCCCGAGATACATTGGACCTTATCAGGTTATCCGTAAGGTAGGCCAAGTTGCCTACGAGCTAGATTTACCAGCAGATTTAGAAGCAGTACATCCGGTCTTCCATGTGTCAATGCTTCAGAAGTATATAGGCGATCCTTCCAGGGTGTTTCCGACAGATGATGTCCAGGTAACAGAGGAGCTATCATACGAAGAGCAGCCTATAGCTATACTTGATCGACACAGAAGGTTGCGAACTAAAGACGTGGCTTCGGTTAAAGTGTTGTGGCGGAACAATAATAGGGAGGAGATGACTTGGGAGGCCGAAAAGGAGATGAAAAAGAGATATCCTCACTTGTTTTCCACGCCTACAGGTAATTTAAACTGCCTTACTTGATTGTGTTAATTGTCTGCTCAATTTATATGTTAGCAATAAGGAAAACCCTTCCCAAGACTCTTATAGAACCCGACAGGATGAAAATCGACATTCGAGGATGAATGTTCTAAAGGGGGGGGGGGGGGGGGGAGGATGTTATAACCCATATTTTCATACATTGGGATGTTTGAAAATAAACGCGACAAGTTAAAGACAAGACTATCTTAAGATACGAAGTGGAGACTTTAACTTCCGGCTTCGTTTCAAGTCACAAATTACCTACAAAATTAGTTTGTCATGGAAGTATTAATGGGAAATTGGGATTAAATTAATCATGATTAGATTATTAGTGGGATTGGGAACAAAAATCATTCCATTATTTTAAGCCATGTTTGGCTGTGTAGTTGAGTGAAATGGTCAAAGATTCTTGACCCAAAAAACTTGAGTGGGACACTTATCCAAACCTTGTAACCCATATATAAGGTACAAATCTGATTATTCATCAACTCACTACATCATTTCAACATTACAAAGTGTAGGAAAATATAGTGTTAGAGAGAGAAGCTCTTGGCCTAGAGCTAGCCGAGAGTGGTGAGGTGAAATTGCTCCAAAAAAAAATCAGTTTCTCCATCAAATCAACTCCTCATCAAGTGCATAAGAACGTGTAGTAGTTGTTGGAAATAAACAAGGAGGTGTAGCTTTTCAATAGGGTTGAAGATTCGGCCAAGGTTGAAGAACAAGTTGTAAGGTAAGAATGATCATTGTTCTTGTGGTGCATGATGATTTGAATGTATAATTCATGCATGTTGTTATTGGATTGTTGTTGTGGTTGAACTTGAGGGTGAGCCGTGAGCTTGGTGAAGCCATGGTTGGTCTCATTTTGCATGTATTGTTGATGGAGTGAATGTGTGTCAACATATGTAAATGAACAAAGATTGTAGAAGTTTGTTTATGATGTTGCATATTGGTATTGGACTGTTTTTCTTAAAAATTGAAATGAGCCGTGTAGACTTAATGGAATCATGTTTAATCTTCTCGTACATATATTGGAAATGGATTGAATGTGTTGTGGTTTGGATGAATGGATGAAAATCATGAAGATATGGTAATTGTGTTGAAGCCGTTTAAGGAGACTGTTTTAGGGGAGTTTGTGGACTGTTTTGTGCCAAGTTTTGATTGTTGTTGTTATGGACATTGTGGTGTATTGTATGCATATTGAATATGTGAATTGAGGTGTTAAAGAAACGAATCATGTTGAAGTATACAAGCAGCCCAAAACCGTGGACTATTTTAAGGTTAGAAGTGAATTAGTGTATGTTGAATGTTGAATGTTGTTATGAACATATAGTGAAAGTGAAGTACAATGATTCAAGTTGAAATTGAAATGATTTGTGGGCTGTTGTAAGAATAAAAATGATGCTAAAACAGTTCCAAGAATCGTGAAAGTAATGTTATTAAACGTGTTGTTGTCGTTGTAAGTTAAATCTGGAAAATTGCTAAGTGAAAATGGTATTGTGGTATGTGTTGTTTGGCCGTGAGTTTGGGACTGATTTGAATGATGTGCAAGCTGTCCAAAGTCCCCTAAGTCATGTTAAACAAGTTTGGATTGATATATGAAAGAATGATTAGCAATGTTAGCTTGTAGCACTAGTGGGTTTGAATGCGAACGAAACGTCGTTTAAATGTTAGAAAGGGATTGTGAGCGTCATACGTATTAAATTCCTTTGTAGACTAATTGTATCTCTTGAAATCTTGATATAGGATAAGTGTTTTGGGCAGCAAGTACAAGTTATAATACGACTAAACGCTAAAGGTATGTAAAGCCTATTCCTTCTTTCTTTTGGCATGTCCTAGACGTAAGTATGAAATGATATGAATCTTGGGGTAAATTCTATTCTCTAGCTCCATGCATGACTTATGATTCTATACTTCCTTAATGTTGTTGTCACGAGCCTACTACATGATTGACTAATGAATGATGTATAGAAGTTCATACTCTTAAAAGAATGGCATGAACAGAAGCATACTTGACTTTCAAAAACTACATCATGGAAATTGATACATGTACATGAATGCTGAAACGTTCCTTGCTATAACTTATAATAAGAGTTGAAAAGAGTTGAATATGATTATAATCCCAATACTTTAGAGCTGGTTAGTTGCTTATCTATTGAGTCTCAAAAGATGAATTGCGTATATGTGGTTGCTTATTATTCTGCTCGTGTTTACCGCTATATCCTTCACTGAGTCCCGGGCCAGGACACGTTCTCGTGCGCATATTTACTATATTAATCACCGAGTCCCTTACTAGAGGGCCGGGACACGTTATATATATATACATATGATGATATGATGATATGATGATGTGATGATATGATGACATGACGATATGGAGATGGTGGCCAGAAGGGCATATTCCCTATTACCGAGTCCCTCACTAGAGGGCCGGGACACGTATTTGTTTATGTTTATGATGCTATGATTTTAATTACCGAGTCCCTTACTAAAGGGCCGGGACACGTTATATATGTTATATACAGAATGACTATGCAGCTTTGATTACAACACTCTACATTGATATTGAAATGAGAATGATACAGATGAAATATGTTCAAAGGCAAATTTTATGAAATTCTGTTTGTTGCATTGGGTCCTATACACCTTGTCTCAGTATGAGTCCATTACTATATTTCATGCTTTACATACTCAGTACATATTCCGTACTGACCCCCCTTTCTTCGGGGGGCTGCGTTCATGCCCGCAGGTACAGACGCTCGTTTTGGAGATCCGCCAGCTTAGGATACTTATTCAGCTACTTTGAAGTGCTCCTTTGTTCCGGAGCCGGAGCCTAGCTTGTGGTATAACTCCCTTTTATCGTATATGTATGTGTTTATTCGGGGTACGGCGGGGCCGTGTCCCGTCATATGATACTATCACTACTCTTAGAGGTCTGTGGACATCTATGTGGGTCTATGTATAGTTGACGTTGCGTTGTATGAACATGACTTATGTTTGGGGCGTACCCATTCGTGATGGCAGCCTTGTAGGCTTGCATAAGTATGTATGTTTGGAATGTTGCGTGTAATGGAAGCCTTGTCGGCTTGCGTATATATAAATATATGTTGTTGTTGAAAATGGTAACTCAGGAGACAGGTGCTTATGACATACAAAATCGTGACAGCTTTAAAATAACGCCCTGCCTTTTTATACAAATAAGTTCATGACATGCTAGTTATAAATGATTACCGTTAACAGGCAATATGAGTGTCCAATTCGGGCACTAGTCACGGCCTACAGGGTTGGGTCGTGACAATCATGATGAATGTTGAACCACCTATTAGACACAGTGAAGGGCAGTAAACTCACAGGCCACCATTATTCAATGGGTAGTACTACGCATGGTGGAAGGCACGTATGGAACACCATCTACAAGTCGAAGAATATGAACTCTGGGATAGAATCGCTGATGGTCCCAAATACCCCACAAAGAAGGGAACTGATGGAGCTGACATTAAAAAGGAAAAAAGTGAGTATCTTGAAAGTGATTACAAGATGCTAGAGAAAAATGCTAAGGCCAAAAACGTCTTGATTTACGGATTAGAACCAGATGAGTACAACAGGATCTCTGGGTGTACAATAGCCCAAAAAATCTAGGATGCACTAGCTAATGCTCATGAAGGAACAAGTCAAGTCAGAAAATTTAGAAAAGCTACGCTTGCCACTGACTTTGAAAATTTCAAGATGAAGCCAGAAGAAACCGTCTTTGAGATGTTTACCAGGTACACATCTCTTGTGAAAGAACTGGCATCACTTGGGAATATAATTACCACAGAAGAATCTGTGGATAAAGTCTTGAGAACTTTTCCCCAAGTCATTTAAGATGAAATTCACCGCAATGAGGGAAGCCAAAGACATTGAACATGTCTCTAAATGAACTGATAGGAAATTTGAAGACGTATGAGATGGATATGAAAAACTCCAAGGATAAGGAGACAATTGAGAGATGTTGTCTGGCTCTCAAAGTAGCGGAAAGTGATGAAGAGAATGTTGCTCAAATTTTAAATAAGTTTAGAAAATTTCTCAAAAGGGAAAGGCAAAATGGCAGAAGTAACACCTCTAGAAAGTGAAGAAGTGCTAACATGCAATATGGTTGATGTTACAAGTCTAACAAGAACGATCATCTGATAAGGGACTGTCCCTTGTGGGAAACAGAATGGAAAAGGGAAAAAGATGAAAAGAACAAACAGAAGGAACATGTTAAGGAGAAGCGAAACAAGGACACCGAAAAGTCCATGGTTACAATATGAGCCTTGAGTGAGGACTCAGAAGATGAAGCGGAACACTCTGCGTTAGTGGCAATTGGAGATTCAAACTCAGACATTGAAAAGGAGATTATGGTCAAGACAAAAGGAAGCAAGTAGAGCTGGTATATGGACAACACGTGCTCAAGCTACATGACTGGAGACAAAGAAAGTTTTTGCTTACTCTCAGCACTAGAAAAGGGAAATGTAGGTTTGGAGGAGGCAAAAAAGGGCAAGTCAAAGGAATAGGAAAGATAGGCAGATCGAAGAATCATGCAATTGACAGCGTTTACCATGTAGATGGACTATAGCACAATCTATTGAGCATCTGACAGTTATGTGATAAGGGAAATATGGTAGTATTCACATCTGTAGGCGGCTACATTGCAGATCTCAAAATAGGTAACACAGTTCTAAATGTTATACCCCGTATTTTTATACGTCAAATTATTCATAAGTTAATCGACATAAGTTAAGGACGGGATTATTTTGGGATATGTAATAGGAACTTTTAATTCTCAATTTTAATGAGTGCACGAGTGTTTATAAGTTTCAACTAGTATGAAAATATTAGTGGAGATTAGAGATTTATTTAACTATGATTAAGTTATTAAGTGGCACATATTGATTAATTAAAGTTAACCAAGTAAATTAGTGGGACATGTGTCAATGTTATGGGCTACATATATATGGTCATAAGATGACTCATAATACACCATTTCATTCACAAAATTCATCCATCAAAATAGAGTTAGTGAGAGAAGCTCTCAAACTAGAGAGAGAGAGAGAGAAGTTCGGTCACTGTTCACGACGCCGGAACTGTTCACGGCGGCTACTGTTCACGGCGGCTACTGTTCACGCCGGAACTGTTCACGATACACTGTTCACGGCGTCACTATTCACGGCCAAGAGGAGAAAAATCCAACCCCATTTCTAGCCTTCCCAAAAATAATTCCTTGGTGTTAACCCACTATTTGGAGGTCCCTAAGTAGCGTGGAAGCATTATTGGAGCGATCAAACCATCCATTTTTGCAAATCGCAAACCCTAACTTTCTTGTGGAGTAAAGAACAAAGGTAAAAATTTCTATTGTTTTATGGGATATAAATGTTTTATGCATATTGTGGTATGTTAATATGGATGAAATTGGTGAAATATCGTATGTTGGAAGTGGGTTGTGTGCTTGGGGAGTTAGCCGTGTAAATGGGGGTGTGATTGGGTTAATGAATAAAAAAAAATTTGTAGCATGATTGATTGTTGTAGAGTGGAGAAGAGAATAAAAATCATTAATATATGTATATGTGTGTAGTGTGGCCGTGTATAGCCCCAATGTTTGGCAAAAGATGAATCAATATCGCTTAGTGTTTTAGTTGTCATCGTTATGAATTCTAGTTTGGAAATGAGAGTTTAATGTCCCAAATTGATATGGTGAATATTGCGGACTGATTTGGAGAATTTTGTGAAATTAATGCAATCTTTATATTTATGAGAATTATATCGTTATAGTGTAGATTGTTGATACAAATCATGACTTGAAAATGAGGAATGTGGTAAAGGGGCTGCTCTCGGTTTTGGGGCTGTTTTCGGCCCAATTTGGAGAAATTGTTGGATCGTTGGAAATATTATGTGAATTGTTTAGAATGTTCTTGAATGTTGTTAGTATGGGTTTGGGTTAGTATTTGAATGTATAGGCGTTGATGTTGGCTTGAAGGTAAGCCATTAATTGAATATTTGGAAAGTTGTCGAATGATGAAAAAGAGAGTATTAATGTAATATTGTCTTTCGGATTGGTTATTGGAGTTGCTAGGTTGGTTATTGTGGTTGTTGTTGTTGATTTTGAGCGAGTTAAATTCTCGGGATGGCCTATTTACAGGGGAAATGCTGCCGAATTTTCCATAGGATTTAGAGTTAGTTTGGAATGAATAATTGCTTAAGTGCCTATGGTTAATATTGGATATTCGTTGGCATATTTGTAGACCTTGAGGAGCCCGAGGCGTAGATTGGGATTAACTTTAGATCGGCTAGCTTGGAGTGCGTACGAGGTATGTAAAGTTACCTCCTTTCTTTTTGGCATGTCTTAGTTTTACATAGGCTAAATTAGAGCCTTAAGGAAATTCCAAATCCGAAATCCGAGCATGTTTTGATTCGTATATGTTCTTTGGCACTCTTATGTATGATTTGATGAAATATGAACCCTTATGTCTTTGAAATAATCGTTTTCCGAATTTTGCATAAAAAGGGTTCACTTTAAAGAAGTTCGTAATTTTTGGAATGCCATACCTTTCACAAATATGCTCGGATTACTCAAATATTTTTGTAGAAGTCTATATGACATATGATATGTATGTTTTCTATAGGCGGGCCCGACTCGGGTAAATACCCACCCGTGGGTCCCGCGACTTTCCTTTATGAAATTTGGAAACTTTGGAAAGAATTTGTTAAGACTATTATTTCGATTTTCAAATATGATCATTTTTACTTATGTTTGAATTTATGATAATGATTTTATGCATATGACTACTCACGACTCTACTCGTGCGTTCTGTTATATCTTTCGCCGGTTCCCGGGCCGGTTCTGTTATCGTGCGCACTTTGATATACTCCGAAGTTATGCTGTGTTATGGTTCTCCGAGCTACTCGCTAATGAGGGTCGGGTTCCACATATATTTGGTGTTATGCTGTGTATGGCGTTATGTTGTGATGTGATATGTGACGGGGATACGGAGATTTGAAACTTTCTGGTGTTATGCTGTGTTATGGCGCCATCGACGGGAGGGCGACCATATTCTTCTGTACCCTATGCATGACTTACATGTTTGAAACTAAACATTTTGATATGATTGGATTTGTACTTATGTTCGGCACTTCTACTTCGTTTATGTCTCAGGTTTGTTTTCTGTATATTCTGCTTTGCATACTCAGTACATATTTCGTACTGACCCCCCTTTCTTCGGGGGGGGGGGGGGGGGGGGGGGGGGGGGGCTGCGTTCCATGCCCGCAGGTACAGACGCACAGTTTGGTGATCTACCCATTTAGGACATCCTCTTCTGCTGTTTGGAGTGCTCTTCTCATTTCAGAGCACACATTTTGGTATACATTTGTTCGCTATGTATATATGTATTTGTTCAGGGGTACGGCGGGGCCCTGTCCTGTCATATGATTCTGTCGGTCTGTTTAGAGGTCTGTGGACATGTTTGTGGGTTAGGGTCTTTCTGTATGGATGTATGTACATGTCGTTTGGGCGATCCCATACGCCGAGGCGGCCGGTCCGCATATGTTGTTTGGGCGATCCTATACGCCGAGGCGGCCGGTCCGCATATGTTTATATATTGCTTGGTTAGCCCTGTGTGGCTTTTGTTGGTATTTTCTGCGTGCAGGGTATATTGGATAGTCCGTAAAACAAAGGAAACTCTGCCGAAATTTTTCTGGAAATTACCTAAATCTGAAATAAAGCCTTGTCGGCGTACATATATATCTGCATACGGTTGCGTTGAGATGTGTTTGAACAGTTTGATATAGTTTGAGACGGCATATAGTAATTATGGCCGTATATGCTATCTGTTTGTGATTTGATTTGGATAAGTGTGTTACAATTTGATATGTTTGTCTGTCTGGGTGTCCAAGTAGGGCACCAGTCGCGGCCCACGGGGCTGGGTCGTGACAGAAGTGGTATCAAAGCGGTTTGTCCTCGGAATGTCTACAGACCGTGTCTAGTAGAGTCTTGTTTATCGGTGTGTTGTGCACCACATCTATAAACAGGAGGCTACAGGACATTTAGGATGTTACCTTTCTTTGGATCTTAGATCGTGCGATAGAGCCAGCCGTAGGAAATGAATTCCCTTTTGTTACTAACCCTTGATTTCAGTCGAAGAACGGTATCGACAGAAGACAGTGATTGATGATATGGGAAGCTACACAGTGCGCAGGTAAGTAATGGTGCGAAAGAGGTGTATTGGAGAAGTTATTTGAAGTATGATGGAAATATAAAGTTGAAGGTTGAAAAGAAAATAAACCGGGAAATGTCACCGGTGCCGTTTGAGGTGGGCATGTGAGGTAAGTCTCGACATCTGTATACTTTTATTTGTAATTATTAGCCCTGTGTGGCTACGATGTGATATGATATGATATATAAATACGTATACGTGTTGGCCCTGTGAGGCATGGTTGGTATTTTCTGTGTACAGGTTTTGGAATAGTAAGAAATACAGAGGAACCTCTGCCCAAATTTTTTCGGGAATAAGTAAAAAGGAGAATGAAATATAGGTTCATAATGTGCCTTGAAAGTTTATACCGATGGGGCAAGATCAATCAGAAAAGGTGAAGGGTTAGGTACGCCTAGTCCGCAGGATGTAATATGAAAACCATAAGGATTGTTATAGAAGTGAGTGAAGCCTAGCAAGGAAGTAACTAGAGGATATGATGTGATTAGTGTGAAACGGGAAAGAAAATATAAAATAAGAAAGACTAACAAAGTTCTATAGGGAAAATTTAGGATAAAAGTCAAGTGGTAACAAAAGTGAAAGCGAACACAGGAAGAGGAGGATTAATTGGAAGAAGAAGGAGTCAAGTTAAGACTAAGCGCACAAGGAAGAAAGTAATATTTCAACGGAAGAGCTCGCAATACAACTGACAACGGACAGCGAAGTAAGAGGAGAGTGAAGGCAATGACGTGGAATTATTACCTCGGGAAGCAACAGAAAGAGGAAATATTACAGGAATGACTATGTAAAGACCTGGAGTACGTTATAGTGGATTAAAGCGAATCAACCAATGAAAGAGGCACGTGAGGAGCATAATTAAATAAGAGAACACTTGAGTAAGTATTGGGAGTTCAGGACCAGTTTAACATTCGAGGACGAATGTTCTAAAGGGGGGAAGAATGTTATACCCCGTATTTTTATACGTCAAATTATTCATAAGTTAATCGACATAAGTTAAGGACGGGATTATTTTGGGATATGTAATAGGAACTTTTAATTCTCAATTTTAATGAGTGCACGAGTGTTTATAAGTTTCAACTAGTATGAAAATATTAGTGGAGATTAGAGATTTATTTAACTATGATTAAGTTATTAAGTGGCACATATTGATTAATTAAAGTTAACCAAGTAAATTAGTGGGACATGTGTCAATGTTATGGGCTACATATATATGGTCATAAGATGACTCATAATACACCATTTCATTCACAAAATTCATCCATCAAAATAGAGTTAGTGAGAGAAGCTCTCAAACTAGAGAGAGAGAGAGAGAAGTTCGGTCACTGTTCACGACGCCGGAACTGTTCACGGCGGCTACTGTTCACGCCGGAACTGTTCACGACGGAACTGTTCACGATACACTGTTCACGGCGTCACTATTCACGGCCAAGAGGAGAAAAATCCAACCCCATTTCTAGCCTTCCCAAAAATAATTCCTTGGTGTTAACCCACTATTTGGAGGTCCCTAAGTAGCGTGGAAGCATTATTGGAGCGATCAAACCATCCATTTTTGCAAATCGCAAACCCTAACTTTCTTGTGGAGTAAAGAACAAAGGTAAAAATTTCTATTGTTTTATGGGATATAAATGTTTTATGCATATTGTGGTATGTTAATATGGATGAAATTGGTGAAATATCGTATGTTGGAAGTGGGTTGTGTGCTTGGGGAGTTAGCCGTGTAAATCGGGGTGTGATTGGGTTAATGAATAAAAAAAAAATTGTAGCATGATTGATTGTTGTAGAGTGGAGAAGAGAATAAAAATCATTAATATATGTATATGTGTGTAGTGTGGCCGTGTATAGCCCCAATGTTTGGCAAAAGATGAATCAATATCGCTTAGTGTTTTAGTTGTCATCGTTATGAATTCTAGTTTGGAAATGAGAGTTTAATGTCCCAAATTGATATGGTGAATATTGCGGACTGATTTGGAGAATTTTGTGAAATTAATGCAATCTTTATATTTATGAGAATTATATCGTTATAGTGTAGATTGTTGATACAAATCATGACTTGAAAATGAGGAATGTGGTAAAGGGGCTGCTCTCGGTTTTGGGGCTGTTTTCGGCCCAATTTGGAGAAATTGTTGGATCGTTGGAAATATTATGTGAATTGTTTAGAATGTTCTTGAATGTTGTTAGTATGGGTTTGGGTTAGTATTTGAATGTATAGGCGTTGATGTTGGCTTGAAGGTAAGCCATTAATTGAATATTTGGAAAGTTGTCGAATGATGAAAAAGAGAGTATTAATGTAATATTGTCTTTCGGATTGGTTATTGGAGTTGCTAGGTTGGTTATTGTGGTTGTTGTTGTTGATTTTGAGCGAGTTAAATTCTCGGGATGGCCTATTTACAGGGGAAATGCTGCCGAATTTTCCATAGGATTTAGAGTTAGTTTGGAATGAATAATTGCTTAAGTGCCTATGGTTAATATTGGATATTCGTTGGCATATTTGTAGACCTTGAGGAGCCCGAGGCGTAGATTGGGATTAACTTTAGATCGGCTAGCTTGGAGTGCGTACGAGGTATGTAAAGTTACCTCCTTTCTTTTTGGCATGTCTTAGTTTTACATAGGCTAAATTAGAGCCTTAAGGAAATTCCAAATCCGAAATCCGAGCATGTTTTGATTCGTATATGTTCTTTGGCACTCTTATGTATGATTTGATGAAATATGAACCCTTATGTCTTTGAAATAATCGTTTTCCGAATTTTGCATAAAAAGGGTTCACTTTAAAGAAGTTCGTAATTTTTGGAATGCCATACCTTTCACAAATATGCTCGGATTACTCAAATATTTTTGTAGAAGTCTATATGACATATGATATGTATGTTTTCTATAGGCGGGCCCGACTCGGGTAAATACCCACCCGTGGGTCCCGCGACTTTCCTTTATGAAATTTGGAAACTTTGGAAAGAATTTGTTAAGACTATTATTTCGATTTTCAAATATGATCATTTTTACTTATGTTTGAATTTATGATAATGATTTTATGCATATGACTACTCACGACTCTACTCGTGCGTTCTGTTATATCTTTCGCCGGTTCCCGGGCCGGTTCTGTTATCGTGCGCACTTTGATATACTCCGAAGTTATGCTGTGTTATGGTTCTCCGAGCTACTCGCTAATGAGGGTCGGGTTCCACATATATTTGGTGTTATGCTGTGTATGGCGTTATGTTGTGATGTGATATGTGACGGGGATACGGAGATTTGAAACTTTCTGGTGTTATGCTGTGTTATGGCGCCATCGACGGGAGGGCGACCATATTCTTCTGTACCCTATGCATGACTTACATGTTTGAAACTAAACATTTTGATATGATTGGATTTGTACTTATGTTCGGCACTTCTGCTTCGTTTATGTCTCAGGTTTGTTTTCTGTATATTCTGCTTTGCATACTCAGTACATATTTCGTACTGACCCCCCTTTCTTCGGGGGGGGGGGGGGGGGGGGGGGGGCTGCGTTCCATGCCCGCAGGTACAGACGCACAGTTTGGTGATCTACCCATTTAGGACATCCTCTTCTGCTGTTTGGAGTGCTCTTCTCATTTCAGAGCACACATTTTGGTATACATTTGTTCGGTATGTATATATGTATTTGTTCAGGGGTACGGCGGGGCCCTGTCCTGTCATATGATTATGTCGGTCTGTTTAGAGGTCTGTGGACATGTTTGTGGGTTAGGGTCTTTCTGTATGGATGTATGTACATGTCGTTTGGGCGATCCCATACGCCGAGGCGGCCGGTCCGCATATGTTGTTTGGGCGATCCTATACGCCGAGGCGGCCGGTCCGCATATGTTTATATATTGCTTGGTTAGCCCTGTGTGGCTTTTGTTGGTATTTTCTGCGTGCAGGGTATATTGGATAGTCCGTAAAACAAAGGAAACTCTGCCGAAATTTTTCTGGAAATTACCTAAATCTGAAATAAAGCCTTGTCGGCGTACATATATATCTGCATACGGTTGCGTTGAGATGTGTTTGAACAGTTTGATATAGTTTGAGACGGCATATAGTAATTATGGCCGTATATGCTATCTGTTTGTGATTTGATTTGGATAAGTGTGTTACAATTTGATATGTTTGTCTGTCTGGGTGTCCAAGTAGGGCACCAGTCGCGGCCCACGGGGCTGGGTCGTGACACTGCCCAACGACACAAAATGTGTACAAACCAGATATCATGGGAATACTTGGTGATGACCTAAAATGTATAAGTGTTATAGATTGTGACCCCCTACTATGGCATAAGAGGTTGGGTCATGCTAGCTTGGTCAACTAAACAACCTAGTCTCCCAAGACTTAGTGATTGATCTGCAAACATTAAGTTCAAAATGACAAAGTTTGTAGTGCTTGTGTCATGAGGAAATAGGTGAGATCATCCTTCAAATAGAAAAAGGTAATCAGTACAACCAAGTCTTTGGAACTGGTCCATACAGATCTATGCGGACTAATGAGAGTATGAGCTGGAGAGGTAAAAGGCACATGTTTGTTATTATTGATGATTTCACCAGATTCACGTGGATACTGTTTCTTGCATCTAAAGATGAGGTATATGATGCATTCATAATCTTGATCAAAAGGTTTGAGAGAACACTTGGGAACAACTTGACTTCAATAAGATCTATCCATGAAACGTAATTCAAAAATGCTAAATTCGAAGAATATTGTTCCAAAAATGGTATTGACTATAACTTTTCTGCCCCTAGAACCCCACAACAAAATGCAGTTGTTGAAAGGAAGAATAGGACCTTAGAAAGGATGACTAGAACAATGATGCTTGCTAGCTATATTGCCAGAAACGTTTGGGCTAAAGGCATAAACACCGCTTGCTACATTCAAAATAGATGCATGACTAGGTCTCTATTGAATAAAACTCCTTATGAACTACTTAAAGGAAGAACGCCTAACAACTCTCATGTAAATACCTTTGGATGTCGATGCTTCATTCAGAACAATGGAAAATAGTCTTTAGGGAGGTTTGATGCCCGAAGTCAGGAAGCAATTTTTGTAGGTTATGCTCATAATAGCAAAGCATACAGGGTGTTTAAAAAAGGAACAATATTGATAGAAGAAAATGTACATGTTGTCCTTGATGAATCAAGTGTTATTTATGAGAAATAGGTACAAGATGATGATGAGGACCCTATATTCAATTATACCATGAGAGCAAATAGTGTAGCTGAAAATAGAAGTGAGCCAGATAAGTCACTTGATGATTCAAGTCCGTCGATAAGTGTCACGACCTATTCTAGGATTGTGCGGGCACCTACCATTCCAACCTCGGTAGGTGAACCCTTTAACACAAAAGTAATTCATTTTCAATAATAATTTAGGATTCATTCAATATTTAGACATAAACTAAATAAAATTGCAGAATTAACTCTTTTTATAAATGAGCGAATTTTTTTGCAAGTGGATTATACATGACGACCTTCCCAAAACCTGGTCTAGACTAGTACAAAAGCTACTAAGATTCGAAGGTAGAATGTTCAAAGTAGATAAATTGAACTCAACCTCCATCTAGGGATGAAGATAGTGGAGGTCTTCAAGACAAGCACCGCGCATCTTCTGGAAACTCTCGATTGAAGCTATCAACTTGTAAGACTCTACACCCCGAGTGGGTGTAGCAAGAGTAGCATCAGTACAACACTAGTACTGGTAAGTATCATAGGTCGACAACTATTAGGAAATCATAAAAGCGACAGGCAATAATAGATAATCATGGTAGGCAACACATAGTCAAAGATCACAAATGTATAAGGAACATATAATCTCCACTAATGTACTAACCACGACATAACTACCGAGCATCTCTAATACCATCCGATACATCGAAACACTAGCGACACTCTATCTACAAGAAACATAATAAGGAAAGATCGATCCTACACAGCCCAACCAATGTTGAGTCTAACCATAATTACACTTGTAAACCTAGCCTTATTTATGCTCGAGACCCTACTAAGCATCAACTACTCCCTCCTTAGGACACGCGCACTACTCTAGTCACGACCTTCGAAACCTCCTATATGAAACTAACTACAAAGCCTAGGTCACATACCAATATCTAAGGCACAAGAACCACACTTCCTCACTCCAGTTCGAACCCGGTCTACCGACTCCTTACACATTAACCACCATAGTAATTGTTCCGGCATGAACAATAGTCCAGGATACAGTACGATGACACCTATCCAAATATCCCTCCCAACAATCTATCCATCAATTAGCACTCAACATATAACACAATAATACACCGGGTCACTGATGATCGACATCAAACCAAATACATTAACAAGAGGATACAATATGTATGCAAATGTGATGCAATGTAATAATACACACATGCTCCGGGGGGACGAGGCCCACCTCTCAACAGTCATGGCCCATGGCGGACCGCTAAGTCCATGTACAATCATTCCATATCACACAACCTAGAATGACTCATCCATCTCCTCGATAACCACTCCGTCTCACATAGCATAGAGGTGGTACAAAATATAATAATGTTGCATGAATCATACTTACCTCGCTCATCACCATATTCCAATGTCAAGATAAAATAGATATGTCATGGATATAAGAAATTATGCTATGCAATAATAATGTCAATGAGCATATGAATTCCAGTCAAATCCACATAAGGACAGCCAACATAGTATAAATAACACATGAATCATTCCCTTCCGACTAGTCTCCCATTAAACATGGAACCAACAATTTACAGTAAAGTCAAATGTAACCTAGAGATTCTAACAGGCCACAAAATCGAACACATAATTTAAACAACAGCACCAACCTAAGAATTCCTTCCCAAACTTCTTGTTGGAAGACCTAGGCATGCTTTCTCCATTACTGTCTAGTGCAACATTATGAAGTACTAATCAGAATCTACACAAGTAAGCCATAACCTACTCAAGGCTGAACTGGTGTGCGAACATCCATTTGGATTCCTTCATCCATCTTCGTAGAGAACGTAGCTCCTAACGGTCTAGGAAGGGTAGTAATTTGAGTAAGTAAAGGTCGGGGCAATTGGTCTTCTCAAGGGTAAAATCGGAATTCTTTGTATAATAATCCTAAATCCCCAATTATTGCTAATCAATCCCTATCTTATATAAATCATAGTTAATAATAGGCAAAGCTAGCATTTTTTAGTTCATGCCTTAATTATCAAGACTAACCCATTTAGGAATGAGAAGGTTTAGCTTTAGAAATTTGTTGATAAATAATCTTGCATTAATTCATCCTTTTTTTCCCATGAAGAGGCTATACTAGGTTAAGAACACCTATTAGCTTTTTAAGAAAACCTTCATTTAATGTCTTACCATTTTTAAGACTTAATGAGAAATTTGAGGAAGGATTTAAGAAGATGAAATAAATGAGAAGGAGAGATTACCTTCACAATTGTTCACATCTCTAGAAGCTGAAATGAACACAAAAAACGGCTGCATATGTTAGAAATGAGGGATTTTAGGTCAAGTCCCTAAATAGGGCTTTAAATTGGGTCAAACTGGTCATCGACCGCTACAGCGATTAAGTGCCACTATAGCGGTAGCGCTTCAGCGGATACATTCCGCTGGGGCGGTCCCTTTGAAAATTGCACACCTCCGCCATGGTGGAGCATGTGTAGCTAGGGCGGTCCACCATTCGCCGAAGCGATTAACTGGGGCCCAGTGTCCCAAATTTGATATTTTAACTCTTATTCGTGAGTCGGGTCCGATTTGGCTAGAGGTTTATTGTCACAACCCAATTTAGGATCGTGCAGGCACCTACCTTTCCCTCCTCGATACGCGAACCCTCAATCAAATGACACATCAACCAAGTAAAGACAATTAATTTAATCCAGTAAATATATATATGATTAACAGCGCAAATCAATTATTTAATAAACTCAAGATCTGAAAATTATTACAACAGTTAAATAAACAACAGTTATATAATTACAAGACTCATTATGACTTCCCACGACCTGGTCTAAACTGGTACAAGAGCAACTAATGAAAATTTCAGAATGGAATACAACTCGAAGACTGATCCTCCATCCCGGAATGAAGTGGGAGGAGATCTTCGAGATAGGTACTGTGCATCTCCCAACGTATCGCAATCAATCGCCTGAAACACTCTACACCCCAAAAGGGATGTAGCAAGAGTAGTATCAATACAATCAACATGTACTGAGTAAGCATCATAGGCCGACAATGGTTAGAAACATATATCGGTAAAGAAGTTCACAAATAAGAAGGATAAGCAACTAGATTAATATCATGCATCTATTTTCCATTCGTTATAACATCAAGACTCTTCAAATCATGCAAACTCTTGTCTAATAGCCACCAATCTATTCCACAACGGTTTCAGGCTAGTCATATACCATTATGCCATTCGTGTTAGTACAGAAGACCACTCATCATTAAGATATTCCTTATCCCACATCCTTTTGTAAGCCCAACATATAACTGCTCCTACGAACGATCTAAGAGGTAAATTAACAAGTATAAGACAATCATAATTGTAACCAAGTACACGTCCTCGCCTAAGTAGATGTTATACCGTGTATTTTTGTACGTTGGATTACTCGTAAGCTAATCGATATACGTTTAAGGACTTTTAATCCCCGATTTTAATAAGTGTATGACTTGCTTATGAATTTCATTTAGTATAAGAAAATTATTTGAGATTAGGGATTAATTAACCATGATTATATTATTAAGTGGGGATTAGTTATTAATTGAGATTAATTAAGTTAGCTAATTAGACATTAAGTGGGCCCCACCGATTTTAAAAATAATAATAATAATAATAATAATAATAATAATAATAATAATGATAATAATAATAATAATAATAATAATAATAAAGTGAAATAAGATGGATGATTCACTATGGGGGGGGGGGGGGGGGGGGGGGGGGGGGGAGGGTACGTGTCCTATGGATGGACACCATATATATAGTCACAATAGATGACTAATGTATCTACACATTTTCATTTACAATCCTACAATTCTAATTCAATTGAAGTAGAGAGGAGCATAGCCATGGCTGCCAAACTCTCGGCCATGGCAGCCCAATCTTAAAAAAACAAAATCTATTAGATTTCAAGGTGCTTCACACGTCCAAGAATGCAACGACATAAGGTGTTGAATTGAGGAAGAGGAAATAGTGCAATTGGTACAAGTGAGTGTAGAATCTACTCTAATTAAATTAAGGTAAGACCTTCTCTTTTTATGGTGTAATTGGATTAGATGATGTTGTAATTGAGAGCTTAACTCTCATTAAGTATAATTGGATGCAAGAAATTATATATGTTAACGCTAAGGTTTTGTTTGGACCGTGTTGGTGTTGTTCCAATTTAGCAACGATGGATTAAATTTGATTAGTGTTGTCGTTATTGTTGTATGGTAATTGAAGGTAATTTGTTCATTTTGAAGGGCTGGAAATTTAGTGATAAATATGTATAGGTGCTGCTATCCTTGAAAAATTATACTCTTCCCCGTGTGTTTGTAGTTTTGCGAAGTAAAGGTCGAAAATTATGTTTTTGATGTTGTAGTCTTAGTGGGATGTTTCGGATTGCTATTGAAATGGTATCGGAGTAATTTTCTTGTACATGGATGGTAGTTGGTTGTTGTTGTGTTGCTGTTAATGTGGCTCGTAAATTTGGAAGAAAACATGCGCATAAGGTATCGTATACGAAGTGTATAATGATTTTCTTATTGTATAACCTTAAATGTTAATGACGTAAGTTGAAAAAGAATTAAGAGAGGTTATTTGGTTGCTATTGTTGGTGTTGGTATTGCTGTGCTAATCGGAGATTAATTGGAAGTTCGGGTTAGGCAAGAGATATAAAGGAAATGCTGCCCAATTTCCATCAAGTTCTTAGCTAATCAAAATCCTAATCAAGAAGTATGAACTAAGAAATGATTCCTATAAATGATTGGTTGTAGATTTCTACGCTAAGAAGTTGTAGTTTACTTACAATAGTGTTACTTTCATATTAATTAGGCTAAGGGGGCGATGAAGCAAATTTGGTTACGATTAATCTATAACAGGTATGTAAAGCTAACCCTTCTTTCTTTTTGGCATGATTTACATGAAATGAAGAAACGATGAATGTATAAGCTCCTATTCTTAGAGACACTGGGTGGTTAATGTTCTTGATCTCTATAAGTTATTTCATATTGTCTCGATACGTGTCTATGATTCCTGAAGTTCCTTTTGACATAATTCATAATGACGTTCAAGGGATATTTGATATGACTGTCTCCGTTGATACTCAAGTGTTAGTTCATTCTACCTATTCTAGTGAGTCTCAGATGATGATTTGATTTGCATATGGTTACTCACTACTCTGCTCGTGCATACTGTTATTATATCTTTCACCGAGTCTCGGGCCGGGTATGTTCTCGTGCACAATTCACTGCATTGTTCACCGAGTCCCTCACTAGAGGGCCGGGTACAGTATATGTATATATATGATGATATAATGATATGATGATGTGATGATATGATGATGTGATTATGGCGCCAAGGACGGTGTATGTGATGACTTTATTCACCGAGTCCCGTAATGGGCCGGGTACGATATATGATAATGACATGCATGTTTTACGTTTCATAAGGCCAGTGTATTGGTATTTTAAATGTCATACTTGTCTCCTATAATCTCTATTTCAGTCGTGATTCTCTTTGTTGTATTTCATGCTTTATATACTAAATACATATCTCGTACTGACCCCCTTTCTTCGGGGGGGCTGCGTTTCATGCTCGCAGGTACAGACACTCGATTTGGTGATCCTCCAGATTAGGACGTCCACTCGGCTGTCATGGAGAGCTACATTGTTCCGAAGCCCAGACTTTTGGTATAGATCTTTTGATGTATATATATGTTTATCCAGGGGTGCGGCGGGGCCCTGTCCCGTCATATTTCACTATCGATACTCTTAGAGGTCTGTAGACATATGTGTGGGTTGTGTATAAGCTTTCTTCAGCTGTGTCTATATGGCTTACGTATGGTATTGACATGTTGTGACAGCCTTGTCGGCTTACGTATGGTATTGACATGTTGTGGCAGCCTTGTCGGCTTGTGTATGGTATTGATATGTTGTGGCAGCCTTGTCGGCTTGCGTATCATATTGACATGTAGTGGCAGCCTTGTCGGCTTACATATCATATTATGTATTGGTTAGCTGTGACTGCTCAGGAGACAGGTTTATGATATGCGGAGTTATGAATCTTTAGTTGCTTTCATAAGTCCCATACAGTTCTTAATTTTAGTATGACTAGATCTAACAGGTACGTATATGGGTGTCCAGCTCGGGCACTAGTCATGGCCCACAGGGTCGGGTCGTGACCAAAGTGGTATCAGAGCAGTTAATCCTCAGAGTGTCTACAAGTCGTGTCTAGTAGAGTCTTGTTTATCGGTATGTTGTGCACCAGTTCTATAAACATGAGGATACAGGACATTTAGGATGTTATCTTTCCTTCTGTCTTAGATCGTGCGATAGAGCCAGAACCTAGGAAAGATTGTTCTGACCTCTTTTCCTGTAGGTAGGTGTAGATTGGCGAGAGATAAAAAGGTCAGCTTCAGATCGTGGGGGTGCTAAGAAGGCCCCTAGAGTAAATTCAGGACCACAGGCTCCAAGACCGAGCAGGAGGAGCCTCAGTTATTCTATCGAGACTGACCCCTCGGAGGATCCAGCGACAATTCCTCCAGAGTTTTTGATATCCAGAGAGACGGTCCCCGAGGCCGTACCAGTTGCTCCAATGGCGGAGCACCACGTTAGACCGGCTACCCCGGTAAGTGTTACAGATTACTCCAGCCCCCTATCCTGGCCATCGGTAAACCAGAAGTTGCCCGGTTATCTACATTCCTCGGACTCCGATAAGGAAGACGATGAAGGCCAGACGAGTAGATGGCGGGCAAATGATGACGAGGAGCACACTTCACCTTATAGACCACCAGATCAGACTAGAGACCGATCGACTACAGGTATATGAGACTTTATTGAAATTTCCTATGTATGTGTATTTGCTATAAATTATTACCTAGTAGCGGCGAGCGGAAATTAAAGGGGCTGACCACCAAGTATTTATAAGTAACGGCGACCAAGGTGTTTCTATCACCATCGAAATTTTGAAAGCTAGGATAGAAAGTAGACATACATACAGGTGAAAGTTGGATATCAAGGTTACATTATGAGAATTTGTATATACATAATGGAAAACTGGCCATCATTAAGGTAAGTTATTGTAAGTATAATAGGAAAAATGGATTGAATATGTATATATTGTTGATAAGTTCAGTTATAAGGTGCACACAGAAGAAGCTAGGAATCAGTAACGGTGAGCAGAATATATGTCAGATGTAGTGTGAATGTTACAGGTATGATTGAAACCTGCGGTTAAAGGTTGAAAGGGAAAATAAATAGGAAAGTGGAACAGGTGCAGTTCGAGTTGGACATACGAGGTAAGTTTATCATTTTCATATTGTTATTGATATGAGGAGCCCTGTGCGGCTATGATACGAGATGATATATATATATATATATATATGTTGGCCCTGTGAGGCATTGTTTTTGGTATTTCCTGCATACAGGTTTTGGGATAATAAGAAATATAGAGGAAACTCTGCCAAAATTTTCCTAGCAGTAAAGGAGAATGAGATAGAAGTTCGTAAAAAAGTCTTGAAAGGTCATGTCAACAGTAATGATAAGATTTGACTAAGTTGCAAGTACGTCTGACTTCGAGAAATAAAGTTAACGGTTGAATTGATAATGATAGTAATTATGAGGTCGACATCGATATGGTAAATTTATCATGTTGGATTAATGCTTTAAGAGATACCCTCCATGTCATCTGTAAGAGGCATCATTCTTATTTGGGAAATTTGATTTCGAAGAAGCAAATATGAGTAGCAAAGTTTGGAATTCATTTGAACGGACCAGAATACTTTCCAGCCACATTTTACCTTAGAAAAAGGTCACGTTGAAGAGCAAAAACATCCAGCAATTAAGGTTCACTTTTATTGAAGAATACAAAGCATACATCAAGTAGTTTATGAACTAAATAGTTCGTTCACAACCCAAGAACAAATCTGGAGGTAAACAATGTGAATCAAGCATTATAAGTCTCGTGGTGCTTGTCGGATTCGGGTTCCTCTTCTTGTGGTGGTTTGGAGAATTGTTATGAGAATGAGTAAAGCCTAGTGAGGAAGTGACTAAAAGATATGATGTGATCTATGTGACTAAAATATAAAGGCAAATGTGAAATGGAAAGACAGGATATAGAACGAATGAGAAAGACTTATAAAGGTCTATAGGGAAAGTTCAGAACAGAAATGAAAGCGAGCGAGATAACAGTGCAGTAATGGGTTACGACATGTATAGCCGAGAACACGAGTAATGTAAGTGATGGGACTGTGGAAGATAAAACTATAGAAAGATGAGCAGCGAGGTAGAATGAGTGCTAGAAAATGACTGGGATGATAAGAACAAATAGGGACGAACAGAATACGTTTTAGAAATAAGAAAGGGGGAGTATGCAGAAGTAGTGTTTTCCGAAGGATACAGGGGTGGAATGAGATTTCTCGTGCGCAAAATAAAAAGATGGACATAAATCGGAGAAGTGGAAAGGAATACTAAAGAAAGCATCCAAGATAGACATAATTAAATGAGTACGAGTATAGAACAAAAGGGAAATATATAGCTATGAACTTAAAGGTGTAGTACGACGACAAGGTGATAAGATAAGACTATCATTAAGATGACCTTAATATGATTTTGAGTAAGTTAGAAGTCGGTACTGTGTACACAATAAGGGTAAAAGAGCATAAGGCATAAAGGAATACTGCGTGTGTATGACTTCACCTCGAAAACAGTGGAATCTTTAAAGGACAAGGACTGTAGGTTTGAAGAACAAGCGATGTATTGTTTATTTATTAGAGGAAACATATGATACAGGTTGGGATAAAGATAATGTTACAAGAAAGCTTTGGACACTTGTCATCAGAAAATAAGTGCTACCTAATTGAGAATTTGGAACGACTACAGGTACTAAATAATTATTGATTGGAGTAAGTAGAATGTGGCTGTTATGTCCCGTATTTTATACATTGGGACAATCCGGATTAACTATGATAAGTTAGGGCCAAGACCATTCCGGGACTTGAAGTCGAGACTTTTGACCTTCGATTTTATTTTGAGACATAAGTTGTTCATGAAATTGTTGGCATGGAACACTTAGGAAAAGTTGGGACCAAAAATCATATATTTGGAAGTTGAAAATCTTGCAAAAGAGGCCCTTTGGTCATGTGGCTTTGAAAGTGATCCCACACACTTTGTGGCCAATTTTAAATGGTCCAACACATGTGTGGACCATGGACACTTGGAGGGTTCATCTTGGGGCTTAAAAGATGACTTCTAAGTCATCTTCTAGCACTTCCACACTTAGCAAAATAAACCAAGAAGTTGAAGAACTTCAACAACAACTCTCGGCCAAGAACAAGGGAAAACCAAATCCAATTTGAGCCATTCCAAAAATATTTCTTTGGTGCAAATCCACTAATTGAAGGTCCCTAAGTAACGTGGAAGTGTTGTTGGAGCGATCAAGCCATCCGTTTAGTAGATCGCAAACCCTAGGCAAAGTGTGGAGTTGAAGAAGAAAGGTAAGATTTGATCTTGTTTTATGTGTTATAAATGTTGTATGCATGTTGTGGTATGCTAAAATGGATGAAAATCATGAGATAGGGTATGTTGGAAGTGGGTCGTGTGCTTGGTGTGTTAGCCGTGTGAGGTGTGTGTATGTTGTGTGGTGTGGAGGTGATGAATTGATCTTATGTAGCATGTTTGATTGTTGTAGTGTGTAGGATGTCTAAGAATCACTAATATATGCATGTGTGGTGATAGCCGAATGTGGGTCATACTATATGCCAAAGAACGCATTAATGTCGCTTAATGTTTTAGTGGTTGTTGTGATGACTTTTATGTTGGAAATAAGAGTTTAATGTCGCAAGTTGATATGGTAAGTGTTGCGGACTGATTTGGAGAATTATGTGCAATTAATGCAACTTTTATTTTCATGAGAATAGCATTGTTAGAATGTGGATTATTAGTGCAAATCATGATTCGAAAGTCGGAAGTGTGTATAGCGAGGTTCTCGGGTTTGGGACTGTTTTCGGAAAAAATTGGAGCTATTGTTGGATTGTTGGAAATATTGTGTAAGTTGTTTAAAATGTCCTTGAATATTGTTGGTATGGGTTCGGGTTGGTAATTGAATGTATGAGCGGTATTGTGGCTTGAATGTAAGCCGTCGAATTGAATATTATGAATGTTGTTGAATGATGTAAAAGAGAGTTATTAATGTTAGATGGCCTTTCGGATTGGTCATTGGGGTTGTTAGGTTGGTTATTGTGGTTGTGATTGTTGATTTGGCCGAGTTAAATTCTCGGGGTTGGCCTATTTACAGGGGAAATGCTGCCCAAATTTCTGTAGAATTGAGTGTTAGTTTGGAATAAATCGCCTAAGTGCCTATGGCTAATGTTTGATATTCGTTGGTGTATTTGTAGACCTTGGGGAGCCCGAGGCGTAGGTTCGGATTAGCTTGAGTTGGGCTAGCTTGGAGTGCGTACGAGGTATGTAAAGCTCAAACCTTCATTCTTTTGGCATGCCTTAGTTATACATAGGTTATATCACGAGCCTCGAGGAAATTCTAAATCCGCAATCCGAGCACGTTATGACTCTTATATATTTCTTGGCACTCATATGTTTGATGTGATGAAATATGAACCCTTATGTCTTCGAAATAATTGATTTCCAAATGTTTCACAAAAAGTTTTGTTTTAAAGAATTTCATAATTATGGACGTCGTATCTTTCACATAAAGGCTCGGATTGCTTCGATATCTTCGTAGGAGTTTGTATGGCGTATGATGAGTATGTTCTCCATAGGCGGGCCCGTCTCGGGTCGATACCCGTCCGTGGGTCCCGCGACTTTCCTTTATGTAATTCGGAAGACTTTTGAAAGAATTTGGTATGACTATTATTTCGATTTTCAAGTATGGTCATTTTACTTATATTTGAGTCCATGATAATGATCTTATGCATATGGTTACTCACGACTCTACTCGTGCGTTCTGTTATATCTTTCGCTGGATCCCGGGCCGGTTCTGTTGTCGTGCGCACTTTGATATATTCCGGTGTTATGCTGTGTTGATGGTTCACCGAGCCACTCGCTAGAGGGCCGGGTTCCACTTATAATTGGCGTTATGCTGTGTATGGCGTTATGCTGTGTTATGATGTGTGACGGGGATACGGAGATTTGAACCTTCTGCTGTTATGCTGTGTTATGGCGCCATCGAAGGGCGGGCGACCATATTCTCTGTGCCCTATGCATGACTTATATTTTGAGAGTAAACATTTTGATATTTTGGGTTTGCACTTATGTTCTGTACTTCTATTTCGTTTATGCCTCAGATTTGTTTTCTGTATCTTCTGCTTTGCATACTCAGTACATATTTCGTACTGACCCCCTTTCTTCGGGGGGCTGCGTTTCATGCCCGCAGGTGCAGACGCACAGTTTGGTGATCCAGCCGTTTAGGACACCCTCTTCTGCTGTTTGGAGTGCTCCTCTTATTCCGGAGCCCACATTTTGGTATATATCTTCGTTCGTTGCATATGTATGTATTTGTTCAGGGGTACGGCGGGGCCCTGTCCCGCCATATGATTCGGTCTGTCTGTTTAGAGGTCTGTAGACGTATATGTGGGTTTTGTGCCTACTTCTGTACGGGTGTGTTTGTATGATCCCACTTGCCATGGCAGCCTTGTCGGCGTGCGTTTGTATATGTTATGGGCCGTTGCGCCATTTGATAGCCTTGTCGGCTTCTGATATATATATGTACATATATGGTTGTGTTTGAAATGTGTCTGAGACAGTTTGATATAATTTGAGGCAGCGTGTGATATTTGTGCCCGTATACGCTATCTGTATGTGATTCGGATTTGATGAGTGTGTTCGGGTGCCCAGTTCAGGCACTAGTCACGGCCTACGGGGTTGGGTCGTGACAGTGGCCTTGGATGAGTTGCTACATTGGTTGGATTACTCGATTACGGATTATCAGATGAGATTTTGTACTATACATAGAAAGGTTCTCGTCGCTTCGAGATTTTGTTAAGGTTTCGTACGTGGATAATCAAAGTTATAAATTATAAAGAAAAGATATGGATATGGTACAGTATACCAAGTGAATTGAAAAAAAAGATCAGATGAATTTGAAATTGGGAATGGGGACATGTAGCAGAATATAAACAGATAAGAAGTAAACCCGTAAGGGGGGAAGCGGGTGAGAGAAATGCAGGGGCAAGATGGAAACAATAGACACTGAAATATATTTGATATAGATGCTTAAACTTCAAGTGAGATCCCTGGCTGAAACAAGTTAGTAAGATCTGAAAGCCAGCAATGAATGGATAGAAGACATGATGGTATTTGAGATGGTGCGGAGAAGAGCAAGGAGGAGCCTCAGCTCCGATTCCTCCACCGGGTGCTTCAGGTCAACAAGTATCCGAGGCCATACATTTATTGACACAATTGGTTGCCACTCAGGCACAACGACAGAATGCGGGCCCAAGTGACCGTTCAGCTAGTACGAGAGCCCGTGATTTTATGACCTTAAATCCCCCGAAATCTTTGGGTCGAAGCTGAATGAAGATCCGCAAAACTTCATTGATGAAATGTTGAGGACCTTAAAGATTATTCATGCCTCCGAGACCGAATCCGTAGAGTTGGCCTCTTATAGACTCCGCGATGTGGCGGTGTTATGGTACAAAAATTGGATGGCATCAAGAGGAGAGAATGCACCACCTCCAGTTTGGCAAGAATTTGTGGATGCCTTTATTCGTCATTACTTGCCACCCGAGGTCCGCCGAGCTAGAGCGGACAGGTTCTTGAATTTAAAGCAAGGAAGCACGAGTGCCCGAGAGTATAGTATGCAGTTCAATTCATTGGCCAGGTACGCTCCAACTATGGTGGCCGAAATAGGAGACCGGGTCTATAGATTTGTGAGTGGTCTAGGGCCACATCTGTTCAGAGATTGTTTGACGGCCTCCTTGCAAGACAGGATGGATATTTCCCAGATACAGGCTCATGCTCAGAATCTTAAGGAACGACAACAGCAGCAGAGGAGTGATCGCGATAATGATCAAAGACAAGGTAAGAGGGCTAGATCTATGGGAATGAGTAGTGAGCATAGAGGGGGACCGAGACAGATGCATTCTAGGCACTCAGGTCAGTCAGCGACCAGTGCGCCTCCCAGATTCTCAGACAGGACCGTTCTTTCCAGTCGGAACAGGGCCATAGTTCGAGGGCCCTAGATTCTCAGTTTAGGGGAGATTCTAGTCAGAGGAGACCTCCAATACCGCGGTGCAGCCAGTGCGGCAAATTACATTCCGGGCAGTGTCGTCAGGGTTCGGATGCTCCTTATGCCTGCGGGCAAGTTGGTCATATGATGAGAGACTGTCCTTCAGCAAGAGATAGGGCTGGGACTCAGCCTACAGGTTCAGCAGCGGGTTCTTCTTCGGTACGCCCGACAGCACAGATTCCCCAGACTTCAGCAGGTAGAGGTAGAGGCAGAGGGGGAGCATCTACTTCAGGTGCTGTCCAGCCCCGCGTATATGCTCTAGCTGGGCGGCAGGATCTGGAGTCCTCCCCAGATGTTGTCACAGGTACATTGGTTATATTTTCCCATGATGTATATGCTCTGATTGATCTGGGCTCTACTTTCTCATATATTACTCCGTATATTGTTGATTGTATTGGGGTGAGACCCGAGCCAATTAAACCATTTGAGGTGTTCACTCCGGTTGGTGATCCCGTGATAGCGAGACAAGTATATAAGAATTGTGTAGTTGTTATATGTGATCGTCAGACAAAGGCTGATCTAATTGAACTCGAGATGATAGATTTTGATGTAATTATGGGTATGGATTGGTTGGCATCGTGCTATGCTAATGTTTGTTGCTGGACAAAAGTAGTTCGATTCCAATTTTTGGGAGAGCCCGTACTTGAATGGAAGGGTAATACAGCTTCTCCAAAGGGTAGGTTTATTTCCTACCTTAAGGCAAGGAAGATGATAGCTAAGGGTTATATTTGTCACTTAGTTCGAGTTCATGATACCAAGGCAAAGCCACTAGCTTTTCAATCAGTTCCGGTAGTGAGCGAATTCCCAGATGTATTTCCAGATGAACTACCAGGTCTTCCTCCAGAAAGGGAAATTGATTTTTCCATCGATGTATTGCCGGGCACCAAGCCCATTTCTATTCCTCCTTATCGGATGGCCCCAGAAGAATTGAAAGAGCTAAAGGCACAGTTGAAAGACTTACTTGAGAAGGGTTTCATTAGGCCCAGTTCATCACCGTGGGGAGCACCGGTCTTGTTCTTGAGAAAGAAAGATGGGTCCCTACGAATGTGCATTGATTATAGGTAGTTGAACAAGGTGACGATAAAGAACAAATATCCTCTCCCAAGGATTGATAATTTATTTGATCAACTACAAGGTGCCAAGTGATTTTCTAAAATAGACTTGAGATCGGGCTATCATCAAGTGAGGGTTAAAGAAGAAGATATCCCCAAAACGGCTTTCAGGACGAGGAATGGGCACTATGAGTTCCGAGTAATGTCATTTGGGTTGACGAATGCCCCGGCGGTGTTCATGAATTTAATGAATAATGTGTTCAGGCCATTCTTGGATCTCTTTGTGATAGTATTTATCGATCATATTCTGGTGTATTCTCGCACAGAATCCGAACATGCAGATCATTTAAGAATTGTTCTTGGCGTTCTTCGAGCTCGGGAATTATATGCAAAGTTTTCAAAGTTCGAGTTTTGGCTTAATTCTGTGGCATTCCTGGGTCATGTTATTTCGGATGACGGTATTCGAGTTGACACTCAGAAAACAGAAGCCGTGAAGACTTGGCCAAGACGTACAACACCTATGGAAGTACGTAGTTTTCTTGGTTTAGCAGGATATTATAGAAGATTTGTAGAGGGCTTCTCATCTATTTCAGCTCCATTGACAAAGCTAACCCAAAAGTCAGCCAAATTCCAATGGAATGATGCTTGTGAGCGCAGCTTCCAAGAGTTAAAGGACAGGTTGACCTCAGCTCCGGTCTTAACTCTTCCAGAAGGATCGGACGGCTATGTTGTGTATTGTGACGCTTCCGGCGTCGGATTAGGATGCGTATTGATGTATCATGGTAAAGTTATTGCATATGCTTCGAGGACAGTTACGGAAGCATGAAAAGAATTATCCAACTCATGATCTCGAATTGGCTGCGGTTATTCATGCCTTGAAGATATGGAGACATTATTTGTATGGTGTACGTGTTGACATCTACACGGATCACAAAAGTCTTCAATACATTTTCAAACAGAAGAGTTGAATCTGCGGGAGAGGCGATGGTTAGAGTTACTGAAGGATTACGATTTGAATATTTTATACAACCCCGGAAAGGAAAATGTGGTAGCCGATGCACTTAGCCGTCGGTCGATGGGTAGTTTGTGTGGAGTTCCTCCGGAAAAGCGAGAAATGGTTCGTGAGCTCCATCTACTAGCAAGTCTTGGCGTACGTGCAATTGATTCGGGTGATGCAAGTATCGGCATCAATGACCCCACAGTTTCATCTTTGAATATGGAAGTGAAGGAACGGCAATACGAAGATTCCCAGTTAAGCCGCTACCGAGATCTATCTAATGAAAAGGAAAAGTCTCCATTTGAAGTTTCCATAGATGGGATTCTTAGATATCGGGACAGGCTATGTGTACCGGATGTGGCAAATTTGCACCGACGGATTTTAGAGGAAGCACATTATTCCCGGTATTCTATTCATGCAAGTGCAACCAAGATGTACCATGAACTTAAATTGATATATTGGTGGGATGGCATGAAGCGGGACATAGCAGAATTTGTGGCACAATGTCCGAATTGCCAGCAAGTAAAGGCCAAGCATCAAAAGCCAGGAGGTTTATTGCAAGCAATGGAAATTCCTACGTGGAAATGGGAAATCATTAACATGGATTTTGTTGTGGGATTACCCCGTTCACGAGGGAAGTATGATTCTATATGGGTGATTGTGGATAGATTGACAAAAGCAGCCAATTTTCTCCCAGTTAGGATTACCTACTCAGCTGAAGATTATGCGATGTTATATCTCAAGGAAATTGTGCGACTTCATGGAATTCCTTGGGCCATTCTCACAGACAGAGGGGCACAGTTTACAACCAAGTTTTGGAAGTCTTTTCAAGAAGGTCTAGGCACTCAAGTAAAGCTTAGTACTGCATTTCACCCGCAGACTGATGGACAAGCCGAGAGCACTATTCAGACCTTAAAGGATATGCTGCGAGCATGTGTGCTGGATTTCGGTGGAAGCTGGGATGATCACTTACCGCTAATTGAAATTGCGTACAACAATAGCTATCATTCCAGCCTTCAAATGGCTCCATACGAGGCCTTATATGGAAGGAAATGTAGATCTCCAGTTGGATGGTTTGAAACAGGAGAAGCACAATTGATAGGCCCCGAATTGATTCAGCAAGCGGTAGAAAAGGTTATGGTGATCCGAGATCGATTGCTAACAGCCCAAAGCCGCCAAAAGTCTTATGCAGACAATCGCCGACGAGACTTGGAATTTCAAGTTGGCAATTGGATGTTCCTGAAAGTATCACCGATGAAGGGAGTGATGAGATTTGGCAAGAAAGGAAAGTTGAGCCCAAGGTATATTGGACCTTATAGGGTTGTCCGTAAAGTGGGTCACATGGCATATGAACTGGACTTACCCTCAGAGCTTGAAGCAGTTCACCCAGTCTTTCATGTTTTTATGCTCCGCAAGTGTATCAGACACCCAACAAGAATAGTTCCGGTTGAAGATGTGCAAGTGATGGATAAGCTAACATACGAAGAAGTGCCTATTGCTATTTTAGATAGACAAGTATGAAGGCTTCGGAATAAAGAGGTTGCTTCAGTCAAAATTCTATGGCGGAACAACAATCGGGAAGAAATGACTTGGGAAGCAGAGGAGAACATGAAATCTATGTACCCCATTTGTTCCAATCCCCGGAAGAGATTCAAGATGAAACGTCGATGAGATAAGGTATGTATGCTTTTTTTTTTTTTATGTTTTTGGTCGTGTGTGGCCATAGATGTATTGATATTGTGATGTAGCCCTGTGAGGCAATGATATTTTGGGTTGCTGTGACAGGTTAGTAGTGCCAGATTATAGGGGAAACTCTGGCGAAATTTTTGTAGAATCTCGAGTGTTTAACATTCGAGGATGAATTTTCCAAAAGGGGGGAAGAATGTTACACCTCGGAAATTTTTCCGTTAGTGTACAGTGAGTAGGCTAGCAAAGGACATAGCGTATGCGGTGTTTTGGAGACGAGTGATAACGTCCTGTAGATTGGTATCGACGTGTTGAACAATTGTTAAGAAGGTTCCATAAGGATCGGAGATGAAACGAAGTGAAGAAAATGAGATTCAGTGAACTGGTGGGTCATACGATCAACTATACGGACCGTAAAAGGGTTTTACGGCCGTATAATGAACCGCAGAAGTGTCACAGAAGAGACTGCTGAAGGGTGAGTTTTACGGTAGGTTATACAGACCGTATAATGGGTTGACGATCCGTAAAATGAACCGTCAAGTTGACACAGAGAAGAGTGGCCACTGGATCAGTTTTACGGTCAATTATACGGACCGTATAAATTTATACGAACCATATAATGGACCGTAAAATGGCATCGGAACTGATTTGCATTTTATAAAAATATGATCCAAGTTACATTTTCTCATTTCCTCTTCTTACTCCACGACCCTCTCTCTCTCTAGAACATTCCATACTCTTCCAAAACAAGACTTCAAGTAGAAATTTAGGATCAATATCATCAATCCACAAAAACCTAGTGTAAGAACACATCAAAAGGATCATTTAAGGCAAGAAATTCCATAGAAGGTGGAACTAGGGTTTGGCCAAAGTGAAGCTTTCTAACTCAAGACTTGTTCAACTATTATCTAAGGTATGTTTCATGACTTTATCATGTTATTTAAGGTATTAGGAGGCTAGCAAGCTTGAATGGTAGAAAGACATGGAAAATGGGCCTTGAATGGATGACTAGTGTCATCATTGGATGATAGTGGGATTGAATCATGAATGTTGAAGTGTTAGGATTACGAATACGATATTAATGATGTTTATATCATGAAACAAGTATTAAAGGTGCGAGAACACAATAATGAGTTATACGGATAAATGTGGGAAAATTGGAGGGAAATGGTGAAATATGGTGAATAGATATAAATGATGGTTGTTGGTTGTAATATTGTGGATGTTGTGGTGAAAATTGGGAATTGATATAGACGATGGGAAAAGAAGTACAAATAAAGGAAATGCTGCCCAATTTTCTCTAGAAATAGTGACGTATTCTCTTAAGTCGATTAACTAATGTTAGTCCAATTCTCTCGTGAAGGTAACGACGTGACCTTGAAGGAAGACAAGGGATCGATAACGTAGCTAAGAGACAAGGTATGTGAGGCTAGTCCTTTCCTTCTAACGGCATGAATCTTATAACTCGAATCTCTATCTTCTTCATGAGTTCCTATATTCCGAAAAGTTAAAAGCCTACTTCCATAAATGCTTATATGAGATAAGAGACACGATATGATGATGCTAGAATGATGATGATGTTATTCATTGCCTACACATATCGTATGATTATTCATTATGGAGCATAACCTCTCTCTTATTGCGATTGCCTTCGGAATCTCACTTAGGGTCGTTAAATGTTATCTCTTACTCGCGGAAACATCCTACGCTCGTACTCATCACTAGTTCATTCACTTGCGTACCAACGGAAGATTTTTCCGAGGTGTAACAGTACAGACACTCGATTTGGTTATCCTCCAGCTTAGGACTTCCACTCAGCTGTCTTGGAGAGCTCCATTGTTCTGGAGCCCAGACTTTTGGTACAGATCTTTTGATATATATATATGTTTATCCAGGGGTACGGCGGGGCCCTGTCCCGTCATATTTCACTATCGATACTCTTAGAGGTCTGTAGACATATGTGTGGGTTGTGTATAAGCTTTGTTCAGCTGTGTCTATATGGCTTACGTATGGTATTGACATGTTGTGACAGCCTTGTCGGCTTACGTATGGTATTTACATGTTGGGGCAGCCTTGTCGGCTTGCGTATGGTATTGATATGTTGTGGCAGCCTTGTCGGCTTGCGTATCATATTGACATGTAGTGGCAGCCTTGTCGGCTTGCGTATCATATTATGTATTAGTTAGCTGTGACTCCTTAAGAGACAGGTTTATGATATGCGGCGTTATGAATCTTTAGTTGCTTTCATAAGTCCCATATAGTTCTTAATTTCAGTCTGACTAGATCTAACAGGTACGTATATGGGTGTCCAGCTCGGGCACTAGTCATGGCCCACGAGGTCGGGTCGTGACAGTAGAACCCCTAAAACCCAAGTGTGCCAAGTCTCAGTATATCCAATCTGGGCCCAACAACACAAGTAAATCACCAGGTCATCATAATATAAGCCATAATGCAATGCAATGCAATGATGCATGAATGCAAATGCAATGCAATGCAATGCTGTGTACACAATTACTCTGACGGAAGTATCGACGTCTCGGTAGCACAACCCAAGGTGAAGTCTAAGTGCCACTTGTCCCGAATCTTTGCCCAACAGACAGATGAGACTCGAATCTTTGCCCACAGAGGTTCTCACCGGCACCACCCTGGGGGACTCGCGGAGTCCATGCACTCACTCAATCTATGATTCTGAGACTAACATCAGATATCAGACTCTCACATCACTCTCATTAAAATATCGAGCCTAGCTCATCACAATGTTTCATCAAGTACCAACAATGTATCAACGGTATATCATGAGAATGCGCGCAATACATATGTCAACATCACGAATCAGATCAATATCACAAGTACCAGCATGGGTGCGCCAACAGCATATCAATGTCACAAGTACCAACCAGGGTATGCAAAAATACCATGAAAGACTATAAAAGTCATATAAAACTCTATCCTCGTATCATCATCCACCCGTAAGATACTACAATATCACAATCAAAAGGGAACAACAGATTCCAATATCTACAAACAACATGTGGCATCAAGCCAACACAAAAGTACAATCAAGCCACGTAACATATCACCTGACTTCCTTACTATCTTTCCAATTTAATACATGATAATTCACCCTCTATTTCAAGACTTCCCTAATACCCAGACTAGAATCCTTTTCATGATTGTTGGAACATTTACTCGCTTTAATATCAAGTAGGTTCAATATTACTATCATAGAACCAATTAGGCACGCCTTACGGAATTTATCACCAAGGCACGTAGAAGAAAATGATTAACAATAACTACTTCCAAGTCACAACAATCCACCGATATTCAAGGAAATTCAGCACAAGAATCCTACGGAATCTACAGGCCACGAGCCCGAACACAAATGTCACATAACATTACCAACCTAAGAATCCATCCCGAACCTCCAATACATATACGTGCATTCTCTGTTCCTTATAATATATGAATATGTAAATCTAATCAAAGTCTACAAAAAGGAAAGACATAACCTACCTCATGGCCGAGTGGGTGCCACCAACATCATTGATTCTTCAATTTGTGCACCACGCCGTAATCCGCACGAAGGAACTCGATACAATCATGATACCCAAAAAAGGAATCACCGTTTAAACTCTTATAAATGGCTTCGAATTGATAAGGTAATCTTGGGAACTTAGCCTACCTCTAGATTTTATTTCATAACAATGCTACGTGATTTATTAGCCTCCATTCCAGAATAAGGTCAACTATTTTAAGCCACTAGCTAGGAAAAGTTACCATTTTTAGCTCTTTCCTTTAGAGATCTATTTTCAAGATTCGTAAAAGAGACCCATTTATAATCTAGTAAGGAAATGAGAAACTAAGTTAGTAATCATTCTAGGGTGATCAATAAGAGGGAATAATTCAATGAAATCCATATTAAGATTAACTAGCCAAACCTCTTTGAGTCTAGGAAATTGTAATACCCATTTTTGTGGTTTCTTGATGAGGAGCTTTTAATAAGAATCATTAATGTTAAGAAATGAATGGATTAAATTAAAAGGATTACCTTTCCCAAGGAGATATCAATTTTGGCTCCATAAAGGCTCCAAGGGCGGCTGTACATTTTAGGGTTTTGAAAAATGAGTTCAAATCCCGAAATGACACTTAAATAGGGGAAAATCACTACTCGTCACCGCTGCAACGGTCTGAGACGCTGCTTCAGTGGTACTGCTTCTACGCCCAAGGTACCGCTGGGGTCGTCCCTTGAAGAAATTAACTACACTACTTTTGCGGTGTCCCAACTGCTACAGCGCCGCTGCAGCGTTACCACTAGGCCCGGGTGGCCTAAAGCCAACATTCATATGCAACTAGTATGATTTCACGATCAGGTTAAAGGTTTCCAGAGATGCAATAAGGGCCAAGTATGGTTCAAGGGGTCAATATCGTGAATATTTCCGAAATCACGGTAATGATGAAACGGGTCATTACATCATATACCAATTGAATAACCATTTGTCCCCGAACGGCGAGGAGAAAAATACGGGCGGATGGGTTAGAACATATCGCAGCCAGGATCATAACTCCTATGTCCATACCTTTGTACCTTGAACTCCACAGAAAGGGATGGAATGAACAACGTAGCCGAGGGGCTTCTCGTACATTTCCGAGAATCACATAACGAGTAGAATTCAAAAGCACTGAGCCAATATATGGGGGTCCACCTCGTGGTCGTAAAGCCCGGAGTACCTTGAAATGCATCGAGATTTTTAGAGACAAAACTTGGCGTGGTCGCTACAGCAGCTGTCAGAGCGCCCTGGTGAAGCCATTATAGCGGTAAAGGGAACGCTACGGCGGCGGAATTGAATTACAAGAATACCACTGCAGCGTCATCGGGGACCGCTGCAGCTCTGCCACAGCAGCAGTATAGCTACCGCTTCAGTGGTAAATCGCTGGCCAGAATATAAAGAGGCAGTAGCCTCATTCTTCTGCACCTCTCTTCAACTTCAACATGAAAACCTCTACCTATCCCTCAATACTTTGACTTCCCTTCCTAAAGCTACCCTAAAAGCAACTCCCCCTCTACTTTTCCACTTCAAACCCTAAGCTACACCACTCACACCTCACCCCTATTCCCAAGGACAAGCGGAAGAGGAAGACTCTAGAAGGGCAAGCTCAACTTTCTATCCACTCGCTTGAATCTTCAAAACAAAGATACGAAATCGTCATCCTCCACTTGTATATGGATAGTGGATTTGGATTTCGGGATACAATGCATATAAGATTCAAAAACTTTTATCCCAAAGTTGGGATTTTTTTTTCTTTTTGGTTTTGGTTGATGAACCACTAGGATGAAAAATAAGAGGATTTGGAACCGCCTGATTCGATCAGCTCCCCATCGAACATAATGTAGTTATAGCGGTGATTTAGGCCACGAAACTTGAACATAGTAAAGGAAATTCCTTGAAAGAGATATTTGGATTTTCTCAAAATCTGGGTTGGTTTTTTGTTAGAATAGTCCTTCAATAGAATTTGACTTCATGCATACTAGTTTCCTGCTCGATTTGTGTTGAAAACATGTGTTTGAATCGAATTTTGGTGTTGAGAAGCTGGGAATTTTTGTCGGATTTCTATGGACGACGGTACCGCTTCAGCGGTTGGGTGACCACTACAGCTGTACCACTATGGTGCTTGGTTGACCACTTTAGCAGACCATAGAAATTTTTACACATGACCGTTATGGCAGTCTGTGGCTCGTTATGGCAGCATCGCTACAGCGCTGCCTGCAGATTCTGCAGCTGAGATATTCAGCGACAGGAAGGGATTTTGATCGGGTCTTCAAGTTGTTCTCTTCTAGAATGATACAAAACTGATAAGACATGAATGTAACAATTTCTAATTCTTTTGCAGGCAAGACGTCACAGAATCAAGAAGAGGATCAACAAGTTCAAGGCGGAGAGGAGATTCCCTCGTACGAGAAACTATCAACTCCCGAGAGCAAACAAATACACTTGTAGTAGTTGCCCATGTCCTTGCTATTAGAGCGGGGCTTTGACATGACTAATGTGGACAAATGGGCTTCAGATTTTCTTACCCGATGAGAGCGAATCAAATGGAACCGTTTGGTTTAGGATCCCGAATTTTGTAATGAAACCTGGGTGAGGGAATTCTATGCCATACTGCCTACTGTTGACTGGGATTCTCCCAATCTAGATATTTCCATTCGAGGTACTAGGTGGAGAGTGGGGCCAAAAGCAATCAATAGGGTGTACAAGCTTGAAAACCATCCAGAGGCACCCTTTGCAGCTAAGGCGGCGGAGCAGGATTCAAGGTGGTTGGCTTCAGTGTTGGTTCATAAGAGCGAGTTGAAATATGCAATTTGGGCTGAGGGAAAGGTTGCTATTACCAACGAGTATTTTACTGCGGAGGCTAAAAGGTAGTTAAACATTGTTTCCCGTAGGGTTCGACCGTCGAAGAATGTTTGGGATGTTACCTTCCCTCGTGACTTGGTCGTTGCTTGTGTGCTTGTGGTCATTCTTGTTAATGTAGGTGCTCAGGTTGTTGATGAGTGGAAGGAGTTATTAAAGGACGGGGGAGCAAGCTTGATGCTTCCATCATTAATCACTTCGCTCTGCAAGGGGTTTAAGGTGCTTAGAGAGAATGCGACGGATGAGTGGGTTCCTAGTGATAATCTATTTCGCTCATTTTTGGTAAGAGGTTGGGGTATTGCTGTTGTCAGTAGAAAGGGTAGAAGAAAAGAAAGGTTAGTGATGCCCGAGATGGAGACAGTAGGGTCGGGGCTCATGATCAGGCAGGTGACGAGGGCTGTCAGGAGAATGGGGCTGAAGTTTCCCACCTTCAGTGGCCATTTGAGCGCATAGACTCAGGCTTTGATGAGATGGTAGGTATGTTTCAGAAATTTCCTAAGGGTTCTATTTCATTGGGGATGTTGCAGCCTTTGTCACCAGGGATGAGATAAAGGGTTAATTCGAGACCTAGAAGACCCTGGGTGAGTCACCTTCTTCCTTGCAGACAGTCTACTCTACTTTGGCCACAGACCACAGAAAACTTCGGGAGGAATTCGATGCTGAGGTTGCTAGGAGCAGATCACGGGATAGAGTGTACATCCAGTATTAGAGAGGAGTTAAGGCAGTGTGGGGCACCATGTATCCCAGTGTGTTGATCCCCGTAGGAGATGAGGATGACTCTGATAGGTATTCCTTCATGGAGGTGCCCCGACAGGTTGGTGGTACAGCTGGAGGGGTGGAGGTAGTTGGCAGCTCAGACGATGATGACGCCATGAGAAAGATGAATGATTAGAGACTCCCTTCCCCCTCCCCTTTTAGATGGTGTTATGGTTGCCCATGTCTGGTTAGGCTGTTTAGGCAGTTTGCTTTGTTTTGTTTGGTTTGTTTACTGGGAATTTCTTCTTTTTGGATAATTTCATTTTGGTTGTGATTAGCCTCTTTTGGGCTTGATGTTTGGATATTTTGTGTTTAATGTTGGACTATTTGGTTTCTTGTTTTGGTAATGGTAATTGGTTTTGTGGTAATGACTTGAGCGATCCTTGCCCTTGTTGGCCTTGTCTTTATATTACTGATGGTTTTGATTAGCTGCTGTCTTTATCTGGATTATCAAATGGGGCAAACAGGGGAAAACAAGCTGAAAATAGGGGAGGAGTTTCAGGTCTCTGAACCCAGGGGCTCCCATTCTACGGTCTCTCAGACTACTACAGCAGTCCCGCTTCAGCGGCAGAGGAGCGGTAGGAGCGGTCAAGGAAGAAAATAGGGGTACAGCTTCAGTGATAGTCTACCCGCTATAGCAGCAACGCCACAACGGTGAACTGACCGCTGGGGCGCAATGTCTGGCAGTAGCATCACACCATGCTCGAATTATTCCGCAACTGAACTCTAACTCAACCATTTCCAACACAACTAGATCTGATCCCGAAATACAACATGATTGTGCACGTAGATACCAATTGGACACACCGAGGTACCAATTTGACCGAAGTAGCACGGTTTGAAAGAAGGAAAGGAAGTTTCTTAAATGCCCTATAGCCTCCCGTGGATGGGCACAAACGTCTACGTACAATTCCACGAGACCCTACTAGACATTGCTCTTATACTTGTGTGACCGGTAACCTAAGTGCTGATACCAACTTGTCACAGCCCAATTTAAGATTGCGCGGGCACCTACCTTTTCCTCCTCGGTAGGCGAACCCTCAATCAAATAACACATCAACCAAGTAAAGACAATTCATTTAATCCAGTAAATATATATGATTAACGGTGAAAATCAATTAATTTAATAAACTCAAGATTTGAAAATGATTACAACAATTAAATAAACAATAGGTAAATAATTACAAGACTCATTCCAACTTCCCACGACCTGGTCTAGACTAGTACAAGAGCGACTAATGTACATTTCTGAATGGAATACAACTCTAAGATTGATCCTTCATCTCGGAATGAAGTGGGAGAAAATCTTCAAGATAGGTACTGTGCATCTACAAACGTATCGCAATGAATCACCTGAAACACTCTACACCCCCAAAGGGATGTATCAAGAGTAGTATCAGTACAATCAACACGTACTGTGTAAGCATCATAAGCCGACAATGGTTAGAAGCATATATCGCTAAAAGAGTACACAAATAAGCAGGATAAGCAACTAGATCAATATCATACATCTATTTACCAATCGTTATAACATCAAGACTCTTAAAATCATGCAAACTCTTCTCTAATAGCCACCAATATATTCCACAACGACTTCACGCTAGTCCTATACCATTATGCCATCCGTCTTAGTACAAGAGTCCATTCATCATTAAGATATTCCTTATCCCACATCCTTTTGTAAGCCCAACATATAACTACTCCTACGAACGATCTAAGAGGTAAATTAACAAGTATAAGACAATCATAATCATAACCAAGTACACATCCTCGCCGGAGTAGAACGTCTAAAACCCAAGTGTGCCAAGTCTCAATATATCCATTCCGGGCCCAACAACACAAGTAAATCACCAGGTCATCACAATATAAGCTATAATGCAATGCAATGCAATGATGGATGAATGACAATGCAATGCAATGTTGTATACACATGTACTCCGGACGGAAGTATCGACGTCGCGGCAGCACAACCCAAGGTGACTCGTGAAGTGTAAGTGCCACTTGTCCCGGATCTTTACCTAAGGGGTTTCTCACCGGCACCACCCTGGGGGACCCGCGGAGTCTATGGACTCACTCAATCCATGATTCTGGGACTAACATCGGATATCAGACACTTATATCCCTCTCATTTATAAACCGAGCCCAGCTCATCATAGTGGTTCATCAAGTACCAACAATGTATCACCAAATATCCTTGAATTCTTGTGGAATATATGTAGAGATATGTTCTAGAGAGAAGGGGTGTGATGTAGAAGTGAAATGAAATAAGCCTTGGTCCCCTTATTTAATGACTTAAAAATCTGATTTGAAGTGCACAGTGGTCGTAAACTTGGTTTACGGTCCGTATTCCAGTTTACGGACCGTCCTTCGTGGTCGTATTTAATCATATTAGAACCAGAAACTCAAACTGAGATGTGGTGATTTACGGACGCAGTTTACCGGCCGTAAACCACTTTAGGGTCCGTATTTTGGGTTGTTTTTAACCATTTGCTCACTTGGCAGAAGTTGAAGTTTTGGAAGCCAAAACATGACATGTCAGTTTACAGACCGTATACCACTCTACGGTCCGTATTTCATTTTACGACCACTGGCCAGAATGCAAACTTGCAACTTTTCACATTTCCAAAACCTATGATTATTCATTATGGAGCATAACCTCTCTCTTATTGCGATTGCCTTCAGAATCTCACTTAGGGTCGTTAAATGTTATCTCTTACTCGCGGAAACATCCTACGCTCGTACTAATCACTAGTTCATTTACTTGCGTACCAACGGAAGATGTTTCCGAGGTGTAACAGTACAGACATTCGATTTGGTGATCCTCCAGCTTAGGACTTCCACTCAGCTGTCTTGGAGAGCTCCATTGTTCTGGAGCCCAGACTTTTGGTACAGATCTTTTGATATATATATATGTTTATCCAGGGGTACGGCGGGGCCCTGTCCCGTCATATTTCACTATCGATACTCTTAGAGGTCTGTAGACATATGTGTGGGTTGTGTATAAGCTTTGTTCAGCTGTGTCTATATGGCTTACGTATGGTATTGACATGTTGTGACAGCCTTGTCGGCTTACGTATGGTATTTACATGTTGGGGCAGCCTTGTCGGCTTGCGTATGGTATTGATATGTTGTGGCAGCCTTGTCGGCTTGCGTATCATATTGACATGTAGTGGCAGCCTTGTCGGCTTGCGTATCATATTATGTATTGGTTAGCTGTGACTCCTTAAGAGACAGGTTTATGATATGCGGCGTTATGAATCTTTAGTTGCTTTCATAAGTCCCATATAGTTCTTAATTTCAGTCTGACTAGATCTAACAGGTACGTATATGGGTGTCCAGCTCGGGCACTAGTCATGGCCCACGAGGTCGGGTCGTGACAGTAGAACCCCTAAAACCCAAATGTGCCAAGTCTCAGTATATCCAATCTGGGCCCAACAACACAAGTAAATCACCAGGTCATCATAATATAAGCCATAATGCAATGCAATGCAATGATGCATGAATGCAAATGCAATGCAATGCAATGCTGTGTACACAATTACTCTGACGGAAGTATCGACGTCTCGGTAGCACAACCCAAGGTGAAGTCTAAGTGCCACTTGTCCCGAATCTTTGCCCAACAGACAGATGAGACTCGAATCTTTGCCCACAGAGGTTCTCACCGGTACCACCCTGGGGGACTCGCGAAGTCCATGCACTCACTCAATCTATGATTCCGAGACTAACATCAGATATCAGACTCTCACATCACTCTCATTAAAATATCGAGCCCAGCTCATCACAATGTTTCATCAAGTACCAACAATGTATCAACGGTATATCATGAGAATGCGCGCAATACATATGTCAACATCACGAATCAGATCAATATCACAAGTACCAGCATGGGTGCGCCAACAGCATATCAATGTCACAAGTACCAACCAGGGTATGCAAAAATACCATGAAAGACTATAAAAGTCATATAAAACTCTATCCTCGTATCATCATCCACCCGTAAGATACTACAATATCACAATCAAAAGGGAACAACAGATTCCAATATCTACAAACAACATGTGGCATCAAGCCAACACAAAAGTACAATCAAGCCACGTAACATATCACCTGACTTCCTTACTATCTTTCCAATTTAATACATGATAATTCACCCTCTATTTCAAGACTTCCCTAATACCCAGACTAGAATCCTTTTCATGATTGTTGGAACATTTACTCGCTTTAATATCAAGTAGGTTCAATATTACTATCATAGAACCAATTAGGCACGCCTTACGAAATTTATCACCAAGCCACGTAGAAGAAAATGATTAACAATAACTACTTCCAAGTCACAACAATCCACCGATATTCAAGGAAATTCAGCACAAGAATCCGACGGAATCTACAGGCCACGAGCCCGAACACAAATGTCACATAACATTACCAACCTAAGAATCCATCCCGAACCTCCAATACATATACCTGCATTCTCTGTTCCTTATAATATATGAATATGTAAATCTAATCGAAGTCTACAAAAAGGAAAGACATAACCTACCTCATGGCCGAGTGGGTGCCACCAACATCATTGATTCCTCAATTTGTGCACCACGCCGTAATCCGCACGAAGGAACTCGATACAATCATGATACCCAAAAAAGGAATCACCGTTTAAACTCTTATAAATGGCTTCGGATTGATAAGGTAATTTTGGGAACTTAGCCTACCTCTAGATTTTATTTCATAACAATGCTACGTGATTTATTAGCCTCCATTCCAGAATAAGGTCAACTATTTTAAGCCACTAGCTAGGAAAAGTTACCATTTTTAGCTCTTTCCTTTAGAGATCTATTTTCAAGATTCGTAAAAGAGACCCATTTATAATCTAGTAAGAAAATGAGAAACTAAGTTAGTAATCATTCTAGGGTGATCAATAAGAGGGAATAATTCAATGAAATCCATATTAAGATTAACTAGCCAAACCTCTTTGAGTCTAGGAAATTGTAATACCCATTTTTGTGGTTTCTTGATGAGGAGCTTTTAATAAGAATCATTAATGTTAAGAAATGAATGGATTGAATTAAAAGGATTACCTTTCCCAAGGAGATATCAATTTTGGCTCCATAAAGGCTCCAAGGGCGGCTGTACATTTTAGGGTTTTGAAAAATGAGTTCAAATCCCGAAATGACACTTAAATAGGGGAAAATCACTACTCGTCACCGCTGCAACGGTCTGAGACGCTGCTTCAGTGGTACTGCTTCTACGCCCAAGGTACCGCTGGGGTCGTCCCTTGAAGAAATTAACTACACTACTTTTGTGGTGTCCCAACTGCTACAGCGCCGCTGCAGCGTTACCACTAGGCCCGGGTGGCCTAAAGCCAACATTCATATGCAACTAGTATGATTTCACGATCAGGTTAAAGGTTTCCAGAGATGCAATAAGGGCCAAGTATGGTTCAAGAGGTCAATATCGTGAATATTTCAGAAATCACGGTAATGATGAAACGGGTCATTACATCATATACCAATTGAATAACCATTTGTCCCCGAACGGCGAGGAGAAAAATACGGGCGGATGGGTTAGAACATATCGCAGCCAGGATCATAACTCCTATGTCCATACCTTTGTACCTTGAACTCCACAGAAAGGGATGGAATGAACAACGTAGCCGAGGGGCCTCTCGTACATTTCCGAGAATCACATAACGAGTAGAATTCAAAAGCACTGAGCCAATATATGGGGGTCCACCTCATGGTCGTAAAGCCCGGAGTACCTTGAAATGCATCGAGATTTTTAGAGACAAAACTTGGCGTGGTCGCTACAGCAGCTGTCAGAGCGCCCTGGTGAAGCCATTATAGCGGTAAAGGGAACGCTACGGCGGCGGAATTGAATTACAAGAATACCACTGCAGCGTCATCGGGGACCGCTCCGCCACAGCAGTAGTATAGCTACCGCTTCAGTGGTAAATCGCTGGCCAGAATATAAAGAGGCAGTAGCCTCATTCTTCTGCACCTCTCTTCAACTTCAACATGAAAACCTCTACCTATCCCTCAATACTTTGACTTCCCTTCCTAAATCTACCCTAAAAGCAACTCCCCCTCTACTTGTCCACTTCAAACCCAACGCTACACCACTCACACCTCACCTCTATTCCCAAGGACAAGCGGAAGAGGAAGACTCTAGAAGGGCAAGCTCAACTTTCCATCCACTCGCTTGAATCTTCAAAACAAAGATACGAAATCGTCATCCTCCACTTGTATATGGATAGTGGATTTGGATTTCGGGATACAATGCATATAAGATTCAAAAAATTTTATCCCAAAGTTGGGATTTTTTTTTTTATTTTTCTTTTTGGTTTTGGTTGATGAACCACTAGGATGAAAAATAAGAGGATTTGGAACCGCCTGATTCGATCAGCTCCCCATCGAACATAATGTAGTTATAGCAGTGATTTAGGCCACGAAACTTGAACATAGTAAAGGAAATTCCTTGAAAGAGATATTTGGATTTTCTCAAAATCTGGGTTGGTTTTTTGTTAGAATAGTCCTTCAATAGAATTTGACTTCATGCATACTAGTTTCCTGCTCGATTTGTGTTGAAAACATGTGTTTGAATCGAATTTTGGTGTTGAGAAGCTGGGAATTTTTGTCGGATTTCTATGGACGACGGTACCGCTTCAGCGGTTGGGTGACCACTACAGCTGTACCACTATGGTGCTTGGTTGACCACTTTAGCAGACCATAGAAATTTTTACACATGACCGTTATGGCAGTCTGTGGCTCGTTATGGCAGCATCGCTACAGCGCTGCCTGCAGATTCTGCAGCTGAGAGATTCAGCGACAGGAAGGGATTTTGATCGGGTCTTCAAGTTGTTCTCTTCTAGAATGATACAAAACTGATAAGACATGAATGTAACAATTTCTAATTCTTTTGCAGGCAAGACGTCACAGAATCAAGAAGAGGATCAACAAGTTCAAGGCGGAGAGGAGATTCCCTCGTACGAGAAACTATCAACTCCCGAGAGCAAACAAATACACTTGTAGTAGCTGCCCATGTCCTTGCTATTAGAGCGGGGCTTTGACATGACTAATGTGGACAAATGGGCTTCAGATTTTCTTACCCGATGAGAGCGAATCAAATGGAACCGTTTGGTTTAGGATCCCGAATTTTGTAATGAAACCTGGGTAAGGGAATTCTATGCCATACTGCCTACTGTTGACTGGGATTCTCCCAATCTAGATATTTCCATTCAAGGTACTAGGTTGAGAGTGGGGCCAAAAGCAATCAATAGGGTGTACAAGCTTGAAAACCATCCAGAGGCACCCTTTGCAGCTAAGGCGGCGGAGCAGGATTCAAGGTGGTTGGCTTCAGTGTTGGTTCATAAGAGCGAGTTGAAACATGCAATTTGGGCTGAGGGCAAGGTTGCTATTACCAACGAGTATTTTACTGCGGAGGCTAAAAGGTAGTTAAACATTGTTTCCCGTAGGGTTCGACCGTCGAAGAATGTTTGGGATGTTACCTTCCCTCGTGACTTGGTCGTTGCTTGTGTGCTTGTGGTCATTCTTGTTAATGTAGGTGCTCAGGTTGTTGATGAGTGGAAGGAGTTATTAAAGGACGGGGGAGCAAGCTTGATGCTTCCATCATTAATCACTTCGCTCTGCAAGGGGTTTAAGGTGCTGAGAGAGAATGCGACGGATGAGTGGGTTCCTAGTGATAATCTATTTCGCTCATTTTTGGTAAGAGGTTGGGGTATTGCTGTTGTCAGTAGAAAGGGTAGGAAGAAAAGAAAGGTTAGTGATGCCCGAGATGGAGACAGTAGGGTCGGGGCTCATGATCAGGCAGGTGACGAGGGCTGTCAGGAGAATGGGGCTGAAGTTTCCCACCTTCAGTGGCCATTTGAGCGCATAGACTCAGGCTTTGATGAGATGGTAGGTATGTTTCAGAAATTTCCTAAGGGTTCTATTTCATTGGGGATGTTGCAGCCTTTGTCACCAGGGATGAGATAAAGGGTTACTTCGAGACCTAGAAGACCCTGGGTGAGTCACCTTCTTCCTTGCAGACAGTCTACTCTACTTTGGCCACAGACCACAGAAAACTTCGGGAGGAATTCGATGCTGAGGTTGCTAGGAGCAGATCACGGGATAGAGTGTACATCCAGTCTTAGAGAGGAGTTAAGGCAGTGTGGGGTACCATGTATCCCAGTGTGTTGATCCCCGTAGCAGATGAGGATGACTCTGATAGGTATTCCTTCCTGGAGGTGCCCCGACAAGTTGGTGGTACAGCTGGAGGGGTGGAGGTTGTTGGCAGCTCAGACGATGATGACGCCATGAGCAAGATGAATGATTAGAGACTCCCTTCCCCCTCCCCTTTTAGATGGTGTTATGGTTGCCCATGTCTGGTTAGGCTGTTTAGGCAGTTTGCTTTGTTTTGTTTGGTTTGTTTACTGGGAATTCCTTCTTTTTGGATAATTTCATTTTGGTTGTGATTAGCCTCTTTTGGGCTTGATGTTTGGATATTTTGTGTTTAATGTTGGACTATTTGGTTTCCAACACAACTAGATCTGATCCCGAAATACAACATAATTGTGCACGTAGATACCAATTGGACACACCGAGGTACCAATTTGACCGAAGTAGCACGGTTTGAAAGAAGGAAAGGAAGTTTCTTAAATGCCCTATAGCCTCCCGTGGATAGGCACAAACGTCTACGTACAATTCCACAAGACCCTACTAGACATTGCTCTTATACTTGTGTGACCGGTAACCTAAGTGCTGATACCAACTTGTCACAGCCCAATTTAAGATTGCGCGGGCACCTACCTTTTCCTCCTCGGTAGGCGAACCCTCAATCAAATAACACATCAACCAAGTAAAGACAATTCATTTAATCCAGTAAATATATATGATTAACGGTGAAAATCAATTAATTTAATAAACTCAAGATTTGAAAATGATTACAACAATTAAATAAACAATAGGTAAATAATTACAAGACTCATTCCAACTTCCCACGACCTGGTCTAGACTAGTACAAGAGCGACTAATGTACATTTCTGAATGGAATACAACTCTAAGATTGATCCTTCATCTCGGAATGAAGTGGGAGAAAATCTTCAAGATAGGTACTGTGCATCTACAAACGTATCGCAATGAATCACCTGAAACACTCTACACCCCCAAAGGGATGTACCAAGAGTAGTATCAGTACAATCAACACGTACTAAGTAAGCATCATAAGCCGACAATGGTTAGAAGCATATATCGCTAAAAGAGTTCACAAATAAGCAGGATAAGCAACTAGATCAATATCATACATCTATTTACCAATCGTTATAACATCAAGACTCTTAAAATCATGCAAACTCTTCTCTAATAGCCACCAATATATTCCACAACGACTTCACGCTAGTCCTATACCATTATGCCATCCGTCTTAGTACAGGAGTCCATTCATCATTAAGATATTCCTTATCCCACATCCTTTTGTAAGCCCAACATATAACTACTCCTACGAACGATCTAAGAGGTAAATTAACAAGTATAAGACAATCATAATCATAACCAAGTACACATCCTCGCCGGAGTAGAACGTCTAAAACCCAAGTGTGCCAAGTCTCAATATATCCATTCCGGGCCCAACAACACAAGTAAATCACCAGGTCATCACAATATAAGCTATAATGCAATGCAATGCAATGATGGATGAATGACAATGCAATGCAATGTTGTGTACACATGTACTCCGGACGGAAGTATCGACGTCGCGGCAGCACAATCCAAGGTGACTCGTGAAGTGTAAGTGCCACTTGTCCCAGATCTTTGCCTAAGGGGTTTCTCACCGGCACCACCCTGGGGGACCCGCGGAGTCTATGGAATCACTCAATCCATGATTCTGGGACTAACATCGGATATCAGACACTTATATCCCTCTCATTTATAAACCGAGCCCAGCTCATCATAGTGGTTCATCAAGTACCAACAATGTATCAACAATATATCATGAGAATGCGTGCAATGCATGTGTCAACATCTAGAATCAGATCAATATCACAAGAACCAGCATGGGTACGCCAATAACATATAAATGTCACAAGTACTAACCTGGGTATACCAACAATATCATGAAAGACTACACAAGTCATATGGAACTCTATCCTCGTATCAACATCCACCCGTAAGATACTACAATATCATAATAAAATGGAACAACAGATTCCAATATCTACTAACAACACGTGGCATCAAGCCAACACAAAAGAACAATCAAGCCACGTAACATATCACCTGACTTCCTTACTATCTTTCCAATTTAATACATGATAATTCACCCTCTATTTACAAGACTTCCCTAATACCCAGCCTAGAATCCCTTTCATGATTGTTGGAACATTTACCCGCCTCAATATCAAGCAGGTTCAATATTATTATCATACAACTAATTAGGCACACCTTAAGAAATTTCTCACAAAGGCACATAAAAGAAAATAAGTAACAACAACTACTTCCAAGTCACAACAATCCGCCGATATTCAAGGAAATTCAACACAAGAATCCTAAGGAATCTATATGCCACGAGCCCGAACACAAGACTCTCATAACAGTACTAACCTAAGAATCGATCCTTAACCTCCAATACCTATACATGCATTCTCCGTTCATTCTAATACATGAATATGTAAATCTAACCGAAGACTACCAAAAAGGAAAGTTGTAACCTACCTCAAGGCCGAGAGAGTGCCACGAGCATCCGTTGATTCTTCAATTGGTACACCATGTCGTAATCCGCATGGGAACTTGATACAATCATGAGACCCAGAAAAGGAATCACTGTTAGAACTCTTATAAAAGGCTTCGAAATGATAAGGTCATTTTGGGAACTTAGCCTACCTCTAGATTTTCATTCATAACAATGCTACGTAATTATTAACCTCCATTCATGAATAAGGTCAACTATTTTAAGCCACTAGCTAGGTAAATTTACCATTTTTAGCTCTTTCCTTTAGAGATCCATTTTTAAGATTCATAATAGGGATCCATTTATAATCTAGTAAGGAAATGAGAAACTAAGTTAGTAATCCTTCGAGGGTGATGAACAAGAGGGAATAATACAATGAAATCCATATTAAGATTAACTAGCCAAACCTCTTTGAGTCTAGGAAATTGTGACACCCATTTTTGTGGTTTCTTGATGAGGAGCTTTTAATAAGAATCATTAATGTGAAGAAATAAATGGATGGAATTAAAGGAATTACGTTTCCTAAGGAGATATCAATTTTGGCGCCATCAAGGTTCCAAGGGCTGCTGGACTCTTTAAGGTTTTGGAAAATGAGGTAAAAGCCTGAAATGACACTTAAATAGGGGAAAATCACTGCTCGACACCGCTGTAGCGATCTGAGACGCTGCTTCAGCGGTACCGCTTCTATGCCCAAGGTACCGCTGGGGTTGTCCGTTGCAGAAATTAACAACACCGCTTTTGTGGTGTCTCAACCGCTACTGTGCCACTGCAAGGGAGGTATTAAGGGCGCTGCTGCGGTACCACTGGGCCCGGGTGGCCCAGAGCCAATATTCATCCGCAACTCATACAATTTTCTGATCAAGTTAAAGGTTTCCAGAGATGCAAGAAGGGCCAAGTATTGTTCAAGGGGTCAATATCGTGAATATTTTGGAAATCACTGTAACAACAAAATGGGTCGTTACATTTATCAAGAACAGGTAATGAATCGAATATACTTTTGGGAGTCAAGGCCGTGAATTTTTCGGACTCACGGTAACGACCAGATAGGTCGTTACAATAAGTGAAGAGCGGGTCTTGCAAACAGGGGGAACCATTGATGAAACCCCTGATGAACCTGGTTCACCAAGTGAGGTTCAGAATGAAAACGACATAACCCCACAAGGACTAGATTAAAGAAGATTTATATATCAAGGATTTCATCCCATAGATAATGTATTGTCATATCTAAACTATGGGTCACGACAAGATCCAGGTTAAAGAATCTATGTGCCTTTAATGTATTTTATGTATTATTGAGCCTAAAAGGTTAATGAGGCTTTGTGGGATGTAGATTGGATTATTGCAATGCAGGAGGAACTTAATCAGTTCGAAAGAAACATGGTTTTGCACCTTGAACAAAGAACAAAGGAAAAAACAATAATCGACACAAAATGGGTGTTCCGAAACAAGCTGGGATGTGCATGGAACAGTCACATAGAACAAGGCAAGGTTAGTGGTCTAGGCGTATAATCAAGAAGAAGGGATAGACTATGATGAAATGTTTGCCACGATGGAAAGTTTTGTAGTAATAAGGCTTCTTATAGCATTTGCATCCCTATAGAATTCACACTCTGTCAAATGTGTATGAAGAATGCCTTTTTAAATGGTTACTTGAAAGAGGAAGTGTACATCAAGTAGCGTCCAGGCTTCAAAGATGTTGAACATCTTGAGTACGTTTACAAGCTCAACAAAGTACTGTATAGACTAAAGCAAGCTCCAAGAGCTTTGTACGAAAGGCTATCACGATTTTTTTAGAACATGGCCACACTAGAGGAAAAATAGACAACACACTGTTCTTAAAGGTCAAAGGAAAAAACCTGTTGGTTGTGCAAGTTTATGTGGATGACATTATCTTTGGAGCTACGAATGAGTCAATTACTAAAGAATTTGCTGCATTAATGGGATGTGACTTAGAGATGAGCATGATCGGAGAACTGAACTTCTTCTTAGGACTACAAATCAAGGAAACAACAACGGGCACCATGGTCCATCAATAAAATTATGTTAAGGAACTACTTTTAAAAGGCCTACTTCATTCCATACACCCCAAACAAGAAAATTTGCTCTAGAAAGGGACCTCTCAAGAACCCAACTTCCTCCAAGGTTCCTCCATCATCCAAGGTAAGTTCTAATGATGATTCTAAGTTAATTTCAATTCTCCAGCACCTTATTAACATGGGTAAACTCTTCAAATAATTAGATCTTCGATTGAGACATCATTGTTGGCAAAAAAAAAAAACCCTATAACTCAAATTTAAGAGTATTGAACTTCAAAAAGGTAATGCTTCTACTCTCTAATCGTTTGTTGTTGTGAATTGATGAGTTCTTGGGAGATTAAAATGGGTTTGATAAAGAAAATCATATGAACTATGGTAGGGTCTTGGATTGTTGACATAGGATTGTTGTAATCATATGGGTGATGAAGAATGATATTACTTATGTATAATTGAGATTGTAGAATCACCTAGATGTAATAGAATGGGAACTGAGTGAAGAAAATACCATTAATGAAGGTTGTGGAACTTTATGCCCACCAAGTATTTCATAAAATGCTTAGATGGTCAAATCATGAGTATTATTGTTAATATTGAATCCCTTTGACTTGTATTGTTATAGATTAAGGTTGAAACGGTTGATGAACGTTGTATTACGCTCACTGTACTTATATTGGGCCTGAGGCCATAAATTATGATTTCAGTAAGCAGGTGCTTCTCCATTCAGAATAGGAAGTATTCTTATCATTACTTCTTTTATTCACATCAGTTATCAGTTATCAGATCAGTTTCTGTTTCAGTACTCACAGTTATTTTTTTCACTTGCTTTACATACCAGTGCGATTCAAACGTACTGACGTCCCTTTTGCCTGGGGCTAACATCTCGCGATGCAGGTAACGATTTGCAGGACGACGCATATGCTCGCTAGGATCTCCAGTATCAGCTGATTGGTGAACATTAGTTTTTTCGGGGCCTTATCATTTATTTAAATTCTCTTTAGCAGTTACAGATAGTCAGGTATGCCAGGGGCCTTGTCCCGATAATTGTAAGTTTTCAGCACTTCATAGAGGCTTCATAGACTATAGTTGCAGAAATTTAGAGTTTAGCAGGCTTTAGTGTTAGCTGTGTTGGCTACGTATTTATACTCTTAGACTTATTCAGTATTTCCACACTTATGTTTATTCAGTCGGACGTTTAGTAGATCAGCATGTGTCAAGTTTATTTTCGCATTCAGTATGATTTGATATCACATGTTGATCCAGCCAGCTAGTTGGTTTGCTCGGTCACATGCAGTCAGGCACTGAGTGGTGTGTTATAGCCAGGCCATATTTCGGGGCATGAAAGAAGCATACAGTTAGTAAAAAAATATTGTAAATTCAACTTCAAGTTGGGGATCGACATGAAGGTTGCTTACAAGTATAAGGAGATTAGAATGATAGGGATTAAAGGTTAGTTCCTAGGTTTCGTAGTCAGTAACTTGAGTTTGCAGAGCCTCGCTGTTGTAGTTAGTTCAGGGTAAATCCCACAAGGGTGTAGGTCATGGTTTTTATCGCCCTTGTGAGCCGGGTGGTTTCCACGTAAAAATAATCGTGTCCTTTAATTCTTGTTCATCATTATTGTCCAAACACCTATGTAGAACAGGTATAGCCAAGTGTTCTATCCTTAGGCAAAAATCAAGTATTGCATATGATAGGAAGTAGGTCATGCAACCTAACAACAATTCAACAGTAGTCTCACGACCCTTAACTATAACTATACAGTCTCTATAGACTCTGAAAGAAATAACGAGAACACTAGCAGGAGTATTTCACAGAAAAGGGTTCTAACAATTGTTTGGGTGTCATACCTCGAACCATAGCCTATGCGTAACACGGCACTCGGTGCCTAACTGCATATGATCGAGCGAACCTGTCACACCCTAATCCCGCTAGGGTGTGATGGGCACCCGACCCCATATCCGGAGCCGAGCGAACCCACAGACTCTTATCTTACACATAATCTCCTCGGACTCTGAAATTAAATAGTAGTGAAATATATAGTAAGCTTTCAAATCTTTCTTTCATCAATGTTTTCGAATCAGACAAAATATGTAATCCTACAGAGTGTATCACATAATACAAAATGACATATCGGCTGATAGAGCCGCTTAGAAAACCGACATACTATACCCACGACTCTGTCTGCAAAGTCTCTATTTCGAACAAACATCACAGCACATATACTCTGACTCGGCAACGCTCCAGGAGCGAATGGAGTTGCCAATCCAGCTGAAGCATCTTCTAGCAAAGTCCTGTACTCATCTGGGTGTACATGCGTGGCATGAAACACAGCCCCCGAAGAACAGGGGGTCAGTACGGAATATGTACTAAGTATGTAAAGCATGGAATACAGCAAACAATATTATAATCGAAAGAAACGATACAAAAGTAAGTACACTTTCAGAATACCAAAATACTTATTCTTCAGAATGCAAATCGTATATACTGATGCCATATGTTAGAAGAAGTACAGAAAGTAAGTAGGTCATCCAGAGTATCAAAATGTGCATTTTCCGAACACAGACCGCGCGTGCCAACAGCGTATGTCATCATATACGTTTACACATAACTGATTCATACGTAACATAATAGTGCCGAGGAACGTACGGCCCGATCCACATATATAACATATTAGTGCCGAGGAACGTTCGGCCCGATCCACAAATGTATTTGCTGCGGAACGTGCAGCCCGATCCATATACACATATTATATTGTTGTGGCACGTGCAGAAGGTTAGTACCGACATTAAGCACGATATGCAGAATAATAAAACACTTACTGGGAACACGAATCATGCATGCCAAGAACGGTATCCGGCCCCTTACGGGACCTGGGGAAACGTGGCGCCACCCTGCCTTTGGCGCCACACACATCATACTCCAGAAGGTTTGCTCTGTAATCTCCGTCACACATCATAATATCATATCATAAGATAAAAACATACATATACACATATATGGTTCGGCGAACCATGAACACATCATAACACCGTAACACATCATACTCCGGAATACATATATGGCACCCAGCCCTCAAGCAAGGGACTCGGTGAACCATGCGCACGATATATACCGGCCCGAGACTCGGCGAAAGAAGTAATAATACATGCACGAGCAGAGTAGTGGGAAACTAAATGCACATAAATCAAGACTCGATATATACGTACCTATACCGACCTTTGAAGAATCATGAACATGTTTCAAGTCAATCGGAGTTAGAATGTGAAAGTTACGGACATTTTTACCACAGAAACTATTACGAACGTTTCAAAGCAAATCCAATATCTTTTACAAAAGTTAGGGACATTAAAATTTACAGAACTTTTTGAACGTTTCAGAAGCTTTCCTTGGAGAATCAAAACAATAGTCATATTAGGAGCTTTTCGCATCTCATTATGGATCAAACCAGATAGGTCTTTTGGAGCCATACATACGTATCAAACATAGCAGACTATTTCCAAAAGTTGAGCACATTGATTCTTACAGAATTCCTTTAAGAACATGTCAAAAGTGCACACGAATCATAAACAAGCTCGGAATCACAGAATAGAGTAACCCCAATGTACATATCAATATCTTACCTTACTTGGCTCTAGGACATGCCAAAGAAAGAAAGGGTAAGCCTTACATACCTGTCCCACGACCAACTAGCTACACTTATTTGTCCAAACTTGCTAATCTACATTCAAGAAAATTGACATAATTATTAGACTCGTCGACATACACTTGTCTTTGTCTTTTAAATGAATTCATTTATATTCTACCAAAATTTCGGCAGCATTTCCCCTGTAAATACACCATGCCCGAGAATCTAACTCGGCCAAAAATACAACAACCAATCCGAGAATTTAACTCGGCCAAAATATCAACAACAATACCAAAAATCATACTAACAATTTCAACAATCAATTCAAAATATATTCTAATATTAACAACTCTTGTCGCATCATTCCACGGCATTTTATTAGATTCAAGTCCATCACATATATTCAAGAATACTTCAAACAATTCAACTAATATTCCAAACAACCCAACCAACATACCACTTCACCCAAAGCTTTCCAAATTCAACAAGAACACTAACTACACTTCTTTTCTTCCAATTTCACAAACTATACCAACAATTCACACACTAACAACATTATTTTTCATAAGTGCAAGAACACTATATTCAATTCACATTAGCTTCTAAAATAATTTTTCCAACAATTGCAACTTGAACTAGAATTATTAAACTTCCATTTCTCATCATAGATTCCATTACTACAACAATCAAAATACTAGATAAAATTAGCTCATCGTCCCTACACACTACAACACCTATACACGGCCACACACACACTACACATCCATATTTTCACAAACGATTACAACTTCATTTTCAACCATTAATTCCTCATTTTTACATCATAGAATCCACAACACAACAACAATCAAATTACTAAATAAAATAATTGGTTTACCATTCTTACACACACACCTATTCGGCCAAGCACCAACACCCATAATTTTATGAATTTCATCCATTTTCACACTCCACAACATACATAATCACCCACAACATATAAGAAAAGGATTAAACCTTACCTTTTTCTCTTGATTTTTCACTTGGCTAGAATTTGTAACTTGTATGAATATATGTTTTTCTTGCTCCGCTAACCACTTCACTTTGCTAAGGACCCTTCAATGGATTGTTTAGCTAGAAGAGAATAATTTTTTTGATAAAAATTTTCCAAAGTTCTTGTTGGATTTATCATGGCCGAATGGCCTTGGTTCTTTTTCTCCTTCTCTTTTGTTCTTTAGTCTTCTTGAAATTTCTAGGAAGGGAATGAATAAGATGACTAATAAGTCATCTTTTGGACTTATAAATTTTGTCCCCATATGGGCTTTGGCCCATCTATTATGGACGGCCCAATGGCCCCCTTTAATTTCCAAGCCCATTTTTTTTGTTTTGTTTTGCACTTCATGAAAATTTATTTTATTCTTTTCAAATTCCAAATTTTCCCTTCGCCTTCCTCCATATTTCCACGAGTCATTTTGCGAATTTCCCCTTTTTACCCTTTGCCTTTCTTAATATTTCCACATCAAACATTTTCATAAACAACTCATTCACTAAAATAATTTTGGAAAATAGTCCTGACTTTAATTTCTCGCAATCATCTTGAATTATCCGAATGTACGAAATGCGGGATATAACAGAACCCATAGGTTGGCTGAATATACATGCGATATCAAAACATACAAGAATAAGGCAATAAGACTAACACATGTTGATCTACTAAAAGTCTGACTGAATTATATTAAATGCGGATTTTACTGTTTAAGTCTGAAAAATCTAAATAAATAGCCCACAAAGCTAATACATCAAAATCTACTAATATCTGACTGACTGAACTATGTCTATTAAGCTTCTAATGAATACTAAAAGATAACTGCCTAAAACTGGAATAAGAAAACTAACATCAACACATTTGAATTGTACTGGTATGTAAAGAAAAATGAATGAAAGAAATATAAGTACTGACACTGAAAATGAAACTGAACTTACAGGAAGGCAAGGATTTGAAGTACTCCCTGTTCTGATTGAAGAATCACCTGTATAACTGTAAATATAAACTGTGGTCTAGGGCCCAAAAACAAAATGTGCACAAAATTGTGGTATCAGGCCTAAGCAATACGTATGCATAAACTGTGGCCTAGGGCCCAAAAATACAGACACATGTGTTCAACATTAAACAATTTGCAAGACTGAGACTAGGCTATAGCTGATAGCATGATTACTGTTTCTGATTATGGAACTTAAGCCAATAACTGATTATACACTGACTGAGACTCATGCGATGTTAATACACAAGTCCATAATGATTGTGTATTGAGTTCATGATATTCTAAATGATCACCACGAACGAATTATGAAACTATAACCCTAAACGATAGCAGTTCTACAACTATTCAAGAAACTAGGGCTAAACTGTATTCTGAGTCAAATTACTGATAAGCATGTAGAATGAGGCGTAAGGAGAATCATAAACATTCCCTAACATAGAGAATTATCCTCACATACCGATAACACTCCAAAACTTGAAGAAAAGGTCTGAACTTTTGAAGAAAAAAACCAAAGCTTAGAACTTGAAACCCTGAGAAGAGTTTTCACCGAGTTTCGTAGCTACTGTTCATAGCTCAAACGACACTGCTCCGAACTTCCAAATCCGATCTCCAACATTAATATTTAAGGCCTATATGTTGTGATCAATCGGTTAAATTTGGGCTCGATCCAACGGTTAAATAAGCAGAAAATGCCAAAGGAAGCTAGCTGGTCGGAGGGATATCTACATCAAAATAACTAGGGTTTTTCATTTGATGGAGTGCACCTAAATCAATCCTATTTCATGTTTGTACCAACCATTAAATGTCTAAAACATAATAATAACTCCATATAATCCATTAATGATTGAGGGGCTTACGTTTTTGATGAAATCCCACAGCTTCATTCCGAAATCGGCCTTGAATGGATTTTTTCCAAAATCTAGCAATTCCAAATAATTATTCGCTGTTAATCTAGTGTTAACTTAATATAATTGACATAGGGATTTGAATAAGAACTCACCTTAGATGTTTGGTAGTAGCTCTGGTCGAAAATCCTTACACAAAACATTTTAGGGTTGTATTTATAGGTTATCATAAAGGCTTGGGCTTTAAAACCTAATTCTACAAGAATCGGATTTTTCTATTTTACATGTCCTCAGTAAATCGGCCATAAATTTTTGTACAGAACTTCGTTTGATGTCAGCATTATATGTATGGAAAGGTATTTCAATGGGGTAAAACTTTCATGTTTTGGGTTTCCTCCAATTCTCAACGGATTTGCACGAAATCAGGCTGGAAGGACCTATCAAAACTTATGTGATTCCATCGAATCTTGAGCACCTTACAATTAGCCACCTTGTGAGGATCCTATCTCCTTGATCCTATCTCTGATTGGCCTGATCCTTATATGCCTGGAATGGTAGTTCCAGGTACTATAGCTTTTATTAAGGAACCTTTTCAAAAAATTTAACTCATTAAGGGGTTATGGTTGCCCGAGGTAGGCCCTTAAGCCACTTTCGCAAAACGTTCAAACATTCAATTTTCCTCTGAAACTCTAACGATACGAGTCTAACCTTTGATGTATGTTACGGGAAATTACAATATCTCCCCCTTGGGATCATTCATCCTCGAATAATAGGTTCTGGTTAATTAGGCTGATGGGAGCATATGTTCACTACTGCCATGAACACCCGAATGCTAAACTGAAAAGGATTGCTAAACTGGATAGCTATTGGACTGGCTGAATAAGACTGACTGAGCTGACTGAATACTGGAGACATGAAACTATAGAGTGACATCTAAATGGGAAATGTAAATTACCTTCAACATTTTCTGCTGACTCTTCAAAAAGATTGGGATATTTGGACTTCATGTCCTCTTCGGCTTTCCATGTAGCTTCTTCAACGTTCTGACTTCTCTATAACCTGGTAGACCAAGGCTAGTCCCAATAACTCTATTTCACCAATTTTGAACCAACCAATCGGTGATCTACATCTACGCCCATACAGAGCTTCATACGGTACCATCCAAATACTGGCATGGTAACTGTTATTGTCAGCAAACTCAATAAGAGGAAAGTGATCATCCCAATTACCTCTGAAATCAGTCACACATGCCCTCAACATATCCTCAAGGGTCTGAATGGTGCACTCTGCCTGGCCATCTGTCTGAGGGTGAAAAGCTGTATTAAGAATAACTTTTGTACCTAATCCTTTCTGAAAGGATCTCCAAAAATTTGTTGTGCACTGGGCACCTCGATTTGAAATAATAGACATTGGAGTCTCATGAAGTCTGACAATTCCATGAATATACGACTTGGCATACTCCTCCACTGAATCTGTTATCTTAACTGGCAAGAAATATACTAACTTCATAATTCTGTCCATAATCACCCAAATCGAGTCATGCCTCCTAGCTGAACGAGGTAGACCTGTTATGAAATTCATATTTATCATCTCCCATTTCCAAGCAAGAATTTCTATGCTCTGAGCCAATGCACCAGCCCTGTAGTGCTTGACTTTCACTTGCTGACAATTCAGATACTTGGCCACAATGTCTGGTACTGTCACACCCTAATCTTACTAGGGTGTGATGGGCACCCGACCCCATATTCGGAGCCGAGCAAACCCGCTGAATCTTATTACACTCCTAATATCTTAAATCACAAAATGAAATACATAGTAAAGCCTTTTAGAACATTCTTTTCATCGTCCTCCAATCAAGAAAAATCTGTAATCATACGAAACTCATAACATGATGTATAATGACACATCGGCTGGTGGAGCTGCTTACAAGACTGACATTCTATACCCACGACTCTGTCTGCAAAGTCTCTAACATCAATCAGAAATCATAACATATATACTCAGACTCGGCAACACTCCAGAAGGAAATGGAGCTCGCCAATCTCGTTGGAACATCTTCTAGCAATGTCTTCTACTCATCTGGGTGTACCTGTGTGGCATGAAACGCAGCCCCCGAAGAAAGGGGGTCAGTACGGAATATGTACTGAGTATGTAAAGCATGAAATACAGTAAAGCGGATCACAACTGAAACAGAGATTTACCAAAAACAAGTATGACCTTTAAAAACATCAATGCACTTGCCTTTTGAAATGAAAATCATGTATGTCATCATCATATATCATATATACATATAACGTGCCCCGGCCCTCTAGTGAGGGACGCGGTGAATAAAATCATCATATATGCATGTAACGTGCCCCGACCCTCTAGTGAGGGACGCGGTGAATAGGATCTTCATATGCCATCCTGGCCACCACCCCCATATCATCATATCATCATAGACATATATATATATATATATATAACGTGCCTCGGCCCTCTAGTGAGGGACGCGGTGAACAATGCAGTGGAGTACGCACGAGAACATGCCCTGGCCCGGGACGCAGTGAAGGATACATTGAGGCATGCACGAGCAGAGTAGTGAGAAACTATATGCACATAAATCAATTTTAAGACTTGATGGATAAGTACACAAAACAACACTTGAAGAATCATAAGCACATTTCGAGGCAATCCGAGTTAGTACAAGAAAGTTATGGACACTTTACTACAGAAACCTCTACGAACGTTCCGAAGCAATCCGAGACCGTCTACGAAAGTTAGGAGCATTAATACTTACGGAAATCTTTTAAAAACATATCAAAAAGCGAATAAGAATCATAAACAAACTCGGAATCACAGAATAGAGTAACCCCAAGGTGCATATCATACTTTATTTGGCTCTAGGACATGCCAAAAGAAAGAAAGAAAGGGTAAGCCTTACATACCTGCTCCATGTCCTGTTAGCTACGCTTAATTGTCCAAGCTCGCTATCGCTAGTCTACATTCAAGAAGATTTACACAATCATTAGACTCATCGTCACACACTTGTCTTAGTCTTTCAAATAAGTTCATTTATAATCTGCCGAAATTTCGGCAGCATTTCCCCTGTAATTCAACCAACCCCGAGAATTCGACTCGGCCAAATCATCAACAACAATACCAACAACCATATTAACAACTTCAACAATCAATCCAAAATATATTCTAACGTTAACGACCCTTGTTACACAATTCGACGGCATTCCGTTTATATTTAATTCAATCACAACACCCAACTTACAATCTTCCAAACTCAATAAAATCAACACATTTCTCACCTCGAAATTCATGCATTATATCTACAACCACACGTTGACCACATTACCTTCACAAATACAAGAAACCATGCTAGTGTCACATTAATTTCTTCTACAATCCCACAATGATCACAACTTCATTTCAAACCATCAAACCTTCATTTTTATTATGGAATCCACAACAACAACAATCAAACTACTAAATAGAATCAATTCATCTTATCTTACCAACACACTCTATATTCCATGAGTTTCATCCATTTCTACATACTACAACACTCACAATCATTCATGATACATGAAAGAGAAGATTAAACCTTACCTTTCTCCACTTGTCTTCTCACTCGGCTAGGGTTGTATATTGCACAAATGAATGATTTGATTGCTCCAATAACTCCTCCATGTTATCAAGGACCTTCCAATTGGTTGGAATGCTAGAAGAAAATATTTTTTCTTGATCAATTTTTCCATGGCCTAGGTTCGGCCAAGCCATGGCCGAACACCCTTCATTTTTTTTTCTCCAAGTTTTCTTGAGTTGGAAGATGGATAATTTTGTCTTGCTTTGTAAGCTCTTATATATATATATATATATATATATATGCATAGCCTATAAGAGGGTGGACACATGCCCCACCTCATGGCTTGAGTTAATTGGCCAAGCCATGGGTGGGACCCACACACACACACCACACGGCCAAGTTGGAAGGTCTTGAACCTTCTTGAATTTTTTGTGAAATTCCCTTTTTGCCCCTAGCCTTCCACAATATTACCATGAACCACCTTGTGAATTTCCCTTTTTACCCTTAGCCTTTCTCAACATTTCCATACTAATAAACAACTTGTATATTAAAATAACTCTGAAAAATAGTCTTGCCCTCAACTTGCCACGACTATCTTGAAATATCCGAACGTACAAAATACGGGATATAACAGGTACATTCCTTTTTCTTTTTGTCGTTCAACCAATAAGTCTCTTTAAGATTGTGATACATCTTTCTGGAACCTGGGTGGATAAAATACCTTGAATTATGGCTTCTAACATGATCCTTCCCCTCTAAGTCCATCCACATCTAGATCACAAAGTTTGCTTCTGTACCTCAAAGTATCATCATATTCCCCTTGTTCAAAAGTCATATTCTTATGCTTGTGAATCCCCTCTTTCAGCTGCATCAAGTAGGGATCATCAAACTTCTCTTCTGCACTTTGGCTACTAAAGAGGAATAAACCCTGTTTTAGACAACAACTCCATCATTTTCGGAGTCCAAAACTCGAACTCCTAGTTTGGCTAAGCGGTGAACTTCTTTCACCATAGTTCTCTTGTTTGCCTCAAATCATGAGCTATACTTCCCATACTCAATTTCTGTTTGAGGTAGTTCCATGACACACTTATATATTATTGTGAGCTAAGCCTTTGACTAGCACCCTTGTCACGACTCAAACCGATGAGCCACGACAAGCACCCGACCATTGCTGGTCAAGCACTCATATGTCTGCATTTACCTCTCACTGACTATCCTAGGCCCATACACAATCTGTAACTGAGCTGGACTGTCTCCTGAACAATCAACATAAGAGACACCGTATGGGGAATTCATGACCAACACATACATATAAACACAAATCCTGAGAGTAACAGCGCAAGATAATTGGCCGCTTCATATATACTATACAACAAAATAAGTGTCGACGAGGCTGCATAACAACACGACTACATATCACTATCTGCATACCTCTATGGAGTACAAACTATAGAAAGGACAGGACAAGGCCCTGTCGTACCCATATATGTACGTAACAAGATGACATACCAAACGGACTGAAGCTCCGGATCAATGGAGCGTATCGACTGCCGCTGAGGGGATGTCCTACTGCTGTGAATTGTTCAACTGGCTACCTGATCCTGCGGGCATGAACGTACCGTCCACAAGAAGGGACGTCAGTAGGAGTAATATAATAAGTATGTAAGGCATGAACGATAATATAATAAGGGATACCAGTATGGATAATAACAGAATGGAAATATAGAGCATATCGTAAGATAAAAGAGTAACCTCTACATATGAGTGCCTCTTAGGGCGGATGCCATGCATGCTTAACTTTCTTTGAAAAACATTTCATGTTCATGTATACATAAAATATAACATATCATGTTGCCGAGGCGTTGGATCCGATCCATTTAGCCACATATGTCCCGCGTCCGGGATGATATCATGTCATATAATACCAACTGATCAGGTGGTTACGCATCTATAGCGCTCTGGCCCTCTTTCCCATATACATATACATGTATCATGTTCATGTATCATGCTCATATATCATGTTCATGTATCATATAATCAGCATGCAGGAGAGCCCAAGGAAAGTTATGTCTCTATCGGAGTGACGTAAGGTCGGTGACCTCCGATTAATTTATGGAATAATCATTATCGCTTTGTCTCACCTTGAAGGAACAATTATTATAAGGTGAGACTATCAATGAAGAATAGCATTAATAGAACATAAAATAAGATAATAAATCTCATGAGGCGTCAATTCATATACTACTTTGAAGTCTTTAGAAAGCAGAGTCATTATCAAAGAATAAGGTTGAGGATCAGGAAATAGCTCAATATTCTCATATCGTCATTGAAATCATAAATTGGAATCAAACCTTTGGTTTGGAAAATGCGGGAATTTAGAAAACATGTATGGATTATTAGAAAAAGGATTCATGCCTTTCAGTCAAGGACTTCCAAATTTGACACTAGGGATATTATGTAAACATTTATGGTATCACAATATATGAGTCATGCCTTTAAAAGAAAGGGACAAGCCTTAACATACCTGTTCCACCTCTTATTAGCTACGCTTATTCGTCCGAGCTCGCAAGTCTACATTTAAGAGGATTTAAGCTAACGTTAGCCTCTTTATCCCACACTTATTCCAAGTTTCAAATCAAACTATTCTATATTTTGCCAAAAATCGAGCAACATCTCCCCTGTTTACATGCCTAGCCCGGATTCTGAATTCAACAACCAACAATAACAATAACAATACCAACATCAATAGCATCATTTCCAACTCCAAAGTATTCCATAGAACATCCCACACGCTGTTTTCCAACTTACATAACTAATCGACTCAGTATACAATTATTTAACCAAGCTTTCTTCGTAAATAAACCGGTATTAACACAAATAGAAAGAGATTCATACCTTTCCCTCGATAATAATGCTATATATTCACTCCTCCACCTTCAAATTAAGCCACAACGCCTCAATACACAATTTTGTAGTCGCAACTATACGCTGTCTAGACCGGGATTTGGGAATTACACCTGGTTTCGGGCTAAAAAGTTGATGGTTGGAAGGTTTGGGAAATTTCTGAATATTTGAGGAGGTTTTGGGTGTGTTTGATCGAAAATGATGGGGTCTCCCCCTTTAAATAGCGGTCCAGGTAGAACCTGGACCGAATTAATTTTCCTTCAGCGCGTTCGCGCCCCCTTTGGGCGCGTTTGTGCAGGCTTAGTTTTTTCTGCCTGCGCCTTCGTTCTGTAAAAAGGTGATAACTCTTGATCCTGATATCTTGTGAGGGCCCATGACCTATGGCTGGAAATATCTTTCAATTATCTACAACTTTCATTCTTGGTATTTTTCCAAATTCCAAACTTATACTATCGTTTTGGCCCCTCAAAGCCAGATCATTCGAAAATGTTTTCGTAAATCGTCCTTTTGGAGGGCTTATGCCCATTGTTTTCTTAAGGATCCTTCTTAGGACTTCCTCAACTTTCCATGTAGAACTCATATTTTTCTTCATATGTCCTTTATAAAACTCGAGCGTGTGGACCCCACTTAGCTTACACCAACGAGGCTTTTCGTCAAGTGACATATGAACCAATTCACACCATATGGTCTCCAAATGTCATATATATATATATTATTATTACAATCTTGTAATGTAACCTTCATCCCGAACTCGGGCCTCAAAATTGCTCAGCGCGTTCGCTCCTCGTGGAGGCGCGTTCGCTCCTCGTGGAGGCGCGTTCGCGCTGTATTGTCCCTCGGCCTTCTGCGCGTTCACCCCACTCCCTGGCGCGTTCGCGTAGACCATTTTCCTGGTCTACCAGCCCGAGTTGTAGCGTTCATATCTCCTTACCCCGATGTCCTATTGAGGAGCGGTTTGTTACGTTGGAAACTAGACTTCCCGAAATTCACTTTAGACTTTTGTTTCACTTCAAAACTCTTAATATACTAAAACATATTCTTTCTTCTAGTTAGACCAAAATTTCCGTACCAAACCTTGCCCAACTTTCCTTCAAAGCCTCGGAAGCTTAATCTCCTTAGTTCACTGGTTTTCCAATCCTCCTACAACTTGTTACGTGAACTCGGACTCTTATAATCATAAAACGAGCACCTATGATCTTGCATCTTCTCTACAATAACTCTGTTGTCTGCAATTGAATAGCTAATACCTAACGAATCTCAACGTACAGAAACTACGGGGTGTAACAACCCTGAAGATTAGAATCTCGTGAAATGGCACTACCATTGTGACACATAACTGGGCATGATCGTATTTCTGGACGTAAGTCGATCGATGATCCTTCTAATCCCTTCGGGTTTCTTCTACAAGCGAATCATATTTCTTATGGAGACTATCTCATTATGCCATCCTAACTGAACTGAGGTTCTTCATATCTCATGCTAACCCTTTTGATTTTTAGATATACCTCTGGACTTACTAACTATTTACGCATCTCCCCCTTAGAACATATTCTAACATCTTATACTTGCGAATTCTTCTCCTTTGTTAGGATCCAATTAACTTTCCTTATCTTCTATAATTCCTTTGTACTCTACAACGCTGATGACTCCCTTTTTTTTCGACTCACTTCTGAGCAAATCTTCCTTACTGGGAAAAACTAAATTACTTACATGAACGGGTTGCTACTATATTCATAACTGGCATACTCTGTCGTAATGACTTAACTCTGCTCACACTTTAAATCTTAGGGAACCCCTTTCAACAACTCTTAAAGGCTATTCTTTTGTAGATTGCTCTCTTGCGGCTTAGCTGATTTATTCTTCAACTAATCAATATACTCCGAATTTAACTTAAGCCCTTGGTTTCTAACAGACATTCGGATGTATTTGAACTATCACCCAATTAAGGTGTTCGTCTGACTAAGGAAATCAAATCCTACCTCTACTAGTTCTGCTGAAATTGCCAATGCATTGTATTTACTCAAAACTTACTTACTATTTTTCTGTTAACCACATGCTAGCTTTATATTTTCTTATTCTGCTCTGAATACTAAATTGAAGCATAAGGTTATTTCTAACTCCCTCATCATCCGACGCTATTCTATGGTCGTATACTCTCTTTTCTGAAGTATAGACATAGATCACACTTAAGAAACTTTCATCTATCTTATATGAAAAATTGGAACAACTAACCCCAAACTTTCTATACACTTAAAAATCATATTAGACTATACTCATTTGGGATAAAAACTTACTCACATAATTTAAGAGGGAACTGTCACATCTTTTTATCTCATAATAATATTTACTTCTTATAGTAACTTACTACCATCGTACTCTCTAAATCTAATCTGACTAAACTTAAACAAACTAAAACTATTCGCGAAAATTTAATATCGTCGGCTCATGGTTTTCATTTCGTACACCATCTCTTTTATTCACGGGCATAGTACGTACGAAAATTTCATATGTGGTGATAACTGGGAATTCCTCCATGTCCTGATGACCTACTAAAGCATACAAGTAGTCCTAACTGAGGCCTGTATTACCAGATTTAGTTGTATTATGACTTGACTGGGCTTAAGAATTAAGAGGAGCTGCTGAAACACACATCAAGGCCCGAACAATACACCCCTTGGTATATCCTACCACACTTGTTGCACATAAGATTCTAAAAACTTCTATGGCTTACCTTGGTCTGTCACTGAGAAGCTGGTGCTCTTAAACTCTGTTTCTAGCTGAACTGACCTTTCTGATTATATCTAGACTTCAGGACTAGTGCATTGGCTGCAGATGGAGTGGGTCCTGATGTCCTCCTATAGAAAATTGTCTACCTCCACCTCCTTGAGATCCTCCATGATTTACGTTTCCAGCAGACTTAGCTCCTTAGCTCCTTTGCTGATTTTTCTGTTATTCTCTTCATGTTGTCTCTAGTTCTCCTTTCTCAAGTGCATCGTTATTATTCAACTCCTAAATTCATTAAAAGACACCCCTTCTCAGACGATGTACACTTTATTCCACTTTTAACATCACCTCAAGTCTCATTCGTTACCAGTAAGTACTTCACAATTGTACCCCTATGGGTAATCATCCTTAGTTGGACCTTGAAATCCATGCTTGTCACTTACGCATTCGAAACGTATTTAATTCGATAGGAAGAGAAGGTTACTTATTGCTCTAAGCTTCATGGCACGATCTAGAGTAGAATGAAATTAGACAATCCTAAGGGTCTTGGTGGTCAACTGTTAATACGTGTGGGTGCCACACATTTATAAAAGTGACCCCACTGGACACGGCTTCATAGAATCCCTAGGACACTTGAACCTAGTGCTCTGATACAAAGCTTTGTCTCGCCCCGAACCATGGCCAAGACGTACCACGGCACTCGGTGCCTAATTGCATGTGACCGAGCAAACCCATAGGATGGCTGAATCAACATGGGATATAAAAAAATACAAGAATAAGGAAATAATATTAACACATGTTGATCTACTAAAAGTGTGACTAAATTATATTAAATGCGGAATTTACTGAGTCTGAAACATATGAATAAATAGCCAACAAGGCTAATAGATCAAGTCTACGAATATCTGATTGATTGAACTATGTCTATGAAGCCTCTAATGAATACTGAAAGATAACTGCCTAAAAGAGGAAAGACTGAAAGCAGGATAATGCCCCAGAGGAACTGGGCTCACTAGGTAGCTGATACGAGCAGTCCTAGCTAGTTGAATCGTCAACCGCGATGCAGGCCCTTAAGCAATAAGAAAAGGGACATCAACACATTTGAATTGTACTGGTATGTAAAGCAAACTAAATGAAAGAAATATAAGTTCTGAAACTGAAATTGAACTAAACAAGAAGGCAAGGATTTGAAGTACTCCCTGTTTGAATGAAGAATCGCCTGTATAACTATATATATAAACTGTGGCCTAGGGCCCAAAAACATATGCACAAAACTGTGGCCTCAGACCTATAAATATGATCCTTAGATGATTGTGAGGCCCAGATCAAGGGGCGACATTGATTTGGAGCTCTCTGTACTTTTCCCCAGACCTATAAGTATGACCCTTAGATGGTTGTATGTCGTTTTTCACATTCCAACTTTGTTCTAAAGCCCTAAGCATCCGTTTTTCTCCTCTCCTCATTCTCCACGATCAAGGTAAGAAAGCTCTAATTATTCCTAAAATTATAACATTAATTCGTGATTAGTAACATGATTCTTCAACCGAAACATAAAATTCCCATGGTAAGTCCTTCTGAAGCGATTCAATGCTATGGTTTTGGTATTCTTCTGCAGAGAATAAAAATAGTTCGCTCAATTGGAGCGTATATAGGCATGTAGGGCTTCTATCCATGTGTTAGAACATCATTATTCTTCTCCATGCCACGTTTAATTCATGAAAACATGATTTCTCCTCAAAGTTAGAAAATTATATTTCAGTTAATTATAAACCCTAGATACATGTCAATATTTATACCTTCTCATGCTCAATCATGTTTCCATTATTCGTATTCTTGAATATCATTTTGATTACCATGAATCTGTCTGTAATGCATGAATACTTATGTTTTGAATTCTATGAGTTCTCAAATATAGGTCATGAATCAGTATTATTCCCTTTTATAGATTTTATATGTTTTCATGCTTCATACAAGTTATATTATATAACTATATACACATTAGATTATACATACAAAATCATGTTATAAAAGTCATGGGCTTTTCACCCGACCATGTTCATATTCGTATTTTTGGGAGTTGCACAAATTACCGAGAAGGTTTAATACCTGAAACTACATACGCCAGCGTAGAGTAAGGATCGTTCAGCCCAATTAGGAATATTCCTTCATATTACCCTCTATGAGATTTTTTGATGGATCTATTTGTGTCACGTTCATGTCTCATACCTCGACAAGGTATACGATGGCTCAGCTGGTCGAGTCAGAGGCCAGACGCCACATACTCACGTGGTGGATTACATGTCAGTTTTACTAATGCTCTCCCAAAGATATGTATATATATATAATACACTTAAAATGATTTACTTAGGTTACAACATTTTCATGTCAGATCATGATCATGTCCATATTCAGTACAACTTACAGTTACAGTTTTAGTTATAGCGTACAGTTACAGTTTCAGTTTCATATTACTTAATGTATCCATGTTATTGATTTGGGTTTTCCATTACCCGAGCATCCCCACTTACTATTCTTTCTTTCAAGACCCGAACTATGCCCTGGGCGTAATACGACACTCGGTGCCTAATTGCATGTGACCGAGCGAACCCATAGGCTGGCTGAATCAACATGTGATATCAAAACATGCAATAATAAGAAAATAAGACTAACACATGTTAATCCATTAAAAGTTTGACTGAAATAGATTTAATGCGGAATTACTGGTTTAAGTTTAAAACATCTGAAATAATTGCCAACAAGGTTAACATTTAAAGGTATATGAATCCTCTAACGAATACTGAAGAGATATCTAAAACTGGAAAGACTGAAAGCAGGATAATGCCCCGGAGGAACTGGGGCTCACCAAGCAGCTAATACGAGCAAGTCCTAGCTAGCTCGATCATTAAACTGTAAGGCATTGCCTGCATCACGAGATACAGGCCCCCCAGCAATAAAAAGGGACATCAGCACATTTGAATTGTACAGGTATGTAAAGCAACTGAATGAAAGAAATATAAATACTGACGCTGAAACTGATAATTGTAAACTAAAATAAACCGATAAGTAAGGATTTGAAGTATACCATATTCTGAATGAAGAATCACTTGTATAACTACAAATAAACTGTGGCCTAGGGCCCAAATAAATGTTCACAAAACTGTGGCTTCAAGCCCAAGAAATATGTAAGCATAAACTATAGCCCAGGGCCCAAAATACAGATACAGGTGTTCAACATTAAACAATTCATGACACTAAGACTGAGATATAACTGATAGCATGATAATTGTTTCTGATTATGGAACTTAAGCTAATAACTGATTATACCTAAGCTAATAACTGATTATACACTTACTAAGACTCGTGTGATGTCAATACATAAGTCCATAATGATTATGTACTGAGTTCATGATATTCAAAATGATAACCATGAACGAATTATGAAACTTTATCCCTAGAAGATAGAAGTTCAACAACTATTCATGAAACTAGGGCTAAACTATATTCTGAGGCAATTTACTGATAAGTATGAAGAACGAGGCGTAGGGAGAATCATAAACATCCCCTAACGTAGATAGTTAGCCTCACATGCCTGTACATGCTCCAAAACTCGTATCTATAAGTCTGAACTCTAGAAGAGTCCCCAAAACCTTTGTCTTAAACCTAGAACGTGGATTTTCTTGAAAACCCAAGGTTAAGAACAATAATTCCCCAATTAGGTTACATAATCTTGTGCTAGAATTGACTTAGAAATGTTTGAGACGATTACCTTAGAGCCTTGCACTATTTGAGAGAGGGACTGCGTTTTAGGGTTTAATGAATAGCGACAATTGGTTTTCTAGACTGAGGAGTCGTATATATACCATTTGCCGTCTGATAGGTTGACGGTGTAACTCAATGGTTCGACGATATGTCGACAGTGCCGTCGAGCTGCTTGATGGTCTGAGTGCCACAGCACATCGATGATTGATTGACGTGTCGACGGTCCGTCGATGCAACCGTACTTTTGCAGTCTGAGAGAAGTTCAAAGAGTTTACAAACAAGGTTCCACTTGACGGTTCAATTTGACAAGCCGTCGACATGTAGACAGTCCATCCTTGAGGTCGTCAATCTGCGCTGCAGAGCTGGGGTCTGGTTTTTTGACTTAAACTCTGCCTTTTGGTTTCTGGGTTCCTTAAATCATAGACGTGGCTTAGTTTAAGGTATGAGGTGTCACAATATCTTCCCCTCGGGATAATTTATCCTCGAATGATAGGTTCAAAAGAGGGACTACTGAGACATGTGTAAACTAACTGACATGAACACATGAATACTGAACTGAATAATCTACTGAACATAATAACTACTGAATTGACTGACTACTAAACTGGCTGAGTACTGGAAACATGAAAACTATGAAAGGAAATATGAATGGGAAGGTAAATGACCTTCAACATTTTCTTCTGACTCTTCAAAGAGAAAGGGGATATCTGGACTTCATGTCTCATTCAGCTTCCCGCATATCCTCCTTGGCTTTCTGACTCCTCCAAAGGACCTTCACGGAGGGCACTTCTTTCGTTCTTAACTTGCCAACCTGACGATCAAAGATCTCCACTGGAACTTCTTTATAAGTCAAACTATCATTGACCGTTATGTTATCAGTCGGGACAACCAACGATGAGTCTCCCACACACTTTCTCAACATGGACACATGAAACACTGATGCACAGCAATCAAGTCTTGTGGCAACTCAAGCTCATACGCCACTTGACCAACTCTTCGCAGGATTCTGTATGGTCTAATATATTGGGGACTAAGCTTCCCCTTCATTTCAAATCTCATGACACCCTTCATATGTGAGACCTTAAGAAACACCCAATCATTAACTTGAAACTCTAAGTCCCTTCGTCTCACATTTGTGTAAGACTTTTTGTGACTGTGGGCCTTTTTCAAACACTCCTGAATTAACTTAATTTTCTCCATAGCTTGATAGACCAAATCTGGTCCTAAAAACTCTGGTTCACCAACCTCAATCCACCCAATGGGTGATCCACACGCCCATAAAGAGCTTCAAACGGTGCCATCCCAATACTAGCATGGTAACTGTTATTGTAAGCAAACTCAATAAGAGGAAAGTGATAATCCCAATTACCTTTGAAATCAAGGACCTATGCCCTCAATATATCCTTAAGGGTCTGAATGGTGCGCTCTATCTGGCCATCTATCTGAGGGTGAAAAGTTGTACTGAGATTAACTTTTGTACCCAATCCTTTCTGAAATGATCTCCAAAAATTTACTGTGAACTTGGTACCACGATCTGAAATAATGGATACTGGAGTCCCATGGAGTCGTACAATTTCACGAATATACAACTTGGCATAGTCCTCCGCTGAATATGTTGTCTTAACTGGCAAGAAGTGCTCTGACTTCGTAAGTCTGTCCACAATCACCCAAATCAAATCATGCCTTCAAGCTGAACGAGGTAGACCTATTATGAAATCCGTGTTTATCATCTCCCACTTCTAAACAAGAATATTAATATTCTAAGCCAAGCCACCAGGCCTCTGGTGTTCAGCTTTCACTTGCTAACAATTCAGATACTTAGCTACAAAATCTGTTACGTTCTTTTTCATGTCGTTCTACCAATAAATCTCCTTAAGATCGTGATACATTTTCATGGAACCTGGGTGAATGGAATACTTGGAATAGTGAGCTTCTGACATAATTCGGTCTTTGAGCCCATCTACATCTGGAACGCATAATCTGCCTCGGTATCTCAAGGTACTGTCATCTCCCCCTTGTTCAAAAGTCGTCATCTTATGCTTGTGACTCCCCTCTTTCAGCTGTAACAAGTAGGGATCATTACAATGTTTCTCTTTAACTTCAACGGCTAAGGAGGAAAGAGCTCTATTCTGAACAACAACACCCCCATCCTCGGAGTCCACAAGTCGAACTCCAAGACTAGCCAAACGATGAACTTCCTAGGTCATAACTCTCTTATCTGTATCAACGTGAGCTAAACTTCCCATGGAATGTGGACTAAGAGCATTGGCAACTACATTCACCTTCCCTTGATGATAGAGAATATCCACATCATAGTCCTTAAGCAATTCAAGCCATCTTCTCCGTCTAAGATTCAATTCGCGCTGCTTGAAAATATACTGCAGGCTTTTGTGGTCAGTGAAAATATCCACATGCACTCCATATAAATAATAACGCCAAATCTTGAGTACAAGAACCACAACTGCCAATTCTAGATCATGAATCGGATAGTTCGTTTCGTGAGCCTTGATCAGCCTAGATGCATAAGCTATAACTTTCCCCATGCTGCATGAGGACACATCCTAGATCAACTCCCGAAGTATCACAATAAACCACAGACCCTTTGGTTACTTTTGGTAGTGTCAGAACTGAAGCAGAAGTCAGTCTCTTCTTCAACTCTTCGAAACTCTGTTCGCATTCATTAGACCACTGAAACTTAACCTTTTTTTGGGTCAACTTCATCAACGGAGCTGAGATAGAGGAAAATCCCTCCCCGAACTACCTGTAATAACCTGCCAGACCCAAGAAACTAATGATATCTGATGTTAAGGTAGATCTTACTTGAAAAGGCCTAAAGCAGAGGTTCTGAAAGACCTTGCTTGATCCGTCTTCGGTCTGGGCCAATTCCTAACAACGTCAACTTTCTGAAAATCAGCTTTAACGCCTTCGCCTGAAATAACATGGCCTAAGAATACCACTGACTTTAGCCAAAACTCGAACTTTGAGAATTTTGCATAAAGATCGCGATACTTGAGTGTCTGCACTACTATTTTGAGATGCTTTACATGGTCAGCCTCACTATGGGAATATACCAGAATATCATCAATAAATACATTGATGAATAAATAAAGATACGGCTTGAAAACCCTGTTCATAAGATCCATGAAAGTTGTTGGGGCGTTCCTCAATCTGAAGGACATGACAAGAAATTCAAAATGGCCATAACGGGTTCTAAAATCGGTCTTCAGAATATCAACTTCCTTAACCTTTAGCTGATGGTTGCCTGCTCTGAGGATAATCTTGAAATAACACTGAGCACCTAGAAGTTGATCGAATAAGTCGTCTACTTTGGGAAGTGGATACTTGTTCTTAATGGTGACCTTGTTGAACTGGCGATAGTCTGTATATATACGCAAGGATCCATCTTTCTTTCGGACAAACAAGACTAGTGCGCTCAAAGGTGAGACACTTAGCCTTATAAATCTCTTGTCAAGGAGATCTTTCAACTGAACTTTCAACTCTTTTAACTCTGTTGGGGCCACTCTGTACTGCAGAATGGATATCGACTTAGTGCCAGGAAGTAGATCAGTCCCAAAGTCAATCTCCCTATCGGGAGGGACTCTGGGTAAATCCTCTAGAAACACTTTTTGAAACTCGCTGACCACTGGTACTGACTAAAGAACTGGGGGCTGGGAATTTGTATTCCTGACTCGAACTAAGTGGTAAATATACCCCTTGGAAATCATCTTTCTGGCACTAAGATAGGAAATAAACCCACCCCTAAGTACTGCTGAATTACCCTTCCATTCTATATGTCCGTCGGGAAAAAAATCGAAGGTTACTGTTTTGGTTCTACACCCTACTAAAGTATAATAGTAATCTAACCAATCCATACCCATGATCACATCAAAATCTACCATATCTAATTCTACTAAGTCTACTGTGGTACTGCGGTGGTAGATTAACACTAGACAACCCCTATAGACACGTATAGCTATAATTGATTCCCTAACTGGTGTGGATACCTCAAGGGGTTCATGAAACTTTTTGGGTTCTATCTCAAATTTCTTAGCAATATAAGGGGTTACATTAGATAGAGCGGATCCTGTGGCCCTAAGAGCAAAAACATCGAAGGTGAAGACTATTACCATACCTTTGACAACTTCCCCATGGGCCTCTATATCCTGACAACCTTACAGTTCATACAGACGGTTCTGACCACTACCCGTATTTCCAGACTTTGCTGCTCTATGCCTCTGCTAGGCTTGAGAATTTCGGGGAGCTGCTGAATTAGTGGACTGAACTATGTTACCTCTGGTATTCTGTCCTGCTGACGGGCAATCTTGCAGAAAGTGACCTGGCTAACCGCACCCACAGAAACTATCTATGTCGTCTCCTGAGTGCCTCTTACCACAAATGTTACAAGTACGATACTAGAAACCTGTCACGACCCGACTAGGGGGCCATGACGAGCACCCGGTGCTAGCCCACCCGGGCACCCTCTTAACTTATACTCATGCTTACATTTAGGTGAGCCACATAATTAAACATACATTCCCTTTCATTCATCAAACTAGCCCCTTTGGGCGACATTACCATTATATCGTAGTTGGCATCTAGGCCGCATCAATTGTACATGGGCCAACGTGGCCGACAAAATGACATACAAAACATGGGCCGACAAGGCCAGACACATCTAAACATATACACGTGACTACGAGCCTCTAAGAAGAGTATGACATAACACATGATCGGGACAGGACCCCGCTATGCCTAAAATTATATACACAAAAGAATGAGTACCCCAAAAGTTATGGCTCCGGAATAAATGGAGCTCTGCTATGCAATCTCTGAATACGCAGCTATGGATCAAGTCTGTCTCCCTGTGCACCTGCGGGCATGACGCAACGTCCACAAACAAAAGGACGTCAGTACGAAGAATGTACTAAGTATGTAAAGCATGATCAACACCAATATAGAAGCATCATATACAATATATGAAGTGGCATAGGTGGGAAGACAATAATATCATCATCATGGCACTTACCTACCTTTCATAGGAACTTTCCATTTCTCATGTGTATTTCATAGTAGTGCTCGTACCATACTTGTGCTCGTATTCGTATACATGTCCTTATTCGTATTCATATACATAGTCTTATCACATTCATATTCATATTTTATACATAGTCATTTCATATACATATAGCATTTACATAGCATACCCGACCTCATAGGATCGGTGTTTCATACATACTTGGCCAACCAAGGCTCAAGGTTGCTCATACCTGGCCCTACCAGGGCTTCAGGGTTATCCGTACCATCTGCAGAGGTGTGCGCGCATATCGTAATCGTATACATACTTCATACAGATATTCTACCCGGCGTTATAAGCTCGGGGTTCATTATAGCCCTTCATAGGCACATATAAGTATAATAGCCCGTAGGCACCTTAGCATCATTATTGATATCATTATCATTATCGTTACTTCTATATCATAGGCTTACTCATCGTACGAGGTGCGTAGTACAATCGTAATACACATCAAGGATCGTGAGCTTATGAGCTCGGAATATCAATCATTTGAAGACAACATACTCATATAGAGGATTTAAAAGTTTGGCCAAAGAACCATGCCTTATGAAAGAAGGGTTAGCCTTACATACCTTTTTGTCGGACTATTCTACACTCGTACGTTCCCTTCCAATGCCAGCGTTTATACCTTCATTAATATCATAATAATGGCCATTAGTCATTCACATTATCCACATTCTCAGTTCACTTCCATTCATCCATATTCATGGTCACAACACCCAAGTTCGTCCGTTCATATACAATGTCTATTTCATGGCCCTATCGTCATTTATAACACATTCATGTCACAACACAACAACAATCATGATTCGTTTCAAACTATTCCTCAAAATGTCATTATTCATCATTCATGACCTAGTTGACTATATTTTCTACAATCCATGCATTTCAACTCTCCAATATCTTAAACATCATATAAATATCATGAATCTTACCTTAGAAATTGTAGGAACAAGCTTTAGTTGATAATACTCCACTTTGAGCAAAACCCTAGTTTTTCTCCATTTGGATTTCTTGACTTGGATGACCTTTGATGAAGTTCTTACTCTTGATTCACTTTGTTTTATGTCGTTGATAACTTATGATCCTTGAAAACTTGGATAATAAATGTAGAGAGAGGTTTTAGAGAGAAGGTGTGTAATGTGGAAATGAAATAAAACAAGTCTTGGTTCCCTTATTTAATGAATTACAAAATCTGTGTTGAAGTGAACAGTGGTCGTAAACTGAGTTTACGACCCGTCCTCCAGTTTACGGACCGTCCATCATGGGCGTATTTAACCATATCAGAACCAGAAGCTTTAGGCTGCAACCATGGTGATTTACGACCATGGTTTACGGGCCGTAAATCACTTTACGGTCCGTAAACCAAGTCGTATTCTACCATTTCCTCGACTGGTAGAAAGTTGAAGTCTTGCATGCCAGTTTACAACCTTCCAGTTTACGGACCGTATACCATTTTACGGTCCGTATTTGCACTTTACGACCACTGGGCAGATTTCAAATCTGTAATTTTTCATATTTCTTAGACTTCTCATTTTACTCATCCGTATCCATGCACATGCATTGCTCACCTCACCTTGCCTTATCTTAGCCAACTTTCTCATCTTACGTCGGATTATTTTGAAATCTCGCCTAAGGTCATCAAACGTCGTTTCTTGCTCATGGACATCATGCACCCATACCTATCACTAGTTCATTCACTTGCGTACCAACGGAGAATTTTCCGAGGTGTAACATTCTTCCCCCCTTAAGAACATTCGTCCCCGAATGTTAAAGTGCTCGGGAATTCTACAAAAATTTCGCCAAAGTTTCCCTTATAATATGGCACTACCATCCTGCCACAACAACCCATAATATCAATGCCACACAGGGCCACAACATAACAACATAACATTTTGGCCACACATGACCCAAAAGCATAAAAGGAAAATATACATACCTTATGATCTTGACGTCTCATCTTGGGCTTCTTCCAAGGGCTGAAATAAATGTGGGTATTTGGAGCGCATACTTTCTTCTGCTTCCCATGTCATCTCCTCTCGTTTACTACTTCTCCATAGAACCTTAACCGAGGCCACCTATTTGTTTCTAAGCCTCCGTACTTGCCTGTCTAATATGGCAATGGGTACCTCTTCATAAGTCAATTTCTCTGTCACTTGCACATCATTTACTGGGACGATCCTAGTGGGATCTCCAACACATTTTCGAAGCATCGAGACATGAAATACTGGATGGACTGACTCTAATTCCGGAGGTAGATCTAACTCATAGGCCACTTTGCCTATTTTGCGCACAATCTCATATGGTCCAATATATCGGGGACTAAGCTTCCCCTTTTTGCCAAATCTCATAACGCCTTTCATTGGCGACACTTTCAAGAATACCCAATCTTTCACTTTGAACTCCAAGTATCTTCGACGATTATCCGCATAGGATTTCTGACGACTTTGGGCTGCTAACAACCGATCTTGTATAAGCTTGACCTTCTCTATAGCTTGCTGGACCAAGTCTGGCCCTATCAATTTAGTTTCTCCGGTTTCAAACCACCCAATTGGGGATCTAAACTTTCGCCCATATAAAGCTTCATATGGTGCCATTTGAATGCTGGAATGATAACTATTATTGTAAGCAAATTAAATGAGTGGCAAATGATCATCGCAGTTTCCTCCAAAGTCTATCATACATGCCCGTAACATATCCTCAAGAGTCTGAATGGTACGTTCGGCTTGCCCATCTGTCTGTGGGTGAAATGCCGTGCTAAGGCTCACTTTGGTCCCTAGACCCTCTTGGAAAGACTTCCAAAATTTTGCGGTAAACTGAGTACCTCTATCAGAGATAATAGATAACGGAACGCCATGGAGTCTCACTATCTCTTTAAGGTAAAGCCTTGCATAATCTTCTGCCACATAGGTGGTCCTGACCGATAAAAAGTGAGCTGATTTAGTGAGTCTATCCACAATCATCCATATGGAATCATACTTACGTCGAGAACGGGGTAGGCCTGTAATGAAATCCATGTTAATCACTTCCCACTTCCAAGTTGGGATTTCTATAGCTTGTAATAATCCACCCGACTTTTGGTGTTCAATTTTCACTTGCTGACAGTTGGGACATTGGGCTACAAATTCCGCTACATCTTTCTTCATCCCATTCCACCAATACATAGACTTAAGATCATGATACATTTCCGTCGCTCCGAGGTGGATAGAATAACGGGAGCAATGAGCTTCTCTCAATATTTGGTGGCGTAAACCTGCCACATCGGGAACACATAATCTTCCTATACACCGTAGAACTCCGTCTCCTGAAATGTCAAATGATGACTCTTCTTTCTGAGGGAGTGTATCTCTGTACTGCATTAGCATGGGATCCTCATATTGTCGCTCTTTCACTTTTGCTACTAGCGACGAGAATGTTGTATTCTGGATAGTAGCTCCGCTGCTACCTGAGTCCACTACCCGGACTCCTAGGCTAGCTAACTGTTGGAGCTCACGGGCCATTTCCCTCCTCTCTGGTCGCACATCACTTAGACTTCCCATCGATCTACGGCTAAGAGCATCAGCCACAACATTTGCTTTTCCGAGGTGATACAAAATATCAACATCGTAGTCTTTCAGCAATTCTAGCCATCGTCGTTGCTGCAAGTTCAACTCTTTCTGCTTGAAGATGTACTGGAGACTCTTATGATCTGTATAAATATCCACATGGACACCATATAAATAATGTCTCCATATCTTTAATGCATGGACCACCGCGGCCAATTTTAGGTCATGGGTATGATAATTCTGCTCATGTTTCCGCAATTGCCTTGAAGCATACGCAATCACTTTGCCATGTTGCATCAACACACAGCCTAGCCCAACACCTGAAGCGTCGCAATACACAACATATCCTTCCAATCCCTCTGGAAGTGTCAGAACTGGGGCAGAAGTCAACCGACTCTTTAACTCTTGGAAACTACGTTCACAACCATCTATCCATTGAAACTTGGCTGATTTCTGTGTCAACTTTATGAGTGGTGCAGAAATAGAGGAAAAACCTTCAACGAATCTCCTGTAATAACCTGCTAAGCCCAGAAAGCTACGAACCTCTGTAGGAGTTTTGGGTCTTGGCCAAGTCTTCACGGCCTTAATCTTTTGACTATCCACTCGGATACCATCAGCTGCAACAATATTCCCTAAAAATGCCACTGAGTTTAACCAAAACTCGCATTTGGAAAACTTCGTGAATAACTCTCGAGTTCGAAGAACTCCAAGGACCATACGCAAATGATCCGCATGTTCTTCCTCGGATCTAGAATACACCAAGATGTCATCGATAAATACTATCACAAATAAATCCAGGAAGGGCCCGAACACATTATTCATCAAATCCATAAATACCACTGGCGCGTTCGTTAGCCCAAATGACATTACTCGGAACTCAAACTGGCCATATCTTGTTCTGAAAGCTGTCTTAGGGATGTCTTTCTCCCTAACTCTCACTTGGTGATACCCGGACCTCAAATCGATCTTTGAAAACCACTAGGCACCTTGTAATTGATCGAATAAATCATCAATCCTCGGGAGAGGATATTTATTCTTAATCGTCACTTTGTTCAATTGCCTATAATCAATTCACATTCTCAAGGAGCCATCTTTCTTTCGGACAAATAATACGGGTGCTCCCCACGGGGATGAACTAGGCCTAATGAAGCCTTTATCAAGCAAGTCTTTCAATTGCTCCTTCAACTCTTTCAATTCTGCGGGTGCCATCCTATAGGGAGGAATAGATATAGGTTTAGTGTCTGGCAACACATCAATGGCAAAATCAATTTCCCGCTCGGGAGGAAGGCCTGGAAGCTCTTCCGGGAACACATCCGGGAATTCATTCACCACTGGAACTGACTGTAGAGTCGGCGGCTCAGCTTCTACATCTTGAACTCGCACTAGATGATAAATACATCCTTTCGTGATCATCTTCCTTGCCTTTAGATAGGAAATAAACCTACCTTTTGGCAACGCCGTATTCCCTTTCCATTCTAAGACTGGTTCTCCAGGGAAATGGAATCGAACCATTTTCATTCGACAATCAACATTGGCATAACAAGAAGCCAACCAATCCATGCCCATAATAACGTCAAAATCTACCATCTCTAGCTCATGCAAATCAATCATGGTATGACGGTCACAAATCATAACTACACAATCTCTATATACTCGACTAGCTATTACCGATTCACCCACAGGTGTACACACCTCAAAAGGTTTGATCGACTCCGGCTCAACTATAAATTGACCCGAAATATATGGAGTAACATATGACAATGTGGAGCCCGGATCAATCAAAGCATATACATCATGAGAGAATATCGATAATATACCTGTGACCACGTCAGGAGAAGACTCAAGATCTTGGCGTCCAGCCAAAGCATAAATACGGTGCTGAGGACCGCTAGTACTGGGAGCTCTCCCCCTGCCTCTACCATGGCCGACTGGCGCATGTGAACCTGGCCCCGTAGGGCGTACAGATGCCGAAGATCCGGCTGCCGACCCTAATGGCTGGGTCCCGCCTCTACCATGTACTGAGGGGCAATCACGCATAATATGGCCTGGTCGACCACATGAAAAGCAAACATCTGAACCCAATCGGCATTGACCCCAATGTGACTTCCCACACTGGGAACATCGTGGTATAGGTGGCCTTGACTGGCCTGAATCACCTCTAAAATGGGACCCCGAATAACTTTACCTCGGCCCGGGATGAGTAGATCTATCAAGGCTCTGGCCTGAAAACCGTGGAGGTGCACTGGTCATAGAATAGCCCGAATGTCTAGGGAACTGTTGCCTGTGTCCGCCTCTGGACTCACTTATTTGGCCCGAAGATTTGGCCCTCTTGCTATGTCCCCTATCCTGTTCACGTTCACTTCTCTGCTGCTGTAGGCTTTCTTCTAAGTTCTGAGCATGTGCCTGAATGCGTGCAATATCCATACCGTCCTGAAGGGACGCAGTCAAGCATTTGTCCATCAGATGGGGCCCTAGGCCCTTTACAAATCGGTGTACCCTGTCGCCCATATCTGCTACCATGGCCGAAGCATACCTGGCCAAGGAGTTAAAACGGAGGCTATACTCTAGGGCACTCATACTGCCTTGCCTCAAATTTAAGAATTTATCGGCCCTAGCTCGCCGAACTTCTGGGGGCATATAATGACGGAGAAAAGCATCTACAAACTCTTGCCATACCGGGGGAGGTGCATTTGCTCCCCGTGAAGCCATCCATACCATATACCACTGAATCGAGACATCTCTCAATCTATATGATGCTAACTCCATTGACTCGGTGTCCGAAGCATGTATCAACCGGAGCGTCCTTAGCATACCATCAATAAAGTCCTGGGGATCCTCCTCCGGTTTTGACCCAAAGAATTCTGGAGGGTTCAAAGTAATGAAATCACGGGCTCTTGCACTAACAGCCTTATCGCCATACCCTGAACTGTGCCTCTGAGCCTTGGCCGCAACCAATTGAGTCAATAAAGTAATGGCCTCTTTTACATCTTGGCCCGAAGCATTTGGTGGAGGAGCTGGAGGTGCTGGATCTGAGGCGGAGGATCCCTCACGCTCCTCAGTAATAGGCACTGTCTTGGAGGACTGATATTGAGCCGCACTCTGGGACTCACTTCCCTCTACTACCGGTGGTGGGGCTTTTCCGGCCCGCTTTTCTGCCACCGTCTTGCCCTTTTGGGCTGCTGTAGCCTTTTTCTTTTTAGGCATCTCTGAAATACACAACACACGATTCAGGAACGAGAATTTCTTACATCATAGCTCTATCGCACGATTCTTATGAAGAAAGAAGGTCAATCATTCCGAAAATGTCCGTAGCTTCTTGTTTATAAGTGTGGCGCGCAACACACCCATAACCAAGACTCTACTAGATACGGCTCGTAGACACACCATAGGACTGAACTGCTCTGATATCAATTTTGTCACGACCCGACTAGGGGGCCGCGGCGAGCACCCGGTGCTAGCCCACCCGGGCACCCTCTTAACGTATACTCATGCTTACATTTAGGCGAGCCACATAATTAAAATCTGCATTCCCTTTCATTCATCAAACTAGCCCCTTTGGGCGACATTACCATTATATCGTAGTTGGCATCTAGGCCGCATCAATTGTACATGGGCCAACGTGGCCGACAAAATGATATACAAAACATGGGCCGACAAGGCCAGACACATCTAAACATATACACGTGACTACGAGCCTCTAAGAAGAGTATGACATAACACATGAGCGGGATAGGACCCCGCTATACCCATAATTATATACACAAAAGAATGAGTACCCCAAAAGCTATGGCTCCGGAAGAAATGGAGCTCTGCTATGCAATCTTTGAATACGCAGCTATGGATCAAGTCTGTCTCCCTGTGCACCTGCGGGCATGACGCAGCGTCCACAAAAAAAAGGACGTCAGTACGAAGAATGTACTAAGTATGTAAAGCATGATCAACACCAATATAGAAGCATCATAGACAATATATGAAGTGGCATAGGTGGGAAGACAATAATATCATCATCATGGCACTTACCTGCCTTTCATAGGAACTTTCCATTTCTCATGTGTATTTCATAGTAGTGCTCGTACCATACTTGTGCTCGTATTCGTATACATGTCCTTATTCGTATTCATATACATAGTCTTATCACATTCATATTCATATTTTATACATAGTCATTTCATATACCTATAGCATTTACATAGCATAACCGACCTCATAGGATCGGTGTTTCATACATACTTGGCCAACCAAGGCTCAAGGTTGCTCATACCTGGCCCTACCAAGGCTTCAGGGTTATCCGTACCATCTGCAGAGGTGTGCGCGCATTTCGTAATCGTATACATACTTCATACATATATTCTACCCGGCGTTATAAGCTCGGGGTTCATTATAGCCCTTCATAGGCACATATAAGTATAATAGCCCGTAGGCACCTTAGCATCATTATTGATATCATTATCATTATCGTTACTTCTATATCATAGGCTTACTCATCGTACGAGGTGCGTAGTACAATCGTAGTACACATCAAGGATCGTGAGCTTATGAGCTCGGAATATCAATCATTTGAAGACAACATACTCATATAGAGGATTTAAGAGTTTGGCCAAAGAACCATGCCTTATGAAAGAAGGGTTAGCCTTACATACCTTTTCGTCGGACTATTCTACACTCGTACGTTCCCTTCCAATGCTAGCGTTTATACCTTCATTAATATCATAATAATGGCCATTAGTCATTCACATTATCCACATTCTCAATTCACTTCCATTCATCCATATTCATGGTCACAACACCCAACTTCGTCCGTTTATATACAATGTCTATTTCATGGCCTTATCGTCATTTATAACACATTCATGTCACAACACAACTACAATCTTGATTCGCTTCAAACTATTCCTCAAAATGTCACTATTCATCATTCATGACCTAGTTGACTATATTTTCTACAATCCATGCATTTCAACTCTCCAATATCTTAAACATCATATAAATATCATGAATCTTACCTTAGAAGTTGTAGGAACAAGCTTTAGTTGATAATACTCTACTTTGAGCAAAACCCTAGTTTTTCTCCATTTGGATTTCTTGACTTGGATGACCTTTGATGAAGTTCTTACTCTTGATTCACTTTGTTTTATGTTGTTGATGACTTATGATCCTTGAAAACTTGGATAATAAATGTAGAGAGAGGTTTTAGAGAGAAGGTGTGTAATGTGGAAATGAAATAAAACAAGTCTTGATTCCCTTATTTAATGAATTGCAAAATGTGTGTTGAAGTGAACAGTGGTCGTAAACTGAGTTTACGACCCGTCCTCCAGTTTACGGACCGTCCATCATGGGCGTATTTAACCATATCAGAACCAGAAGCTTTAGGCTGCAACCATGGTGATTTACGAACATAGTTTACGGGCCGTAAATCACTTTACGGTCCGTAAACCAGGTCGTATTCTACCATTTCCTCGATTGGCAGAAAGTTGAAGTCTTGCATGCCAGTTTACGACCTTCCAATTTACGGACCGTATACCATTTTACGGTCCGTATTTGCACTTTACGACCACTGGGCAGATTTTAAATCTGCAATTTTTCATATTTCTTAGACTTCTCATTTTACTTATCCATATCCATGCACATGCATTGCTCACCTCACCTTGCCTTATCTTAGCCAACTTTCTCGTCTTACGTCGGATTATTTTGAAATCTCGCCTAAGGTCATCAAACGTCGTTTCTTGCTCATGGACATCATGCACCCATACCTATCAGTAGTTTATTCACTTGCGTACCAACGGAGAATTTTCCGAGGTGTAAAAAAACCACGATCGGTCACGCTGGCCTATGACTGAGAGCCTGCTATTCTGAAGTTTCGGCCATTCTGATTAAATTTGGACCTCTGAGATGGGGCACTATCTATAGATGGGGCAGGTCCTGATGACCTATTTTTAAAGAACTAACGGCTTCTACCTCCTTGAGATCCTCACTGACTAAAATTACCAGCAGATTTGGCTCTTTTTTTTAATTCCCTATCTTTCTGCCTCTACAGGGCTTCCTATTCCTTCAACCAAGTCTTACCTTGCACAAATGCCAGTATCTTGCAAATAGTCATTTTGTCATTCTGAGCAGCTGTATTGGCATTTCTATGTAATTCGGGTTTAAGCCCAAACGCAAACCTTCTAACCACGACCCTCATGTCAAGAACCATGTGAGAAGCATGTCTGGACAATGGAACGAACTTGAGATAGTAGTCCTGAACATTCATGTCATTCTGCCTTAGATTTTCAAATTCAGTAGCCTCTAAGAAGAGTATAACATATCACATAAGCGGGACAGGACCTCGCTATGCCCATAACTATGTACACAAAAGAATAATTACCCAAAAGCTATAGCTCCGAATGAAGTGGAGCCCTGCTATGTAGACTCTAAGAATGTAGCTATGGATCAAGCCTGTCTCCCTGTGCACCTGCGGGCATGACGCAGCGTCCACAAACAAAAGGACGTCTGTACGAAGAATGTACGGAGTATGTAAAGTATGATCAATATCAATAGAGAAGCATAATGAACATCATGAAAAGTAGCACAAGATGGGAGATGGTAATATCATCGTCATGGGCACTTACTTGCCTTTCATAGGAACTATCCATTCAAATGCGTATTTGTGCTCATACGTCATTATCCGTATCCATAATCGTATCTGTTCCATATTAGTACCCGTATTCGTATACATAACCTTATTCACATTCATATCGTATCATATTCATATTCATGTCGTATCATATTCATATTCATACTCATTTCTATATCATATACATCATCATATCATATACATAGTATTTACATAGCATACCCGACCATGGAGGATCGGTGTTTCATACGTACTTGGCCAACCAAGGCTCAAGGTTACTCATACCTGGCCCTACCAAGGCTTCAGGGTCACATCTACCTGGCCCTACCAAGGCATCAGGGTTATCCGTACCATCTGCAGAGGTGTGCGCGCATTACGTAATCATATACATACTTATTTACATATCTTACCCGACCTCATAAGCTCGGGGTTCTATAATGGTCATACATAGACACATATACATAATAGCTCATAAGAATCTTTACTATTTCATCATTATCATAATCGTCATCAACATCATTATTACTATTATCGTCATTCATCACATTTATCTCTATAGGCTTACTCGTCATACGAGGGATTCAGTACAACTGTGGCGTATCGCGAATCGTGAGCTTACTAGCTCGGAAGATCAAATCATTTGAAGGATATCATAGTCTCATAGAAGATTTAGATATTTGGCCAAAGAACCATGCCATATGAAAGAAGGGTTAGCCTTACATACCTTTTTGTTCGACTATTTACCACTTGCACGTTCTCTTTCAACGGTTGCGTTTATACCATCATTAAAGTCATACTATCGTTAGAATCGACAACTAGCACACATGGCTAAAGCTAGAGAAAATCGGACAGTATCTGCTTTATTTATACGACATTCCTCCATAGCGTATATCAACTCCCAAACGCCAATAATGCATTCACAATACCATAACAATAATCATTATTCATCCACATTTCTAGACTTACTTTCAATTACTCATATCCATGGCTATAACACACAACTGTGTCCATTCATGTACATTGCTCATCTCATGTTCTCAACATCATTTATAACACATTTACATCACAATACATCAAGACTCATAACTCAATTCAAACTATTTCTCAAAATGTCACTATTCACCATTCATGACCCATTTTTCTATACTCATCTAATGTCCAAGCATTTTAACTCTAAAATACCTTAAACAACATACAAACACCATAAATCTTACCTTAGATGTTGTAGGAACGAGCCTTGGTCGAAATACTTCACTTGAGCAAAAACCCTAGTTTTCCTTCAATAAGATTTTCTTGACTTGAATAATCTTAATGGGTTTCCTTACACTTGATTCACTTGATTTGTGTTTTTGATGACTAATAATCCTTGAAATCTTGTGGAATAAATGTAGAGAGATTTTTTAGAGAGAGGGAACGAAATGTGGAAATGAAATAATAAACTTGGATCCCTTATTTAATGACTTAAAATCTGGTCTGGAGTGAACAGCACAGTGGTCATAAACTTAGTTTACGGTCCGTATTCCAGTTTACGGATCGTCCTTCGTGGTCGTATTTAATCATAACAGAACCAGAAACTCAGGCTGAGACGTGGTGATTTACGGACACAGTTTATGGGCCGTAAACCACTTTACGGTCCGTAATTTAGGTCGTATTTAACCATTTGATCATTTGGCAGAAAGTTGAAGTTTTGGAAGCCAAAATATGACATGGCAATTTACGGACCGTATACCACTTTATGGTCCGTATTTCATTTTACGACCAACTGGCCAGAATGCAAACCTGCAACTTTTCACATTTCCAAAACCTATAATTATTCATTATGGAGCATAACCTATCTCTTATTGCAATTTCCTTCGGAATCTTACGTAGGGTCATCAAATGTTATTTCTCACTCATGAAAACATCGGATACTCGTACTCCTTGCGGGCCCATTCACTTGGACAACAATGGACGATTCTTTTCCGAGGTGTAACATTCTTCCCCCCGTAAGAACATTCGTCCTCGAATGTTAAAGTCTTCGGGGATTCTATAAAAACTTCGCCAAAGTCTCCCCTATAATATGGCACTACCCTCCTGTCACAACAACCCATAATATCATTGCCTCTCAAGGCCACAACATAATAGCAATAGAATTTGGCCACACACGACCAAAAGCATAAAAGGAAACATACCTACCTCATGATCTTGATATCTCATCTTGGATCTCCTCCAAGGGCTTAAATAAATGTGGGTATCGGGATCGCATACTTTCCTCCGCTTCCCATGTCATTTCTTCTCGTTTATTTCTTCTCTATAAAACCTTGACTGAGGCCACTTCTTTTTTTCTAAGCCTCCGTACTTTCCTATCTAGTATGGAAATGGGTACCTCTTCATAAGTCAATTTCTCTGTCACTAGCACATCATTTACTGGGACGATCCTAGTAGGATCTCCAACACATTTTCGAAGTCTTGAGACATGAAAAACTGGATGGACTGACACCAAATCCGGAGGTAGATCTAATTCATAGGCCACTTTCCCCACTTTGCGCACAATCTCATAAGGCCCAATGTATCGGGGACTAAGCTTCCCCTTCTTGCCAAATCTCATAACGCCCTTCATTGGCGATACTTTCAAGAACACCCAATCTTTCACTTCGAACTTTAAGTCTCTTCGAAGATTATCCGCATAGGACTTTTGATGACTTTGAGCGGCCAACAACCTGTCTTGTATGAGCTTGACTTTCTCTATGGCTTGCTGGACCAAGTCTGGCCCCATCAATTTAGTCTCTCCTGTTTCGAACCACCCGATTGGGGATCTACACTTTCGCCCATATAAATCCTCGTACGGTGCCATTTGAATGCTAGAATGATAACTATTATTGTAAGAAAATTCAATGAGTGGCAAATGATCATCCCAATTACCTCCAAACTCTATCATACATGCTCGCAACATATCTTCAAGAGTATGAATGGTGCGTTCAGCTTGCCCATCGGTCTGCGGATGAAATGCTGTGCTAAGGTTCACTTTGGTCCCTTAACCTTCTTGGAAAGACATCCAGAAATTAGCTGTAAACCGAGTCCCTCTATCAGAAATAATAGATACTGGAACACCATGGAGCCTCACTATCTCCCTAAGATAAAGCCTTGCATAATATTCTGCCACATAGGTCGTTCTGACCGGTAAGAAATGAGCTGACTTGGTGAGTCTATCCACAATCACCCATATTTCTATGGCTTGCAACAATCCACCCGGCTTTTGGTGCTCGATTTTCACTTGTTGACAATTGGGACATTGAGCTACGAATTTCGCTTTATCTTTCTTCATCCCATTCCACCAATATATAGACTTAAGATCATGAAACATCTTCGTCGCTCCGGGGTGGATAGAGTAGCGGGAACAATGGGCTTCCCTCATTACTTGGTGACGTAAGTCTGCCGCATCGGGAATACATAATCTGCCTCGACATCGGAGAACTCCATCTCCTGAAATATCGAATGATGACCCCTCTTTTTGAGGTAGTGAGTCTATGTACTGCATTAGCATGGAATCTTCGTATTGTCGCTCTTTCGCTTCTGCTACTAGCGACGAGACTGCCGAATTCTGAATTGTAGTTCCCCTGCTACCTGAGTCCACTACTCGAACTCCTAGGCTAGCTAACTGTTGGAGCTCACGAGTCATTTCTCTCTTCTCTGGTCGTACATCACATAAACTTCCCATAGATCTGCGGCTAAGAGCATCAGCTACAACATTTGCCTTTCCGGGGTGATACAAGATTTCAACATCATAGTCTTTTAGCAATTCTAACCATCGTCGTTGCCGCAAATTCAACTCTTTCTGCTTGAAGACATACTGAAGGCTCTTACGATCTGTATAAATATCCACATGGACACAATATAAATAATGTCTCTATATCTTCAATGCATGAACCACTGCAGCCAATTCTATATCGTGGGTCGGATAGGTTTGTTCATGTTTCCGTAATTGCCTTGAAGCATATGCAATCACCTTACCATGTTGCATCAATACACAGCCTAGCCCAACACCCGAAGCATCGCAATATAAAACATATCCTTCCAATCCCTCTGGAAGTGTCAAGACTGGGGCAGAAGTCAACCTATCTTTCAACTCTTGGAAGCTACGTTCACAAGCATCCGTCCATTCAAACTTTGCCAATTTCTGGGTCAACTTTGTGAGTGGTGCTGAAATAGAAAAGAAACCTTCATCAAATCTCCAGTAATATCCAGCTAAGACCAGGAAGCTACGAACCTCCGTAGGAGTCGTGGGCCGTGGCCAAGTCTTCACAGCCTCAATCTTTTGGCTATCTACTCGAATACCATCGACTGCAACAATGTGCCCTAGAAATGTTACTGACTTTAACCAAAAATCACATTTATAAAATTTTGTGAACAACTCTCGAGTTCGAAGAACTCCAAGGACAAACGCAAATGATCTGCATGCTCTACCTCGGATCTAGAATACACCAAGATATCGTCGATGAATACAATCATGAACAAATCCAGAAAGGGCCTGAACACATCGTTCATCAAATCCATAAAAACTGCCGGTGCATTTGTTAGCCCAAACGACATCACCCGAAACTCAAAATGACCATATCCTGTCCTGAAGGCCGTCTTAGGGATATATTTCCCCCTAACTCTCACTTGGTGATACCCGGACCTCAAATCTATCTTTGAAAACCATTTGGCACCTTGCAATTGATTAAATAAATCATCAATCCTCGGAAGAGTATATTTGTTCTTAATCGTCACTTTATTTAACTGCCGATAATCAATGCACATTCTCAAAGAGCCATCTTTCTTTCGAAAAAACAATACGGGTGCTCCCCACGGGGACGAACTATGCCTAATGAAGCCTTTCTCAAGCAAGTCTTCAATTGCTCTTTCAACTCCTTCAATTCTGCAGGAGCCATTCTATAAGGAGGAATAGATATAGGCTTAGTGCCTGACAGCACATCAATAGCAAAATCAATTTCCCGCTCGAGAGGAAGGCCTCGAAGTTCTTCCGGGAACACATCCAGAAATTCATTCACCACTGGAACTGACTGTAGAGTCGGCACTAGATGATAAATGCACCCTTTCGTGATAATTTTCCTTGCCTTTAGATAGGAAAACCTACCTTTTTGTGATGCCGTATTGCCTTTCCATTCTAAAACTGGTTCTCCCGGAAATTGGAAACGAACCATTTTCATCCTACAATCCACATTGGCATAACAAGAAGACAACCAATCCTTGTCCATAATAACATCAAAATCCACCATTTCTAACTCATGCAAGTCAATCATGGTACGACGATCACAAATCACAATTACACAATATCTATATACCCGGCTAGCTATTACCGATTCACCCATGGGTGTAGCCACCTCAAAAGGTTTGATTGACTCAAGTTCGACTCTAAATCGACCCGCAATATATGGAGTAACATAGGACAATGTGGAGCACAGATCAATCAAAGCATATACATCATGAGAGAATATCGATAATATACATGTAACCACATCAGGGGAAGACTCGAGATCTTGGCGTCTAGCCAAAGCATAAATACGGTGCTGAGGACAGCTAGAACTGGGAACTCTCCCTCTGCCTCTACCATGGCCGACTGGCGCATTTGAATCTGGCCCCATAGGGCGTACAGATGCTGAAGATCCCGCTACCGACCCTGAAGGCTGGTCCTACCTCTACCATGAACTGAGGGGCAATTACGCATGATATGGCTTGGTCGGCCACATGAATAGCAAACATCTGAACCCAATCGGCATCAACCCTAATGCAACTTCCCACACTGGGAACATCGTAGTACAGGTGGCCTTGCCTGACCCGAATCATCTCTAAACTGAGACCCCGAATAATTCTGACTCGGCCCGGAACGAGTAGATCTATCGAATCTCTGGCCTGAAAACCGTAGAGGTGCACTAGTCATAGAATAGCCGGAGTGCCTGGAAATCTGCTGTCTGTTCCCACCTCTGAACTCACTCATCGGACCTGAAGATCTGGCCCTATTGCTATGGCCCCTATCCAGGTCGCGTTCACTTCTCTGCTGTTGTAAACTTTCTTCTAAGCTCTGACCTTGAGCCTGAATGCGTGCAATATCCATATTTTCCTGTAGGGACGCGGTCAAGGACCTATCCATCAAATGCGGCCCTAGGCCCTTTACAAAGCGGTGCACTCTGTCACCCATATCCGCTACCATGGCCGAAGCATACCTAGCCAAGGAATTCAAGCGGAGACTGTACTCTAAAGTACTCATGCTACCTTGCCTCAAATTCAAGAATTTATCTGCCCTAGCTCGCCGCACCGCTGGAGGCATATAATGTCGGAGGAAAGCATCAACGAACTCCTGCCATACCAGGGGAGGTGCATTGGCTCCCCGTGACGCCATCCAAACCGTATACCATTGGATCGAGACATCACTCAATCTATACGACGCTAACTCCACCGATTCGGTGTCCGAAGCATGTATCAATCAAAGCGTCCTCAACATACCATCGATGAAATCCTGAGGGTCCTCCTCCCGCTTTGACCCAAAGAATTCCGGAGGGTATAAGGTAATGAAATCACGGGCCCTTTCACTAACAGCCCTATCACCTTGCCCCGTACCTTGCCTTTGAGTCTGGGCCGCAACCAACTGAGTAAGAAAATGTATGGCCTCTTTCACATCTTGGCCTGAAGTGTCCGGTGGAGGAGCCGGAGGTGCTGGAGGTGGGGCTGAGGCTCCCTCACGCTCCACAGTAATAGGCTTTGTCTGGGAGGACTGAGATTGAGCCGCGTTCTAGGACTCACTTTCCTCTACTACCGATGGCGGTGCTCTTTCAGCCCGCTTTTCTGCCACCGTCTTGCCCATTTGGGCTATTGTAGCTGTTCTCTGTCTAGACATTTCTGAAATACACAACAAACGATTAAGGAACAAGAATTTCTTATACCATAGCTCTATCGCAGGATTCTTATGAAGAAAGAAGGTCATTTAATCCTAAAATGTCCGCAGCTCCTTGTTTATAAGTGTGGCGCACAACACACCTATAACCAAGACTCTACTAGACACGACTCGTAGACACCCTAGGACTGAACTGCTCGGATACCACTTTTGTCACGACCCGTCTAGGGGGCCGCGACGGGCGCCCGGTGCTAGCCCACCCTGGGCACCCCTTGGCTTACACTTCACTTACATTTACGTGAACCACGTAATTAAACATACATTTCTAATCACCATTCATGCTAGTCCCATTGGACGATAATGCTTTCATATCATGGTTGGTATCTATACCACGTCAATGTACATGATCCATCACGGCTATCAAAATAATATACAAAATATAGGCCGACAAGTCCGGACACATCTAACCATATTCACATGTCTACGAGCCTCTAAGAAGAATATAACATATCACATAAGCGGGACAGGACCCCGCTATGCCCATAACTATGTACACAAAAGAATAAGTACCCAAAAGCTGTAGCTCCGAATGAAGTGGAGCCCTGCTATGTACACTCTGAGAATGTAGCTATGGCTCAAGCCTGTCTCCCTGTGAACCTGTGGGCATGACGCAGCATCCACAAACAAAAAGACGTCAGTACGAAGAATGTACTGAGTATGTAAAGCATGATCAATATCAATATAGAAGCATAATGAACATCATGAAAACTAGCACAAGATAGGAGATGGTAATATCATCGTCATGGGCACTTACTTACCTTTCATAGGAACTTTCTATTCAAATGTGTATTTGTGCTCATACGTCATTATCTGTATCCATAATCGTATTCGTTCCATATTAGTACCCGTATTCGTATACATAACCTTATTCACATTCATATCGTATCATATTCATATTCATGACGTACCATATTCATATTCATACTCATTTCTATATCACATACATCATCATATCATATACATAATATTTACATAGCATAACCGACCATGGAGGATCGGTGTTTCAAACGTAATTGGCCAACCAAAGCTCAAGGTTACTCATACCTGGCCCTACCAAGGCTTCAGGGTCACATCTACCTGGCCCTACCAAGGCGTCAGGGTTATCCGTACCATCTGCAGAGGTGTGCGTGTGTTACGTAATCATATACATATCTTACCCGGCCTCATAAGCTAGGGGTTCTATAATAGTCATACATAGACACATATAAATAATAGCTCATAAGAATCGTTACTATTTTCATCATTATCATAATCGTCATCAAAATCATTATTACTATTATCGTCATTCATCACATATATCTCTATAGGCTTACTCGTCATACGAGGGATTTAGTACAATCGTGGCGTATCGCGAATCGTGAGCTTACTAGCTCGGAAGATCAAATCATTTGAAGGATATCATAGTCTCATAGAAGATTTAGATATTTGGCCAAAGAACCATGCCTTATGAAAGAAGGGTTATCCTTACATACCTTTTTGTTCGACTATTTACCACTTGCACGTTCTCTTTCAACGGTTGCGTTTATACCTTCATTAAAGTCATACTATTGTTAGAACAACAACTAGCACACATGGCTAAAGCTAGAGAAAATCGGACCTCATCTCCTTTATTTATACGACAACCCTCCATAGCGTATGTCAACTCCCAAACATCAATAATGCATTCACAATACCATAACAATAATCATTATTCATCCACATTATCCACATTTCTAGACTTACTTTCAATTACTCATATCCATGGCTATAACACACAACTATGTCCACTCACGTACATTGCTCATCTCATGTTATCAACATCATTTATAACACATTTACATCACAATACATCAAGACTCATAACTCAATTCAAACTATTTCTCAAAATGTCACTATTCATCATTCATGACCCATTTTTCTATACTCATCTAATGTCCAAGCATTTTAACTCTAAAATACCATAAACAACATACAAACATCATAAATCATACCTTAGATGTTGTAGGAATGAGCCTTGGTCAAAATACTTCACTTGAGCAAAAACCCTAGTTTTCCTTCAATACCATTTTCTTGACTTGAATAATCTTAATGGGTTTCCTTACACTTGATTCACTTGATTTGTGTTGTTGATGACTAATAATCCTTGAAATCTTGTGGAATAAATGTAGAGAGATGGTTTAGAGAGAGGGGATGAAATCTGGAAATGAAATAATAAACTTGGATCCCTTATTTAATGACTTAAAATCTGGTCTGGAGTGAACAGCACAGTGGTCGTAAACTTAGTTTACGGTCCGTATTCCAGTTTACGGACCGTCCTTCGTGGTCGTATTTAATCATAACAGAACCAGAAACTCAGGCTGAGACGTGGTGATTTACGGACACAGTTTACGGGCCGTAAACCACTTTACGGTCCATATTTTAGGTCGTATTTAACCATTTGATCATTTGGCAGAAAGTTGAAGTTTTGGAAGCCAAAATACGATATGGCAGTTTACGGACCGTATACCACTTTACGATCCGTATTTCATTTTACGACCAACTGGCCAGAATGCAAACCTGCAACTTTTCACATTTCCAAAACTTATAATTATTCATTATGGAGCATAACCTATATCTTATTGCAATTGCCTTCGGAATCTTACTTAGGGTCGTCAAATGTTATTTCTTACTCGTAAAAACTTCGGATACTCGTACTCCTCGCGGGCCCATTCACTTGGACAACAATGGAGGATATTTTTTCGAGGTGTAACATTCTTCCCCCCTTAAGATCATTTGTCCTCGAATGTTAAAGTCTTCGGGGATTCTATAAAATTTCACCAGAGTCTCGCCTATAATATAGCACTACCCTCCTGTCACAACAACCCATAATATCGATGCCTCTCAGGGCCACAAATAATAGCAATAGAATTTGGCCACACTAGACCAAAAGCATAAAAGGAAACATACCTACCTCATGATCTTTATATCTCATCTTGGAGATCCTCCAAGGGCTGAAATAAATGCGGGTATCGGGATCGCATACTTTCCTCCGCTTCCCATGTCATTTCTTCTCGTTTACTACTTCTCCATAAAACCTTGACTGAGTCCACTTCTTTGTTTATGATCCTCCGTACTTGCCTAGCTAGTATGGCAATGGGTACCTCTTCATAAGTCAATTTCTCTGTCACTAGCACATCATTTACTGGGACGATCCTAGTAGGATCTCCAACACATTTTTGAAGCATTGAGACATGAAACATTCGATGGACTGACTCCAAATTCGGAGGTAGATCTAATTCATAGGCCACTTTCCCCACTTTGCGCACAATCTCATAAGGCCCAATGTATCGAGGACTAAGCTTCCCCATCTTGCCAAATCTCATAACGCCCTTCATTGGCGATACTTTCAAGAACACCCAATCTTTCACTTGGAACTCTAAGTCTCTTCGACGATTATCCGCATAGGACTTTTGATGACTTTGAGCGGCCAACAGCCTATCTTTTATGAGCTTGACTTTCTCTATGGCTTGCTGGACCAAGTCTGGCCCCATAAATTTAGTCTCTCCTGTTTCGAACCACCCGATTGGGGATCTACACTTTCGCCCATATAAAGCCTCATACGGTTTCATTTGAATGCTAGAATGATAACTATTATTGTACGAAAATTAAATGAGTGACAAATGATCATCCCAGTTACCTCCAAAGTCTATCATACATGCTCGCAATATATCTTTAAGAGTCTGAATGGTGCGTTCAGCTTGCCCATCGGTCTGCGGATGAAATGTCGTGCTAAGGTTCACTTGGGTCCCTAAACCATCTTGGAAATTCTTCCAGAAATTAGTTGTAAACTGAGTCCCTCTATCAGAGATAACAGATACTGGAACACCATGGAGCCTCACTATCCCCCTAAGATAAAGCCCTGCATAATCTTCTGCCACATAGGTCGTTCTGACCGGTAAGAAATGAGCTGACTTGGTGAGTATATCCACAATCACCCATATAGAGTCATACTTACGTCGAGAACGGGGTAAGCCTGAAATGAAGTCCATGTTCATCACTTCCCACTTCCAAGTTGGGATTTCGATAGCTTGCAACAATCCACCCGGCTTTTGGTGCTCGATTTTCACTTGTAGACAATTAGGAAATTGAGCTACGAATTTCGCTATATCTTTCTTCATCCCATTCCACCAATATATAGACTTAAGATCATGATACATCTTCGTCGCTCCGGGGTGGATAGAGTAGCGGGAACAATAGGCTTCCCTCATTATTTGGTGACGTAAGTTTGCCGCATCGGGAACACATAATCTGCCTCGACATCGGAGAACTCCGTCTCCTGAAATATCGAATGATGACCCCTCTTTCTAAGGGAATGAGTCTCTGTACTGCATTAGCATGGAATATTCGTATTGCCCCTCTTTCGCTTCTGCTACTAGTGACGAGACTGCAAAATTCTGAATTGTAGTTCCCCTGCTACCTGAGTCCACTACTCGAACTCCTAAGCTAGCTAACTGTTGGAGCTCACGAGCCATTTATCACTTCTCTGGTCGTACATCACATAAACTTCCCATAGATCTGCGGCTAAGAGCATCAGCTACAACATTTGTCTTTCCGGGGTGATACAAGATTTCAACATCATAATCTTTTAGCAATTCTAACCATCGTCGTTGTGGAAAATTCAACTCTTTCTGCTTGAAGACATACTAAAGGCTGTTATGATCTGTATAAATATCCACATGGACACTATATAAATAATGTCTCCATATCTTCAATGCATGAACCACTACAGCCAATTCTAGATCGTGGGTCGGATAGTTTTGTTCATGTTTCCGTAATTGCCTTGAAGCATATGCAATCACCTTACCATGTTGCATCAATACACAGCCTAGCCCAACACCCGAAGCATCGCAATATACAACATATCCTGCCAATCCCTCTGGAAGTGTTAAGACTGGGGCAGAAGTCAACCTATCTTTCAACTCTTGGAAGCTACGTTCACAAGCATCCGTCCATTGAAACTTTGCCGATTTCTGGGTCAACCTTGTGAGTGGTGCTGAAATAGAAGAGAAACCTTCAACAAATCTCCGGTAGTATCCTGCTAAGCCCAGGAAGCTACGAACCTCCGTAGGAGTCGTGGGCCGTGGCCAAGTCTGCACAGCCTCAATCTTTTGGCTATCTACTCGAATACCATCGGCTACAACAATGTGCCCTAGAAATGTTACTGAGTTTAACCAAAACTCACATTTAGAAAATTTTGCGAACAACTCTCGAGTTCGAAGAACTCCAAGGACAATGCGCAAATGATCCGCATGCTTTTCCTCGGATCTAGAATACACCAAGATATCGTCGATGAATACAATCACGAACAAATCCAGAAAGGGCCTGAACACATCGTTCATCAAATCCATAAACACTGCCGGCGCATTTGGTAGCCCAAATGACATCACCCGGAACTCAAAATGACCATATCTTGTCCTGAAGGCCGTCTTAGGGATATCTTTCCCCCTAACTATCACTTAGTGATACCCGGACCTCAAATCTATCTTTGAAAACCATTTGGCACCTTGCAATTGATCAAATAAATCATCAATCCTCGGAAGAGGATATTTGTTCTTAATCGTCACTTTATTCAACTGCCGAAAATCAATGCACATTCTCAAAGAGCCATATTTCTTTCGAACAAACAATACGGGTTCTCCCCACGGGGACGAACTAGGCCTAATGAATCCTTTCTCAAGCAAGTCTTTCAATTGCTCTTTCAACTCCTTCAATTCTGCAGGAGCCATTCTATAAGGAGGAATAGATATAGGCTTAGTGCCTGGCATCACGTCAATAGCAAAATCAATTTCCCCCTCGGGAGGAAGGCCTGGAAGTTCTTCCCGGAACACATCCGGAAATTCATTCACCACTGGAACTGACTGTAGAGTCGGCGACTCAGCTTCTACATCTTGAACTCGCACTAGATGATAAATGCCCCCTTTCGTGATCATTTTCCTTACCTTTAGATAGGAAATAAACCTACCTTTTGGTGATGCCGTATTCCTTTTCCATTCTAAAACTGGTTCTCCTAGAAATTGGAAACGAACCATTTTCATCCTACAATCCACATTGGCATAACAAGAAGCCAACCAATCTATGCCCCTAATAATATCAAAATCCACCATTTCTAACTCATGCAAGTCAATCATGGTACGACGATTACAAATCACAATTACACAATTTCTATATACCCGGCTAGCTATTACCGATTCACCCACGGGTGTAGACACCTCAAAAGGTTTGATTGACTCCGGTTCAACTCTAAATCGACCCGCAATATATGGAGTAACATAGGACAATGTGGAGCTCGGATCAATCAAAGCATATACATCATGAGAGAATACCGATAATATACTTGTAACCACATCAGGGGAAGACTCGAGATCTTGGCGTCCAGCAAAAGCATAAATACGGTGTTGAGGACCGCTAGAACTGGGAACTCTCCCTCTGCCTCTAGCATGGCCGACTGGCGCATGCGAACCTTGCCCCATAGGGCGTACAGATGCTGAAGATCCCGCTACCGACCCTGAACGCTGGGTCCTACCTCTACCATGAACTGAGGGGCAATCACGCATGATATGGCCTGGTCGGCCACATGAATAGAAAACATCTGAACCCAATTGGCATCGACCCCAATGCAACTTCCCACACTGGGAACATCGAAGTACGGGTGGCCTTGCCTGACCTGAATCATCTCTAAACTGGGACCCCGAATAATTCTGACTCGGCCCGGAACGAGTAGATCTATCGAATCTCTGGCCTGAAAATCGTAGAGGTGCACTAGTCAGAGAATAACCGGAGTGCCTGGAAATCTGCTGTCTATGCCCACCTCTGAACTCACTCATCGGACCTGAAGATCTGGCCCTCTTGCTATGACCCATATCCAACTCAAATTCACTTCTCTGCTGTTTTAAACTTTCTTCTAAGTTCTGAGCATGAGCATGAATGCGTGCAATATCCATATTGTCCTGTAGGGACGCGGTCAAGCATCTATCCATCAAATGCAGCCCTAGGCCCTTTACAGAGCGGTGCACTTTGTCACCCATATCCGCTACCATGGCCGAAGCATACTTAGCCAAGGAATTGAAGCGGAGACTGTACTCTAAAGCACTCATGCTACCTTACCTCAAATTTAAGAATTTATCGGCCCTAGCTCGCCGAACCACTGGAGGCATATAATGTCGGAGGAAAGCATCAATAAACTCCTGCCATACCGGGGGAGGTGCATTGGCTCCCCGGGAAGCCATCCAAACCATATACCATTTGATCGAGACATCTCTCAATCTATACGACGCTAACTCCACCGATTCGGTGTCCGAAGCATGTATCAATCGAAGCTTCCTCGACATACCATCGATGAAATCCTAAGAGTCCTCCTCCGGCTTTGACCCAAAGAATTCCGGAGGGTTTAAGGTAATGAAATCACGGTCCCTTGCACTAACAGCCCTATCACCTTGCCCCGTACTTTGCCTTTGAGTCTGGGCCTCAACCAACTGAGTAAGCAAATGTATGGCCTCTTTCACATCTTGGCCTGAAGCGTCCGGTGGAGGAGCCGGAGGTGCTGGAGCTGGGGCTGAGGCTCCCTCATGCTCCTCAGTAATATGCTCTGTTTGGGAGGACTGAGATTGAGCCGCATTATGGGACTCACTTTCCTCTACTACTGGTGGCGGTGCTCTTTCAGCCCGCTTTTCTGCCCCCGTCTTGCCCTTTTGGGCTGCTGTAGCTTTTCTCTTTCTAGGCATTTCTGAAATACGTAACACACGATTAAGGAACAAGAATTTCTTAAACCATAGCTCTATCGCACGATTCTTATGAAGAAAGAAGGTCATTTATTCCTAAAATGTCCGCAGCTCCTTGTTTATAAGTGTGGCGCGCAACACACCCATAACCAAGACTCTACTAGACATGGCTCGTAGACACCCTAAGACTGAACTGCTGTGATACCACTTTTGTCACGACTCGTCTAGAGGGTCGTGACGGGCGCCCGGTGCTAGCCCACCCTGGGCACCCCTTGGCTTACACTTCACTTACATTTAGGTGAGCCACGTAATTAAACATACATTTCTAATCACCATTCATGCTAGTCCCATTAGACGACAATGCTTTCATATCATGGTTGGCATCTATACCACGTCAATGTACATGAGCCGTCACGGCTATCAAAATAATATACAAAATATAGGCCGACAAGGCCGGACACATCTAACCATATTCACATGTCTACGAGCCTCTAAGAAGAGTATAACATATCACATAAGCGGGACAAAACCCCGCTATGGCCATAACTATGTACACAAAAGAATAAGTACCCAAAAGCTATAGCTCCGAATGAAGTGGAGCCTTGCTATGTAGACTCTGAGAATGTAGCTATGGATCAAGCCTGTCACCCTGTGCACCTGCGGGCATGACTCAACGTCCACAAACAAAAGGATGTCAGTACGAAGAATGTACTGAGTATGTAAAGCATGATCAATATCAATATAGAAGCATAATGAACATCATGAAAAGTAGCACAAGATGGGAGATGGTAATATCATCATCATGGGCACTTACTTGCCTTTCATAGGAACTTTCCATTCAAATGCGTATTTGTGCTCATACGTCATTATCTGTATCCATAATCGTATCTGTTCCATTTTAGTACCCGTATTCGTATACATAACCTTATTCATATTCATATCGTATCATATTCATAATCATGCCGTATCATATTCATATTCATACTCATTTCTATATCATATACATCATCATATCATATACATAGTATTTACATACCATACCCGACCATGGAGGATCGATGTTTCATACGCACTTGGCCAACCAAGGCTCAAGGTTACTCATACCTGGCCCTACCAAGGCTTCAGGGTCACCTCTTCCTAGCCGTACCAAGGCGTCATGGTTATCCGTACCATCTGTATAGGTGTGCGCGCGTTACGTAATCATATACATACTTATTTACATATCCTACCCGGCCTCATAAGTTCGGGGTTCTATAATAGTCATACATAGACACATATACATAATCGCTCATAAGCATCTTTACTATTTTCATCATTATCATAATCGTCATCAACATCATTATTACTATTATCGTCATTCATCACATTTATCTTTATAGGCTTACTTGTCATACGAGGGATTTAGTACAATCGTGGCGTATCACGAATTGTGTGCTTACTAGCTCGGAAGATCAAATCATTTGAAGGATATCATAGTCTCATAGAAGATTTAGATATTTGGCCAAAGAACCATGCCATATGAAAGAAGGGTTAGCCTTACATACCTTTTTGTTCGACTATTTACCACTTGCACGTTCTCTTTCAACGGTTGCGTTTATACCATCATTAAAGTCATACTATCGTTAGAATCGACAACTAGCACACATGGATAAAGCTAGAGAAAATCGGACAGCATCTGCTTTATTTATACGACATTCCTCCATAGCGTATATCAACTCCCAAACGCCAATAATGCATTCACAATACCATAACAATAATCATTATTCATCCACATTATCCACATTTCTAGACTTACATTCAATTACTCATATCCATGGCTATAACACACAACTATGTCCATTCACGTACATTGCTCATCTCATGTTCTCAACATCATTTATAACACATTTACATCACAATACATCAAGACTCATAACTCAATTCAAACTATTTCTCAAAATGTCACTATTTATCATTCATGACCCATTTTTCTATACTCATCTAATGTCCAAGCATTTTAACTCTCAAATACCTTAAAAAACATACAAACACCATAAATCATACTTAGATGTTGTAGGAACGAGCCTTGGTCAAAATACTTCACTTGAACAAAAACCCTAGTTTTCCTTCAATAAGATTTTCTTAACTTGAATAATCTTAATGGGTTTCCTTACACTTGATTCACTTGATTTGTGTTGTTGATGACTAATAATCCTTGAAATCTTGTGGAATAAATGTAGAGAGATGTTTTAGAGAGAGGGGATGAAATGTGGAAATGAAATAATAAACTTGGATCCTTTATTTAATCACTTAAAATCTGGTCTGGAGTGAACAGCACAGTGGTCGTAAACATGGTTTACGGTCCGTATTCCAGTTTACGGACCGTCCTTCGTGGTCGTATGTAATCGTAACAGAACCAGAAACTCAGGCTGAGACGTGGTGATTTACGGGCCGTAAACCACTTTACGGTCCGTATTTTAGGTCGTATTTAACCATTTGATCATTTGGCATAAAGTTGATGTTTTGGAAGCCAAAATACGGCATGGTAGTTTACGGACTGTATACCACTTTACGGTCCGTATTTCATTTTACGACCAACTGGCAGAATGCCAACCTGCAACTTTTCACATTTCCAAAACCTATAATTGTTCATTATGGAGCATAACCTATCTCTTATTGAAATTGCCTTCGGAATCTTACTTAGGGTCGTCAAATGTTATTTCTCACTCATGAAAACATCGGATACTCGTACTCCTCGTGGGCCCATTCACTTGGACAACAATGGAGGATTTTTTTTCCGAGGTGTAACAAAATATGGGCCATATATTGCATTTGGAAAGCTCCAAATTCTGCTGCTTCTGTATAAGTAGCATGCATCACACGAAATAATTCAATGAAATTCTACGGGTCCTCATCCTTCTTAGACCCAATGAACACTGGCGGCTTCATCCGCAGAAACTCCTGAGTCCCAAAACTGTTCGACCTACTACTAGCACCTAGGCTAGGTGTCATTTCTTGTAGGTGGGCCTGGTTTGGCAAAATCTGAATGAGCAGCTGCATAACTCCTCTAACGTCCGCATTCAAAGCATTAGGAGGTGTAACTATAGCATTAGTTGGGGCAGCCGTCTGAGCCTGAGTGTTCTCTTCTAGGACTGCATTAGCGATAGCCCTCTGGCTAGTAGCTGTATTGCTCTTGTTGTACTTTCTTTTAAGAGCCATTTCTGAAATACGTAATTTGCACGAGTTAGAAGAATTCCTAAAAGTACTGCTCTAACTACACGAACTAGAGTACGAAAGAGGTGAAAAAAATCCCAAATGTCTGGGTGGTCAACTTTTTATATGTGTGGGCACTACACACATATAAAGGCAACCCCACTGGATACGGCTTCATAGACTCTCTAAGACAATTGAACCTGTGGCTCTGATACTAATCTTTATCATGCCCCGAACCATAGCCTGGGAGTAACACAACACTTGATGCCTAACTGCATATGACCGAGCGTACCTATAAGCTGGCTGAATCAACATGTGATATCAAAACATGCAATAATAAGAAAATAAGACTAACACATGCTGATCTACTAAAGGTATGACTGAAATATATTAAATGCGAAATTAATAGTTTAAGTTTAAAACATTTGAAATAAATGCTAACAAGGTTAACATTTCAAGGTCTACTAATATCTGACTGACTGGACTATGTCTATGAAGCCTCTAACGAATACTGAAGAGACAACTGCCTAAAACTGGAAAGACTGAAAGCAGGATATGCCCTAGAGGAACTGGGGCTCACCACGCAGTTGATACGAGCAAGTCCTAGCTAGCTGGATCATCAACCTGTAAGTCGTTGCCTACATTACCAGATGCAGGCCCCCAAGTAATAAAAAGGGACATCAGCACATTTGAGTTGTACTGGTATGTAAAGCAACTAAAAGAAAGAAATATAAGTACTGAAGTTGAAACTGAAATTGATAATTGTAAACTGAACTAAATAGGAAAGTAAGGATCTGAAGTACTTCCCGTTCTGAATGAAGAATCACCTGTATAACTATAAATATAAATTGTGTCTTGTAGCCCAAATAAATGTGCACAAAACTGTGGCCTAGGGCCCAAAATACAGATACAGGTGTTCAACATTAAAAATTTCTTGATACTGAGATTGAGATATAATTGATAGCATGATATCTATTTCTGATTATGGAACTTAAGCTAATAACTAATTATACAATGACTGAGACTCATGTGATGTCAATACACAAGTACATAATAATTACGTACTGAGTTTATGATATTCAAAATGATAACCATGAACGAATTATGAAACTATATCCCTAGAAGATAGAAGTTCTACAACTATTTAGGAAACTAGGGGTAAACTATATTCTGTGGAATTTTACTGATAAGTGTGAAGAACGAGGCATAGGGAGAATCATGAACATCCTAACGTAGATAGTTAGCTTCACATACCTGTATATGCTCCAAAACTCGTATCTATAAGTCTGAACTTGAGAAAAAACCCTGTGTCTTAAACTTGAAACGTGGGTTTTCTTGAAAACCCTAGGTTAAGCACTTTGATTCCCTAATTAGGGTACGTAATCTTATGCTAGAATTTACTTGGATGTGTTTAAGACGCTTACCTTAGAGCCTTGCACTGTTTGGGAGAGAGGGACTGCATTCTAGGGTTTAATGAATTGTGAAAATTGGTTTTCTAGACTGCGGGGTCTTATATATACAATTTGTTGTCGGGTAGGTTGATGATTCAACTTTACGGTTAGTCGACATGTCGACTGTGCCGTCGAGCTGCTTGACGTTCTGCGTGCCACAGCACATCGACGGTTCATCGACGTGTCGACAGTCCGTCGATACAACCGTACTGTTGCAGTCTGAGAGAAGTTCAGAGAGTTTAAAAACAAGGTGCAACTTGATAGTACAAGTAGACGAACCGTCGACATGTCGACTGTGTATCCTTGAGGCCATCGATCTGCACTGCAGAATTGGGGTCTGGTTTTTTCGCTTAAACTCTCCCTTTTGGTTTTCGGGTTCCCTGAGTCATAGACGAGGCTTAGTTTAAGGTACGAGGTGTCACACTTTCATTCAGTTTCTTTATATACAAGTATAATTCCAGTGTACTTACGCCCATATTGCCCGGGGCATGCATTTGATTATGCAGGCATTGATTTACAGGACGATGAATCTGCTCGTTAAACTTCATCGTATCAGCTATTTGGTGAGTCTTATCTCCTTTGGGGTTGTTACATCCCGTGTTTTCGTGCATTATAAAGTGTGCAAGTTAGACGACATAAGTAGAGGAAAACGAGGTTATCCCTGAGCTTATAGTTGGTTAAAATGATAGTACAGATATGTCTTAAGGATTAGAAGTTAAACAAATTGAAGAAAATGAGTTTTGTCGAGGTTCGACATTTATTTGAGTGAAATACGCTCCAAGCTATAATACCCCATATTTTTGGACTAGGAAATTGAACCGTCCAACATGAGCAAATTTACCCGAGCTCGGAGGATTTTGTCATATTCAAGCATGCAAATCAAGAGCTCGATGTATAAAAAGATGAAGCCTCGAAGTGATTTAAGACGAAAATGTGTGACGACGATAATTGAAAATAATATTTTATGTGTGGCAAATGAGGCTATGGACTAGTGCTATATCACATGAGCATAATAACGAGTATATGAAGTATGTTAACAATAGCTATTATTTAAGTTAATGGAGATTAAGAAATTAATTATGTGTGTAATTGATTAAACGGGAGATTATAATGAAAGACAAGAAATTAATTAATATTACTGGATAAATATTATGTGGACATAATCCATATGGATTATTGATAGGTGGCAGCAAAATATTTAGATACACATGTATATAAGGTGGCGGTGTGACCTTTAATTTAAAGTGGGCTCAAGAGTTTACACTTGTAAAAGAAAAGGTAAATGGGAAAAAGTTGCCTTATCCCTAAGATTTAATTTCCTTAGCTATCTATTTTAGGAAAATTTATGTTGTGCCATGAATTCATTTTGTGAAGGAAGCAACGTTACTTTCAGGGGTAGAGCAGCAATGTGACTTTAAATTTTTTTCCTCAAGAACAACATGTTGGTTTTGCTCACTACTTCGATCTCGTTGTTCCATCTTTGTAGCGTTGTTGAATCCGGGCTTTCTTTAAAGTGAAATAAGGTGGAGGAAGAGTAGTTTTTGACATCTAAGAAAAGGGTTCTTCCCCTCTCCATATGTATAAGCTTATGTGAGCTTTAGATACGTTGTTTTGGTATGAACTTATGGGACGACGATTGAAAGTCGTAAACCCGATTGTTGAAGTTGTTTTGTTGTGTTTTTGTAGATTTTCTTGTCATGTCAAAGTTCTGGAGATGTTAGTATGGTTGTATATATATATGTGTGTGTGTGTGTGTTCTTGTTGTTGTGAGCTTGAAGGGGTGAAGGGCAGAAAGAAAAGTCATTTAGTTAATCGTAAAGAGAGCTTGTCGCTAGATGTTTAGTATATTAGTTCCTTTAGTTGACGATGGTTCTATTATCCTTATTGTATATTGGGGTGATATGCGGACTAAGTACGTTATTAATACGAATCGACTTGGAAGAAACCCTAAATCGATTCACAAATTCGAAAATTAAAGATAGTAAGAAATTAGGGATGAGAATTGCAGAAATAGGAGATGGTAATAGAAGAAAGAAAGGATTTAATCAACTATAATTGTGAGTAATCAACGTAAGACTTGATACCTACACCTATTTAAGATGAATTCAATCCAAGAAAGAAGACACTTAAACTCATACATGGAAATCTAATCCTAGATTATCCAAGAGAGATTCAAGGTAAGAGTTAAGGGAATCCACCCTAAATCTACAGTAGCTAATCCTAGAGATTTAAACTCCATCAAGGAGAAAACTACTCTCAATGAATTCTTCAACAATCAACAACTAAGGAATAAAAATATGCTAAAGGTAAGCTTATATAGTTTTCCCTATTACAAGAAAGGCCTAAAAGTGGCCTTTGCACAAATAACCCCACATGGTCCCTTCTTCACTTGAATTGCAATCCTATCCTCGAATTTGTACCCCTAGCCATGAATTGTATTTCTAGAGACTAATTGCACTTCTTAGCCACGAATTGCACTTCTAACCATGTTTGCACTTGTAGCCACTTTTGTGGCTTCCATCGTTTGGCCATCATCCCCTTCCAAGCAATCACCCATACCCTAGCAGATTGCTCTTCAATGGCCTCCAAAGGCCCCATCTTACTCATCCAAGGGTGTGTGGAAAGAAAATACGCATCCAAATCTATAGCACAGGTTTTAGCCCTCATAATCACCCATGAGTTTCTTAGAATCATATCAGTTGTTGTGTTGGATAAGTCGATAAAAGGTTTGTTAAGGTTTTCTCTTCCTTCTTTTGGGATGATCCCGACTAAACCGAAATGTAAACGAACGTCCCTCCAAAATGACTCTATTCATGTTAAGTTAGAGATGTTCATGTTCTTCCTTTCGTAGCTATGTTCAATGAATTATGTTATGTCCTGTTTCCTAGTTCATAATTAAACGTTTGATTGATGAGTTAGCTACATAATGTTATTTGGAGGCTTAACAACCTTACATCACTCCGAAAGGCTTATAATGTCCCTTAAATATCTCTCATGCATTCATATATCTATACTATATTAAAAGCATGAACTCCCAAATTTAAAAGTTAAATTACTCTTTTATTCGTTTAAAAAAACTAATTAGAATTGCCTAACCTAATAACCGTACTTTACAAAAAAAAATATAGAAGCTAACGCTTCAAAATTATAAAAAACAACGCTTGAACACAAAAAAAACCCACGCCTCATTCACAGTTTTGCACAAAATATATCTCTTTGTAAGGAATAGCAACCATGTTGTGAACAACTTTAAGCAATGCGTCATACGTCATCATAAAAATCGAGTCTGGTGATTATCTTTCTGGTTGTTGTAAGTTTGCTCCTTTCGCAGGTATTCATAGTTTTAATGTGTATTTGTTGTCTATATCGATAATATATAGCACTATTTTCATAGTGAAACCTATTGATTCAGTTATTGTTCTATATTACTCTGAAAGTTTTTGTTAATGACTCTTGTCTAATTGGATTATTTTTTATATACACAATGTCAATATTGAAATTTTTCTGGTGTTATGTGTGGGTGTCATAGCATATATCGTATACTATTTGTTATCAGTTGGTGCGGTACTTTTATTGGGTTTTCTTCTCTATTCTCTTTGTACAAAAAAGTTTGAGAATTTTATTTTAGTTCCAAGATCAACTTCCTTTCGTAGTACCCAATCCCCAGGGGAATTCGAATCCCGCTGCCTCCTTGAAAGAGAGATGTCCTAAACCACTAGATGATGGGGGCCTTCTTGACCGACAACCATCATACAATGATCATAGTATGATCAGTTTCTGATGTATACATAGGGAAAGCCATGTGCAACGAAAAGTGCAAGCACGGCTTGGGGAGGGGTCTTTACTTGTTTATTTAATTTAATATTAACATTTTAATATTATCATATTGCGATACTTGAAACAAGCTTCTTGAGACACAATATGTGTACCTGTGGGTGATGTTGCTTCTCGAGCTTTTTGCCGTTGTATTGATGCATCCATTCGACAAGGGATATCTTCACAAGGTAATAGATGAAAACAGGAAAATTTGAAATTTTCTTTCATGGGCAAATATGGGTAAAATATGGGTATCCATATATGAACTCACTAGACCCAATAACAACTCGTTTTCCACCACTACTACAAAAGGGGACTTTAGCGGCAATTAAAAAAGCCTTTAGCGGCCATACTAATTGCCGCTATAACCTTTACCGGCAATTAGTCTTTTGCCGCTGTATCTGGCGTCGGTAAAACCTTTAGCGGCGTCACAGAAACGTGCCGGTAAATGTGATTGCAATTGCCGCTAAAGATCATGATGTTTAATGGCAATTGTTTAGCGGCAATTATTATGGCCGCTAAACTCATTTTCAAAATGACCTAATCCACCTTTTAGTGTCAAATTAAATTGCCGCGAAATCCAATTAAATAGCCACTAAATGGACTGTTTTAACGAGTATTGTGTAGCGGCAAATCTAGTGGCCGCTAAATCATTTTCCAAAAGAGTTGACTCAACACTTTTACCGTCTATATTTATTGCTACTAAATCTAATTAAATTGCCGCTAAAACTCACCTATTTTAGCGGCTATTATTAGCGACAATTACCATGACCACTAAACTCATTCCAAAATGGCTCAATTAACCCTTTTGATGTCTATTTTTATTGCCGCTAAATCCAAATAAATTGCGGCTAAAAGTTACATGCTTTAACGACTATTGTGTAGCAAAAATTGTAATGGTTGCTAAACCCATTTCAAAATGTGCATTGACAATTACAATGGTAAATGCTAATAAAAACACACTATTATAATTTATAAAAATATAATATATTTCACTAACTCAAGATAAATCAAAGCAAGTACTAATTCATAATACTAATGTAATCAGCGAATTAAAAAATAATATTATGTGTCTAAACTAAATAGTTAATGTCCTTGTAACTATTCCTATCCAATACTTGCAGTAACAAATTTCTAAAATGCACCCTCCAACAGTTTCGCAACGCTGCATAATATTGAATCTTCCACGTGCTATTCAAACATCATACTGTATGACCTGAAATAATAAAATGAGTGAATATGAAAAGATGAAATCTATTGTAAAAAAGTAGTACACATACATCTAATATATTGTGAAGTTTGTCATACTCGAAATTTTACTAAATCTTCAAATTCTTAAAAATTTTGCCAAAACTTCCCCAATTAATAAGACTATCAAATTTTCAACCTGTTTACAAAAGCAATCTCATCTTGAAAGTACATCCCAACATCTTACATCTCTAATATAATATTAATTAACAGCTTCTCTGCACATGATACTTCCATCAATGGGGGGATTCTTATAAGTGTTAATGAGGATTTTGTAAAAGCTGTTGAGCCATTACAACTGACAAACAAGATCGATCTAGCATTATGGGTACATGTCTACAACTATGAGAGGATTGATACAATATAACAGAAGGAATGTAAAGCATTGTGTTCTAATGGTGCAAGTGAAATTGACATTTATGATAAAACCAATTATAGTGCACCAGTTCATGCTACTATTGGAATGGCTGGCATTAGCTTGGACCAGGTCCCTTCTCAGGCTGAAAAGTGAATTTTGGTAAAAATAGCAGAATTCGGAGATGTGCAAGTTAAGGCAACAAGGAATTCATTGACAGTGGAATATGTAAATGCAAATAGCAGAAAGTTGGAAGACAGTTTTCAAATCACCAAATACAAAATAGATTTCTTTCTAGTCTATGGTTATACTTTGTTGGTCATCATATGGTATAACCATCTTTTGTAAAAGGAGTTAGGCCAAGTCCCCTCCTGTTGTAACTTCTCTCTGGTTGGAATAACTGGATCCCAGCCATTCTAGGTAAGTTATATATAAAAATTTAAAAAAAAAATTAACAGCTTCTCTACACAACATTCTTTGATGCCAAAGTTTCAACATTATGCATCTGGTGATAATTGGAGCTGCTAGAAACTAATATATCCACACATTATTAAGTAAACTAATTTTTTTGGATCCAATAGTATCATAACATGGTTATTTAGGAATACTTACAATATTTGCCATTTGAAAAACCTCACCAACTAATATAACTCCAGCTTGCATTACACTACAATGCTAAACACAACTATTCCTTGTTTATTCTCAATGCAATAGGCACACAGACAGTACTTATAATCATATATGATATAAAAGCCAGATTGGGAAGAAAGGCAGCTGTGTAGCACTATTTTTCAAAAGACTTCTACATCTAATCAATATACCTTCATTGTTGTACTTGATGTAAAATAGGCCTAAGAGCAGCATGACACTTCAGTGCACATAACACATTCATTGCAGTAAGCTACACGGGATTGGTAATACATGTGTCCCCACGTGTGTGTGTGTGTGTATATATGATGTATAACATAAACTACTTTATTTAGGGGCTAATTATTAGCGTTGTTGCTGTCTCATCTTACTACATGGCTGCTTGAGGAATCCATTGTTGAGACTCCTAAATACTCTGGCAAATAGAGATTGAGGCTACTCACACCCAATAGTAAAGGATATATCCTTTACTATTGGCATATCGGAGGATATGTCATCATGGAGGATAACGATTTATAACTGGACAGAAAGTACTATGATAAAATATTCAAATAAAAGAACAATACCGTGAGAAGATGGAAAATTTTCAGCCACATTATCTCCTCTAAACAGCATCTGTGGTGATTGTTGTAGTCGCTCATGGCCACTGTTGGCATCGATAACCTAAAAAACATTAACACGTTAGATAAATTATTTATGTAAAATTTAAATTTCAATAAATGACTCCCACCGTTTAAAATTGACTTATCTGGTCATCTAAAATTCCATTGATATTATGATGTATAGGTAACCCATTAGGACCATTTCTGCTCAAGGCTTTTCTCACCCATGCTAATTCAGATAGCAACTTCTCTTGATTTTGTTTCACCAAACTCAGTTCTTCATTTTGTTTTCCATTTATGTCCTTTAACTTTGTTACCTCTTGTTCTAACCTTTTTACAACCTCATTAGACGAATCCTCTTCAATAATATTTCCAAAAGAAGATCTACTACCCCATAGTACAGAAGGAGTTGGACCAAGTCCTAAGCTACGAACATAACCAGTTTTTCATTTCCCAACACTTGTGAATATACATCTCCTTCCCAAGCAACAGAGTGACGAGGTTGCTCGTTCGATACCTCACTATTACTCAACTTTTCATTGATCATGTCCTAATCAGTTAAGTAACCAAACATAAGTAAATAATAACGAAAATATGTAAAAATAAAATGATAGAAGACGTAATCGAAAAATAAGATTAGTGATGCTTTATAGAATTCCTAAAGCGAATTCAAGTGGAAAACAGATGCATTTGACTGAAGAAGTGGTAGCTGAGAGTTTCCACTTCTTATTACTTGATAACACAAATAATAACGAATTCCAGTGCAGCTAAGAGTTTGTATCTCTTATTACTTGATAACTGAGAGTTAACCTATTCAAATTCAGGCTGAATTCTATTTCAATTCTGATGGCAGATTAATTCTAGGAGAAGATTAAATGACTGGGAAATTCAATGTTACTTTTCATACCTCTCAACTGGGTACATCCAGCGATAATGTACCGGCACCGCAATTTTAGCCCCAGTTGCCAAGTGAATAACCAAGTGTACCATAATAGTAAAGAATGATGGGAGGAATATTTTCTCCATATTAGAATGTGTTAAGCCAAATTTTTCTTCAAGTAACTCTAACTCTTCTATTTTAAGCACTTTGCCAGAAAGAACCCGAAAGAATGTGCATAGTTCAATTATAACAGAACTCACCTTTTTATCTGTTGAACTCCGCAATACAAGAGGAAGAAGTTCTTACATTATAACACGACAATCATGAGTTTTTAGCCCCGATATCTTTCTTTTGCGTATGCAATGAGCGATATTAGAAGCATAGCCATGTGGAAAACTTGGCATTTTGTAGTACTTCATAAAACAACTCATTTTCTGCCGGAGACATTGTGAAATAAGTAGGAGGAAGATATGTCCTCCCACTTGCCCGACATTGAGGCCACAAGCTGGGTCTTATTTTCATATCCTTCAAGTCCAATCGAGCTTCTAAGTTGTCTTTTGACTTTTTACCAAGACCCAACAATGTATAAATCAAGTTATCACACACATTTTTTTCTATGTGCATCACATCAAGATTGTGACGCACCAAGTTATACTCCCAATAAGGAAGATTGAAAAAAATGCTCCTCTTTTTCCATGTGTTTTTCATAACCCCGCTTACCTTATCTAACAATTGCCCGAGAGTAAACTTTATTTTTCTAACTTGATTTAGAATTTATGACCCAGTAACTAGACGAGGTGCAGATCTTGATTCTTTAGTCCCATCAAATGATTTTGCATCATTTCGATATTTGTGACTTGGCTTCAAGAAACGTTGATGGCCCATGAAGCAAAATTTTTTACCGTGTTTAAGCCTTCTAGATTGAGTCTCTATGTTACAAGAAAGGTATGCAAAATGACCATGAGTACACTATCCAGATAGATTACCATATGCTAGAAAATCGTTTATAGTCCACATCAGAGCTACTCGCATTTGAAATGTCTCCTTAGAAGATGCATCATAGGTTGCTACCCCTGTATCCCATAATTCATTCATTTCTTCTATTAAAGGTTCCAAAAAGACAGCAATGTTATTTCTAGGTCCTTTTGGTCCAGGAATGAGCAAGGACATAATGAAGAACTCTTGCTTCATGAACAACCAAGGCGGAAGATTATAGGGCATCAAAATCACCGGCCACGTACTATAAACAGAACGCATCGTGCCAAACGGATTAAAGCCATCAGAAGCTAACCCTAGGCAAACATTGCGGGGATCACTAGCAAATTCTGAATATCTACTATCAAAAAATTTCCAAGCTTCAGAATCTGCAGGATGTCGTAAAACTCCATCTTGCAGTCTTGGTTTTAGAGGAAAGTACCTTAGGACCTTGGCTGGAATTTTTTTATCTTTTTTTTTTCCATCTAGAAGCCCCACAAACTAAGCATGCATTGACTTTTTTATCAGTAAATTGATTCCTAAAAATAATGCAATCATTGGGACAAACATGAATCTTATTATACTTTAAGCCCAAGCCCTTAACTATTTTTTTGGTCTCATATGAAGAAGAAGGCAACTTAGCTCCTTCAGGAAATGCGTCCTTTAATAGACCAAGAAAAGCATTAAAGGATTCATTTGAACATCTAAACATCCCTTTTATGTGGTAAAGCTGTAGCAAAAATGAGAGTTTACTAAATTTCTTGCATCTAGGGTATAATTCCTCTTTTGCATCTTTCAAGAGTTATTCAAACTTATCCATCTCTGGATGAGGTTGATGTCCTGATGGATTATGAGTATTTTCTTCTAAGTTTGGATCTATCTCTCCTTCATCGCTAATGTTATTGTCTGTAAACTGGGTACAACCTCCAAAAGCATCGTGTATCATTCGCCTCATATCATCACCCCTTAAAGCTTCTTGTCTGCCATCATTTTTTCTGTAGTCTTATTTGATTTATTGAGATACTCCCCATGTCAAAACCAAGTATCATATGACGGTATAATACCATTAACTACAAGATGATCATATGTTGTTGCCTGATTAACTTCATAGTGCAGCACACATTCTGTACAAGGACATGGAATTGTTCCTCTATCACGTTTTTCACAAAGTGCATGATTTAAAAAATTCTCTACTCCATCCAAATATTCTTTACTAAGTCTATCGCAATTTATCCAACTTCTACTCCTAGTATTGCCCACGGCAATTCAAGAACTTTGTTAGTCTTCTACAATTTCAAGAAGTCAAAGTAAAATGCCATGACGAAAAAGAAAGAAGTAAGAAAAGGTGTTGTATGTAACATGTGCATTTAGGTACTTTAGTGGATACTTGTAAGCTACTTTATAATGGGCAATAGAAGTACTTCATAAATTCCATTTTTGAAATAAGGTTTATATATTCAAATGCAGCAATAGAAGTACTACATGTTGTCACATTCATTAAAGTTAAAAATAACATTCTTCAAATAGTAACGATGTCATAGAAATATGGAGAGGGATTATTATTCATATAGGAAACAAAACTCAAAACATTAGTTGGATAGAGCTTGCGGAATTCTACTCCTAGTATTGTCCCTGTCAAAATCAGTAATATGTAGCTACAACTAGCTTTAAGAAAAATCTCCATGCTTCAGGTACTCAAACAGAAGCTTTCCATATTCATATTTTATCCAAAATTGAAGTCTTCTAACAGGTTACTATGTTAATGAAGCTTTCCCTCTATTTTTTTAAACAAAGGACACTCCCTCTCAACATGATTCCTACCTTCAGTTGTTATGTAAAAGATAAAACATTTTAAAGAAGCTTCACAAACCACTTTTCTGGAAACTTAAACTTTACAACAAGGCAATTTTTTAAACCAACATCAGGTTGAAGGATACTTTAAGCTTGGTTCCTAACAGATACCTTGTTAAACAAAAGAGAAGGTTGAGAAAGAAAATAACCATTGCAATTCTTAGGTTAGTAAAATTGGTCTTACCAAAGAAACTGGTAATGAAAAACGGTATACTGGTTAGACTTGAAGACATTCAGATGTTCAAACCTTCATATAACCTTAAAACCGAAGCTATTCTGCCTTTAACTGTAACTTAACCCCAACTTCCTTAGCATACCATCAATGAACAAACAAGCAGATTTATTCTTAAATTAAATAAATATGCTTCTTAATTAAAGATAAACCTTCCACCTTCTTCATTCAAGAAAAAGAATCCAAACACTTAGAACTATGCGCACTCCTCAGAAAGGAAACACAAAAACAACAAAGAAAACATTGAAATGGCAGTAATCGACAGCATATCCTTTTGAACAGGAAGGCTATAGTTGAACACCACAAATCACAAATCAACTTAAATTCAAATTTTGGGTACCTGGTAATCAAATTACTTTGACGAGAATGACAATAAACTGAACGAGATGAATGGTGCCCCTAACAGTCTTGAAACCTACGTGAAAGAAAAGATGGAGACAACAGCAGAGCTTGAGTAGCGACAACCAAAATCATCATCGATAAGAAAATTTCTTAACTTCCAATTCGGGAGTGTATGTGCAAATTTTCAAAGTTGTAGGTGTAATTTTTCTTTATCATTATATTTACTTATGTACGAAGGGTGAGAGAGAGGGATAGATAGAAGAAAAGGAATGTATACGATCAACCCACTTACAACACAAATCACAAACTAATCGAGCAGGCTATACAAATTCTCAATTTACATTTTTTTTCAAAAACATCAAAAAAATGAAATAAAAAAATACAAGCACAGATCATCAGATCCAACATGGTTTCTTGAAAAACCCAACATTGCATTGCTAATCTGCATATCAAATGTGTGCCCCATAAAGACAATGCACTATATTCTTGCTCATCCATAATAGATCTGAATCAAAAGTTAAGGGCATTCAAACCCAAATCTAGACAAAATCATGATTATTATTATTTATTTATTTATTTAAAAAAAAGAACCTATACAAATCATGATGAATTGTGAATAATAATTCAAGAATTGATAACGAGATCATATCTTTTAACCTTCGAACACATGACATCTTTTAACCTTCGAACACATGACATATGTTAGCCAACGAACCACTTAACTGCTGAGCTAATTCCCATCTCTATATTACTAGACTTAGTTAAGAAATTCATGACAAGAGTTAAATGAATAAATTAGAGCTAAAGGCAAAATAATCTTTTAAAAGAAGCAACTGGTAATCTAAATGCTCCAGACAGTAACTTACAACAAATAGACAAGTGATATGCGCAATCACACCATAGATCCACAAGAACAAACAACGACAAGAAGATGTGGGTTTTCAGTTCCTTCTTTTTTCTCGTTCTTTTGTCAAAAAAATGTGGGTTTATTCCTAATTCTTCAGTTCGTGGTGTTCTTTTGATAGATTGATGGTCATAATTTAGGGTTTTCAATGGGAGGGGTCTCAGTTTCTAGTTCGATTTCGACTTTTTTATGTTGTCGTACTTTAGTTGGTTTTCAATCCTTTGTTTTTAGGTACTCTTAAGAGAAGAGATGGGTTCCATAATGCTTGCCTGGTTGAAATCCTTCCGGTGGCAGCAGCGTCAAGATCTGGTAGCGGCTTCAAGGTTTTTAGGTACTCTGAGGGAAAGTTTTATTATTTTATATTTTTTTTATAGTTTGGGGGGAATGTTAATTATTGGGGAAAAGAATTGGAGGGAAGATAAAATTATTAAAATTGCTTTCAATTAGTAAGTTTTTGGGGCAAATTATTCTTATTGTCGGTAAAGGGATTCTTTGCTGGCTAATGCTTTGTCACTAGTAGTTCAAATTAAAGGATAAATTAGAGGCTATTGCAGTATTGCCGCTAAATAATTGCCACTAAAGGACCTTTTTGTAGTAGTGCTCAAAGTAGAAGAAAACATTTCTCTTACAAATTTAATGGAAAATATTTTCCCGATCATTATAAAACACACAAGCTCACCCCAAACCCTAACCCACCGCACCCCACCACTCACCCCACTAGTATCTTGTAACGACCCGCTAGGTCGTTATGGGGGGTGACTTAGAAAACTAGACCGCCGTTGGGAATTCCGAGGCTGCGGGTGAGTCCGTATCATGTTTTTATGTATGTGTGCATGTTTTGTTTGCGTATGTAGGGCCTTGGATTGGTGTTGGGTTTTTTGGGTAAAAACTGATGAAAAAACCCGAGCTACTGGTCAAAGTGGACCACTGTAGTGGGTCCGTCATAGCGGGTATAGGCTCGCCCCTCGGGGAGCCGGGAATTTAATGAGATCCGCCATAGCGGGAGTTTACCCTGTATAGCGAGAACGCTGCAGCGAGACACCGACCGCTGCAGCCGTCGACAGGAGGCAGAACTTATGTTTTATATTTTTTATTCCGAACCTATTCCCCACACAACTCCAAAACAGTTTCCAAGAAATCTTGTGGCGAAATTCTAAGCTAGGGCTAAAAATCTCTTGAATGGTAAGTCTCAACCCTTCACTTTGTTCATTCCATCATAGTGTTAGGTTCCATGATTAGTTAAATTTTCTCTAATGGTGAATGAAAAGATAGAACCCTAGAAGGTGCGAACCCTTGAATAAATGAATGGGTTATTGATTTTATTACTGTTTAATCATCTAGGAGCATAGATTATCACTTCCTAGGATGAGAATTTGATTATTACGTGATGAGAATGATGGATTGAGAATTAGGGTTTCATAAAGGTGGTAACTTTAGCATAAAAACTGCTTGTAAAAGGGTTGAAACGATTAGAAACCCATGAACGGATAGAATATGATTATTGAGATTAATACTAGCATGAATTCACGCTTAGTTATAGTTCACCCATTGAAAAAGGGTAGAAGCAGTCGGGTTCTTTTCCCCAATCATTGTATTGATTGAATAGATGATTCAAATACTCATGTAGCGCTATATTTCTAGACTTTGAACGTTCGGAAGCTTTGCAAAAGGGGAAAGCTATCGCAGAGTGATTGCATTGTCCCAGTTCTACTTTGAGGTAGGTTACGATCTACTTGAGTTAGACTTTGATTAGTTAATTGTATATGTTATGAAATTGATAGGAGAAGCATGATTAGGGCTTCGGACATAAAGTGTTGTTGGAAATTCCATTATTTGATATTTGTTGGTTGATCATGTGATTAACTATTATGATATGATAAAGAAGGATTTAATGAGTACTCTTCTCATCTACCTGGAGTAATCCCTTGTTCATGCTTTGATGAATTGATTCTCAAGTGTTGATATGACTTGTGGTATGATGACTTATGTTCTTTGATATTGATGCATTGATTCTTCACATTCCTAATTAGTTGTGGAATAGAAATTCATTATGATGAGAAAGGTAATATAATTATGAAAAGGCACATTTGACAAGGGGTGAGAATGTAGCCTAGTTATGGGCTCGTGATCCGAGGTCAGTTCCAGAGCGAGTGGCACATTGACACCATGGGTCCCCTGCAGGTCATGGCTCTTTGGGAAAACATTACCATTTAGCATGTGTGTACATATATGTGACAAAGTTGGGATAATTCGTGAGATACAGCTGTGTTGGTGATTACATGATTTGAGCTACTTTTATTGATTGATGGTTTTGTGAGCTTATCTTAATTCAGTGGGATGATTCTTGTTGATAAGTTCTTGTGGTTGTTGTTGTGCCTATCTGTCTATTTTATTGATTTTGTGATTTTATGAATGATACTAATCTTAGTTGGCCTACGATATCTACTACTACATAGGTTATGTGCTGCAGCAAGGTAAAAACTGCTTGTGGCTATGTGTTGTTGTACTGATATTACCTTGATGCATTATTTTGAATGCAGATTGTGATCCAGAGACATCTACCAGATCTCATATTTATCGTGAAGCCAGTTTTCGATAGATTTGAGGGTGACCTCCCATCCATGTCTGGCCGCCTAAAGATGTTTCTCATTTTGGATGTGTATTTCATTTCAGACATTTATGTTTAGTTAGACACTTGTTCATTCCTTAGACAGTTATATTTTAGAGTCCTTGTACGATGATTTTCAGATTTTGGAGTTGTAATCGCTAGGATTTCCGCACCTTATTTGTTTATGGCATGACTAAACGTTTTGGATGGTTATTACTTTGTTTATATCCTTGAATGTTTAAAATTTGGTTAAGTAATTGATAATCGTTGGATGGTTGGTTAAGGGGATTGGTTCGCCCACTAGGTGAAATAGTGTGGGTGTCACTCACGGCTATTTGGGTCATGACACACCCACTCCGCCCTACCCACACCCCAACCACACCCCAACCAAATTTTATGTTTCATATATTTCCCTTTTATAAAAAATAAATAAAAATGAAAAAAAAAATTCTTACCCCCTCTCCCATACCAAAAATTCTTATATGTGCTATAGGTAATTGGACGCACATTATCTATAAATCAATGTTTGTTTTACAATTTTATCAATTATTCTACTTCAATTTTAAATAGAGAATTGAAGCTCAAAATTTTATTTGAAGAATATCTCAAATGAAGTGATGTTTTGCTTGCAAAAGTTTAACATTTTTTCCAAGTAAATTTCATGTCAAACATAATTTTAAATTCTTTTCAGCTTTATCTTTAACTTCAAATATCTTTTTTCAAACTTCGACAAAATGTTATACAAAAGGGATTACTAAGTAATCATCATCTGCAATGAATAATAGTATAATAAATTTCTTCTTTGTTAAGATTCTATCTTTTTGAAATGTTAAAAGATACTCTCAAAACATATAGGAGTATTATTATTTATGAAAGAAAAAGTTACATGCCAAAAAAAAAAAAAACAGAGTTGGCTCAATGACGACACGAGCGGTATAGCTTCAAATTTTTCTTCACGTTTTTTTTTCTTGTGTATTTTGACATTTATGTGCCAAATATTATCCATGTTTGTCAGTCCACCAACCATGAAGAAGAAATAAGAATATAGTTTAACATATATTACGAAATCTTAGTTGATTTTTTTGGTTGCATTCTATGTGAGAAAAGCTGGCTCCATTTTATGCTTGAGCAAGAATCATGGCCATGACATTGTCTATTCTACTTCATGTGACAAAACATTTAAGGTTTGGTTTTACAAAAAATATTTTCTAAAACAATGTCGATATGTGAATAAATAAATAAATTATTAAATCATAAAAAAGATAAATTATTATAATGACATTGCATTATTAATTATCACCTTAGTTTTTATGACACAACTTTATAAATAAATATTTTACTTTGTTTAAGATTCAAGAAACTTGACTAATTTACTCAAAATGTGGAGAGTCAAAATTGGATGTAAATAATTGCCCTTTCTTTGGCCGAAAATGATAGAAGAATGGCAGGGCAAAAAAATTGACGAACTCTAATTTTGACTGACCACCAATTCATCTCTGGCAGGTTAAATCGACACAAATTTTGAGGAATCATGGTAGGACTCCAATATCGAGTTTCCTAATCCTGAGATAACCCACCTTTCATATGAACCAAACAACCCCTAAGTGAATTCTCTTTATACTCTGACACGTTGTAAAATAAATGTAATCAATGTTCTAGTATTGAAACCCTAACATCAAAATTTATGTAGCCATTTAATTTGATAGCGATATGTTAAAGCCCTGAACAAAGCTGATTGATTCATAATATATGAACTTTGGTTCTACTAATTAAAATGTTAAGAGAATTAAAGCATTGTTTGAAAAATGCACGGAAGTGGCAAAAAAAAAATTGATTTCACAACATATAGACGAGCACTCTTTTTTATACATAGTTGTTTGGTAATGAGCAAACCATCTGCTAGGTGTTTCCTTATTAAAAAATTGGGCGATATATAGTAAAACAAAAAAAGAAAAAAAAAAAGAGATAACACAGTAGTACTCAGGCATACAACAACTTTTGTGCAACACAAAAATTTGATGCTACCAAAAGCGAAAAGGGAAGATATCATATCCAGAAAACTTGATTCAATTTTTTACCACAAGACTTGTTCCTTTACTATATTTATTATATTTACTAACTTGATGATAGTTTACACATTCTTACAATACTGTTGCTTTGATATGTGGATGGAAAATGGCTAGAATAGTTTTGTCTACATTGATTTCTCTATTTCTCTCATCTTTCCGTCCAATGCTAGAAGTTTTTTTCTAATGATCATTCATGTTACACTTCGCCTTTTCGTGTACGTTAAGGTTCGTCTTAAGTCGGTTGTCATAGGCTCGTACTAGAAATCATTGGAGAATTATGTATAAGTTAGATGGGTGTATCTCGGAGATGTATAAGTTCTTAAACATGTTTGAATAAGATTACAAAGTTTAGATGTTCAATGAATCGGAGAGAATATGTTTCGTCGAAAAATTGGACACAGACCATTTTCATGCCCACATTCACGGACCGTGCAAAATTTCACGAGCTGTGAAAATGGTGTTTGGCCACCGTGAACTAGAGGCAGTGGAGAGGATCCACTGCACTGATTTCACGGCCAGGAACTTTTTCATGGTCCGTGAAAGTGACGGAGGAATTGAGGCGGTGGAATTTTTCCCTTTTGATATAAATTAAGGGCCGCAACTTGGGGCTCATTATTTTCATAAAAACAAATTCTTGACCCTCTGAGCTCTCTCAAACACCCATAACAATCCCAAGTCACATTAAGAGAAAATCAAGCTCCAACATCCTTTACTAGTTCATATAAGTGTGTATTCTCTCTTCTAGTTGAAGTTGTGGTGACCAATCTTTGGATTAATTTGTGTGTGTAAGGTATGTTCTTCATCTTATTACTTATGTTGAGTTGATTTGGAGGTTTAATAAGTCTTAAAGTTAAGAGAATCATGGTATAGAAGTTATAAGGAATTAAATTGAAGTATTGGTTATGGATTAAATTTGAAAGGAAGTTTTGGATTGATTTGAGTGTAATTTGAAAGTAATCTTTTTCATATGGTATGGTTGATGTTGTTATTGATGCGTGGGAGTTGATTTGAAATTTTGAGGAAGTAGATGATATAGGGGAAATGCTGTCCAAATTTCGTTAGCTCACTTAATAGTTTAGTTTGACCTTAAAAGCGTTTCAACAACTTAACCTTAGTGTGAATCATCTTGAATGCAGATTTGCAAGCTTGGGAGAATAGACATTCAGTGTTTAAGTAGATGATGAGGTATGTAAGGCTGTCCCTTTCTTTCATATTGCATGATCCTATTGATACAAATTTATACAAATGATGTCCATAATGGCCCTACTCTTGGAAATACTAGAAGCTTCTGTTCTTGATGTCCTTGTGATATTATTGATTTTGTATCACGTCTATTGATATTGTCTCATCATTATTGATTTTTCTTATGATTGTTAATCTCATCTTAAGGTTATCGTTCCTTCAAGGTGAGATATGTCGATGATGATAGCTCCATATGATAATCGGAGGTATACCGACCTTACGTCACTCCGATAGATACATAATGCTTCCTTCAGCTCTCATGCATGCTTTATATATATGTATATATATATATATATATATATATATATATATATATATATATATATATATATATATATATATATATATAGCTATTTTCTGACACCAAGCCACACTATAATCGGTCGGGTACGGCACCTATTGTGCACACCACTGCAGTTGGGTACGGATAACTCCGAGCTTACTATGGCTGGGTATGGATAACACCAAGCCTATTATGGCTGGGTACGGATGACACCGAGCCTATTATGGACGGTTACGGTATTATGATATATGTATATGCATGAAAAATGTTTTTTTTTTTTTAAAATGAAAGCATGCATGATATTGTCCTTAAGAGCCATTCAGATGGACAGGTTATTCTCATATCTCATGTTACCTTCATATCCTTGTTATGTTGTTTTCTATGCTTTACATACTTGGTACATTATTCGTACTGACGTCCTTTTGTTTGTGGACCGTTCATGCCCGCAGGTAGATAGGTTGACGGATCAGACCCATAGGCTGCTTTCTCATCAATTGTACATGAGCACTCAACTTGTTCCGGAGGTGCAGTTCAGCTTGGTATGATTCTTTTGAGTAAATATAGGCATGGAGGGGTCTTATCCCATCCTTATCATGTTATGCACTCCAGTAGAGGCTCGTAGACAGATATGCACAGTTAGATGTTTTGTGGCCTTCTCGGTCCATATTTTGTTATGTCATTTTGATAGCCTTGTCGGCTTGTATACATGGACACAATTTGATGACATGTATATATTCATATATATATATATATATATATATTAGGCTTGTATCCTTTACAGTTTATTATATCCATTAGTTAGAATTATGGCCCACTCAGGTGTGATTATGTGATGCATGTATGTCATGTGGTGCTCAGTAGGTTAGCTCTGGATGCCCGTCTTGGCCTCCAGTTGGGTCGTGACAAAAGTGGTATTAGAGCAGTTCACCCTAGGGATGTCTACCAGCCGTGTCTTGTAGAGTCTTTTTTATGAGTGTGTAGTGCACCACACTGATAAACAAGAGGCTGCAGGACATTTAGGAAGATTGACCTTTCTTTTTCATCTTAGATCATGCGATAGAGCGATGTTATGAGGATTCCCTTTTCCTGACCGTGTGTTATGAATTTAGTAATGCTTGTGACGAGGAAAGACTCAATGGCCTAGAAGGGCAAGTCAGTGGCAGGTAGGAGGACTGGAGGGGTACCGCTTGCAAATGTTGAGGAAGGCGATTCCCAGAATAAGGTTCCATCTCGAACCTCTCATACTCCACCCGCTCCAGCGTAGCATAGAGGAGCTTCAGCCCCAGCTCTAGCTCCAGCACCCCCAGTTCCTCCACCGGATGCCTCAGGTCAGGAGATGCGAGAGGCTATTCGATCTTTAACTTAGTTAGTAGCCGCTCATGCCTAGTGTCAGGGTTCAGATATTATTAATTTAGACCCTTCAGAATTCTTTGGGTCGAAACCAGATGAGGACCCGCAGAACTTTGTAGATAGGATGTTGAGGACGTTGCGGGTGATGCATGCTTTAGACACTTAGTTAGTAGAGTTGGCTTTTTATAGATTACAGGATGTTACTGTTCATCGGCATTAGACGTGGGTGTCATCTAGAGGGATTAATGCACCCCCCCAACCCACCCTTGTGGCGGGAGTTCACAAATGCTTTTTTTTGACATTATTTTCAGCCAGAGATTCGACGAGCCAGAGCTAATAGGTTCCTGGACCTTAGACAGGGGAATATAGGTGGTCGAGAATATTGTCTTTGCTTTAATTCATTTCTAGATATGCTCCAGCTGTTGTAGCTCATATGAGAGATCATGTTTACCGATTTGTGAGTGGATTGGGGCCACACTTGATTGATGACTGCATGACGACCTCTCATCAGACAGCTACATACATTTCTCGCATCCAGACGCACGCTCAGAATCTTGGGGAGTGTAGTCAACAACGGAGAGTCGAGCGTGAGCATAATAGGGGCCATAGTAAGAGAGTCAGATCTTCACGTGCTATTAGTGAGTTTAGAGAGGGTCAGAGGCAGCAATATCCTAGGCATTCGTGCCACTTAATGGTTAGTACACCTCTGCAGTTTACAGGTCAGAGATTTTGACCGATCTACTAATTCAGGTTCAGGTCAGGGTTCTAGAGCCTCAGGTTCTCAGTATAGAGGTGATTCAGGCTAGATGAGGCCATCTTTGTACTCTGTGTGGCAAGTTACATACTGGATCGTGCTGCTTGGATTTAGATTCTTGTTATACTTGTGGTCAGCCGGGTCATATTATGTGTAAGTGCCCATCGAGAGGTTGTAGAGGTATAGTTCAGCCTACAGGATCAGCAACCAGCTCATCATTATTTGTACGTCCTTTGGGGCAAGGCTCTCAGACATTATCAGGCTGTGGTAGAGGCAGAGACGGATTGTCTAGCTCAACCAGTCCTCAGAACCGCATTTATACATTGGCTTGTCTGTTACACCTCTCATTTTCATACGTTGTGTTTCGCCGAATGCTAATTGTCCTAGCCTTGGGAAGTAGGATAAACGTTTTTGAGGTCATGGGGATAGATATGTCCATCTTGGGTATATAATGGAGAGAAACCATCTCGGGAAGGTTTAAGACTCGTCGGATCATCAAAGTTAAGTTTCGGTAGAAGTTGGGTAAAATGTCACATTATGGCGCACTTTGCTGCGCAACATGCGAGAAACAAACACGCTTTACGGCCACGCAGTTGCACAGCAAAGTGTGATAGTGAAAATTGGTGTTGTGCGCGGTCTGCGACACAACATGCGGCTCGCAAAGCATGCTTTGTGTCTAGCAAAGCTTACCGCATGTTGTGTCGGTCCAGAATTTTCTGGACCACTATATATAGATCAAACTCGACCCAAAAATCATATTTTCACCATTTTTTGTCAAGAAACCTCTAGAATATTCTCTCCACTCTTCATCCACAAGAAATCAAAGGAAAGCCAAGATCAACGACTTCAAATCCATGAAAACAAGTGTGTGAAACTTAGTAAAAGTTCATCTACCTCAAGAAAACCCAAGGGAAGTGAAATAGGGTTTTGGTGCTAGAAGAGCCTTTCCATTCAAGGCTTGTTCATCTATCATCCAAGGTAAGTTTCATGACCATATCATGTTGTTTAAGGTATTGGAAGGCTAAGACACATGAATTGTAGAAAGACATAGAAAATGGGTCATAAATGAGGGAATAGTGTCATTGTTGAATAGTGGTTGGGATGAATGATTAATGTTGGTATGTTGTGATCGTGAATACGTTAGAAAGGACATTTAGACCATGGAATAAGTATTATATATGAGAAAATGCGATAATGATCTATAACCATAATTGTGGAGAAATCGAAGAGAATTGGTGAATTGTGGTAAATGTAGATAAATGATGATTGTTAGTTGCAATATTGTGAATGTTGATATGAAGTTTGGGAGCTGATATAGAACATGGGAAAAGTAGTATAAACAAAGGAAATGCTGCCCAATTTTCTCTAGCGTTAGTAAGTCCGTTCTTATAATTGTTAGCTAATGTCGATACGAATTCTCTTGAAGGTAGAACGTTGGCATTGAAGGAGAACAAACAAGCGATAGATTAGTAAACGACAAAGGTATGTAAGGCTAATCCCTTTCTTCAAAGGCAGGAATCTTTCAAGTTTTCCATGATTCTCCGATATGATAGAGCTTATGAGTCCATAAATATACCAAACTACATACGAGCATGATAATGATGATGATGAGCTAAAGTATAGGGATTCTATAGTTCATGATATGATGATCCTATAACGTTAATGATGTCATTATTGTTAACACTCACCCTATACACTATTCCCTTCAAGGTGAGGCAGAATACTCATAAATGTTCATAATATAATCGGGGGTTCACGACCTTACGTCACCCCGACATAGCCATAGTTGCCTTTAAAGCCTAATGTATGTTCCTAATAATAAATGTGAAATGATGCTAAGTCATGATATGTATACAAGATGATTAATAATGCTAGCTTATCGAATGCTTGTGTTATGTATAAAAATGCCGAGCTATGATAAGGTTATGATATGTTCATGAGATGTGTAATAATGATGGGTTATGATTGAATATATGACGATACGATTCCACCGCGCCAATATGGCCGGGCATGTCACCGCTAAGGCGGGCTGCATATGATTCCACCGTGCCTATATGGCCGGGCATGTCACCGCTAAGGCGGGATGCTATGTATACACCGAGCCTAGAGGGCCGAGCATGATCACCACTAGTGGGCGGCATATGATGGTTACCCAGACGTGGGTTAACAGCGAAGATTATGATGTGATGACATATGTACCATGATTATGTAAAATATGATATCTGTACGAAAGGTATTTTCCTATGACACTCATGCAGGTTATATCTTTCTCTTATGGCTCATGATCCTTCTATTAATATTTTATTAAATTCCTGTCTTACATACTCAGTACAATGTTCGTACTGACGTCCGTTTTCTTTGGACGCTGTGTTCATGCCCACAGGTAGACAGGGAGGCTAGCTTGATCCAAACTCGTAGGAGTTGTTAGCTGATTGAAAGCACTCCTTTGCTCCGGAGGTACTTGATTATTCTTTTGTGTACATTTGTATATGTTGGGCACGATGGGGTCCTGTCCCGTCTCTATGTCTAGCACTCCATTAAAGGCTCGTAGATACGCAGTGTGGGTTATGTGGTCTCACGAGGTTGCCATTATGTAAATATATATATATACATATATTATTTTGATAGCCTAAAGGCTTATGTCTATAAAAGTATTTATGTTTAAAATGAGGGATGATTTTCTTATAAAATGAGCATGAATTTGATAAAAGAATGTCTAATGAGTATGATAAACAGTAGAACGAGCGGTGCTCGGTGGTAAGCCACAGGTACCCGTCGCGGCCCCTAGCCGGGTCGTGACATTGTTGAAGGATCTTGAGTCCTCACCTGATGTTGTTAAAAGTATATTATCAGTATCTTCTCGTGATATATATGCATTGATTGATCCAGGTTCTACATTATCGTACATTACTCCTTTTATCGGTGGTCAGTTTGGGGTGAAACCCGAGTCAATTAAACCTTTTGAGGTGTCTACACCCGTTGCTGATCCAGTGATAACTAGATGAGTATTATGTAGTCATAGTTTGTGATTGTCATACTATGGCAGATTTGATTGAGCTAGATATGACAGATTTTGATGTTATTATGGGTATGGATTGGTTAGCCTCTTGTTATGCTAATGTTCATTGTAGAACGAAGATGGTTCGACTCCAGTTTCTAGAAGAGCCAGTTCTAGAATGGAAGGGTAATACAAAATCTCTGAAAGGTAGGTTTATTTCCTATTTCAAGGCAAGAAAGATGATTTCCAAGGGTTGTATTTATCATTTAGTCCGAGTTCAGGATACAGAAGTAAATCCACCAACTCTTCAGTCTATTCCGGTAGTTAATGAGTTTCTAGATGTATTCCTGGACGAGGATTGATGATTTATTTGATCAATTGCAGGGTGCTAAATGGTTTTCTAAGATATATTTGAGATTAGGATATTACCAGGTGAGGGTTAGAGAGAAAGACATTCCGAAGACAACTTTCAGAACCAGATATGGTCACTTTGAGTTTTGTGTGATGTCCTTTTGGTTGACGAATGCACCAGTGGTATTTATGGACCTGATGAATAACGTCTTCAGACCCTTCCTAGATTTGTTTGTGATTTTGTTCATCGATGATATTCGAGTATACTCTCGATCAGAGGTAGAGCATGCATATCATTTACGAGTTGTTCTTAAAGTTCTCCAACATTGGGAGCTATATGCAAAGTTCTCTAAATGTGAGTTTTGGTTGAACTTTGTGACTTTTCTGGGCATATTATTTCAGTTGATGATATTCGGGTGGATACGCAGAAGATTGAAGCTGTAAGGACTTGGCCGAGACCCACAATACCCATGGAGGTTCATAGTTTTCTAGGCTTGGCAGGTTATTATTGGAGATTTGTAGAGAGGCTTTCTTCTATTTCTGCACCATTGACGAACCTGACTCAGAATCAGCTAAGTTCCAGTGGACGAATACTTATAAATGCAGTTTACAGGAGTTGAAGAACTGATTAACTTCGGCCCCAGTTTTGACACTTTTTGATGGATCGGAAGGTTATGTTATTTATTGTGATGCTTCAGTCGTGGGGTTAGGTTGTGTATTGATGCAGCACGGTAAGGTTATAACTTATGCTTCGAGATAATTGAGGGAGCATGAGAAGAATTACCCGACCCATGATCTAGAGCTAGCCGCGGTGATTCATGCATTAAAGATGTGAAGGCACAATTTGTATGGCGTTCATGTTGATATCTATAAAGACCATACGATCCTTCAGTATATTTTCAAGAAAATTATTTGAATTTGCGTCAGAGGTGATGGTTGGAGCTATAGAAAGATTATAATGTTAGTATCTTATATCATCCCGGGAAGGCGAACGTTGTGGCCGATGCCCTTAGCCGCAGGTCCATGGGAAGCTTATCTTATATGCAGTCAGAGAAAAGGGAGTTAGCTCATGTGCTTCAGCGTTTAGCTAGCCTAGTAGTCTGATTATCAGACTCGGGTGATACAGGAGTTACTATTCAGGATGCGGCAGTCTCATCTTTAGTAACTGAGGTTAAGGAGCACCAGTACGAGGATCCTATGTTAGTTCATTAGAGAGATATAGCTCCTCAGAAGAAGAAGTCACCATTCGAGATTTATGCAGATGGATTTCTCAGATATCGAGGCAGACTATGTGTCCCTGATGTTGCGGGATTGCTCTCGCTAGTTTATTTATCTGCGATGATGAAGATGTATCATGATATTAAAGAAGTTTATTGGTCGTATAGAATGAAGAAAGACATAGCAAAGTTTGTAGCCCAGTGTCCTAACTATCAACATGTAAAGATCATTAGAAGCCTGGTGGATTATTGCAGTCTATTGAGATTCCGATATGGAAATAAGAAGCAATTAATACTGATTTCATTACAGGCTTGCCACGTTCTCAGTGTAAGTTTGATTCCATATGGGTGATAGTTGATAGACTCACCAAATCAGCCCATTTTCTGCCAGTCAGAACTACTTATTCAACCGAGGATTAGGCGAAGCTTTATATGAAGGAAATAGTGCGACTTCATGGTGTTTCGGTATCCATTATCTCCGACAGGGGTGTGCAGTTTATAGTTAATTTCTGGAGGTCTTTCCAGAAGAGTTTGGGGACTCAGTGTCACGACCGGACTGGGGGCCGCGAGGGGCACCCGGTGCTAACCATCGAGCACCACTCGTTCTAATACTCGTCATACTCATTAAACGCTTTTTTTCAAATTCATACTCAAATCATAAGAAAATCATTTTTCATTTGAGAACATCAATACTTTTATAGACATAAGCCTTTAGGATATCAAAATAATATATGTATATATATACATAATGGCAACCTCGTGAGACTATATTACCCACACTGCGTATCTACGAGCCTCTACTAGAGTGCTAGACATAGGGACTGGAAAGGACCCCGTCGTGCCCAAAATATGCATATGTACGAAAAAGAATAATCAAGGCACCTCCGGAATAATGGAGTGCTCTCAAATTAGCTACTAGCTCCTACGAGTCTGGATCAAGATGACCTCCCTGTCTACCTGTGGGCATGAACACAACGTCCAAAGAAAACGGACGTCAGTATGAATATTGTACTGAGTATGAGAGGCATGAACAATAATGATACATTAATGAGATAAAGGAAGCATCAATAAGGAGCAACTGTATATGATTGTCACTTATAGAAGGGATAACACATGCTGACTTACTCGTAATCATCATCATATCATGTATGCATAAATGTATAAGTGTATAAGCATAAGCTGCCCGTCCATATAGGTACGGTGTGATAATAATTAACCTGCGTCCAGGCCTCCCGCGTCCGGGGTATAAGCTGCCTACTATAGTGGTGTGTAGGTCTGCCCGTCCATATAGGTATGGTGTAATATCATCAACATATACTCATCATAATTCATGTATAATAACTCCAAGATAGCTATACTTTATCGAGGTGACATAAGGTCGTGAACCCCCGATTCCATTATGAGCATCTATAAGTATCTTGCCTCACCTTGAAGGAAATAGTATGTAAGGTGATTGTATACAATAACTGACATCATTAACTTAATAGTATTCTGCCTCACCTTGAAGGTAACATATGTATAAGGTGAGTGTATACAATAATGAGATCATTAGCTCAACGGTATTCGGCTTCACCTTGAAGGAAATAGTATATAAGGTGAGTGTGTACAACAAACAATATCATTAACTTTATAGGAACATCATATCATGAACTCTAGAATCTTTAGACTCAATCTTATCATCATCATTATTGGGCTCGCAACAAATCTCTTATCTCATAGCTATTCATGAACATGAACTATTTGCTTTCCGAAATGTAGGAGATTCATAGAGAAGAAAGAAGAATCATACCATCGGATTCATGCCATATAAAGAAAGGACTAGCCTCACATACCTTTTACGCTTAAATAATATATTGCTTGCTTGTTCTCCTTCAATGCCCTCATTTCTACCTTCAAGAGAATTCGCATCAACATTAGTTAATCGGCTATAAGAACGTGTTACTATTTCTAGGAAAAATTGGGAAAAATTTCCTTTGTTTCTACTACCTTTCCCATATTCTATATCAACTCCCAAACATTCATAACAACATTCACAATATCGCAAACAACAATCACCAGTTATCTACATTTACCACAATTCACCACTTCCCTTCAATTTCTCCACAATTATAGTTATAGCTCATTATCGCGTTTTCTCATATATAATACTTATTCCATGGTCTAAATGTCATTTATAACATATTCACAATCGCAACATACCAATATTCATAATTCATCTCAAACTATTATTCAACAATGACACTATTTACTCTTTCATGACCCATCTCCTATATCTTTCTACAATTCAAGTTTCTTAGCCTTCCAATACTTTAAACAACATGGAATGATCATAAAACTCACCTTAGAAGATGGGAGAATAAGCCTTGAGTCGAACTCCTCTTCTTGCACCAAAACCCTAGCTCACTTCCCCTTGAGATTCCTTGGTGTAGATGAACTTTTATTAGGTTTCATACATTTGATTTCACGGTTTTGATGTAGTTGATCATGGATTTCCTTTGATTTCTTGTAGATTAATATTGGAGAGTGTTCTAGAGTTTTCTTGAAGTGTAGAGAAGTTAAATGAAATGAAATAAAATGAGAGAGGGAGGTACTTATATTAAATTGAAACCTGTCCCGACCAAGATATACGGACCAACATACGGTCCGTACATTTTATACGGGCCGTATGTGTGGCCGTATGTTTGGTCCAGTAGGTGATGCCCCTTTTGGCTAATTATACGGCCTAACATACGGCCAGTATAATTTATACGGCCAGTATGTTGGGCCGTATAATGCCCAGCTGTCCCGATTTCGTTCTCGTTGACTCATTTGATCTCCAATCCTTATGGAACCTTCTTGACACTTGTTTAGAACCTCAATACCAATCTAAGGGACATTAACACTCTTCTCTAAGACATCATTACACCATCATTAATTCGTCGCTCATAATTCTTACCCGACGCACAACATATCCTTTGCCTTCCTTGATAATCCTTCTTCCTTTTCATTAAATGTCTTTGAATCTCACTTATTGAAACATCACATACATCGTGCTCTTTTCTAGCCTATTCACTGTACGTTAACAGGGAGTTTTCCAAGGTGTAACATTCTTCCCCCTTTGGGAACATTCGTCCTCGAATGTTAAACTATCCTGGAATTCTATAAAAATTTCACCAGAGTTTCCCCTGTAATATGGCACTACCATGCTATCACAACAACCCATAATAACAATGCCTCACCGGGCCACAACATAATAGCAACATAATTTGGCCACACTCCTCCAAAGCAATCAATCAGGTGGACTTCAGTGATGATTTCGTGGAGCCAGCTGATGAGTATGAGTTCCTTGATAAGAGAGATAGAAAAGGTGAGAGGTCCGTGAAGAAGTGGACCACATCCTTGATAGCTAAGGGTGATCAATAATGGGTAAAAAAGCATCCAGCTAAAATTTGGAAAAGTTGTCTGACCACTGAAGGCAAATTCTGGTGGAGCCTAGTCAGATACAGAGTGCTCCCAACTAAGGCTGATAATGGTCTCTCCACGAATAAAGCAGTGACAGTCGCTGCATTGATGACCCGCTATCCAGCAAACCTGGGGCGTCTGATCAGTGAGGAGATTTGAGGCAAAGCGCACCAGCATGGGTCCTCGATGGTATTCTCGTGTCTCATCACAGAACTATGTGGGAGAGCGTTAGTACCATCTCTTCTCGAGATAGACCAGACTACCAGAGCAGCTCATGTGGGAGACTGGAGGTTGATTAAGAAGGGAGATGAGGATGATGATGGGATACAGAAGCTCGGTGATGACGACGAGACTCAGTTCGAGTTGAGTTCGAGCCATAGTGAGCATGGTGCTGCCCCTGAGCAGACTATTCCCGTAGCTGCTAGTACTGATACTATAGCTAGTACTACTGCTGCCTCTGCCACCGCTACTGACTCGGTTCCGGTGAATGTTGAGGCTACTACCACTACTACTTATGCCACTACCGCTGATGCGAGTTCAATGCCTGTTGATGCCACAGTTTCAGCTACTGCTATGCCGCCACCACCACTTGCTGCCACGCCCATGACTTCTGCGAGTGCCATTGCTTCGTCTGTTCCACCATGAAGAACAACTTCAAATGCAGAGTTGCTGAATTTCTCCAGAGCCAATTATCGCAAGATAGCCTTCAGAACACTAAAGGCAGAAAAGCAGGTTGGTGTGATTATGACCCACATTAAGCCTCAGGTGGCAAAACAAATTAGAGAAGCCAAGGTGGAGATCAGAGAAGAATATCAACAATCTCACAAGGTCTTTCAGGTCATACTAGAAGGGTTTGAGACGAGACTGGTTGAGTTAGAGAAGGCCGAGCCCGGAGGTGGTTCGGCAGCATTAAGAAATTAATTGGCCAAGTTGAAGGATAACTTTGAGGTGATGAAGGCACAAGCGAGAGTCGAAGAGCCAGTTCCTGTCCCACAAATTAACTTGGATTTAGAGATCCCAGTTACAAATTTGCTCGACTTTGAGGAAGAGGATGGGGACGAGTCCCATACACTAATGAAAGGCAAGAGGAAACGGGATAAGATAGATATATCGGAGAAGGACCCACTAGAGCGGGGCCAGAGATTGCGCCGAGAGGAGGAGAGGCAGGTGAAACAAGCCATGCACATTTCTTAGATAGATGCGTCCCAGGATTCAAGTTCATCCTGTCGTCCCCCAGCGGATGACCCAGCTGCTACAGAACCTGCTCGGGATGAGCACAGTGCCTAGGGTGCCCAGGTACAACTCCTTTCCCTTGACCTTATAATTGACGCACTGAGGACAGTGCTTGATTTTTCTGTTGGGGGTGGGATTGTAAATATGTGTTTAGGAACCCCCCTCGGCTTTTCTTTGCCAGAGTTCTTTTCCTGAGGGGTTTTTGTTGTCGAAACTGGCATGTTTAGGTTGTTTAGGTAGAATAGAGTAGTTTTGGCTTAAATGGTAGTATTAGTAACTTACAGCATGTTAATTTTTCTTTTGGAAAGATGTTTTATGTAAAATAAAAAATAAAAAAAGGGAACCCCTCAATTTTTTTTGATGAATACTTAGGAATAACTATGAATTAACGTGATTGGTTCTTTTCATGACATGATAATTATGAGAGTATTAAGTACGATAAAAAATTGCTTGGGATGTTGTGTTAAGTTGAATTCCATTGCTATTGTGTGTTGTGAGTTTTAGTTTCGTTCATTTATTGTGCTTACAATCTAGAACTTTCCCGAGTAGTCGTGTTTTCATTCAAAGGGTGTATTGGTTGTGAAATAATCCTAGGCCGTCTTTGTGTAATTGGAAACCCTTTCTAAGTGCTTTTGTCCCTACATAAATGAACAATGATCTCTAGTTATCCATTTTGAGCCTATGTGACCTATTTTCTTTGACTAGCCGTTAACGGGCATTTACCTTTTCTTTGAATAACCCCGTTTTTTGCACCAAAGTCCATTCTTGACATTATGAATGTGAAAAGCGAATAAGTAGGGGTTATTGGGTGAATTCTGTGAAGAATGAGGCTGAAAGCCTAAGTTGACAATGGAAGCGAAGTTATATGGTATAGGGTTCGGTGTTGATAAGCATAGTATTGTAAAAAAAAATTATTAGTGTTAGTCCAGTAAAGTCACACCGACCCTACAGGATAAAGTAAAGAAGCGAAGTAAGAAGGGTGAATAAAATAGAAGAAAAAGTTTAGTGTTCAAAGAGGGCGAGCCACTATTGACCAAATATGTATCCTACATGTCTCGAAGCCTACATTACAACCCTATAAAGTCCCAGATTGATCATAACTAAGATGTCTAAAGGTGAGAATATTGAAAACGTGGGCAAGCCTATGGTATGTGCAAGTGCAATATGTGAATTTCTTTATGAGAGTGAGTGACTTCTCTTCTCCTTTTTCTTAGTCCCTATTGTGTTGCACATATGTATGAGGGACAATTTTTGGTCTATGTGAGGGTATTTGGATGAAATTGTGAGCATTCCCTAAAAAGCAATGTTTGTGTGCATATTGATGCTTCTGATAATATTATGACATGGATTGAAACTTCACTGTGAGTTGTAGTGTCCTGAGTATGAGTCGTGTTCTGATTTTGAAAGTTGAGGTGGTTATTTGTGACAAACATGCATGCCCATAGTTCTAAGTTAAATCGGTATAGACATTAGTACTCTGTTATATGTAGATGTTAGATTGAGTCGTTGTGTTGTATGACTTTCTTGAGGACAAGCAAAGACTTTAAGTTGGGGGTGTTGATGTGCCGTGAAATTATGGCACATTCAATGCTTTTTGACCTGTAGTTTTACTTGTTTTTAAGCAAGTTAGTGCCGTTTTAATGTGTTTTAGTGTTTTTGCAGGTAAATAAGCATTTAAAGAACAAAAACTGGAAAGTTACAGAATTAGCCTTGGTGAAGAATTACTCAATTACGGTCCGTAATCTTGGATCGTAATGAATGATAAGCTGAAACAGAAGGTGTAGAGAAAAAGGTCAACTTTTACGGTCCGTAATTCTAATTACGGATCGTAATTTAAAACGTAAATTTCGATGTGGCAGAAAACAGAAAGGCAAGTTTTGGGATGAAGAATTACAGCCAGATAATTACGGACCGTAATTCAAATTACGATCCGTAATACTTGATGAAGATTTTGTCCAGTTTCAGCAGGGGAGCCAAGTCATTAAATGAAATACGATCCGTAATTGGTGCCGTTAGGGACTATGTTGCAATTTTGTAATTTTTTACGTTTTTGAAACCTTTAAATAGTCCAATGCAGGGCTTTATTTATTATCAGTTGTCATATTTAGACTTTTGGCTTAGAACATTAAATACTCTCTTGGATTTGAAGATTCATAAAATCAATTCAAGTATTGTCAATTTGTCTTTTTATCAAAAGTAAGCAATTATGAATTCTTCAATCTCTTATTTCTTGTTCTTTGTCATGAGTAACTAAACACCCTTACTAGGGTTGTGAACCCAATGATGAGTGTTTTGTGATTGATATACGCATAATTGATTGTTAGGTTTATTTATTCTTCATTCTTCATACATAATTAACGGTTGCAAACATTCATTAACGCCATTAACCTTGATTTGTTTAGGAAAATAATTAGGGTTTGGTAAGAATAAATAACAAGAACTTAAAGCTTTACCCTTTGTTTAATAAATTCACTTACGAATAAGAAGAATTTACTTGGCATAATTAACCGTTCTTCAGGTCAACTTTCTTATACTTGGGAAAATCATAGAAAGAGATAATCTTTATTTGTTGGGAAATAGTAAAGATTCACATAGAGATTAAGTGCATCCATACAAACGATCCATTAGAAGTATATCAAGATCAATACCCATGATCACACACATTATCTAAAGGAGACACAACCTTGGTTTCCTTCACCATAAATTACAATCCAAAGAAAATTAGTTAGCCATTAGTCATAAAACAACCAACTTTTACCAAAATCATCGGATTAAGACATTAGACCTAAATTAAGCATTCTACAAGTTTAGTAACCTTTTCACACCATATTCCCTGTGGGATTCGACCCCAACCTCATTGGTTTACTATATTTGACATCGTCCGGTTTATGCTAATAAAAGGTGTAATTTGAGAGTATCAGTGGAGCAGAAGAAAATTGAGGCAGTGAGGGATTTGGCCAGGCCCACGTCCGTGACTGAGATCTGCAGTTTCGTGGGGTTGGCTAGTTACTACCGTCGGTTCATGAAAGGGTCTGCTTTCATTGGTTCGCATTTGACCTGGTTGACTCAGAAAGAGGTACCTTTTAAGTGGTCCGACAAGTGTGAGGAGAGCTTCCAAAAGCTTAAGACCTTATTAACTACAACTCATATTCTATCATTGCCCGTGGAAGGCAAGGACAATGTGGTTTTTTGTGACACTTCTCATTCTAGGTTGAGTGCTGTTTTGATGCAGGAAAAGAAGGTGATTGCCTATACTTCCAAGCAGCTGAAGGTTCATAAGAAGAACTATCCTACTCATGACTTGGAGTTGGCATCGGGGGTTTCTGCATTGAAGATTTGGAGGCACTATCTCTATGGTACCCGTTGCGAGGTATCTACGGATCATCACAGCCTTCAGCATGTGTTTACTTAGAGGGATCTGAATTCTAGGCATTGGAGATGGATGTAGTTGTTTAAGGATTACAATGTTACTATCTTGTATCATCCTGGCAAGGCAAATGTGATGGCAGATGCCTTGAGCAGGAAATCAGCTAGCATAGGCAGTTTGGCTCATTTGATTACGTCAGAGCGTCTGTTGGCCAATGAGGTTCAGACTCTGACTAAAAGTTTCATGAGGCTCGAGGTTTCTAATTCAAGCAGGATGTTGACCTGTGTCGAGGCGAGATCATCATTTCTAGAGCAAATTAAGGCCAAATAGTTCGAGGATAAGGGATTGTGTAAGATTCACAACAAGGTCTTGCGTGGTGAGGCAAAAGAGGTCGCGATTGATGATGTAGGAGTCTTGAGAATCAATGGGCGTGTTAGTGTTCCTCGTGTTGAGGATTTGATTAAGACAATTTTAGCGGAGGCTCATAGTTCTAGATATTCCATTCACCCTGGTGCTACCAAGAAGTACCGTGACTTGAGGTAGCACTACTGGTGGGCTAGGATAAAGCGTGATATTGTTGAGTTCATTCCACAGTGTTTGAATTTTCAGTAGGTGAAGTAAGAGCACAAGAGACCCGGGGGTACACTTCAGGCGATGCCCATTCCAGAATAGAAGTGGGGGAGGATAGCGATGGACTTTGCGGTTGGTCTTTCGAAGACCTTGGGTAAGTTTGATTCGATTTAAGTTATTATTGATTGATTGACCAAGTCTGCCCATTTCATACCAGTTCAGATTACCCATACCACCCAGATGTTTGCCCAGATTTATATCCGGGAGATTGTTCGTCTGCATGGGGTTCCTATTTCCGTCATATTTGATAGAGGCATAATGTTTACATCTCTATTTTAGAAGAATTTGCATTTGTAATTGGGTACTATATTTGACCTTAGTACAACTTTCCACCCTCAAACAGATGGTCAGTCTGAGCAGACTATCTAGGTCCTAGAGGATATGCTCCGAGCTTGTGTGATTGGCTTCTATGGCCATTGGGATCAGTTCTTACCATTGGCTGAGTTTGCATATAACAACAGTTGTCACTCGAGCATTGATTTCACCCCGTTTGAGGCTCTTTTTGGGAGGAGATGCAGGTCTCCTATAGGATGGTTTGATGCTTTTGAAGTAAGGCTATAGGGTATAGATCTTTTGAGGGAGTCACTAGATACATTCAAAGTGGTTCAGGAAAAGCTCTTGGCAGCTCAGAGTAGGCAGAAGGAGTATGCTGATCGAAAGGTCTGTGATCTTGAGTTCATGGTTAGAGAACAGGCCTTATTGAAGGTCTCACCCACAAAAGGCGTGATGATATTTGGGAAGAACTGTAAGCTTATTCCCAGATTCATTGGTCCGTTTGAGATTCTCAATCGTGTGGGGGATGTAGCCTATGAGTTGGCTTTTCCCTCAGGTTTTTCAGGTGCGCATCCAGTGTTCTATGTCTCTATGTTGAAGAGATATCATGGCGATGGTTCATTTATCATCACTGGGATTCTGTCTTGTTGGATGAGAATCTATCCTATGAGGAAGAGCCTATTGCGATCCTAGATAGAGAGGTTAGTAAGTTGAGGTCGAAAGAAAAAGCGTGAGTAAAGGTTTAGTGGAAGAATTGTCCCGTTAAGAAAGCTACTTCAGAGACAGAATCCGATATGCGAAAGAATTATCCCCATCTTTTCACTGAGTCAGGTATCTTCCCCTTGTTCCCTCTCTTTGTCTGTTCGAGAAAAAACGATTGTTTAATTGATATCTGATGTAATGACCCGCTAGGTCATTATGGGGGATGACTTATAAAACTAGACCTCCGTTAGGAATTTCGAGGCCGCGAGTGAGTCCGTAGAGTGTTTTTAGGTATCTGTGCATGTTTTGTTTGCGTCTGTAGGGCTTTGGATTGCTGTTAGGATTTTTGTGTAAAAGTTGGTGCTAAAACCCGAGCTACTGGTCAAAATGGATCGCTGCAGCGGGTGATGGGCCGGCTTAGCGGGTCCATCGTAGCGAGGTGTGAGTCGCCATCGCGGGGAAGCGGGACAGGTCCGCCATAGCGGGAGCTTTCCCGCTATAGCGAGACCGCTATAACGGTCGACGTGAGGTAGAATCAGCATTTTATATTCTTTATTTCGAACCCATTCCCCATATAACACCCAAAACTGTTTCCAAAAACTGCTGTGGCAAAATTCTAAGGCTAGGGCTAGAGTTCTCCTTAAAGGTAAGTCTCAACCCTTGACTTTCTTATTTCCATCATCATGTTAGATTCCAGGATTAGTTACAGGTCCATTAATGGTGAATGAAAGGGCTAAAACCCTAGAACTTAAGAAACCCTTGATTAATGAATAGGTTGTTGATTTTATTGCTGTTTAATCATCTAGGACTATAGATTATCACTTCCTAGGATGAGCACTTGTCTATTAATGGTGGAACTTGTTGAATGAGACCTAGGGTTTCATAAGATGATAACTTTGGCATAAAAGCTGCTTGTAAAAGGGTCGAATTGATTAGAAAACCCATGAATGGGAATAGTATGATAGTTTAGGGTTGATTTTATGATGAATTCACGCTTAATGGTAGTTGACCCAATTAAAAAGGGTAGAATGTAGTTGGGTTCTTTTCCCCAATTGTTGTTTTGTTTGAGTAGATGATTCAGATACTCATAAGCACTATATTTCTAGACTTTGAATGTGTGGAAGCTTTGCGAAAGGAAAAAGCTATTGCGGAGGGACTGCTTTATTCCAGTTCGTCTTTGAGATAGGTTACAATCTACTTAAGTTAGACTTTGATTAGTTGATTGTATGTGTAACGAAATTGTTAGGAGAAGCATGATTAGGGCTCGGACATAAAGTGTGGTTGGTAATTCCTACAGTTTGATATTGATTGATTAGTTAAGTGATGAACTGCTATGAAATTATAAAGAAAGATTTCATAAATACTCTTCTTGTTGACTTTGAGAAATCCCTTATTCATGTTATTGATGAATTGATTCTTGAGTCTTGATATGAATTGTGACATGCTGACTTGTGTTTCTTGATATTGATTTATTGATTGTTCACATTCCTTATTGATTGTGGAACGAAAATACATTTTGATGAGAAAGATATTAGAAATATAAAAAGGCACATTTGACAGGGGGTGAGGATGTGGCCTAATTATGGGCTCGTGATCCGAGGTCAATTTCGGAGTGAGTGGTACATGGACACCATGGGTCCCCTGCAGGTCATGGCTAATGGGTCAAACACTACCATTTAGCATGTGTGTACGGATATGTGACAGAGTTGTGATAATTTGTGATTTATGATTGTGTTTGGTTATTACATGGATTGAGCTACTCTTCTTGATTTCTACTTGTGTAGATTTACCTTATCCCTGTGTTGGCTGATAATTCGGTGTTGGATGATTTCTGTTGATAGTTTCTTGAGGTTATGTGTTGTTGTGCCTATCTGTCTATCTAATTGATTTTGTGATTGTATGCATGATACTAATCTTAGTCGGCCTATGATATCTACCAGTACATAGTGTTCGTACTAATACTACCTTGTTGCATTCTTTTGAGTGCAGATTGTGATCCAAAGACATCTACACAACCTCATATTTAGTGTGAGGCTAGTTTCCACCATATCCGAGGGTGAGCTCTTATCCATGCCAGGCCGCCTGAAGATCTTTCTTATTTTAGATGTCTATTTCATTTCAGACATTTATGTTATTTTAGACAGTTATTCATTCTTTAGACATTTATGTTTTAGAGTCCTTGTATGATGACTTTCGGATTTTGGGGTTGTAATAGTTAGACTTCCGCAGATTTTACTTATTTATGGCATGACTAGGCATTTGGAGATTTTTATATTCATTATACCCTTGAATGTTTTAAAATTGGCTAAGTAATGTGGTAATAGTTTGGATGGTTGGTTAAGTAGAAGGTTTGCCCACTAGGGGAGTTATGTGGGTGCCACTCATGGTTGTTTGGCTCGTGACAAAACCTATTTGGCTAGAGGCTCAAGCCCATTCTTCATCGAGTCCGATAAAGAAAAGAAAGGGAAGCTAGTATTTGCATGAAGGCCCAGCCATGGGTAAAAATGGTTTGAAGGCCCAACTATGGGTGAAAATAATAACCGGTGGGCTTAGGTATGGCCTGCCAGCCTAACTTTCTCCTTAGCTTCGTTTCATGTATATACATGTAACTACTAAAAAACACTTGAAAATATTGGAACCCATATGGATGCTAGAATTTAGGAAACGCATAGTATTTTTAGGAAGTTGCTTAAAAACATTTGCAAACTTCGTTTGGTCTTAAATTTGCATGAATTTGACTAAGGTTTAAAACTGCTTTTATACTGTAAACGAGGCTAAATGATCTTCTAATAATTAAGTGGCAAATTTTTTGGGCCCCTTGCCCCTTAGCAATATCTAATATAAAGGGGTAATAATTTCATGGTTTTGGGCATTAAGCCCATCACTAAAGCTTTACCTGTTTGATGGACTTCAAATCAGACTTGAGCTAAAAATGAAAAAAAAAAGCGATCTTGATTACAGTTTTTGTGGATATAGCTTGGGTTAAAATTTTGAGAACTAGAGGTACCAAAACTTAGAAAATTTTCCTAAAAAAGCAAAGGATTATGTGATTTGGACTTGAAGAAATTTTCAGAAAAGAAGTGAGACTTATTGGAGCCTAAAGCCCAAAACTTTATGGACCAGAACAAAGGGGAAATTCATTTGGACTGATTTGAGGTTGAGATGGCTTTGGACTAGAATAAGGTTGACTTAAATAAGCTTCAAATGGATAAAATTGGACTTGAATAAAACTTTCATTTTTTTTATATATGTATATGTTTAAAAACTAGGAGGTATACTCCTAATTGCCAAACTCATTTTATTAGGACTAAAATAGCAGCGACTTTACTTGGGAGAAAACTCGAGTGTGTCTTAGTCCGGCAATAAAGTGAGTTGAACACTTGAACATATTTTTGAAACTAAGACCCCCTTTTTTTTCTAAGGGGACTTTTTGTCAAAATTTTGAATTTATGATAAAGAATGACACGTTTAGCAATGAATAAACATTTTAAAAAATAATCACAGTATATCACACATTTAAGCTCGTAGGTCAACCGTATTTTACGGATCCTTAATATTAGTGTGCTTAAAACCTTCCCTAAGGGATCACCAGAACCCTTACCTTGAACTCTGGTACTAAAAAGGATTTTCTCTTGCTTGAATAAATCCTTTTACGCGGTTTTTCTAATTTCCCTTAATAAATTAGGTGGCGACTCTAAAAATACTAAAATCCAATTAGAGCACCAACAACCTCTTAGTAGCTTTTATGTACCCACGTAAAAGTGAATTGTAACAGATGGCGACTCTGTCGGGGATTTTTCTAGGTTCTAACCATAAGGGTTTCAATATAATGTGATATTAATTGTGAATATTTGCTTGTTTTTTTACTTTCCTACAATTTATAAACTGCCATGCATTCATTTCATAAATTCCGCCACTCCTGGCAAAAAGCATGGTTTCAAAGGGGACACGCGGGCTCGCGGTCTAGCCTGCTCTAAAAAACCCAAAACACCTCTTCTTTGGAACACGTTGAACGCGGAGTTGGCGTGCGGTCACCCAACAGCTGACAACGGTTCACCTTGAGTAGTCTGCTCGTGTCCAAGGTCACTTCAAAAAACCACTCTTGCATATGCCTAGGGTAGAGCTAAAACAAATCCAAAGGAGAACTAGAAGGGTTTGGATATTTGAGATGTATCTAAACCCGATAGGGAGACTACCCCTTGTCAAGTACGGTCTACGACCTGAAAAACACCGCATCTCATTTATGTGCTAAATAGAAACATGTAATAAGCCTATGTGCTGAACCATTACCGATTGGGGGGGGGGGGGGGGGGGACGTTAATGTTACACCCCGTATCTTCGAAGAGCACTTATCAAATTTAAAACATAAGTACGTTGAGTTAGGGTTAAGTAAAACCACTTTGGAATATAAGGAGCAAGCATTATTAAGTATATTTAATAAGTAAAGGATGTATATAAGATATACCGGAAGGTTTTATAAGGACATGAGTGGAAGAAATGAAGTAGTACGACTTCGGAGAAAGGATGGGTAATGTTTTGTGTGAAAATTTTGGTCCAACTTGGGGGACGAATATCTCTTAGCATATGAATTGTTTTGAAGTGAAACAAAATCCTACAATGAAGTTCGTCGAGTCTAGTTTCCAACGCAACAAACGGATCGTCGATAAGACATCGGAGTAGAGAATTATGGACGTTACAAGTTCAGCTGACAGAGCAGAAACACGTGCTACAGTGACCCGACCCGAATTTGACCCTTATAAAAAGGGTAATAACCCCTTTTTTTTCACCAGATTTGCCCAGAAATTTCCAGAAAATTGAAGAGAGTGAGAGGGGGGGGGGGGGGGGGATCACAAAGTGAGCAGTTTTCAAGCGAGGAGTATTAATCGAAGCTTGGATAAACGCATGAATGTGATTCTAGTATAGTTTTGCGGTGGATTCAAGGTAGATATTTAAGATATCTCTATTTTAACAAGAATAAGGTATGAATCTCCTATTATTAATGTTAATTTTGATTTATTTACGGAGATAAAGTCGTTTAATAATTATGTAGTAAGTTGGTTAGTTATGGAAGTTTGAAAACAGCGTGTGGGCTGTTTTATGGTACATATTGGTGTTGGAAATGATGTTGTTGATGTTGGTATTGTTGTTGTGTTGTTGGTTGTTGGATTATGATTTCGGGCTAGGCATATAAATAGGGGAGATGCTACCCGATTTTCGGCAGAATATAAAGTAGTTTAAATTGAAAACTTAGTACACGTATGCAACGATGAGTCTAACGATAGTGTGAATTCTCTCAAATGTAGATTTACGAGTACGGACGGATAAGCGTAGAAAATAGGAGGATGAACAGGTATGTTTTGGCTCGTCCATTTCTTTCAAAGGCGTGATCCCTAGGTTATGATTTCATAAATGTTTCCATATTTTCCTCATTATCAAAATTTAAAAGTCTATGATTCAAAGACATGATTTCCTTCCTGATAACCCGTAAATGTTTTCCAAAATGTCAGTATTTTACCAAAACAAAGGTTTATGATTTTGTAAGCTTTTATGACTACAACGACGGACATGTTTTTTGTAGTGACAACGAAGATGTCAAAGATAAGAATATGTGTATGATGATTATGATGAAAATGGTTTCATGTTTGAAAGTCTCAAGTTGTGGATTCAATATGAATATGAGAATATTGAGCTATTTCTTGATCCTCAATTTTATTCCTTGATTATGACTCAATTTTCTAAAGACTTCAAAGTATATGAATTGACGCCTTATGAGATTTATGACCTTATTCTATGTTTTCTCTTGATGTTATTCTTCGTTGATAGTCTCACCTTAAAATAATTGTTCCTTCAAGGTGAGATAGAGCGATGATGATTATTCCATAATATAATCGGAGGTTCCGACCTTATGTCACTCCGTTAAAGTTATAGCTTTTCTTGGGCTCTCATGCATGCTGCTTATATTATATACGTATATGTATATGTATATGTATATGGGGAATATGGGCTAAAAGGGACACATGTGGCGCTATAGACGCATTGCCACCTGATCAGTTGGTGTAACTTATCATCCCGGACGCGGGACACATGTGGCTAAATGGATCGGAGCAAACGCCTCGGAATATTTTCTGTATATATGAACAAGAAATGTTTTTCAAAGAAATCTAAGCATGCATGGTATCCGCCCTAAGAGGCACTCATATGTATAGGTTGCTCTTCTATCTTACGATGTGCTCTATATTTCCATTTTGTTATTATTTATACTTTACATCCCTTACTATGTTACTATTGATGCCTTACATACTCAGTACATTACTCGTACTGACGTACCTTCTTGTGGACACTGCGTTCATGCCTGCAGGATCAGGTAGCCAGTCGGACGACCCATCGCAGTAGGACCTCCCCTCAGTGACAGTCGGTACGCTCCATTGATCCGGAGCTTCAGTCCGTTTGGTATGCCGTCTTGTTACGTCATATATGGGTACGGCAGGGCCTTGTCCTGTCATTTCTACAGTTTGTACTCCATAGAGGTCTGTAGACAGTGATATGTAGTCGTGATATTATGCAACCTCATCGGCGTGTATTTTGTTGTACAGTATATATGTGTGGCGGCCAAATCGTCTCACAATGTTATTCTCAGTGTTTATGTTTATATATATGCGTTGGCCGTGAGTTCTAGTACGGTGTCTTTTATGTTGATTGTTCAGGAGACAGTATAGCACAATTACAGATTGTATATGGGCCCAGGACAATCAGTGAGAAGTAAATGCAAGCACAGGAGTGCTTGGCCAGTAGTGGTCGGGCACTTGTTACGGCCCATCGGTTTGGGTCGTGACAGTTAACCTTGTCTATTTTTTTAGATGTCGATATATTTGCAGTTTGACATGGTTATCAACATGCCCGATTTATTATACATGTGGTGGGATAGATTGAGTTAAGAGGAGAAGAGGGAACTTATTGCCATTTGGGGAACTTAACCTCGATAATGACTATGAAGGGTTGTAGGAAGTTAATAGAAGTAATCACCGAGTTTTGGGATCGAGATAGAATGGTTTTCCGCTTCGTGGTAATGTGGAAATGGCCTCGACTCTGAAGGAGCTAAGAGACATCTTAAACAGTGTAGGATTAGGTCTAAAAAGAAGAAAGAAACCCGATAACCACGTCCAAATCCCAGAAAAATCTACCTACCACCAAATACTCAAAATACTTTCCTTATCCCATGCCAATTGTGCACATAGACCAACTATACCCTTTAGAGAATTACACACACGATTCAGTAACCTAAAGGGATTTGTGGAACATCAAGCCGAATTCGAAACCTATGCCAAATGGGACGCTACCCGACCCTTAGCCTTTGCAATATACTTTTTGGGACTCATAGTCTTTCCCAAAAACGCTACATTAGCCATAGACACCCGAATAATATCAGTCACCCATGCCATCTTTTATGGCATAACACGCCAAGAAGACACCAAATACTTTGACTTAACCCCCACAATCCAAGCCGGTATGTACCGAGCCTTAATCCTTTGCTGAAACCACTATAAATACTTCTAAGGATGCAACCTACTCCTAAAATGGTGGATCCTCAAGCACATGATCAGATTCGATGGTTCCCAATGCCTAAGTAAGCCGACAGAAAAAGACGGCCTGTTTAATTTTTGTCCAAATTTTGGGGATCAAACCAAACGAGGTTGGGAATTTAGGTTCTCTAGGCTTCGGGAGGATAATGTACAACGGATGTTTGATGACTTCATAACCGACACCATTGTAGTCAAAGGGAGAAAATGTCTGTTTTTGCCACTTATGGGAATTCGAGGGATCGCCTTCTATAGTTTTAAGACAGTCCTCCCGAACCCACGTCAGGAACATGGGGTATTTTATCATTGACTATGACGGGGATAGGATCTCGAGGGCTGGAGATTTGTTTTCTTGAATAGAACGGCTGCACAACATGGGGCCCAGACACGTTAGCTCCGACAGGTTTTATCCAGGGTGTGAAGAAGAATATATGGATTGGTTGAAAGCCGACTTGCAAGGCTCCCTAGCCCCCAAGCCCATCCTCTATAAGTGTGTGCAAGATAAAGCCTCCAAGGCCGAGATTAGAGCCCATTTGATTCAAAGAAGGGACGATGATCGAGATGCTAAGTATTTGGAGAAAATAGAGCGTGATCAAGCAAGCATAGAAACTTTAAACCACGAGCTGGAATTCATGATTGTTTGGTGGAGTTAGATGATCGATTGAAGAAGAATTTGGATGACATCGCTCCAATGAGTTTCACAGAAAAGGGGTTTCTAATGAATGGCATGTTGATGTCAACTCTCCTCTACATCCAGACCGCCCTCCGAAAGGCCAAGAAGGTGAGGACAGATAGGGCTTCATCATCAACTACTGGAGGACATTTCTTTTTATTTATTTTCTTGTCTTTACTTATCTTTTGTACCCCTACGGGGACGAATATTATTAATGGAAGTTTATTTCTATTTCTAGGCAATGGTTTGGCATAATTGGCACATTTATGTTTCAATACGACTAAGAGCATTAGAAATCGGAGTACTATGTGTTAATATTATTAAGTGAATATATGCTTTGTTTGTTACATACGTTTCATTTTAAAAGTTGGATTAATCTCAGGTATTGGCCACTATCCAAAGTAAAACACCAAAATGGTTACAACCCCCACTAACCCCAAGGTCGAAAAGGATATCGTAAACAGGCAAGAGCATACCACCATCAAAAGTAAAATCCAAGCATTGGAGAGGAAGATTCGTGCGGCTAGGGCCAAGATCAAAGAGGTTGACGAGTTGATGGACTCAGCAGAAAGCCCGTCCAAAGAACCTACTGAGAAAAGATGCCACTAAGAGGATTTGATAAGTAAGGGGAAAGGAATATCCCCGGGACACATGCTTCTGTTCAAGAACAAGAAAGTGAGGAGTATGGAACAGAGTCGGATCCACAAGAACCAACTTGGCCATCAAGAGAGGTCGCCTCTATCGCTTTCGCGAACCAAGAAAGAGAGCCAGAAAGTCAAGTAGAGTTTATCCGGCCAGCCTGACAACTTGGTGGGAAATTGCGCTTAAGGGCGTCGCTTGTCCATAGCACGTCTCACCAAGGCATGTGACATGTGAGGAAATCTTTGACAAACTCAAGAGCATGGGTGCCATCTGCGTTAGCCGCGAGAATCTACCCCCATGTGCACCAGTCTTCGCACATAAAAGGTGCCCATTCCATCGAGAGCAATCATGTCATACCGCCAACGAATGTTTGGCTCTTAGGAAGAAAGTCATAAGGCTAATCGATGACAAAACCATCAACAAGATTTGGGGGCACATTCCTTTGTGGTTCATGATACCGTGTCTCCACATGAAGGAATCATGCTAAACACTAATATTTGGCGTTAAGACTTCGCTGTCTTCAAAGATTCATATGCCAGCATTTTTCAGAAATTGGCTAGCACAGGAAAGATTCATCCAATCAGAGCTGCTTAGAGAGACTTGTCAGTAAGGAAAAGTTGAAGAAAGTTTTGCCTTTTCCACTCCGGAGCTCCGGGACATGACATTGAAGAATGTGAAGCTTTTAAGTTCGAGCTGGAACATCTTGTCCATATGCGAGGAATTTGGGTAGTTCTCCCTCCTGAATAATAAAAGTAAAGGCCTCTCGGCTAGAAAATATGATTGAAAGGACAAACAACCACTTTTGATCTCAGGGAGAGATCACCTTTGGGTGGATATTTTGGGAGGATCCCATTTTATAATTTTACATAGATTTGTCCCCTTCCCATATTTTGTAAAAGAAACTACGTCCGACCTGATGTCCCCTGGAAGGATACGTAGGTAGTCTACGTAAGACTCGGTCCCTATATTTTATAAATATATATTCCCCCACTTAACAAAAGCCAAATACCCGAAAACCTGATACAAGAGATTATTCAAGCTTTAAGATCAAACATATAATAATTTGTGTGCTACTTGCTTTACATGCTCACTCTATGCAATATTTTATTTATTTTTATCATGATCTAACAGCTAACTTTGCTACCTTTGAGTGATTTTTTGTCTTATAGAAGAGAAAGTTGATCCGAGCTCACACTGGCATACTTCACGAGATCTAAAGCCGCAATAGCATCCCTATCCCAACAAGACCGAGGCAAAGGGATAATGATTGGTATACCAGAGAATGAACAGAACCAAACTGACCTCGCTCTCAGAGAGTCGCCTGTGGCTGAACCACAAGGACTCTCGCCTTCCGAGGATATAATCAAGATACTATAAGAAAAGGTCGCTGATCTTCAGGAGAAGGCAGCAAGAACCGAAACGGCCAATGCTGCCCGGGAACCAGCCACCAAAACAAGAAGGTCTTTGTCGCCTTTCCCATCTCTAAGCTCTCCATTACCCGACCATTTCCCCACCTATCTAGCTGGGAACCCACACCATTCACCCAACACATTGGTACCTCTTACCAAACCCCACCGCCAACCGGCACTACCCGAATCCCTGGAACTACACATTCCGTTCCTTCTTACCAAATGCCACAAAACGCCCATTGCAGCTCTACTACACAACCAAACACTGCTCCACCACCCACTACAAAGGCCACCTATGCGCCAAAAAATCACCTTGCACACCTAACTTTTTCTTTCCGCACACTTATCACCACAGATACCTTCTCACCCGATCACTAAGAAATTGACCATTATGAAGAGATGGAGAAGGCATGGAGGGCCGAACAGGACAGGTGCGATGAAGAAATAGAGTGCAAAATTGTTGAGATGTTAGAACAATTTACGAGATCCACTCGAAAGGCTACATGCTTAAGCTATGATGACTTGTGCATGCATGCCGAGTTGGATTTTCCCCAAGGCTTCAAGGTACCGAAATTTGAAATGTTCAATGGAATGGGTAACCCCAAAGCCCACCATCTCCAAACTTAATGTGACCAGTTGGTCGGCGTACGAAACAATCAAGCACTCATCATGAGACTATTTAGTCAAAGTTTGACCGGGGAGGCTTCTAAATGGTTCACGGCGCAAGATATACGTTGATGGACTGCATAGGAAGACATAGCCGAGGCTTTCATGGAGAGGTTCTGCTTGAACATGAAAATGGTACCAGACAGGTACTATACGGAGAAATAAAGCAAAAATCCACCAGGAACGTGAGTAGGTAGAGAAATGAGGCTGCTCGAGTGCAACCACCCATAGGGGAGGAAGAACTAGTTTATGTCTTTATCCGTTCCCAGGAAAAAACTTTCTACAATCGAATGCTTTCAATAGCTGGGAGGCTATTTTTTGAAAATTGTCAAAATGGGGGAGGCCATAGAAGATTACCTTAAATCAGGACGATTCGTGAGTGTAGCCGGCAGGGGTACTGGAACAAGTTCGACAAGGTTCGCTCTAATGAAGAAAGAGGACGTGGGCAAACATTTCTCATACTTCTAGTCCCAGACTCAAGAGGAAGGACAATTTCCAGTCTCCAATAGACATATATTCTTCACCACCTCCAAGTGCCTACATAACTTCCCTTTACAGCCCACAACCCAGTGCCTGTTTACTACGCACAACCCACTTTCCAAACACCACTGCCTACCTACCAAGCTATACAAAATACCTTCCAAACACCACTGCTTACCTACCAAGCTCCACCAATTACTTTCCAATCACAACCACCAAACTATCAATCTCCTTCACTTGCTTTTTGTCCCCAATAGAACAATACCAAGACAAATTACCAAAATTAACCACCCCTAAATACTTATAGTTGCGCCACGCCAATATTTTGAGGAAAGCCCGCCCATACATGTACACCATTAATGGAAAATTGAACTGAGTTATTCAAGAGGTTGAGCGCCACCGGAATGATATGAACACTTCCCCCAAAGGTCGTCGATCCCAAGAACCGATTCTATCAGACAGACCAAATGTGCGCGTACCATTCCAATGGAGTAGGGAACAATATCGAGGATTGTATCAATCTAAAGTACAAGATACAAGATTTGATAGACAGAAAGGAAATTGTTCTCCAAACAACTGAGCCTAATGCTGATACGAATCCTTTGCCTAATCACAAAAATAATGTACATCATATGATTGAAAAAGAGGAAGATTGGATCGCAGAAAGGCTGGCGATTCAGGACTCTGTACAAGTACTCGAGCGCACTATGGCATCACTTACCATACAGGAGCACCCACAGTTCAAGGTATTAATACCAGCACCAGTAGTCGTGAACATTACTTAGATAACAGAAGCACCGCCGAAAAACGATTTCGTAGTACAAGTGGTTGCGGCACATGAGATGACGAGATCAGGAAAATGTTATCCTCCTGAAGATTTATCCCAAGGGGCGCCACGAAAGGAGGGAAACCAAAAGAGGACCATTACTGAGGGTGAAGCAGAAGACTTCTGGCGTCAAATGCAGCCGAAGGAGTACTCTATTAAGGAGCATTTAAATAAAACACCGGTCCAAATATTAGTGTTGGAGCTCCTATTAAGTTCCCATTAATATCGTGTGGCTTTGATGAAAGTATTAGAAGATGCCCACGTCCCTGCTGGGACAAGCAGTGAAAATCACGCGGAAATGGTGACACATGTCATGGAGGATCATCAAATTTCCTTCACTGAGAAAGAACTACCTAAAGAAGGCACGAATCATAACAAAGCACTACACATTACCGTTATGTGTCGCAACAAGGTAGTCACATGAGTTTCGATCGACAATGGTGTTGGGCTCAATATTTGCCCCAAATCCACTTTGGTTCAGTTGGTATATGACCTTGGGAAAGTGCGCCAGAGCCACAACAACATACAATCATTCGATAGAGAATGATGTGATGCCATTGGAGAGGTTGATCTCAACATTCAAATTGGGTCGGGAGAGCTCATCACAGAATTTCGGGTCATGGAAATACCCGCTAGGTACAATCTATTACTAGGAAGGCCATGGATCCACATGGCAGGAGCCGTGCCATCTTCACTCCATCAGTCTTTGAAATTTGTATGGGACAGCCACGAGGTCGTAATCCATGGAGAAGGTAGCATTCACAACTACCCAGACAATTCATTGCCAGTCATCGAGGCAGCGCCCAAAGGAACAGATTTCCATGTAATAGAATTAGTCGGGGTCGTGCACAAGATAGATGCTACAGAGATGACCATGCCTACAATGTATAAAATAATTGCATTAGCTATGCTTCAAAATGGATTTGAACCCGGAAAAGGTTTGGGAAGAAATTTGCACGGCATCACAGAGCCAATCCCCATTCCTCAAGACAATTTTCACTTTGGACTAGGGTATGTCCCAACCGACAATGAGGTCTCTGCAACTACTAAAAAGAAGATGGACATTTTGAAGCTCTGCAAGCCTACCAAACTTATACTAGCCATTCCCCAACAGAATGCCAATACCGAATGATGCAGACATAGAGGAAGGGATAGGGATGCCATTCCAATAGGAAGATTGCTCAGTGGTACTGAAAGAGTATATAGAAGGGTCCACCATCCGAGATGAAGATCTAGGCGAACAACTGTCAAATTGGACTTCCGTCCCGCTCTGGGCTCCTTGGTAGAGAAATGATGATTGTTTTCTGAAAAAAAATGCAAGAATCAGCCGAGGCCCGATTACTTGCCCTTTGCACTTCACTTTACCTCATAATGTTTTCAAAAATAGAATGCTCGACGTTGATCCGATCCATGACCACAATTGTACTTTTATTTCAATCAAATCATGAAGCCTTAAAATTGCATGCATGTACTAACCTCACTTTACTTTGGTTTTCAGTAATAAAAACAATAATGCAACCCTAAATGTCATGATATGTTGCGATAAGAATGAGTCACACAGTATAAAAGACGACGAATATGAGGAATACAACGAGGAGATGATGTTACTCGAAGGCCTCGTAGAGGAAGTCGAGCAAGTGGAAAATGAGCAGAAGCCAAATATGGATGAAACAAAAGCAATCAATCTAGGTGACGAGGAAAACATTAGAGAAACTAGGATGGGTGCGCACCTAGAAGCACCGTAAAAGGAAGAGCTAATAAATCTCCTAAATGAATATGTTGATATATTCTCATGGTCATATACTGACATGCCAGGGTAAAGCACTAGTGTGGTGTTCCACAGGTTACCTATCAATGCAGGGTTTACCCCTGTAATACAAAAAAATAGACTGTTCAAGCCGGATCTCAGCATCCACATTAAGGACGAGGTGGAAAAACAAATCAAGTCAGCAGTGGTAGAAGTAACATCATACCCCACATGGTTAGACAATATAGTTCCCGTGCCCAAAAAGGATGGAAAGATACGAATATGCGTAGACTATCGGGATCTCAACCGAGCCCGTCCTAAGGATAATTTTCCACTCCCAAACATCCACATACTCTTAGATAATTGTGCCAAGCATGAGTTTCAGTCACTTGTGGATTGTTTTGTTGGATAGCACTAGATCCTCATACATGAAGAAGATACGGAGAAAACAACCTTCATCACTACGTGGGTAGTATACCTTTATAGGGTGATGCCATTTGGTCTTAAAAGCGTTGGTGCCACCAACAAGAGAGCCATGCCTACCATTTTCCATGACATGATCCGTAGGGAAATCAAAGTGTATGTGGACAATGTCATCATCAAGTTGAGAAAGAGCGCGGAGCACACCACACATTTGAGGAAATTCTCTGATAGGCTCTGAAAGTTCAATCTAAAACTGAACCCGGCCAAGTGCGCATTCAGAGTGCCCACTGGGAAATTGCTTGGATTCATAGTGAGCTAAAGGGGCATAAAACTAGATACCACCAAGATCAAAGAAATCCAGGAATTACCTCCTCCCAGGACAAAGAGAGAGGCCATGAGCTCCTTAGGAAGGTTGAATTACATAGGGTGGTTCATCGCTCAATCCACCATCATTGTGGAACCCATACTGAAGTTTTTAACGAAAGACGCACCCACAAATTGGACAGAAGAATGCCAAGAAGCTTTTGACACCATCAAGATATGTTTGTTTAGTCCACCAGTTTTGGTACCCCATAGGCCCGGGAGCCCGCTTTTATTATATTTGTCTGTATCAGAGAATGCCTTTGGGTGCATGTTAGGACAGCACGACGAGACGAACAAAAAGGAACGGGCCATATATTACTTGAGCAAAAATTTTATCGCCTGCGATGCGAGATACATGTTGGTGGAAAAGACCTATTGCGCTCTAACATGGGTGGCTCAGTAATTGAGGCATTATTTGTCGTCATACACCACCCATCTCATATCCAAAATGGATCCGCTAAGATACATCGTTCGCCAGCCCATGCCCTCTGGAAAGTTGGCCAAGTGGAAAATGCTATTAAGCTAATTAGATATAGTATACATAGCACGAAAGGCCGTCAAAGGACAGGCATTGGCCGATTTATTAGCTGAAAGTCCTGTAGATGAAGAGCTCGAACCCCTCCGGACCTATTTACCAGATGAGAGAGTGCTGGCTATCGAAGAAGAAATAGTATAACCCTACACCGAGTGGAGATTGTTCTTCGACAGGGCCGTCAATTACAAAGGCTCAGGAATTAGAGCGGTTTTGATATCAGAAATCGGGAAACATTATCTGATTGTCGCAAAGCTCAAATTCTGTTGTACCAACAATATGGCAGAATACAAAACTTGCTTATTGGTTCTAAGAATGGCTTTGGATATGGACATCAGCGAGTTTTTGGCCATAGGAGACTCCGGTCTCCTAATACACCAAGTAAAGGGGGAGTGGGCTGCTAAGAACTTTTACACCTCGTAAATTTTTATGCAATTTGTGTCATAAGTAAACTAAGGTAAGCCCAGAGAGGCCATGGAACCCTTATAAGGGTAACAAAGACTTTTAATAATTGTTACGCATGTGCCATAAGGTTTTGGGGTCAAGCGAATCAGTGTTATAACCCGTACTTTCGGGATTAAACTAGGAGTCCTTAATGTACTAAGGAGCTCGTGTATTAAGGTAGTTGAATCATATAATATTCGTATCTTAAGTTTTTAAGTCAAGCAAGTTGTAAAATAAAAGTCGGCGTAAAGTATCACAAGTTACGTTCATAAAGTTTGCTGAAATTTGGGTCTAATGTTAATGAGCTTTTCTCCCAATATACGTGGAGTTAGGGTGTGATCCACCTATTAAATTGAATTTCTCCCAATATACGTGGAGTTAGGGGGTGATCCACCTATTAAATTGAAGGTATACGAGTCTAGTTTCCAGTGCATTAAACTATTCATCCATACAATATCGTAATAGAGAGTTATTCGCGTTTTTGCGAGACTGCGCAGTCAGCCTCGCTGGGACCCACTTAGGCAGCGGCCGACCTTTGGTTACATTAAATTCATTTCCATCATCATTTTTCTTCATTGTTCACCCAATATTCGTCCTAACGCTCCACACAACCCTCCCCAACAGTTCTCAACCATTCAAGAGCCAAACACAAAGATTTAATACAAGTTCTACCTTGGGAGTTAGCTAAAGTGAAAGCAAATCACTTCTATTGCGTTGTATCGTTGTTAAGGGTGAATACAAGTTAGGAGATGGTTGGAATGCGACGTGAGGCTACTGTAAAACGTATTCATATATTGTTCTCGGTTGTGCTTATAATTATTTTGATGTTGGCGACGGAGAACTGATGAAATAAACACGCATTTGCGAATAGAATCCTCATTTGGAAAGAGTTGAGTTTGTGGGATGTTTCCTTGTTATAATCACATGATATAAGGCTGGAATTTGTAGTAAATGACTTCCTTATCATGTTGAGAATGTTATTACGTTATGAAAGGAACATACAAAAGGTGATATGGGTTGTACAAATCGTAATTCGAGCTTGTTGCTCGTTATAAAGTATTATGAAGTTGTTATGGATATATATGTTGTGTTGTTATGATTTATTTTATTGTTTGGGCTGTTGGTGTGATATATGGAATTGGGTGATACTTGTGATATTGGAGAGATGCTGCCTGTTTCGTTTTAGGATCAAGTTGTCAATTGATATACATCTAAAGTCATGTACGTATTCCAATGATTATAGGTTTGGCATATTAATTGTGGAAAGTTCGTGGTTCAGTTGCTTGGATGATGTTAGGTATGTTAAGGTTGTTCCTTCTTTTCTTGGCATGATTCCACATATAGTAAGAGTAATGAACCTTGTGACTAGAGATTTGTCATAGCAGAGCTATTCATATTGCTGCATAGTTTCCGAGTGTTGTGTTATTCTTTTTGAGGGGCCATATCCCCTCCCTATGTCCTGGAGTTTATAGAGAGATAGGAGAGACATGTTCCAGTATCAGTATTTTTCAGCATATACACGATATACCGCGTGATATGCATATATTTTCTTTGGCATGGCCACTTGGTCAGCGAGACATTTTCTTTAGCCTGGCAACTTGGTTAGTGAGACAGATATGCCTGGCCTACGGTTCATTGACGCAGATATGCCTGGCCTACGAATTAGTGAGTCAGATTTCTTGGCCGACGAGTCAGGGAGACAGATTGCCCGGCCACTTGGTCAGTGATATTTTTTAGTTGCCTGGCCCCTTGGTCAGTGAGATATACATTATTTCTATAATGCATTTCACGTGAGACGGGTAACGTGATGCATTTTCAGGGTATTAATTGGCCTCCAGAGTATATTGTTTTAGTTCAGTTTCGTTTTCAGTTATTTTGTTGCCTTACATATACGGTACATTATTCGTATTGATGCCCCTATTGCCTTGGGAACTACGTTTCATGCCCGCAGGTCTTGAGATACAGGTTGGTGACCCGTCCAGTAGGATGTCAGCTCAGCGGCCAGTGTTGTTGCACTCCACTTGTTCCGGAGTTGCCGTGAGTCAGCATGGCTATATATATACATATGCATGGGTATGGCAGGGCCCTGTCCCGACCACGTTATGTCACGTATTCTAGCAGAGGCTTGTAGACAGTATGTACAGTTAGATGATGTCCAGTCTTTCTATTTCATAAGTTGTTTGCAGTTGAGCATTTGTAGACTATTCTATTTCAGACATGTTCTCTTATAAGCCTGTAAAGTATTATATGATGGCCCTATTGGCCCACCTATGTTTGCGTTTATGTCACAGATGTACGTCAGATGGTACTTGGCTAGTACGGTCAGGTGCCTCTTATTTGGGTCGTGACAAGAACGATAAAATCCTGCCTTATGTATACTCGGCGCAAAGATTGTGCAAGAAATTCAAAAAGATCGAATTCAGGCATACCACAAGGTCTCAAAATGAGTTTCCCGATGCTTTAGGCACCATAGCATCCATGATACAACATCCCGAAAGCAGTCATATTGACCCATTGGAAATCTGTTTGAAAGAAGAGCATATTGTTCTCACGTGGAAGCAGAGCTAGATGACAAACCATGGTATAATGACATCAAGTTGTATTTGCAGAAGCAGGAATATCCCGAAGGCATCGCGAGTAATCAAAAGAAAGCCATCCGAAGAATGGCCAACGGTTTCTTCCTAAACAAAGAAATCTGATACAAGTGGACCCCGAATTTGGGTTTGCTCCGGTGTGTAGACGCTATAGAAGCCACAAAGCTATTTGAAGAAGTACATTTGTACTCAAAAGAATGGTTTTGTGCTATCTAAGAAAAACTCCGGGTAGGATACTACTGGATGACCATGGAAAGCGATTGTTGCCAATTTGTACAAAAATTCCATCAATGCCAGATTCATGGAGATCTGATCAAAGTCCGGCTCAGTGAACTCAATGCCATGAGCTCACCTTGGCCATTTGTCGCTTGGGGTATGGACGTCATTGGACCAATCAAGCATGTTGCATCAAATAGGCATCGATTCATCCTGGTTGCCATTGACTACTTCACCAAATAGGTGGAGGCAACATCCCACAAATCAGGGACGAAGAAAGTAGTGGCCAACTTTGTGCGAAACAATATCACATGCTGTTTCGGCATACCCGAGTCTGTCATAACGGATAACGGGGCAAATTTGAATAGTCACTTGATGAAGGAAATCTGTGAGCATTTCAAGATCACTCATAGGAACTCCACCGCCTACCGGGCACATAATGAATGAACCTGTAGAAGAAGACAATAAGAACATCAAAAAGATGCTAAGGAAGATGACGGACAACCATAGAGGTTGGCATGAGCAATGCCATACGCTAAGATACCGCACAACAGCCTGTACTTCAACAGGAGCAACTCCTTACTTGCTAGTTTACTGTACCGAAGCTGTCATACCCGCTGAAATTGAATTACCTTCGCTCAGAATCATTCAAAAGATGGAATTGGATAATGTAGAATGGGTTAAAGCTCGATACGAGCAATTGACTCTAATTGATGAAAAGAGGATGTTCGTTGTATGTCACGGTCAACTGTACCGACAAAGGATGGCACGTGCCTTCAACAAAAGCATAAGAGCATGACTCTTTCAAATAGGATAGGTGGTACTCAAAAGAATATTCCCACACCAGGACGAGTACAAGGAAAAGTTTGCTCCTAACTAGCAAGGTCCCTACGTGGTGCGTAAAGTGCTCTCTGGAGGAGCAATAGTACTAGCAGAGATGGATGGGCAAGAGTGGCCCAAGCCAATCAACACAGATGCAGTCAAGCGATACACTTCCTGAAGAAGCCCCTACTCAGTTGTAATTTTTTTTTTTTCATTTGTTTAGTTTCCTTTCATTTGCTTGTAATCGTTTGTAACGGTTAGAAGGAAACCAACAAATTACCCCTTTTGTATATGAACTATGCAATGACCTAACTTCCCCAAAGTGGGATACGTAGGCAGTCTATTTAGGAACCGATCGTATCGTTAGCAAAAACCAAAACTCAATTACTTTATTCCGAACTACGTTTGACCTGATTCCTGCTGCGACAGGATATGTAGGCGCTCTTTGAGCTCGATCATACCAAAAGAAAAAACTATGAAGCCCCTAGGAAGCCTCAAGAAGGATTCAGATTAAGCCCGACGAGACTAGAACACATGCTTAACTGGGGCAGAGTTTTTGAGAGGATCTCAAAAATTCGCGCCGTCAGCCCATTATGAGAAGCAGTAAACCCAAAGTTCCAAAGTGGGGCAGAAATTTTGTGAAGATCTCAAAATTTCTCACCCTCAACTAGCTAAACAAAGTTTGATCAATTCGACACCCTAAACTGGGGTGGAAATTTGAGGTCATGCCATCACTCGGCACGAGAGTTCGCCAAGCAAACAATGTCAAACTGGGGCAAAATTTTTGAGACAATATCAAAAATTTCGCAAACAAGTAGGTGCCACCAGCTATTCGAGCAGCAAAGAAGGGAATACTTCTCATTCAAAGCGCATGTCATGAAGATTAACCTAAACAATTTCATGAAAAAATAGAGGATGCGTTTACTTCCAAAAAATAGTTTTTAGTTAATAAATTATGAAAAAACATTTTCCCTTGCATGATTAAAATAATTTCATCTTTCAAATACCAAGCCCAAAAGGTATTGATCCCGAAGTCGACAAAGCTGACGATACAATCAAAGATGGCGAGATGGATCAACTTTAATAGGAAACTAACCCTTTGCTGATACAGGTCCCTATGTCCTCAGAAGAACGACCCATGTTTCTAACTTTGCTTCATGTGCAGGTGAAAAGCGTTTGCCAGATGACGTAGCTGCTGCCGCCGGAGGTGAGATAGACAATTTGGTTAGCCACGAGGGTATCAAGAGGTCGAAATGCCATAAGGGAAATTATCCAGCCACGAGGGCTATAAGAGGATCAAAATGCCATAAGGGCAAATATCTAGCCACGAGGGCTATAAGAGGATCGAAACACCATAACGACAAATATCTAGCCATGAGGACTATAAGAGGATCGAAACTCCATAAGGAGAATTATATAGCCACGAAGGCTATAAGAGGATCGAAACGCCACAAGGGAAAACATCTAACCACAAGGGCTATATAGAGATCAAAGCTCCACAAAGGCAAATATCCAGCCACGAGGGCTTTCAAAGAGGCTAAAATGCCGCAAGGGCAAATATCCGACCAACAAGGTCATAGCGAAAGACCAACGCAACGAACCAACACATCTGACCGAGAGGGTCACGGTGAATGTTTTTAAGGTCAGGCGATGTAAATCTGGTCTATTGGATGGTTTCTTCGCTACAAAGGTCAAGAGACGTAAACCTAGCCAGTCCGACGTAGTTTTCACTCCAGTGAGTCAGTCGATGTAAATCTGGCCAATTGGTTGCAGTCTTCGCTACAATGGTCAAGTGATGTAAATCCGGCCAATTGGATGTAGTTTTCGCTCCAGTGAGTCAGGCAATGTAAATCCGACCAATTGGTTACAGTCTTCGCTACAAAGGTCAAGCGATGTAAATCTGGCTAGTTGGACGTAGTTTTTGCTACAAAGGTCAAGCGATGTAAATCTGGTCAATTGGTTGCAGTCTTCGCTACATGGTCAAGCGATGTAAATCCGACCAGTTAGACGCAGTTTTCGCTCCAGTGAGTCAGGCGATGTAAATCCGATCTATTGGTTGCAGTCTTCGTTACAAAGGTCAGGCGATGTAAATCCGGCTAGCTGGATGCAATTTTTGCTCCAGTGAGTCAGGCCATGTAAATCCGGTTAATTGGTCACAATCTTCGCTACAAAGGTCAAGCAATATCAATCCGGCCAATTGGATGCAGTTTTCACTCCAGTAAGTCAGGCAATGTAAATCAGGACAATTGGTTACAGTCTTCGCTACAAAGGTCAAGCGATGTAAATCTGGCCAGTTGGATGTAGTTTTCGCTCCAGTGAGTCAGGCGACGTAAATCCGGTCAATTGGTTGCGGTCTTCTCTACAAAGGTCAAGCGATGTAAATCCGGCCAATTGGACGCAGTTTTCGCTACAGTGAGTCTGCGATGTAAATCCGATCAATTGATCGCAGTCTTCGCTATAAAGGTCAAGCGATGTAAATTCGGCCAGTTGGACGCAATTTTCACTCATTTGAGTCACGCGATATAAATCCAGTCAATTGGTTACAGTGTTCGCTACAAAGGTCAAGCGATGTAAATCCGGCCAGTTGTATGCATTTTTCACTCCACTAAGTCAAGCGATGTAAATTCGGCCAGTCAACTCCAGTTTTCGCTACAAGAGTTAGACGATGTAAATCCGATCAATTGGTTGCATTCTTCACTACAAAGGTCAAGCGATGTAAATCCAGCAAGTTGGGTGCAGTTTTCACTGCAGTGAGCCAGGCGATGTAAATCCGGTAATTGGTTGCAGTCTTTGCTGCAAAGGTCAAGCGATGTAAATCCGGCCTGTTAGGTGCAGTTTTCGGTAAGTGATTTAGGTGATGTAAATCTGGTCAATTCGTTGCGTCCTTCACTGCAAAGGTCAAGTGATGTAAATCCAGCCAGTTGGGTACAGTTTTCACTCCAGCGAGTCAGGCAGCGTAAATTCTGTCAATTGGTTGCAGTTTTCGCTACAAAGGTCAAGCGATGTAAATCCGACCAATTGGTTGTAGTTTTCGCCCCAGTATTTCAAAGCAATCTAAATCCGGTCAGATGACCGCAACCTTCGCTACAAAGATCAGAACGATGTAAATCCGGCCAGACGGTCGCAATATTCATTTCAAGGTCAATCACAATGTTTTTCCAGAAGATGGAAGCAGATTGGCAGCCACCAAACAAGAAGCAGGTTGATTCAATCCGATCCAAAAACATGTGAAGCAAACGTGGAACTTTTACTTACGCAGCTGGTCGAGATAGGGTGCCTATGAAAGTCAAGCTCTCCGGCCAGGACTTGGAAGATCGCTCCAACCCATGCTCAGCCACACCAAATTGCTTACTAGCGGATTCGCTTTTTTTAAATTTTTCCGCAACCGGTCGATCTTTCACCGGCACACAGACATTTCCGCATAAGGGATACCCTTTTCCTCCTATCGAGTCAAACTACAAGTGACTTGATTCCCAAGACTAGGATATGTAGAAGGACTTAATACCAGAGAGTCAGTCACACTCCAACCAATCACTCCGGACTTCTCGGTTTTGACAATCGGGAAATCCAAAATTTTCTTAAAATTTGCAGTCAAGTCCAAATTGAATCGAACTACAAGTGGCCTGAATTCTCATGTGACCTAAGATATGTAGGAAACCCAGAAACTAGGGTTCGGCCATATATTTGAAAATCGCATAAAATGAGAGGTAGTTTGAAATTGGGTCAATAAAAAATCAGGATTAGTTAAATTTGGTTGCTGAAGGATGGTCCCGCCATCCCCGAACAACGAAGGGTTAGTTGTTGACACATAATTTTTAACCTCTCATAGTTTGTTTTAATTGCTCAGAGTCCGTGGATGTCAAACGGAGCAAAATGTGTATTTTTTTTATAAGTCAAAATGATTTTTATAAAATTGTTCCAATAATATTTTGCCATTTCATTTGCCAAAATTGATTTCAGTAATATTATGAATCATTTAGAAATTAATTTATATATTTTTATAGCTAATATAGAATATTTGCTAAATTTAATCAAGAAGATAAAATAAAAACAATTATTTATTTAAAATTGCCAGAAAATCAATTAGTAAATATTTTACTCTGTTTAATTCAAGAAGTCTAATTGATTAAGTGAATTAATAATTTTACCCTTCAATTCTTAACTTTGCATAACCAATTTACATTTTGCAATTTTTGAATCAATTTATCTTAAAATTGTTTGCTATGTGATTAGTTGTGGCTGCAATTGGATTAATCAATTGTTAGTTAATTATGGCCATGATTGAAATAGTCAATTGCACGGTTTAAATCAATTAAGGCCATAATTGCAATTTAAGAATTTTGTATGAATAATCATGCCCTAATTTAGTCAACCCGCTTAAGTAGTCAAGTTTTGGGTCATAATTAAACTGTTTAATTAATAGACATTTGCAAGTGTTGTCATTTTATTAAGAATTTGTGATTTCTGCCACTGGATATACACACATATGCACATGTATACATGCATATGCATGTATATATGTGTATATCATGTATACAAGAATTAGGGTTTGCTCAATTTTGGGGTTCTATAAATACCATCCTCAAATCACATTTTTAAGACACACAAACAGAATATTATACATATTCACCAAAAACAAGAATTTCTTAAGTTTTGGCACATTTTGCTTTGAAACTTGGAATTTTCGAGTTAATTTTAAATTTTAAAATATTTCTTTGTTTATGTTGGTGCGTGGCTGAGTTCTGGATTTTGATGAAGCAAAGGAGTTTCCAAGTGCATTCTCGACTCAAGGCTGCACTTGTAAGAGGTATTTCTCGTTTCCTTTTAATTTATGTAGCTTTTTGTATTACTGGAGTGTTAATTATGTGTTTAGTCTAAGTTAATTATGTGATTAACAAGTTTTATTACTTTTGCTTTTAGTTAGATATGTTGATTTAGTTTGTAGTGGTGTAGCATAGTAAGTGCTGTTAGTCTTAAGTCCTGTTGTTCATATGATTAGAGTTCATTAGTCTATCATCTTGCTTTGGATATCTAATATAGTTTAGTCTATAGCCATGTTGATTAGTCCGCTATTAAAACCTGATTATGTAAGTTATTAGTGATGTTGTTAGTTTAGATAGGTATATGTGTTAAGCACCAGTTCTGTTGTCGGTAACATATTTTACAAACTTAATCATGTGTTAAAAGCATTTAATCACTGTTCATGTGTGGCTAATTGGTTTAAAACTCTCTTTTATCAAGATCCAGCATATTGTGGAACTCATACTGAAAATGACGCGCCCATAAATTTGACGGAAGAATGCCAAGAAACTTTTGACACCATCAAGAGATATTTGTTTAGTCCACCAGTTTTGGTACCCCATAGGCCCGGGAGCCCGCTTTTATTATATTTGTCTGTATCAGAGAATGCCTTTGGGTGCATGTTAGGACAGCACGACGAGGCAGGCAAAAAGGAACGTGCCATATATTACTTGAGAAAAAAGTTCATCGCCTGCGATGCGAGATACATGCTTGTGGAAAAGACCTGTTGCGCTCTAACATGGGTGGCTCAGTAATTGAGGCATTATTTGTCGTCATACACCACCCATCTCATATCCAAAATGGATCCGCTAAGGTACATCGTTCGCCATCCCATGCCAGCTGGAAAGTTGGCCAAGTGGAAAATGCTGTTGAGCGAATTAGATATGGTATACATAGCACGAAAGGCCGTCAAAGGACAAGCATTGGCCTATTTCTTAGCTAAAAGTCCTATAGATGAAGAGCTCGAACCCCTCCGGACCCATTTAACAGATGAGAGAGTGCTGGCTATCGAAGAAGAAATAGTATAACCCTACGCCGAGTGGAGATTGTTCTTCGATAGGGTCGTCAATTACAAATGATAAGGAATTGGAGCTGTTTTGATATCAGAATTTGGGCAACATTATCCAATGGCCGCAAAGCTCAAACTCTGTTGTACCAACAATATGACATAATACAAAGTTTGCATATTGGGTCTGAGAATGGCTTTGGATATGGACGTTAGCGAGCTGTTGGTCATAGGAGACTCCGATCTCCTAATACACCACGTAAAGGGCGAGTGGGCCACTAAGAAATTTTACACCTCATAAAATTTTATGCCTTTTGTGTCAT